>NC_044303.2:98579081-99279956 GCF_007474595.2 Lynx canadensis | reverse complement strand
AACATGTAAGACAAAGTGTGCATCAATACTATGGAGTTTTTGCAATGCCAAGGATGAACAAGAGTTATCAGTATTCTCCACCAATGCCCTCATAGCCATACACTCTATCGTTCTATGAAGAAAAATGGCCTATCTACTTTCCTAATTGATACTCCATAAAAGGAAGGTCCTTCACTACTAGTAATTTAAAAAAAAAAAAAGTATGTTTGTATAACCTGTTTTCTAAAATAAGACTGGAAAAATTAAAACTTGTAACCTTTGCACTATCTTCTTTAACAAACAGCTTAAGAATATAAATGAAATGGAACAAGACATAGCTAAACTTGAAACCAAAAAGGAAATTCACAAAAGCCCAATAAAAATAAAAACCCAGCTTCCTAAAAATATTACTTTTCATTAACATAATCTCCACAAATTTATTCCTTCACTGTCTGCAGTATTTTTTGCATATTATTTTCTTTTGATTTCCATAGAAACAGCACTAGTTTTCTCATCCTAAGATAATTACTGTCTCACATTTGCTTTGCTCACTTGTTGCCTTTCCATTGATATTCCATCTGGCCCAAACCAGTATTTTCATAAAACTTTAGAGAAAAGATAAAAGAGAGCTTTCTTTTGCACTTCTCAATGATACCTTACTTTCCTATGATTTAGTGAGTTTCCAATCAAAGGAAAAGAGAAAAGGGTATTTGGTTTCAAGTGAAAAGAAATAATGGATTAGAGATGACTCACATGTATTTAGAAAAAAAAATAAACTTTAATGAGAGTTTATGAAGAGTTGAGAAATATCTAAAACTGTGAAATATAAATATTTACAGCACAGACCAATACTCCAGAACTTCAACCCTTCCACTGGCCCATCCATCAGTAATGAGTGGTTTGAGACCAATCCTCTGAACTGTGCCTCTCCCAAACCCAGAAAAAGCATGATACGAAATCATTATCTGTATAATCATTGCAACAAATCTACTCCTTCTATTTTATACTAAAAAATAAAAAAAAAACCCTCAGAAATAGGTGGTAATTCATTCTTCCCAAAGCTGTGATATTTAATTCTAAATCTTTATACATTGCAATACCACCTTCAACCTCATAATATTTCTTCCTGCATCCCATTCATTAATCAATGTCAATTCCTTATCTCGTAGGCTATACACCTTTGGTCTTTTACTTTCCTCCCTTTGAGTTGACCCTATACTCAGCTGTCTTTGCACGTGCTTGACCACCCTAAAACTTTTGCAGTACAGATTTCCCTTTGCCTTAAAGGAAAGATTACGTGGATCTCAGCTCCAGATACTAGCATCAATCATTTTTCTTCTTGCATTGTGTTTTCCATTTCTAAAGGTAAAATCAATACATCTTTTGAAGTGCTCCTAATACCTTGATAAATTGTTAAATTTACAGCAAAGAGAGAGGATTATAAGATTTTCCTTCCTAAAGCATTTATAACATTGAACTCTATCCAAAGTGCTTTGCCACTAATGACCATATCTGTGCCATAATCTGTGGATTCAGAAGTACAGGTAAAATGTTGGCCCTTGAGCTTATTTAAATATTTTCTCAAAAAAAAAAAAAGCCAACTGTACTTGTTACTTAGCCACATGCCTATTAAAATCCACCTAAAAACAGGAACTCATTTTTTAAAAATTGACTCAATATGTGACTAGAAAAAATAAAAGCCTAAAGAAAACGTATGAAATATAAATGTATTAATGTCCTTGGATAATTAGTTTTCCAATTTTAAGTTCTTACCTATAACTGATACAGAAATTATTTTCAAATTATTATTTGAAGCTTCTGTAAAGAAATTCCTTAAAAAGAATTTTATTCTGAAATTGTCATTTCATTGTCTTTGCCTGTATCATTGTGCAACCTGAAAATACTAATGGACCAATCAGGAAAACCTACGGTATATCCCCCAGGTAAATTAATATTTAAAGCAAGGGTGTCAAAGAAAAAGCCCTGATGGAGACCCATGCATCAGACTTACATGTTTCCACACTGCACAAAAATTAGTGGACATAAAAAGACCAATATATTAAGGCTAATTTGCAGAGTCATGGGGGGAAATAGATTTATCTCATTTCCAATCTAAGTCCTTTCTAGTGCTACTGTAATTGATGTGACTTGAAAAGGGAAGAATGCTGTGGTATCTGTCTTTATAACGGAGCAGAGAACAAGGTCATTAGAGAGGCTGTCCTCATGGAGTTCATAATGCTGAAACACCATACTCTGCAAAATTCACAACTACATTCTTTTATTGAAAAAAAAAGGATGAAGAAACTAGATCACTGTCATTAATGAAAATGATGAAAATGTTCCCAGAATTTACAAAATAGATTCATATTCGGATTATATATATAGGGAGCTTTTAAGTCAGAAAGAAAATTAGTGACACATGGAATATATAAATCCAGCCACGCAATCCAAGGCATATCAACCTAATGCTGTGTTTTTGTTTCTGTGTTAGTTCCTGGTTCTGCTCCTTCCATCACTTATGGCTTTGACAAAATTTTAGAATAGCAATGTTCTGAGGATCACTATATTAGAAAAGGAGGAAATAATGAAGAGGTAAAGGAAACTGAGTGTTGACAGAACAATCTCCCCAAAGCGCAGAACAGCAGGCGAGCAAGAGTACAGCTTGACTGTTAGCCAAAGAGAGTAGTTTGAATCAAAATAACCTAAAGGAGAGCAAAATTTGGAGAGGCTTAAGACAACTACATAAAATCTTCTGTAGACATAGACCTAAATGCCAGAAGAGGGTTGAAAAATTATGGGACGTTCTTAGTAGGGGAAAAATTATAGAAAACCAACAAGAGAAGAATAAAAGAATGTGAGAAGTATAGGTGAAATTGGTTGCAATCACTAAGATTTTGTGATTTGTTTAGGTGGAATTGCTTCAGTTAACTATAAAATTCAGTGGTGGGCTGTGCTGGCAAATGGTTGAAACAGCTCAGATGAAGTATCACCCGATTTGAGGAGGGGCTGTGAAATTTCCAAGTTCCGTGGGTCATCAGTGGGGATGCTGCAGGCATCAAGATGATGAAATATGGCCAAGAAGAAATGAACATTTGAAACAGATATGGAAGCCCTTGGGAAAGAGACTAAGAAAGAATGGGATGAGTCATTTCAAAAGGAAATTTAATTTTGAAAGTTTTAGTCATGTGTACTCTAAAAATTAATTGGCAACGGGATTAGGTAAATTTCTCTCCTTACTTTAAGCTAAAGTGGTATTAGAGAACTCCTCATTTAGGCTCTTACTGTATAAAAAATGGGATTAGCAGAGCAACTGTGGCTGTGAAGTTTAATGTTGTGTAAATAATGTTTCTACCCTGAAAATTTGGTGAAGGTCTTGACGTTGGGTTCTCCTGATATACTATGGCTCTTCAATATAAAATACTGGGAGAGCATTCTTATTAGCATGAAGAGTGATTACATAACGGAGGAAGACCATTAGTTATTTGATTAGGACTATCCACCTGTGTAAGTCTTCCCTTGGTGACATCAGTAGGAAAAAAGGAAGAAGGGGAGAGGAGAAAGTATATGTGGAAGGTGTAAGGAAGAAGTTTCTGATGACAAAGTTGAAGGCTTCTGAGAGGGTTACAGGGAGGGAGGTGCAGGAACAGACAAGAATAGGAAAGGCCTAGGGGCACCTCGGTGGCTCAGTCAGTTAAGTGTCCAGCTTTGGCTCTGGTCATGATCTCACTGGTTTGTGGGATTGAGCCCCGTGTAGGGTTCTGTGTTGACAGTATGGGGCTTGCTTGGGATTCTCTCTCTCCCTCTCTCTCTTTGCCCCTTTTCCACTTGACTCTTTCTCAAAATACATAAAGTTTAAAAAAAAAAAAAACAATAGGCAAAGTCTAGGTAGCATTAAGTCTAGAAATGAAAAAAGCCACAGTGAAGTAGAGGGTCAGAGAAGACATTCTGGGTTAGAAAAGCACTTAGTGGTTACCTCTTTGGATTTGACTAGTTTTTTAATATAAAACTTTGCAGTCTTTATTTAGAATTTGTTTTAATCAATTGGTAAATGTTTGGTAAAGCACTGTTTAAAATTCACAATATTTCAAACTGATTAGAAAGAAAATGTAGAATATTTTCCTCAAAAGAGAATTTTTTGTGTGTGAACATATAGTCCTCATTCTGTTACTGAAATTGTTTGTTAAAAACCAAATCATTGAGATTATTTACAGAGTGCATAAATTCTCTTTCTCTCTCTCATGTACACACAGGCACACACAGACAGAAAATTAACAATAAAATATTTCACTACCATGATTCTCAGGGGGAGTCTTGAAAGTGTGTGTAGGAATAAATGTAATTTTGAATGTTTACTGAAAATGTTTCTTTACTTATCAACTGCTAAGAAACATCATACTACATTTATAAACATCACACTTTACGCAGGCAGACTACACGGTGTTCTGGCTTTGTCGATGCCCCTATCAAACCATTTTAGAATCAGAAAGTCTGAACTGTATTTAAATACATTAGTTCAGCTTCAATGGTGCCATGATTTTTCTTTGGGACATTTCTCGCAAATTATTACTTTTTTTCTGATATATGTAGATTATCCAGAGTTTACTTTCCTAAGAAGGGTGGTTTGATGGTGATGATGGGAAGCAGTGACGATAGCCCTGGAAATATCAACTAAATCCAGAGAAATGAACAGCAGATGCTACAAATGAAAAAGCTTCAGAAACTATGTCACTAGTTCTTAGTGTTCTATTTCTAGAGGAAAACACCTTGGTTTTCCATAAAATATTACCAAAGTGTAAATATCAAGCTCCAGCCTTTCTAGTCTGCTCAATTTTCTATAAATTTCAAACGCAAAGTCCATTAATTTAAAAAAAAATATACAGAAATAAGTGATACCCCTAGATTCTATGTATCATTTTTTATATTCAACAAGTAGTTCCAGATATGGTTATTTAGTTACAATATACGTAAATCATTATATAAATATGCTTCGCCAAAGGTTTTCATTAGGAATGCGTATTTAGAAAGGAAAGGAAAAGATTTCTGTTTTACAGTATTTTCCAAAAGAGCTCTCAGGTTCCATTGAATTTTTATAACCTAATTTTTTTCCTGTTTAAAATTTATGACATTTACTGAACTTGCTCCAAGCTAACAGACATTGGTTTACATTGCTTTTGGTATTTTCTGAGCAATTTATTTAAGAGAGTGAATGGTATTTATTGCTCATCCCATGAGACAAACATGATTCTGGCCAATCATGGACTTTTTTTCAGTCCAAAAAAGTCAGATGAAATATGAGAAGATGATGCATTCTTATTCAATCTTAATGAAACTTTAAAATTAGCCATATGAACTCAGTGAAAAGCTGAGGTTACTTTTATGCCTTTGAGCTGCGATAGGTCTTGTGATGTTGAGGCATCAATTCTTATGCCTCAAAAAGGAAAATTAAGACTCCACCAAAAACATGTTGTGAAAGGGAATTCTGCTGAAGAGCATGGAAATGCCTCAAATGATACTGTTTTGTTTTGTTTCTCAAATGATCTTGTTGCCTGCATCTAGTGCTTAATACTAGCACGGGAAAGGAAAGAAAGGAAATTTGAGCCAAGAAATAAACTAGGTTGCTTGTGCTTGAGAGCGCTTATCTGCCTTTCTTCACACAACTTGCTTCCAAAAATCATTGAAGGAAACAAGAATATAGGAGTATGGTGGCGATACTGCATAACTTCATAATCAAGAATGTCAGTAACTGGCTCAGGAGTATATTAGCACAGGAACATCATATCACATTCTTTTTTTTAGTGACTTAATTTTAATTTGTAAGCAATTATATAAAGTATGAAATAATCAAAAGCATTCAAGGAATTTTAAATGTTATCTTATTTTAACTAGTAACTTATTAAGCCCTTTAAAATAGAATTATTTTACTGGAATATAATTACTCTAAATTTAGAATAATAATTCACATTTGGTAGAGTCCGTTAACGCCCTCAGAAAGAAATGGCTTTTTCATTAAAATATTTAGTATTTTTACTATTTTTTTTTGTTGCTGTTGTTGAAGAGTGAGGGTGAAGGGAATATTTGTTTTTACCTGAAACGTACAAGCTTACAGAGTAATATTTTACTATTTGTGTAAGTTATTCAGGGAGTGCTTTGAGTAGCTATATAAAATTTCTCAAACAGGGTTAGGTTACATGAAATCTTGGAATACATGCCAAGTATATGTGAATAAGCTCCTATAGAACAAATAAAGCATATTTAATTGGAATACCAATCTTATTCACATATTTACAGAGGAAAAGTTAGTTAATATACTCCATAAAAAGCTCTTGATGGATATTTAAGGTAATAAAAATGTGGTACTCTTTGAAGAAAAATTAAAAGATCAATGTGGGGGTGACTCGGTGGCTCAGTTAAGCATTCGACTCTTAATTCTGGCTCAGGTCATGATCTCATGGTTCATGAGATGGAGCCCCATGCCGGGTTTGATGCTGATAGTGCCAAGCCTGCTTGGGATTTTCTCTCTCCTTCTCTCTCTGCCCCTCCTGCTCTACTCATGCTCGCTCACTCACTTTCTCTCTCTCTCAAAATAAATAAACATAAAAAAGATAATGTGAAGGTTTGAGTGTAAACACAGACGTGTAAACAAATTGTATTCATGAAGCAGGCTACTTCCAAATCCAGACCAAGCCCGTGATTATCCTTCAAGTTAGGTAGGGAAAACATGAGAAGCTCAGCTCTAATTTAAGTGCATGACAGTAGGTTAGTATGGTAAAAATATTGTTACTGTTACCCTGTCCCCCCAAGAAAACCTTGAGAAATGAGAAATCACAACTTCTAGCATTACAAAAGAATGATAAAAGTGAATTCACTCAATCATTTATGCATGCACCCACTGCATAAGTATTGAGAAGCTATTATGCGTCTTGAAGAGTCAGCAATGAATAAAATAATCTCAGCCTTTCCTTTCATGGAATTTACATTCTATGTGGCAAATGCTTGGCATAAATGAACTCAACCACAGAAGACTTTCAGGCAACAAAGCGCCACTTCAGGACATAGTTACGCAGCCTGGGAAGACTGATGAGCATAAGCACCACAAAGATGGCTGCCTCTTACATTATTTATTATCAGGATTGTTTTGAAAAACATTTTTCTCCTTGGACAGATGCAATGCACAGACTTAGCTATACCCAGTACCCCATCATCTCTGAACAAAGCAGCCTTCAGGCTACAAGCTCAAACCCATTACCTACCGGGGTTCCGTTTTTTTTCTCCTGTTGCTATACATTCCATAATTTATGAGCAGTGGTATACTGGGAAATAATTAATACTGGCTCTCCGAAAAAAAGTATACGGCTATAGATCTACGGAGATGGATACAGAGAGACATACATCCATCGTAAACTGTACTCATAAATGGGTGGCACATCATTTATAAATGATGATAAAATATAAATACTCATTGTCATTTCCACATAGTCAATTAATTCTCACAGAATGCTTTAGTTGATTTCTGCCAACCTCTTGTATTTGTTGCCAACTTACGGTTTCACTTGATGAGGTGGTATAGCGGCATGAATGGTGGTGGGTATTTTGTTTCCTTTAACGAGTAAAATGAAAAGGAAGCAATGAAGAATTGAATTAAAACTTCCCTCATCTGTGAATGATGGGAGCTACATTTTTATTGAGAAAGGTAACAGTTCTCCAACACTGAAGAATATTTCCTCTTTATTGAGTACACTACATACAATGCAACAGTTGGACACACATCATGCACTATGAAGTTTAACCAACATTAACATTTTCCCCACTGCATTCTAGACCAACAATAGAACATCTCCCTTCCTAATTCATGCCACCAGTATGATGCCACTGAACGCACAGCTGGGAAGAGATGGGCAGTAGCCTACCATTTGTAGTAGTTCTAACCGTATGAATCCACACAGTAAACATCAATAACCTCAAATCACAGATGTGAGAAGCCTTCTCAAAAATTAGAAAGTGGTGACTTTTGAATATTTAATATTTCAGTATAATTAATTATAAGTTTATATAATTTAACTTTTAATAATGGTTAGCCAATGGCTTAAACAATTTCTGAAAACTGAACAGTTTTCATGGCAGCTTTGGCATAGCATTGCTTATGAGCTTCTAGAAAGCCCCAAGTACCTAAATACCTAGAATTCTTCTCCTGGTTTGCTGGAAACATTCCAGGTTTTAGTGCTGAAAGCCCCACATTCTGAGGAACACTTCAGTCTGAGGCAACCTGGGACATCTAGTTATCCTAATCTGTGGACTCTCCAGAATATGTATGTAACTGCCTACTTACTGATAGAGCTGGTGTCTTTGAACCTTAGAGCCCTTGCAATGTCTTTTCCCCTTAGAGTCCTTGCCCTCCGCTCTGGCTACGGGCTTGGAGATAGAATCCATAAAATAAATTATTGTCATGGTCCCGGTCGGTCACTGTCAGACTGAATAGCACAGTGCCGCTCGCACTTGGAATGTGTCCTAATTCAGGAACATACCACCTTCTTTTGCTTTATTGTAACCAAGCCTTTGGAACCATTAAGCTCTTTTGTCTTCACATAATGGGGGCTCCCAATATTTACTTCAAGGAGTAACTCAGAAGATTAAATGAGATCATGTTCACACAATGCTTAGGTTCTATGTTCAATAAGCAGTAACAGCATTCTTATAAGGAGTCCTAGTCCCTTTGTAAACCATCTGCTTTTGCTGGTGGCCCCTGCAGAGAGCCAGCTGCCAGCTAGCCTCTGAGTACATGCAAGCCTGTC
The DNA here is from genome assembly GCF_007474595.2 of Lynx canadensis. Classification (NCBI taxonomy): domain Eukaryota; kingdom Metazoa; phylum Chordata; class Mammalia; order Carnivora; family Felidae; genus Lynx; species Lynx canadensis. The sequence continues at coordinate 99,271,188 of NC_044303.2, read as the reverse complement.
TCCATCACATGGTAATTGGGTTAAGCAAAGGAGTCCTACGTCTGGCATTGACACCGGAGTAGCATCAGTCATGACCTTATAGCAATGATTCAGTCCTTGGCTCCACACCTTTCCTCTAAGCCAGTTGTAATCAGAGCTAATTCCCATAGTCAACCCCTGTGAACCATGTGTTACTTCAAGCCATTCGTCTCACAAGTGTTTTTTCAAATTTAATGCATGTTCCCATCCAGGAAGAATAGGGGACTGTTTCTTGCCAGAGTGACAAATACTTCCCACCCCCGTGTTATCACTTTGGCTGGAAATCAAATCTAGGAAAAGGAGTGCAAAATGTGAGGAGCAGGGAGTTTTCAGTTTTCTTAGGAAACTGTTTATACAGGGAACTGGACAGATGACCTGGAAGATAATCCAATGCTCTGGAGTAGAGGCCAGCAAACCCTGGTCAGCCCACAGTCTGCTTTTGTAAATAAAATGTTATTGGAACACAGCCTTGCTCATTTATTTACATATTGTCAAGAGCTGCTTCTGCGCTTCGGCGGCACAAAAAAGTTGGGTAGTTGTGACAGAGACCATGTGGCCTGTGAAGTCTAAAATATTTACCATCTGGATCTTTATAAAGAGAATAAGGTTGACAATCCTTGCTCTAGTGTCTAAATGAGGAAACACTTTTATCAATTCACCTGGTCAGGGGAAAATGACCTGGGAAGAGGGAAACACTGGTTGTCTCCAGCTGCTCCCAGATTTTCAAGTAAGTAAGAGGCTATGCTTACTCCTCCTCCAAATAAAGCCACAAAGTCTTTGCTGTGACTGCATTTACCTAGAAAGATTAGAGACCAACCTTGTGGCCATTGTTTGTTAGAATATCCTAAAACAAAAGCTAGAGAGTCCTAAGAGCCTGCACTGTCAGATACTGATATGTTTATTCTAAAAATGCAGGAATTATTTCTGTTTCCCATGCAGCTTTCAGAATACCATCATCACTCTCCAGAAATTACACCAAAAATCTCTGACAGGGAAGCACTAGCAACTTTTATCACCCTGGGCCAAAATTAAATTTGACCTTCAATGAAAAAAAAAAAAAAATTCATCTTTTATGTAGAGAAGTAATCATGAGTATATATTAAGAAATTCTTAGCAAAAGCTTGGATTTATGTAAGAAAAATATAATCTATCAGTCTAAGAAATGTGTTAATTATACCACGATTCTCTTATTTTGCTTCACTGGAGAGTTGTTTAAATTGGCATCATTTCTTTTTCAGTTGTCACGTTGTTTTTCTCCACAGGTTTTCATAAAATAAAACCAAAAGCAAATCACAATGATTATTGAATTTTGTGACGTATGCTTCAAGTGATACAGTAGAAAATTAGGTTAGACTGTCTGGATGGATCCTTGTTTTTCAAAGTTGTTTTTTTTTTTTTTTAGTCACTTCAGACAAGATGCCACATTCTTGCCTGAAGCACTGGCAATAAAAGAAAGGTGTTAGATACAATGGGGAAGCACTTCCAAGGTTAGCATACAATGCCTAATTTTTTGTTTGTTTGTTTAAGGATTTCATAAGGCTCCCTAATTGAGTAGCTATCCTATGAAGGCTTTCCGTTAGAAATGATGGCCTGAGTCAGGCCCTAGGAAGAGGCACATTTCTATACTTCAAAGAGAAAGGAAAAGAAACAAAGGCTGGAAGAGAAGGACAATCTACCTTAGGAGTAGATTTCTTTTTTTGCTGTGCTGCACAAATGTGGGGATGAGCGTGGGAGGAACAATTGGGATGCATACTGTACGGCCAGGCCTGGACAGTTATGAATCAGTAGTCATTACCACCTCTCCCTTCCCAGGGCTCTGCCGCTCTCTGTGGGCTGTGTCTCCCCACCACACACACAAACAGACACACACACACACACACACACACACACGCACACACACACATAATGAGTCATTCATGGCTTCAAGAAAATTAAGAAGTAACATAAAAGTTGTCACCTCACAAGCCAGTTTGATCTCACTGCAGTAAGTACCGACTCTGTCTAATCTTCCTTCTCTGCAACCTTCAGTGCCCCAGGCATGACCAGAGTGAAGCAGACATCACTTCTGCACCGTCACTCTTGACTGAGCTTCAAGAAAGATTAGTTGTAACTTATAGCAGAATCTCAGGGCGCGGGGAAGAAGATGCGGCCTGGTGATCATCATGAAGATTACCTATCCACCTACTCTGCTTCAGGACTCAGTCTCTTAGCCATATTTTCATTTGGTGCCAATGGAGGGAAGAGAAGGGCATGCTTTCTGTCGTCTCTGTCATCAAAACCAGCTCCAGTCTTTAGGGCAAATGTTCCCCTATTTGAAAAGCATTCATTCACCTGGAGAAGCAGATTTAATTAAATTCTCTTGGGGAGCCTTGGTGGCTCAGTCGGGTGAGTGTCCCAGTTCGGCTGAGGTCATGGTCTCCCGGTTTATGAGTTTGAGCCCCACATCCAGCTCGTTGCCATTAGCCTGTCAGCATCAGCGCAGAGCCCGGTTTGGATATTCTGTCTTCCTCTCTCTGCCCCTCCCCCACTTGCGTTTGCCCCAAAATAAACATTTAAATAAATAAATAAATAAATAAATAAATACTCTTTACTGAAGTACTCAGAAACTGTAGTCCCAGCTTTACCACTTTTTTTTTTTTTTTCCAGGGTGACTGACACATAAAGAGACATTCACATGATTTGACTATGACTGAGAGGCCAGGCTGGGGAAATGGAGTGGACCCTTTTTTTATGATTCATTTGTTAAAACCGAATTGACTGACTCTTTCCTGTTTTGTTTTGTTTTTCTCTAAAAATAGACTCTTCTTTCTCCTACTTCAAAACTCCAAACATGCGCAAAGTGACTCTTGTAGGCCATAGATTTCTGAACAAAACACTAGTGATTTAAGATGTAAAAATGGAACAAAAAAAACTAATATAAAAGGAGATTCAATGAAATATGCACTACATATTTTTAAGGCAAAATGTTACAGAATTAATGAATGTTTTGTTATTTATACACATAAGCACAACTATGTTGATACGCACACAATCTTTTATCTTTGTAACACCATTTGATAAATGTGTATTGGGTTAATAAACAAAGAAACTATTACACGCTTAGAACCTATTTAGTGACCTAAGTAAGTTCAATCGTATAAGAGATCCAGCTCAAGAGATGACATTTTTGCTCCCAAGTTAAATATATAATCTATATAGAAGGATATTATTATCGAATATTAAATTGAGATTAAATTTTTTCTTTTCTAAAAAATATGAGACCTTTCAGACACTGAGAAAATTGGTAATGTTTTTAAAAAGCCCACGAACCTATCATGCAGCTAAAATTATATTTGTCTCTTTAGAGACATAATTCTATGAAACATTAGACGTTGATATGTCTATGTTGAGATAAAGATAGTTACAGATAGATCTATTTCACTCATTTTAACTGCTGAATACATGTAAAACATTATTTTTCATTCCTCTGTTGGATGACTTCCACTGAATAAGGTTTTTATTTCCAGAAAATTTTCTGCTGCAATGTGATCCTTGAACACACGGAGCCAGTGCTATCCACTGATCAGGAAGGCAGAAGGTGCTGCCTAGAGGGACAAAAAAACGAATCACTTAGACTTGACTTTAAGAAAGGTTTTTAAAAGTGCTTATAGGAAACAATAGTCTGAAAAAGAAAGAAAGAAAGAAAGAAAGAAAGAAAGAAAGAAAGAAAGAAAGAAAGAAAGAAAGAGAGAGAGAGAGTCTGGAAAACAATGCATTCATTTGCAAAAGCTGGATTTCATAAAAGCAGAAAACTTTTTTTTTCTTTTTTTTTTTGAGAGAGAGTATGCATGAGCAGGGGAGAGGCAGAGAGACAAAAGCAGAGAGAGAGAGAGAGAGAGAGAGAGAAAGAGAGAGAGTCCCACCAGGCTCTGTGCTGTCAATGCAGAGCCTGACACAGGGCTTGATCTCCAAACTGTGAAATCATGACCTGAGCCAAAATCAGGAGTCAGATGATGATCTGGGGCGCCCGGGTGGCTCAGTTGGTTAAGTGACCTATGACCTCGCGGTTCATGGGTTCAAGCCCCGCATCGGGCTGTGTTGACACCTCAGAGTGTGAAGCCTGCTTCGGATTCTGTGTCTCCTTCTCTCTCTGCCCCTCCTCCATTCATTCTCTCTCTCTCTCTCTCTCAAAGGTGCATACATGTTTTTTAAAAAAATTAAAAAAAAAAAAGAGTTGGATGCTCAACCGACTGAGCCACCCAGGTACCCCAAGAAATTATAGGTTCAAAACATAAAGACAAAAATGAGAGAACAGAGCAGCAGAAAGAGAAAGACCCTTACTAGACTGTAGGGAGGGCAGGGACAGGACTAGAGAGAAGAGAACCAGTTTGCACTTGAGTGCAGAGGCTAACCCTGACCTTTCTTTCAAGTTTCTTATCTACAGCACAATAGGGAAGCCTACGAATTAAGTTCATTACATATGAAATGACTTAGCTAAGGTTTTCTAGAAAACCAGCTCCAGGGAGGGAATAAGTACTGATGCTTTCTTGGTGTGATACTGTGATTTATAATAAATATTTCGTCTTTGTCCTCATCGCTGGTACAGAGCTACTAAAACCCTTGGAGTTTTCTAAGTAATGAGAGCTATAGAAGTCTTGTTTATCTTAATGAGGTCAGTTTTGGAAGCACCTAGGAATAGCGGCTTCTTGCCAGAACTGCGAAACATGTGATTAGGTTAGAAATTTTAGTCCCACCCCACCCCCCCAAACTTCAGGGAGGGGAGATGGGCTGGAGTTTGAATCATTTGCCAATAACAATCATGCCTACTTCATGAGACCACCATAAAACCCTGAAAGACTAGGTTTAGAGAGCCTCCAGGTTGGTGAACACATGGAAATGTCAGGAGAGGGTATGGAAGCTCCATGTCCTTTCCCCATACCTTGTCCTATGTGTCTCTTCTGTCTGCCTATTTCTGAGTTATATCTTTTTATAATAACCTGATGACCTAACAAGTAAAATGCTGCTCTGAGTTCTATGAGCCATTCTAGCAAATTAATCAAACCCAAAGAAGGAGGGGGTTGTAGGAAGCTCTGACTTCTATCGGTTTGATCAGAAGTACATGTAATAACCTGGACTTGCTACTGGCATCTGGAACCTAAGGCAAGAGTTGTTGGAACCTCCAGTCTACAGCTGATTGGTCAGGAGCCCAGGCTTCCGACTGGAGTCTGAAGTTTTTGTGGGGGGGCAGTCCAGTAAGACTGAACACTTAATCTAAGGGATCTGATATAAACAGTGTCAGAAGTGAGCTGAATTGTAGGATGCCCTGCTGGTATCTAAGAACTGCTTAGTGCTGTGGAGGAAACCAACCCCAACCTTCAATGAAACTGGTTCCAGAACACCCCAAATATTTGGTAAGATGTCTGAGCAAGAGAAAGAATACATGAAGTATGGAAGGAAGGGAGACAACCCATGAAATGGCCTCAAGGCCCCATATTGGCTGTGTCTTCACAATAAACTATTTTCTAAGCAAAGGTCTCCACTCGATGAGACAGGACATTTCTGGATAAACTCCACAGAGAAACTATACTTTAGGGAAGTTTTTCAGAGGGAAGAAAAAGAGAGATCATGTTTATCTGCAAAGCTTCTTAGAATGTTCTGTCTTCTTCATAGGAAGTTAGTTACCTCCAATTCCAAAGTGTACAACCTTGGTAGATTATTGAAAAGCAGTGTCTCATGCCAGTAGGCAGTGTTTTGTCTCAGTCCAAAAGTGGCAAGAACTCTGAATAAGCAGGCAAGTCACAGGGCAAAGTGGTAGCTGACCCGGTCAAACACGCACACCAAAATAGCTATGCCTGAGGCTAAGCAAACTGCTAAGTGTTTAAAGGAAGAGAAAGCCAAGAGAATCTGAAGAGACCCTTCAAATGTATTCCCTCCCTGTCTTCTTAGAAAACTGAGAGGAACCATGTATTTGGACATATGACACTACGAGTCTGCCAGCATACAACAGACACAACAGCCATACCACCCCATCTGGTCTCACACACTTCCAGAGAGCCACAGAGGAGATCTAGAAAAATGTCCTGGACCCTTTCCTGCTGTGGAAACTGAGATTTCCTAGTGTGTGATGCGATTCTTGAAAACTAATAGACCCTTCATCAGAAGAAATGTGATCTCTAGAACTTGGCTTAGTTCCAAGCAAAGCTAGCTGTGGTGCAAAAGGATAACTAAAATTGCACATGGGCATATCTTGAGTTGCAAATGTAAATCTGAAATTGCTTTAGATGAAAATAAACCCCCCCCCCAAAAAAAAACAAAATAATACCAACACAAACCCCCAAAAAAGATAAGGTACAACTCAGATCAATGGATGTTGCGTACCATATGGACGGCATAAGAAATATAACCGCACTTCTCACGACAGAAGCTAATTGATGGCTGGAACATCAGGGACAGTTAATAAAGATGGTGTGACTAAAACTAGGCCTCTAGGAATGACGAATTTTGAGAAGCAGAGAAGAGCTCCAAAAGTGTACCACGAAAGGGAAAGAAAGGCAAGAAACAAGGATTTTGGCAGTGCGTTTGATGCAGGTGAATGCAGAAGTGAAATGAACCCAGATCATACGGCTTTGACGGCCAGACATAAGCAAGTGTTATCGTAGAAATATAAGGAAAACAATACACAATCTTAAGCAAGGGAGTAACATGAACTAAGGTAAGCTAGAGGAAGAAAAATCAAGAGGCCACGATAGAGTCTGTTAGGAAGAGAAATGGAAAGAAAACTACAGTGGCAATCGCAATGATCTAGACATGAAATAATAAGGGCTTGAATCAAAAGAGATGACAGTGGAGTCAGCAAGACTCCAAGGAAGAACCAAGTCTATTGTACTTAGAGATCATACTTGATATGGGGTAAACTACAGGAATACTTCAGAGATGACTGAATTTGGGGACTGGGTGACTGGGTCATTGTTGGCTCAAACCAGAGAATTAAGAAAGCCTACAGGGATACTGTGAGAAAAATATGAGCATAAATTCAGTTTGGGGCTTACAGAATTTGAAAAACTGGTAAGACATATTAGGAGAAATGGCAAGGTGGCAGATATAAATGACATTGTAACTCCAGGGAGAAAAAGACCAGGTTGTGATTAAGATCTGGCCATTCGTACTGTATCGCATTAACAATAGAAGTCAACAGAGAAAAATGATGACCCTGCATCATGGCTATGATGATAAAAGTCAAATACTAAACCTGGAAATTGTGTGTGAAATAAAAGTTGAAAACAAAATGCTCCTATAAAGCATTGTAACAGACTGAAATGTTTGTGTTCCCCTGAAATTCACACATTGAAACACTCACCCTCAATGTGATGATACTTGAAAGCAGGCCCTTTGGGAGGTGATTAGGTTTTCATGAGGTAGTGAGGGTGGTACCTTCATGGGATTAGTGTTCCTATAAGAAAAGGATGAGACCCAAGAACTCTCTCTAGAAGCAGCCTTGAGGATAGGTCCTTTGAGCACACAGAGAGAAAGGAGCTGACTACAAGCCATTCAAGCAGCTCTCACCAGGCACCCAATGTTAATACCTTGACCTTGGATTCCCCAGCCTCCAGAATTGTAAGAAAAAAAAAAAAATGTCTATTGCTTTAGCCATCCTGTCTAAGGTATTTTGTTATAGCAACCTGAACTGACTAAAACAAGCATTTCCTTTCAAGTACAACCTGAATCCTTCTTGTTTTTTTGAAGGATTTAGTAGCTAAATTGCAAAATAATTTTCTGATAATTTTGTATCCGTTTAGCTTTTGTTATACATAAAAGGATTTTTCCCTGTTTCACTCCTTACTTCTCAGAGCAGCCACATTTTTGGTCTTGGATAATATCTGGCTTTCCCTAGAGCCTGAAAAGTGTTATTTGGTGTTTTGGGATGTCCCAGCATGGCTTCAAAACTTCAAGGGAGAAGGGGATGATTCAACTACAAAGAGAGAGGGAACTGAGTTTCATGACTGATGGAGAAGTAAGAAGGTTCTTGGAAAAGCAGCTAACTTAAAAAAAAAAATCCTTCACTGCACCAGAGAACAGAGGGTACCTGTGAAGGGTTGACTTAGCTACCTGTGGTCTGAACACACACAATGCCCATCCCCCTTGGGAGCCATAGCCAAGGGTCAGCAGTGTGGCATGGCAGTAAGGAAGCAAGCATTTGGATTTATGGGGGCTTCCTGCTTTGGAAGAGATTAACTCAGCTCGATCATCAGTGACCAGCATGGACAGAACAACAGAAATTCCTCCCCCAAATTTCCTGCATTACTCAGCTCCAAAGTTTGTGTTGGGGAAGGGGCTCCAGGAAACTACTAACATTGGCTGTTCCTGCAAAAGTTATGGGAGGGATGTGAGCCGTGTTAATTGTGATTTAGAAAAGTAAACAAAAAGTTAACTAAATAGGACCACTTCTCTTCTAGTTCCATGCTTTGTGCATAGCGTTCTAAAATAAGTACGGGAGGGGCGCCTGGGTGGCGCAGTCGGTTAAGCGTCCGACTTCAGCCAGGTCACGATCTCGCGGTCCGTGGGTTCGAGCCCCGCGTCAGGCTCTGGGCTGATGGCTCAGAGCCTGGAGCCTGTTTCCGATTCTGTGTCTCTCTCTCTCTCTCTGCCCCTCCCCCGTTCATGCTCTGTCTCTCTCTGTCCCAAAAATAAATAAAAAACGTTGAAAAAAAAAATTAAAAAAAAAAAAAAAAGAAGAAAAAATAAAATAAGTACGGGAGATTATGAGACAAACAGGACTGTCTGGCATCTTGCTTTTCATAGGGATTTCCAGACTTGATATTTAAATTTAAGTATTATTTTAGAGCAGGTTATTCTCCTGAAGAAGTAAAGAGTAAACAGCTTTTTATATGTGTGAGGAATGTGCCTATTATGATGTAAATTTTGAAAACTCATTATTTTACTGTAATGCCACCTTACAGCGAGCGCTCATCACATTACTGATACTTACTAAAGTGATGTCATTTGCACATTTTTAGAAACTAATCCAAATCATAGCTTGCCATTCTGAAATCCAAAAGACTGAGTGCACAGAAATGCAAAAGAAACCAAAACTATGTAAACAAACCTATACTGTCCTGTGCAACTAAACTGAAAGGCTATGGAACCCTGATATTTTCCTTTGATATGAGTCCATTAAGTGGCATCTCTTTCTAGACAACATTTAAAAATGCACAGTATGGCAGGCTCCCTCTGCACTATAAAAGGATGAGTTAATGTTCTTGGCTCCATTTTTTTCTCTTCCTTACTTCATGTGAAAGATTCTATTTAACATTCAACACTTATTTAAAATATTTAATTTATGTCTATTTTGTTTCCATCACTTCAACATAACCAAATTATAGTTCCAAGACTTTACATTATTTATGATATAGAAACGGGATGTCTTGGTAGCTCAGTTGGTTAAGCGTCCGACTTAGGCTCAGGCTAAGATCTCATGGCTTGTGGGTTCAAGCCATGCATCAGGCTCTGTACTGACAGGTCAGAGCCTGGAGACTGCTTCAGATTCTGTGTCTCCCTCTCTTTCTGCCCCTCCCCCCAGTGGTTCTCTCTCTCCCTCTCTCAAAAATAAACATTAAACAAATTTAAAAAAAAAAAGGAAAAAGAAATGGCAGTAAGCCAGCTTACAAGGAAACTTGTGCTTTAATTATAGGTGAAGTATGTTAAAAACCAAACAAGTGTTTGAAGTAAATATTTACTTTACTTTTAACTACTCAAATCCAAGGCAGGATGTATTAAAATCTTTGTCTACCTCTTTTAACTTCTCCCTCACTTTTTTCTTCGCAGTAGAGCAAGAAAAGTTTATCAAACCATTTTTCTATATAATACCCTACATTTCATTTTCTTTTTTTTTAATTTTTTTTAACATTTATTTATTTTTGACACAGAGAGAGAGCATGAACAGGGGACGGTCAGAGAAAGAGGGAGACACAGAATCTGAAACAGGCTCCAGGCTCTGAGCTGTCAGCACAGAGCCCAACACGGGGCTCGAACCCACAGACTGGGAGATCATGACCTGAGCCGGTCGGACGCCTAACCGACTGAGCCACCCAGGTGCCCCATACATTTCATTTTCTAAAATTTTTGTTAATAAGACTTTGCTTGATTAATATAATAATAATTCTATTCCTGTGTTTTCTCATGATGACCTTATATCCTTATATATGTAATAACCACACAATAGCATATGGACACAAAGGGACTCCCAAAGGGAAGATGATTCTTTTTTTTTTATTTTTTTGATGTTTGTTTATTTTTGAGAGACACAGAGAGACAGAACATGAGCGTGGGAGCAGCAGAGAGAGAGAGGGAGACAGAATCCGAAGGAGGCTCCAGACTCTGAGCTGTCAACTCTGACACAGGGCTCAAACCCACAAATTGTGAGAGTATGACCTGAGCCAAGTTGGACGCTCAACCGACTGAGCCACCCAGGCACCCTAATAATGTACATTTTAGATCTCAAAGCAGTAACTTTCTTTCATTTTCCTCAGCTAATTTTGTGGATATTTAAAGGAAGATAAATGATCTTGGATCATTATTATTCAGCAAATCAGTAGGAGCAGATAGTTACAAAGTCCTATGGCAAATCCAAATGGCTAAGAACATTTTTGCCAAAATTGCTGAAAGAGCGACAAGAAAATTTTAAAAGTAACATATTTGAATGAAAATGAGAAGTATGTTAATTTTATGAAAGAGTTCTATTCAGAGGTGGAGGAATAACTTTAAAAGGTAATCATGCAGTGGCTCTCCCTGTCAGGTATCCTGATAGGTTTTCTCTTATCGTACTACCCCAAATTCACTTAAACTTGATTCCTGGATCATTTTGTTTAATAAATTATGTTTTGCTTCTCTCCTGATCTATCCTCCCTGTATGTCTATTATGTCTCATACTGATTTCATACCTTCTTTCTCTCTCTGTCTCAATCTTTTTCTGTCACACACACACACACACACACACACACACACACTCCATCAACTGTTTGTGTATCAGGTACAGATCTTTAAGTTTACAAACATGGGTGTATAAAAACAATCATATTTATTTGTTTTCCTTACAATGATGCTCTGTTTTTCCAGAAGAAGCACCTAAATTCTGGTACCCTGTGCCAAGAACTGGGGCCAGGAACATATCACTCTCAGGTGGTGTTTTCCCTACTTGAATTTCATGCCTGACTTTTCTATTTCTGAGTCCCTCGAGAAGAAACCAGAAATGTTGCATATTGGTCTTTGAAATAGATAGTAATGTAACTAACTTTACAAAAGCTGTATTATCTTGATTCCAGAATCAGACGTGCGCAGAAAAACCAAAACAAATAAAACCAAAAAACATTGTGGGTCGATTCTACCTATGAATTTTTATGCAAGAATCCTAAGTAAGATATTATAGAAATACATAAAAATCTTCAGAGTAAATCATTACCAAGTATAATTTAATCACAAGAATGTAACTGATCCTTTAACCTTGTGGGCAGTCCCTTTAAGTAGTTCACCAAACTGACCCATAAAAAAAATCAAAAGCCAAATGATAATATTAATAAATGCATTAAAAACTGGGTGAAAGTTTAATGAATCATGATTTAAAATAAAATCTTAGTGAATAAGGAATAAATTTAAGTTCTTTAACTGATAAAGGATCTATGTCAAAAAAAAAGATAACATCACACGTAATGGTGATATGTTGCAAGATATCTCTTAAAAGTTAGAAGCAACACGTGGATGTCTGCTATTATCATTCTCTTCACTACTGTACTACAAAATTCAGGTAATGCAACGAGACAAAGTAAGAGAGAGATTGAGAGAGAGACAGAGACTGATTTTACGATTAGAATAGGAGAAACAGAAGTGTCATTGTCCACTAAATGTGCAACGTATTAATAAAAAAATCCAGAAGAATCTACAAATCATCAAAATTGGTAGGTGACATCAGCTGTATAAGAGTATGAAAGTTTATTACACACAAAAAAATCATCTTTTTCCTAAAAACTGGTAAGAAACATTTAGGAATAGAAGTTTTTAAAGTTATTATAATAGAAATAAAAAGTATAGAGTAATTGGAAATAAACTAAGGAAAGTTATAAGAAGAATGATTTAAAAATGTATAGATGGGGCGCCTGGGTGGCGCAGTCGGTTAAGCGTCCGACTTCAGCCAGGTCACGATCTCGCGGTCCGTGAGTTCAAGCCCCGCATCGGGCTCTGGGCTGATGGCTCAGAGCCTGGAGCCTGGTTTCCGATTCTGTGTCTCCCTCTCTCTCTGCCCCTCCCCCATTCATGCTCTGTCTCTCTCTGTCCCCAAAATAAATAAACGTTGAAAAAAAATTAAAAAAAAATAAATAAAAAATTTAAAAAAATGTATAGAATATTACAGAAGGACATGAAGGGATACTTAAAATGTAGGAATATACTATCTTAATGGATGGGAAAACTGAACAATAAAGATGACAATATTCATAAAATATATCCTATCAAAATCTAATTGGCTTTCTCATAATATTTGAAACGTGTTCTTCAAATTCATAAAGCTAAAATATTAAGAATAAAGGAAGGCATACCCTAGCAGACATGACACTTTTTATAGTGTTATTTACACTAAAGGGTTTAGCAATACGATGAACAAATATACCAAAGGACAAAATCAAGAGCCTGCAAAGAGCTCTATTCATATTTAGAAGTAGTATCAATGAGAGCTGGCATTATATATAGTAAGGCAAAGGAAGCTGGAAATAATACATTTGGATCATCATCTTACTCCATAAAAAAAACTAACCTAGCAACAATTATATAACACGACATCAAAAAGGGTAGGCAAGAAGGGCCTGACTCAGTAAGTCTGGCAAACAGTGCTTTGACTGGATGCTATTAGACTAGAGAACCACACTAGCTCTGCAGCATAGATGGTGAATTCATTTCTCAGAGGGGGAAGGGCTAGCATTTCTGATATTTAGAATCAGTTTCTCACTGTCAGATAAAGAGTCTACAAATAAGCAAAGGGGAGGTGGGGGAGGGTGGAATGACTTCCGAGGTGAATTAAGGGTAAGAGATGTCAGTATAAACTCATGTTTATTGTATCCACATGAGAAAACATCACAAAAACAAACTTGCGGGGCTCTTAAAAATATCTACCTGTTACTTCTAAAAAAACATTGTCCATTCCATGGAAAAGAAAAACACTGAAACGCTTTCACAGATCTGAAGACTAAGCACACATAACAACTAAATGCAATGTGGGATCCTGAACTGAATCTTAAAACAAAAAAAGTGGCAGAAAAACTGACAAAATCTAAAGAAAGTCTGAGGTTTGGTTGGAAGCACTGTACCCATGTTACTTTCTTGGTTCTGATAAATGTACCGTAGTTATTCAAAGGTGCTAATCATAAGGGAAGTTGGGTAAATCGTATATTGGAAATTTCTGTGCTGTCTTTGGAATTTGTCCTGAAATTTAAAATTATTCAAATAAAACAGTTTAACAAAACAACTTAATTTCAATATTATTCACTCCTTGTTCCTTGTTTCCTTTAAAAAAAATGGCATACATGTAATAAATTACATAGAACATGAATCTTGTTTTATCTAAGAAATTCATGTAGAAACAAAGTATCAGCAAATACATTTACTTATTCAAAATTAAATTATGTAAGATATGACCTCCTTACACAACTTAACTTCCCATCAAGTGAAAATTGTGTACCTGGGCAGTAAAATTAATTGCATTTTATATTTTCAAGGGAGTTTTTTAACAGACAACTTGTCCTGTTTTTTCCTAAGTAACTAAAACATTTCTAGGGCTAACTGAAGTATCTCTTTGTATAAAGAAATAGATATAAATGAAAACTGGCAGTATTATAATGGTCATTTCTTTAGCAATTGTTTCTTATGTTCATTAACATATTTCATTTTGAAAGATGCTTGTGAAACAAGATTTGATATGAGACTTTGAAAAATTAATCAAGGGGCACCTGAGTGGTTCGGTCAGTTAAGCGTCCGACATCGGCTCAGGTCATGATCTCATGGTTGGTGAGTTCGAGCCCCGCATCGGGCTCTGGGCTGACAGCTCAGAGCCTGGAGCCCACTTCAGATTCTGCATCTCCCTCTGTCTGCCCCTCCACTGTTTGCACTCTCTCGCATTGTCTCAAAAATAAACAAACAATAAAAAAATTTTTTTTAAATAATCAAGACAATTTCACAGCTAATTCAGAGCAACACAGAGTCAAAAGTGGCTTCTATCTGATTTGTTTCCATTCTTCCATGTGAATTATGCATGTGTGTGTGTGTGTGTATGTATATGTGCTGGGATTATATAATAATCATACACATTCCACAAGCAGTCTGTCAGTGGATATAGAACAGAAACAATTTGGGATTTTAGTTGGTTCCCAGTCTCTATGAGGCACATAAGATCTGAACTTCTTATTAATTATTCATTTCCTCTAATTCAGTCAACATCCTCTTTTGTTTTACAATGCTTCAAATATTCATTATGTAATAATCATATTTTCCCAATACTTATTGCAATGGAATCCCTGTTCTTTAGAACAGTCACTCACAAAGTTTAGCAAGCATTAAAGTCACCTACAGGGTTTGTTAAAACAGTTCCTCAAGCCCCATCTTCAGAATTCCCGATCCAGTAGGTCTGGGGTGGAAACCAGGAATATGCCTTTCTAAGTCCCTAGCTGCTAAGGATGCTACTAGTGGTGTTAGATGCACACATTCTTACTGTATCTGTCAAATGTCTCTGCTTCCAGTATTTAAAGTAGGTATTTTAAGCTTCTCCCCTCTCCTAACATCCATCATGGCAAGAGAGAATTACAAGCTGATATGTGAAACTAACTAAAGGAAACCTCATCTAAAATGGAGGCCAGAAGAGGGAGGTCTAATGCACCACCCCTCCTTGTCAATTGAAGACCCCAACAGAAAGACACACCTTGCATTCCCAACAGGAAGAAGCTTACTTTACTGCTCCTGCAGGAGAAAGGAAGAACTTCTCCTTGCTCAGCAACAAGTTCAGCCAATAAATACCTTAACTCAACAAATGAGAGGCCATCACCACACTGAATGCTCACTTCCTTCCTGACCTTCCTTCCAAGCAGCTCTTCTCAACTTCCTTCTCCAGGCTTGCCTATGGTTTGCCAGAGCTTGCTGTTCTGAATTGCAATTCCTCTGCTCTTCCTGAATAAAGCACTGTGCTGGCAAAATAACCAGCTGTTTTGTATAAGTCCCCAACAGGGACTTATACATAATGTGTGTAATATGAATCAACAGGTAGAATGAAAACAGATTTGCAAAGAAAGAGCTGACATGTTTCCAAAAGCCATTTTATTTTCTAAGAATGCTAACCCAAATTAACTACCAATTGACTACACAGCTGTTTATCTCTAGAACAACCCTACATTTTGCAAATCAATATATACTTGTCTGAGTATAGTATAAATCAGAGAGCTCCTGAGACAGAAAGGAGTTCCTCATATGCATTGTTCTCCCACCTGGTGAACAATGAGAAACTTCTGCTAGTCAACAATTTCAAAATATTTCCACGGACATTTGCTTTCTCAGTAGTATATTAACAGCTTTAATCAGAAGTAGCTTAATAAAGGAAATTTACTACAGGGATTCTTGTATTTGTATTTCTGAACTACAGCCATACCTGTGTATGAATTAGTATCACAAGTCTGCTAGGGATTTTTAAAAACTATTATTATTTTTACTGTATTTAGTGGTCTAGTAGCATAAAGTCATCACATCATCACAACAATCAGAATTACATTAAAATACTGTTTTGTTGTTATTCAATGTAAGGTTGTTTAAAGGCTTTTCTTTTTTAAAGAGTAGTTTTAGGTTAACAGCAAAATTGAGAAAAAGATACAGAGATTTCCCATATCTCCTCTATGCCCACACATGCACATTCTTCCTCATTGTCCACATTTACTAGAACGGGGCATTTTTTCACCACAGATAAACCTACACTGACATATCATAATCACTCAAAGTCTATAATTTACTTGTGTTCACTGTTGCTGCTAAACATTCTATGGGTTTGGGAAAATGTTTAACATATATACCTCATGTATAATATATACATAATGATGTATTTTCACTGCCCTAAAAATATTTTTATAACTGTAACCTTTCACTCACTGGTAGTTCTTGATCCAGAAAGTCACAAATATATTATCAAATCATGGGATTTCGAAGGATTCTATAGAAGAGGAAAAAAAATTTCTTCTACCATTCTAGATTCTTGGCTGAGACTATCGTGTAATAAATAAATAAATAAATAAATAAATAAATAAATAAAGATTAATAGGAGAAAAACAAACACAAGTTTAATAACATGTATACCTCCTGTATAAATGAAAGATACTCAGGAACACTGAATAACTCCCCCAAATGATCAAAGCCACCACCTTAAATATCATCTCCAGCTAAAGACAAAAGAAACACATTGGATGGGTAGAGAAGGCCAGTTGCAGGAACAGATATTGTTCTTATACAGTGTTAAGACCAAGTCTCCTCCACGGATAAGAATTTCTGGAGATTTAGTCCTCCTCTTCCAGGTATAGAGAGGGAGACACCCTTACACATGTAGATTTTACATAGGTAAAGCTCTTTTTACATATGTAAGTTTCTTTTACAAATGGGTTAACTTCTAACCAGAAGGAAGCTTATTTTGGACTGGTATATTCTGTTCCCTTTTAATTTCTTCTAAGACAAGATGGAAGCTACCAAACCCAATGGACAAAGATTCTCATCCTATAACATTCATGTGCATCTACTTGCCAATTCCCTTAAAAAGTGCATACAAAACTTTAAAATCATTTGCAAATGATTACGAACTCACTAGAAGTTATAAAAATCATATCCTGTTTCAGATATTCATTGGGTCTTCCAAATAGCTCTTTCTAAAATGTATCATTAATTAACAGCAATCATTTTATTATATTAGTGCACTGATCTGTTTTTTATTTTTTTGTGGGTTTTTTTGGAGAATTCTTCTTTTTCTTTGTATTTTCTTAGTATTGGGAGGTTTATAGCCTTATATAGTTAAATAAACGTTCTCAGAGATGAAATTTACTGAGAAGCTATGTCCAAATTTTTTTCATATACTATCTTAAAATCTTCTGACAACCTTTTCAACAATTTTAAGAATGCATTATAATTCTCATTTTGTAGGTGAGGAAAAGAGCTCACAAAAAAATCACTTGCTTCAAGTCACACAACTGGTAAACATCATTAATATATAGAACTCAAGGATACATTGATTGTACTCACTGTACAAGTAAATAAAAGAAAAGAAGTTTGGGACAGATGTTTTATTTTCTATCAAGTAACAAAAATATAGCAATTAACTTGGAATGGCATTACTTTATCCTAAAGAAGCAACTTTTAATTTCCCTAAATTCCTTGAGCCAAGATATCAAGAGAAATGGACTCCAGAAAGGCAAAGGGGAGGGTTGTATCCTATCTTTGGCTTTCTCTTCTGTTTACCTTACAATCTCAACTACATTTCAGTGTTTATCTTCTTTTGTTTAATGGTAACTTATGATTTCCTGCTCTTCAGCAATTCAGCGATTTCTGAATATACTGAGCTTTGCCTAAAGGGAATGACTCCCCACTGATATTCTGATTCTGTTATTGGGTATCTCATTTGACCGGGAGGTTAGTGTTGCTTTCAGTTCAGTTAGTTTCCATTTGGGAATACACATCTGACTTACTCAAATCTTAGAATGCCATTTGCTAAAGTAAGTGGAAAATAACATCTTGCAGATCCTCAACTGACTTAAGAAATAGACATTAAACATTATTAGAGGCAGAATTTGTATGATCCTATTCAAAAACTTTCTTCATGCCTTCATACTGTTCCCTCCTTCAAATCTATTAGAATTTTTCATCCCCATCTCCCTAATGAAAACCCAGTTATGTTCATTCAGCTGACAAATATAACCTGTGTTTGGCCCTGTTAACCTATACTCTCAGGAAAAAACAGAGAATGGATGAGACAAAAAAAAATAAAAAAAACAAAAAACAAAACCTTCCCTCTTTCCACATATGCCTGATTGGCCTGAGATCCAAAATGTGTTTTATTTAATGGCCTAAGTCCAGAAGCCACTGCTGATTGCATCATTACATTATCATTTGTTTATTTGCTATTTTTCCCCCCTGACTGATTTGAAATGCTGTTTCTAAAACTTTTTATTTTGTTGTCAGTTTCGCTCCTGGCAGTTGATACCCTAAAATGAGGCAAGTTCCACGACGGTGGACTGTCTCTGTTCCCAAGGCTTTGAGCTATCTGGGACAAACCAATTATAATTGGATCACTTAGCTTTTAGAAACCTACCTACCTCTTCTAACTTGTTCATGCTGCCATCCCAGAGTCTGTATGAAACAGGCTATAATGAGCCAGGGACTGCCTTGGAAGAACTCAGAAGATTAAATTCCAGTTATATCAAAATGGTAGTTACTTTTGCTTTCTAAGCAGTGTTTCTGAAGAGGAGATGAGTGAGAATAAATCTAGGCCTCAGGTAAAAACAAACACCAAACAACACAAGGCAGGAAGTCTCATCTTATTCCTGATGATGAATGGTAAGAGCATCAATCTGCTAGTGATCAAGAATGGACAGTTATTTGAATAGAAGCCCAGGAAAGAAAAAAAAAAAAAAAAAAAAAAGGAAGATTAAAATTAATTCAGGAAAAAGACCATGTAGCTATTTCCTTCCTTCATCATTTATCCTTTCTTCAAAGGGGCCACTTCCCACCCGTCTCTTTTCTTTACTTTCTATGCTTCATGCTTGAAACTTTAAGGTAACAGGTCTCAGGGCAGAAAAGCAGGTGGAGCTGTCAGGAGAGGAAAGGAAAAATTTGGTAAAATGATCAGAGGTTGTTTCTGAGGGACAGGTTGAGATGTGTGTAAGGAACCAACTTTCTTCCAAATTTCTTATATTCCAGATCAGCTCCTTCCCAGGATGAAGCTTTGTCTGCCGTGCTCCAGTCAAGGAATCCTGAGCCCTAAGAAAGCACGACTCCAACCACTGTGGCCAAAAGGCTAATTTGTTTCTCACATATCTACAGAAAAAAAATGTTTCCTTTTTACTTATAAATGCTTTCTCCAGAATCAATAAACAGGATACATATGTTTTAAATATATGCCAAACAAATACAATATATTTTCATAGCTTAAAAAAGTTCCCACTGGTAAATAAATAAACCCATAATTCAGAATTCAGCCTGCCACTATGGAAGGGCTGTAGGGACCTGAGGCTAAAGAGGCTGAAAAGAAAAAGACTCAGAAGGCTGGAATGGGAGTTTCTAAAGCTCAGAAATTCTAATGACTATTTATTTTGTTTTTAATTTTTTTTAACGTTTATTCATTTTTGAGACAGAGAGAGACAGAGAATGAATGGGGGAAGGTCAGAGAGAGAGGGAGACACAGAATCTGAAACAGGCTCCAGGCTCTGAGCTGTCAGCACAGAGCCGGACGCGGGGCTCGAATTCAGGGACTGCGAGATCATGACCTGAGCCAAAGTCAGACGCCCAACCGACTGAGCCACCCAGGCGCCCCTCTAATGACTATTTAGAAGTGGACACTGACTCTTTAGAGCCATAGGGATGGCTATCACAGAACTAAAATGTTTCTTACCCTTAGGCATATGCAGTGTCCAGGCTTACAAGATTATTGGAATTCTATAAATAAATATTTATAACTAATATTGCAGAGATAATTTACCAAAGATACACCTAAACTGTCCTGGCTGATGCCTTAAATTTCTCCAAAATCAATCTACTCTGTTGGCTTGATGCTCTATAACATTATGGGTGGCTGAAATTTATTTCCAGTGTAGCTTAAATTTTGAGTTACAGATCCATTCCTAACAGTATGGTCAATGGAGAAAAGCAAAGGGTGGCAATGAGGATCTGACAGATCTGGGGAAAGTTATGCCACCAAGGTTTTAAAAAAAGAAAAGAAAAGAAAAGAAAAAAGGCAATGAATCTTCAGGGGTTTGACTATTCCCCAAGTTGATTAAGAGGAAGACTTAAACCTAAATCACTATTAGACTCCAAAATTGTGTCATTATGCCAGAATTGAACAAAGGTAAAAGAACAAAAAAACAAAAAAACATCTGATTAAAAATTCTTTAAATATCTGGTACTTTGAGCTATCCTATTCAGGGTATTAAGAGAAACGTTGTATATTATTACAAGTTATTCTTCCTTCCTGCTCTATTAATATGGAATATTCCAAATATATAAAATAGTTGACTATAAGATGAGGATCCTATTTTGATTCTGAATTATATAAAAGAATAAGAAAAGACAATGAACACTGTCAATGGATTTGCACAGTGATCTGAAATTCACTTCTCAACAAGAAGTGACTTATTTTATAAAAGAAATGTTTTCTTTTAATCTATATTTATCATATCATCAGTATAGTTGGTAAAGATTTACCACTAATATTATTTTACATTCTAAAAATATTACAAGCTACTTTCATAGACTGCCTGAAATCTGTCATTTTGAATGACATTCAGAGGGGACACAACACTGAAAAAAATTAAAGATACTGTTTAGCCCCCTGAGAAGCATGGAGCCTGCTTGAAATTCTGAGCAATTCACTGGTTATTTTGAAGTCTTTAAGTTAAAATTAGTAAACTCTCAAAAACTGTTTGCAGCTGTAAGATCAAATTTTATATTATATTTATGCA
The DNA here is from genome assembly GCF_007474595.2 of Lynx canadensis. Lineage (NCBI taxonomy): Eukaryota > Metazoa > Chordata > Mammalia > Carnivora > Felidae > Lynx > Lynx canadensis. Next base: position 99,250,462 of record NC_044303.2, on the reverse strand, counting down.
ACATAAATGCAGACATCAGGAACAAAAGGCTTGCCCGTCTTAAAGGCATTCCTAGTTTTAAAATCACAGAGGTTACGCTTTTCTCTGTGTGTTTCTGAGTTTACTGTCAAAAAACCCTTAGACAATCTGTTTACTCAGATCCCTCTGTGACCTTTCCTTTCATTTGAACCTTTCATGCATAATACATTTTAATACTGGGGTTGCGCACAGAGTCCACCAACTAAACACATGAGCATTGAATAAACATTCCTGAGAACAAACGAAACTTGTGGAATGTGAAAATCATTACAACTAAGTTTCATTTCTGTCCTTTCTTTATATATATATTTTTAATTTTATTTATCTGAGAGAGTGGGGAGAGGGGCAGAAGGAGAGAATCTTAAGCAGGATCCATGCTCAGCAGGGCACCCGACATGAGGCTTGATCCCATGACCTTAGGATCATAACCTGAGCCAAAATCAAAAGCCGGACATTCAATCAACTAAGCTACCCAGGCCCCAACATTGCTGTCCTTTTAATTACATAGTTTGTAAGTGTAACATGGCCAAGAACCAGATTTACCTCCATTTCTAAAAAGGTATATGCCAGCCCCAAATCTATGACAATCAACCATTTTGGTCCATTCCCATGTGTTTTTTCTATTTTATCTTGGCTTTTGGACCCTATCTATTTATAAAATATTTGGGTGCTCCTCTATTATAAAAACCCTAAAGTCATTCTTTCTGGGTTGTCATTTTTTATTCACCTCTTCTACTCAGTATAACCTGTTCCTCAATCTTTTAGAATGGTCTAGATATATTTTTCTTGATCAGCGTTATCTAAAATGGTATTATATAGCTGTCTTATACAGTTCAGTTTCTGAGATCTGAGTTAGGAAAGGCTGCATTCTACACTGTCTTACATAGTTACCATGGACATCTTACATGAAAGATTCTGAGAAAATCATGATTAAGAAGAAACAAAACTGTAATATATATAACTTTTTCTCAAATTTATCTAATTACAAAACATTTTTTTTTTCCATAACACACAAGAAGATCTTAGAGAAAGACACAGTGACAGGAAATATTATTCTGTATTCTAATCTCTTGAGCAACTGCAGCCCTTCACTACTGGCCTCTGATATGCAAAGCATTTAAAAGGCATATTATTAACAGGAAAGCAGTATTCAAGGCACAGGCAATACTCCTAATTACAGATATTGAGAAGGCTATGTTTTTAATTCCTTCATATGCAATAAGCAAAGATCGCATGACTCAAGATGGCAACAGCCAGAAAGTGTCTTCCACCCATACATAAAGGTTAATGAAAGCTTTTTAATTCTTTACTTATATCCTACAATTAATTTAACAGAGCTAACTTGTGTTGTTCCCGTTGTTAGTCACCTGAAGATTATCTATATAAAAAAAAAAATAGAAGAAATTATACAAAACAAATAGTGTACAATGAAAACTAACCAATCAATAGAATTGGACTATCTCAACTTAATGGAAGAGTCTGAACTAATAAGCTATGTAATAACAAATAAGTTTTTTTAATTTTTTTTTAACGTTTATTTATTTTTGAGACAGAGAGAGACAGAGCATGAACGGGGGAGGGTCAGAGAGAGGGAGACACAGAATCTGAAACAGGCTCCAGGCTCTGAGCTGTCAGCACAGAGCCCGACGCGGGGCTCAAACTCACGGACCGCGAGATCATGACCTGAGCCGAAGCCAGCCGCTTAACCGACTGAGCCACCCAGGCGCCCCTAATTTTTTTTATTTTATTTATTTTATTTTTTTATTTATTTTTAAATTTTTTTTGAATTTTTATGTTTATTTATTTTTTTCAATATATGAAATTTATTGACACATTGGTTTCCCTACAACACCCAGTGCTCATCCCAAAAGGTGCCCTCCTCAATACCCATCACCCACCCTCCCCTCCCTCCCACCCCCCATCAACCCCGTTTGTTCTCAGTTTTTTTTTTAATAATAAGCACACTTAAGGTACAGAAATCCAGATCCAGATATACTCCTTGAAATCTGCCCTTTATATAGACAGAGACATTTAAGAGATTGACAAGGGTAAGATGATGTACTATGAATTGTCACTGGTTTGTATAAATACTTGTATAAATATAAAAACACATATTGTTATGTAAAATAAAATACATATAAATAAAAAAATAAAAAATACACGTTTATACATACACATATGTTTACATATATGCATATGCACAAAGAATAAGAAATAGATGGCATTGTTCATATCTTTAAAAGAGACATAAACTGAACCACAAAACAGAAATAAGTAAATGATAATCCTCAGAGGTTCTCAAATGATAAAACAGAGATCCCAGGTTGTGAGGGGGTGTGCCCTTAACTAATTTAGGAAAGAGGCCACTGTAAGAAAAAATACAAAAGTAAGTTTAAGACCCACATACTATAGACATATAGACCAATGAAATAGAATTAAGAGTCCAAAATAAAAATAAACCCATACATCTATGATCAGTTGATTTTTGACAAGAGTACCAAGATATTCAACAGGGAAAAAAGAGTGTCTTCAACTGGATTTCCACATTCAACAGAATAAAACTACATCCTTACCTTATGCCATGTACAAAAATTAACCCAGAATGAATCAGTGACCTAAATACAGAGATGAACAATAAAAGTCTTAGAATAAATCATAAGGATTCATCTTTATTACTTTGGATTTGACAATGGATTCTTATATATGACACTAAAGCATGAGCAACAGAAGACAAAACAGATAAAGTTGCTCTCATCAAAACAAAGTAAAACAAAACAAGCCTTTTGTGCATTAAATGACATGACCAAGAAAGTAAAAAGATAACCTACAGAATGGGAAAAAAATTGCACATCAGGCATCTGATAAGGGGTTAATGCCCAAAATATGTAAAGAACCCCTAAAACTCAAAAACAAAGTCCCATGTAAAATGGGGCAAAAGACTTGAATAGACCAAAGAAGACATATAAATTGCCAATAAGTACATGAAAAGATTCTCAACCCTATCAGTCTTAAGAGAAAAGCAAATCAAAACCACAATGAGATACCAGTTCATATCCATAAGGATGGTATATATAAAAATACTGCAAACAGCAAGTGTTGGCAAGGATATGAAAAAAAAAATGAGGGACCTCATACACTGCTGGTTGGAATATCAAACGGTGCAACCACTGTAGAAAATAGTTTGGAAAGCTAAACAGAATTAGCATATGACAGCAATTTCACTTCCAGCCATATACCCAAAAGAATTGAAAAAATAGACTGGAAGAGATATTTGTATTTCAAAGTTTGTTTTGGCTTTATTCACAGTAGCTAAAGGTAGGAAAAAAACAAGTATCCCTCAGTGGATGAATGGATAAACAAAACATGTTATCTCCGCACAATGGAATATTATTCAGTGTCAAAAGGGAGTACAATGATACATCTGATACATCTGATACACACTATAACATGGATGAACCTTGAAAACATACGAAGTGAAGTAAGCCAGACACAAAAGGACAAATATTGTGTGATTCCCCTTATATGAAATATAAATAAGAGGAAAATTCACAGAAACAGAAAGTAGAATAGAGGTTATAAGGGGCAAGGTTAAGGAGGCAGCGGGGAGTTATTGCTTTATCAGCCCCACAAATATTCAGAATGGTTACAGAATTTCTGTGTGGGTGATGAAAAACTTCCAGGAATAGACAATGATAATGGTTGTACAATACTCTGAATATAATCAATGCCTTCAATTTGTACACTAAAAACTAGGTAAAATGGCAAATTTTATGTTATATTTTAACATTTTTAAGCTAGGTATAAGTAATAAAGATTTTAATTTTCTATTAAGACCATGTATAGATAAAAGATGAAAGAACTATTAAAAAAAAATGGGGCACTTGAGTGGCTCAGTTAGTTAAGCATCTGACCCTTGATCTCAGGTTAGGCCATGATCTCACAGTTCACAGTTCATGAGAACAAGGCACACATCAGGCTCTGCACTGACAGTGTGGAGCCTGCTTGGGATTCTCTCTCTCTCTCTCTCTGTCTCTCTCTCTCCCTTCCTTCCTCCCTCCCTCCCTCCCTCGCTCTCTGCTCCTCTCCTGCTCATGTTCTCTCTCAAAATAAACATACATTAAAAAAAAAACAAAAACAAAAAACAAAAAACTAAAAGGGAAGAAGGCCCATCCCGTGCTCTTCCTCCTAGGGAAATTACTGAATTTATCTCACAGATGTGTTTATCATATGAACAATATATTAATCTTTAGAAAATCCCTCAAAAAACTAAGCACAAGAGTAAACACTGATTTTGAATAAAGAAACACATCACAAAAAAATTACCACTTCCAAAACTCACAAATGTCACACAAATCCACACACATAACTTTTGTATTAAATGACTGCTTGATACACTCCTATGCTTTTCCTATTTCTTTTTGTTCTTTATTCTTTGAAAGTTTCCTCATAGGATAATGATTTGCAAACCACTGTCTACCAAAGGGACAAAAAGATGATTTTGTGTTTCTTCTAGTATGACCTGTATTAGGAACTCAGCTGTGTGGTGAGAGATTTCCCAGAAGCTTCAATGTCACTTCAGGGAATCTGTCTTTAACTTTGTTTGTGTATGTTTGTATGTATGTATGTATGTGATCTCTGCACCCAGTGTGGGGCTCGAACTCATGATCCAGAGATCAAGAGTCACCTGTTCTTCTGAATGAGCCAGCCAGGCACTCCTAACAGGGAATCTTTCTTATCCTCCAGCCATTCTAGTTTACTTTCGCTCATCATCAACTGAAACCTCCTGTCCTGCAGAAGTAAATGCATGTCCTAAGGGCCACGTTCATTATCCCAAGGGACTTAATTTATACCTGAGGCAAACTTCTGAGCATCCTTAGTATAACTTCATGTGGATTTCTTGCCATACCTCACTGGACACTTCAGTCTCTGAGAAGTTTCAGGGTTTCCCATAAGGAAAGATATTTCATAAAAGCACTGAACATTGAGGTTCAAAATGATCATAAAAAGCACCTAGTCCAGAATTCTTTGAACGTTAGTTACTAAGATCTACCCTCAGAGCTTTTCCATTTCTAAATACCTCTTCTTAAATAAATGTTAAAAAAAAAAATTAAATGCCTCTTCTGAGGCTGTTCACGTACTATCGCTTTTCCAATTTTTTACTTAGTCACGGACTTCAGTCTGACCTGACACCATTCTTTCTACAAAACTGTATGTTTGAATCGCAACATATTTTTTTTTTATAATGGATGTTAAAATACATTGATGGCTGAAAAAAGAAGAGACAAAAAGAATCTCCCTGGGTCCTGCTAAAATTGCCTCATACCCTGTGCACCAATGCAGCAGATGCTTAAACAAAGTAACTCACAGGGACTGGAGAAGACTTTTATTGGGAGAGTTAATAATAGAGAATAAGAAATCCCCTGGGACGCCTTGGTGGCTCAGTTGGTTGGTTGAGTGTGTGACTATGGCTCAGGTCATGATCTTGCAGTTCCTGAGTTTAAGCCCCCTATTGGGCTTGCCACTCTCTGTGCACAGCCGGCTTCACATCTTCTTTCCTGCTCTCTCTGTCCCTCCCCTGCTTGCACTCTCCTTCTCAAAAATAAATAAAACATTAAAATTAAAAAAAAATCCCTTACGTGATGGAAACTACATAGAAATCTTGTTATTTTCCAAGGCCAACATAATTATCCCTTTTATTAAAGTTAGGTGGTGAAAACAGCTATATATGCAGTTGTTTGTTTTCTTTTTTTTTCTCTACAAGTGCTTTAACAAAAGTAATGCCGTTCATTACATTATTGCAATGTTTTATGCACTCCAAAGTCATTTTAATCAAATGAAAAAATTGAGTAAAATTAAGTAATAAAGAAAGCAAGTAAGGGAGCCAGACCCAGGGTTAATGAGGGGCAGAAAACAGATCTTGGTTAATCACTTCCTCCCTGAACCTATGAAAACTTTCTCTTTCAATTCCTTAGTCAGTCTCTACGGGAAGAAACAACCACTCTATGTTTCACATACTACCCTGCCTGTGTAGGCTTTCGCACATTGTTTCCTACTCTTTTCTCTATGCTCTGTAAGCACAGCAAAGGCATTATTTCCATAGACATCCCTAAGTCACGCTAAGCACATGGAAGGTGTTTCAAATTGTTGAATAAATGGTCAAATGGTATACATAAAAACAGACATCTAGAAAAAAAATCCTTTTAATAACCATCATTAATAATACTTAATAAAATTGATAGCATTCTTAAAACTAGAGCACCCAGGATAAGAACTGAATAAATACAGATTTAAGAGGAGGTAAGACTGGGAATATTTTTGTTAACTTACATAAGACATCGTATTGACCTATATTTAAGTGAGACAAGTGTTGCCACACTCAACACTATAAAAATATGGTTTTAGTGCTTTCTACCCATCAGTCTGACAGATAGTATTGTTGGCACTTATATGAGATCGAAAAAGGGGAAAGAAAAGATTTCAATGTATCTAAAGCAAACACAGTCTGAGAAGGGCAATGGCAAGATTAAATTCAACAGGACAGAAGTTCACTGGTGGGCAGTAGGATTTAAAAACCACCTGAGTATAAGCAGAAGCAGGACAGAAGGACCCCCATGTAATCAACCTAAAGGTTTGTGGAAGAATAAAAGTGAGAGATGTGGCAGTTAAGTCTGAGACAGTCTGGACATGATGAAAGAGAATCCTCTTTGCTGAGCCCTGGGGCATGTTCCATGCTTAAGGCCTCACCAAATCAACTGTCAGCAGGAGCTGGATGGCTGATACAAATGCACATACATAGTGCATCAGGCAAGGATATGCTGGAGAATACATGGTCCCAATTCAGACCGAAGTTGCTCCCCGGCATCTACCAAGGCTTCATCACATAAAAACAGAGGGCCAGCGTTGCCAGCACTGGAATTTGCTAAAGAAAAGCCACAAATCTTGACTCCTACGTGAAAGTTAATGATTATTAAGTCTTAGTGATTACTTACAATATTTAGAATATCATACAGGACAGACAAAACACATCTGTTACTCCAACTTGACCTTTCATCCTTCAGTTTGCAAACTGTGGTGTCACTGCACTCAACAAAATTTAAATTTTTATAGAGGTTATGTTAGCAAAACCATGGCTCTCAAAAGTTTTCCTGTGATTAGAGTGCTAAATATTAATGCATTGAGAATGTATTAAAATGCTAGGAGCGCCTGGGTGGCTCAGTCAGTTAAGCGTCCAACTTCAGCTCAGATCATGATCTCACGGTTCATGAGTTCGAATGCCCTGTCAGGCTCTGGGGCTGACAGCACAGAGGCTGGAGCCTCCTTTGGATTCTGTCTCCCTCTCTCTCTGCCCCTCCCCCACTCGTGTTCTCTTTTTTCCAAAATAAAAATTATAAAAATTTTTTAAAAAGATGTATTAAAATGCTCAAGAGAAAGATCACTTCCAAGCATTATATACTTCCTAAGCATTATATTATTGCACCAGATGATGTGAGACCTCAAAACTCTTGAATATGGAGACCACTGACTTTTACATTTTATATAATTGCATTACAGTTTGCATAATAAAATTCTTGTAATTTATATTGTTTCTGCCTCCCTCTCTCTTCTAGAATTATGCACCTTAATTCATGGAAGATTATTACCATTAGTCCCTTCCTCAATTCAATTATTTGGTAGATTTCACCTATTCCCCAATCCTATTCCATACCTCCCTAAAAGTATAAACTATTCCAAGGTATTTGATGTATATACTTCTTTTCTGTGTGGCCTCATACATTAAATAGTTTTTGTTCCTACCTTATTTTTTAAATTTAATTTTACTTTTTTAATATTTCAAGTTTTTACTTAAATTTTAGTATATAGTGTAATACTGGTTTCAGGAGCAGAATTTAGTGATTCACTAATTACATATAACACCTAATGCTCATCCCAACGAGTGTCCTCCTTAATGCCCGTCGCTCATCTAGTCCACCCCCACCCACCTCCCTCTATCAACCCTAGTTTGTTCTCTGTAGTTAAGAATCTTTTATGGTTTGCCTCCCTCTTTTGTTTTTCCCTTCCCTTATGCTCATTTGTTTTGTTTTGTAAACTCCACATATGAGGGAAATCATATGGTATTTGTATCTCTCTGACTTACTTCACTTAACATAATACACTCTAGCTCCTTCCATGTCTTTGCAAACAGCAGGATTTCATTCTTTTTGAGTAATATTAATGGAATCTTCTTTACCCATTCATCAGTCAATGGACATTTAGGTTCTTTCCATAATTTGGCTATTGTTGATAATGCTGTGATAAACACTGGGTTGCACGTGACCCTTTGAATCTGTATTTTTGTATCCCTTGGATAAGTACCTAGTAGTGCAGTTGCTAGGTCATAAGGTAGTTATATTTTTAACTTTCTGAGGAAATTCCATCCTGTTTTCTAGAGTGGCTGTACCAGTTTGTATTCCCATCAAGAGTGTAAGAAGGTTCCCCTTTCTCTACATCCTTGCCAACATTACTTGTTTTCTGTATTGTTAATTTTAGCCATTCTGACAGGTGTGAGGTAGTATCTGTATGGAAACACAAAAGATCCCACATAGCCAAAGCAATCTTGAAAAGGGAAAGTGAAGCTAGAGGCATCACAATTCCAGATTTCAAGCTATAGTGAAAAGCTACAGCCATCAAGACAGTATGGTACTGGCACAAAAACAGACACACAGATCAGTGGAACAGAACAGAAAACCCACAAATGGACCCACAACTATCTGGTCAGTTCATCTTTGACAAAGCAGGAAAGACTATCCAATGGAAAAAAAGACAGTCTTTGCAACAAATGGTGTTGGGAAAACTGGACAGCGACATGCAGAAGAATGAACCTGGACCACTTTCTTATACCATAAACAAAAATAAATTCAAAATGGGGAAAGCCCTAAATGTGAGACAGGAAACCATTGATATCCTAGAGGATAAAACAGGCAGCAACCTCTTTGACCTCAGCCACAGCAACTTCTTACCAGACGCATCTTTGGAAGCAAGGGAACAAAAGCAAAACTGAACTACTTCATCAGAATAAAAAGCTTCTGCACAGCAAAGGAAACAATCAACAAAACTAAAAGGCAGCCTATGGAATGGAAGAGGTATTTGCAAATTACATACCGGATAAGGGATTAGTATCCAAAATCTATCAAGAACTTATCAACCTCAACACCGCCCCCCCCCCGCAAAAAAGCAAATAATCCAGTTAAGAAATGGGCTGAAGACATGAATAGACATTTTTCCAAAGAAGGTAGTCAGATGGCTACTAGACACGTGTTCTTACCTTCTTAACTTACAGAAACAGTACACTGTGTTCTAGAGCTACTTTTACTTTCCTACAAACCATGTTGTTTTCAACATGTGTGTTTATTTAGTACTGAAATTATGGATGCCCAGAAAGTCTGTAGCTTGCTGGTACCACAAGCAACATTGCACGAAACCATCTGTGTGCATTCCTTTGTAAACTTTAAGGTTCATGACCAGGACTGGGATTGCTGGCTCAGAGAGCATTAATTTTACTAAGTACTGCTTCAGTGCCTTCCAGGACTCCTGCAGCCATCACATTCCCACCACAGAAGGTGAAGATTCCTGTTGTTTATGTTCTGCCAAACATGTGGCATGATCCATGCCCATAACGTATCTAGAATGATATCTCTTTACGTAATTTTCATTTTTTCTATTCCAGAGGTGGAGCAATGGATTACCTTGCTCCTGGCAAAATGGAGCTCGAGGCCATGAGTAGATACACCAGCCCAGTGAAACTGGCTCTCTTCCCCCACCTGACCACAGTGCTATTGGCTGCTAGCATATTCTTTACCCTCTGGTTCTTCATTTGCAAGGTTACCTCCCCCAAGTGCACTCTGGATATCTACAAAGAGTTCCTCATCTCTTTGGTGGCCTCGCTCCTCATGGGATTTGGAGTCCCCTTCCTGCTGCTCTGGGTCAGCATGTACATCTGAACTCTCAAAGGTTCCAATCAGGTGGCTTCATGGAACCCCTGCTTTGGTAAACTGATTGTTTTACTACTGCTGGGAGCGCCCTCACCAGCTGCTCACAATAAAGGTAGATGTGTGCAAAAAAATTTTCATTTTTGTATTTACCAATGAACATGAGCCTCTCCTTATAAGACGAGTGATTTTTTTAGGCTTCTTCTGTAAGTTCCTGGTCCAAATTTTTGCAATCCTATGTTGAGATATTTATATTTTTCTTACTGATTTGTAGTAATCTCTACTGTAGTAAAACACACATACACACACACACACACAGAAACACATGCATACAAATCACTTGGGGACCTTGATACAATACTTATTCTGACCTACTGGGTTTGAGGTGAGTCCCCAAAGTCTATATTTTCCATAAACTCTTAGATGGTAATGATAATGATGATGAGGCCTGTCCAAGAACCACACTTTAAGTGGCAAGGTTGAAGATTATATTTGACTACCTGTTAACCTTTATCCTTCCATTTATATTTAAATTTATCACAGTTCACAGAAGTATCCAACTGGGGGTTTGCATGATATTGGTCAAAGTAATTAATAATAAAATTAATTTAAGTATTCTAAAAATATATATTATTCTTGATTAAAGGACAGGCACATCTTTCCACTTACCCAGATCATTTTCTATGTTATTAACTTCAGAATTTTTCCATAGATTTCTCATGTAGCTTTAGTTAAGACCTAAATACACACTAGTTTTTGTGAATTTTCTGAAAAGTGTATTATTTATAGTTGGTTATAACTGGTTTGGAGAGGGATGCTATTGATTTTATTATGTTTGTACTTTACCGACAACCGTGTTGAAAACTAACCCTTATTAGTCCAAATACTTTGCTGATCGTTATTTACGGTCATTGTTGTTGTTTTTAGGTACATAACCACTTAATGTGCCCCAAATCCCAATTTTATCTTTTCTCTGTCAATTCCTAACACTTATTCTCAGAGCATTGATCAAGATATCAAATACTATATTATACAGTAGTTGTGCTAGCGAATGTCCTAATCTTGACCTATATTTTAAAAAGAGCATCTAAATGTTTTCAGTAGGTATAACGTTTGTGGTAGATTTTTAGCAATCATTGAACTTAATGGGAAAAAAATGTATTTTATATGTTTTTAGATATATTTATTAGGAATATGTTTTTATGGGAATATACCTGCACATATGTACAATTATACACACACACACACACACACACACACATATCCTTATATAATATAAAAACAAATACATTTAATAATTATCAGTCCCCAAGTATCCCTAATTTATGAAGGGTTTTTACCAAAACATTACTGAAGAATTTTCTGCATCTAAAGATATCAAAGAGTTTTCTTCCTAGAAATCATTAACACATAAATGGAGTTATATGAATTATAATGATAGAATTTCTGATGTTAAATCATGTTGTAACTTATGTAATTATTACTTGATCATTATGTATTATAAAATACATCTTTATTTTATCTAGCTCTTGCCTTGTTTCAAATTTTTCACACATAATCATAAGAAGAGCCAATACTTTTCTCTTCCTCTTTATCTACTGGGATTAAGATTACAATAGTCTCCTTAAATAACTTTGGAAGGTTTCCTTTTTCTCTTTTCCTCAAGTTTGTGTGGACAGATTAACAGAATTCCTATAAAAACAGACCTTGGATACTTATGGTCACGAAGTTTTGAATACTATCTTTATTGTTTACCTGTCTTCATGTTTTATTTTCTCCTGTTTTAAGTTCAGCAGTTTGTAGTTTTGTAGAAATTTTTCATCTAATTTTCAAAATTATATCAATTTTTTCTATGAAATAGCTTTTAGTTTTGTAATCTTCTCTAGTGTTCTAATTTTCATTTAATGCAAATTATTTAAGAATATATCATTTTATTTCTAAGCATACTGAATTTTTAATATAGCTTTGTGTTATTAAATATTAACTGCATTGCATCATAACTGAAGAATTTTTTGTGTATAATATTGATACCATGGATCACGCAGGCTTTTTACTAGCCTATCCATAGTCTGTTTTATAAATGTCCTAGTTTATTTAGTATAGGTGCTTTTACAATTAATAATTCAAGGTTCTATTCATTCTGTTGCTCTTGTCTCAGATATCTTTTATTATTATTTCTTACTTGATTTGTCAGTCTCTGAGATGTTTAAATGGTTGATTTATTAAGTATTTTCTGCAGCCTGTTTTACACAGTTTTTTAAGCTATTTACGTAAAAATTCATAAATATGCACTGTTATATTGACTTTCTATATTGTTCCTTTTTAGAGGATAAATTATTAACCATCATTCCTCAGAGAAATTAAATCACTGCTTTGTATACAATAAACTTCTGGTAATCTTTTTCATTGAATTAGGTAAAAGCTGAATTAGATAGTGTAACTGGTTTTTAAGAGTGGGCAAACAGGGAATAGGGAAGTGGGAGGCCTACAAATGAATTAGAATTTGCAATATGTCCTTCTCTTCTTGGAATTTTACTGAGATTGAATGTCCCCAAGAGTTTCAAAAGCCAATTTATTTTGAGCTGCAACCTAAAATATCACAAGCTTATGAAACCAAGACTAGAAACCAGATCTTCTAATTCAGTTCTAAAAAGAAAGGGAAACAAAGTCAGAGAGAGAATCCGAGGCATATGCACGCTCAAGAGACCAAAGAATGAGAAAATCAGAGATGGAACCAGCAAGAGAAGGAGAAAGAAGAACTGAAAGAGAGAGACAGAGACATAAAGACAGAGAGAAAGAATTGCCACATTCCTTAAGCAATCACTGTGTTGCAGGCAATGGGATATGTTCTTTAAAAATACTATTTTGGGGGCACCTGGGTAGCTTAGTCAGTTAAGCATCAGACTTTGGCTCAGGTCATGATGTCATGGTTTGTGATGTTCGAGCCCCGTGTCGGGCTCTGTGCTGACAGCTCAGAGCCTGCTTAGAGTTCGGTGCCTCCCTCTGTCTCTGCTCCCCCCCTGTTCATGCTCTCTCTTGCTCTCAAAAATAAACATTAAAAAATATATATATTATTTTGGTACACCTGGGTGGCTCAGTCGGTTAAGTGTCTGACTTCAGCTCAGGTCATTATCTTACAATTGGCTCATGAGTTCGAGCCCTCATTGGACTCTGTGCTGACAGCTCAGATTCTGGAGCCTGCTTTGGATTCTGTGTCTCCCTCTCTCTCGGCCCCTCCCCAACTTACACTCTATCTCTCTCTCAAAGATAAATGAACATTAAAAAAATTAAAAAAAAAATAAAAACACTATTTTGTTGAAATGCACAAACATACTCCACAGAATCATTTTTAACACACATGAAAACCATTTCTAAGAGACAGCACAGATCAGATTTTTTCCAACACAGCCTAAATACTTACAGTTTATGTCTTTATAGTCAATTCAATTCAGGACAAGAAGATGATTTTCATAATGCACAGGCATGATTTATTTTTAGCACATTTTGTAAAATATTTTACTAATAATTTTAGCAAAAACTAACAAGGCCAAAAGGTATGCCATTGGCTAGTATATTTTTCCGACATTTCTACTCTAATGCTCTCCAAACCCTATTATAAAACTATACCTAAATATATATCCAATATATATTGGATCCAAATATATATCCAACATATATGTGAAAGAAATGCCCTTAGGAAATAGAATTCGAATCTGTTAGTAACAAATAATCAATAATTTCTAATGTTACTCAATCTAAAAATCATATAATCTAGCTGCCTAAAATATGAATATTAAAAAATTATATATATAATATATATAAAAATTATATATATAATATAAATATATGTATATAATATATATAATATACATATAATATATATTATATATAATATATATCACATATATATCATATATATCATATAATATATATATGATTATAATATATATAATCAACATATATATATATATATATATATATATATATATATATATGTTGATTTTTTTACACTTTGGTCTTCAGTTTCTTAATCAGGGATCCACCGAAACTTAGGGTTTTCCATTGGCATGTTTTCACTTGATCTTCTGAATTTCTTATTTAAATCAGCTTGAATTAGTATAATACTAATTCAACTAGTAAAGTTGAAAATAATAATTGGGTTGATTCTAATCAATAACGTTTATTCTCTCAATAAACCAGTAAAGTACGGGGCGAATCAAGTGTTAAAACTAGCAAAAGAGCAGACTCCCCCAAAATCAGAAAATACTCCACACCTGTAACACCACCTCTTCCCCTGAGAAAACTCTAAAATTATTTGCAAATGTGTGTGTACATGTGTAACAATTAGGGGATTACTTAAGGAGTAATAACTGCTTTGATGAATGACATTTAGATCGCTGATTTTTGTTAATATGTTTAAAACTTCAAAGACGCTAAGTCAAAAATAATTAAAAATCATCTAACCACTAATGCTTTCCATCTGATTATTTGTTGTAAATTAATCTATGAGTCATGTGTAGGAAGACAAAGGTCAGGAAAGTTGTTTAACACTCAATAACCATGGTTGAATGAAAATGTTTATTACGAAAACTTTATTCTCTGACTAGGGATTCTACCACACCAATCCAAATAAACATTTATTACATAGACTTGATTTAGGATATATAAATATGTCCTGAGTTAAATTTATCTCAGGTATAAAAAATTTATATTAAAGGATAAACATAAAACATATGCATTGGTTCATAAAAGATTGTCTAATAGTCTGTAAATGAGCCATCATTTTAAAGACTCTCATCTGGAGATAAGAAATTAATAAGTCTCTTGAGGATAGTAAATTGTTTTAGTCACTTAAAAAAGATTGGCCCCCTTGGGGCGCCTGGGTGGCGCAGTCAGTTAAGCGTCCGACTTCAGCCAGGTCACAATCTCGCGGTCCGGGAGTTCGAGCCCCGCATCAGGCTCTGGGCTGATGGCTCAGAGCCTGGAGCCTGCTTCCGATTCTGTGTCTCCCTCTCTCTCTGCCCCTCCCCCGTTCATGCTCTGTCTCTCTCTGTCCCAAAAATAAATAAACGTTGAAAAAAAAAAATTAAAAAAAAAAAAAAAGGATTGGCCCCTCAAAGGACACAGAATAAAAGTTTTAGGGCTGTAATTCTTGAAATTGTGACAAATTGTTACCCACACATAAGAATTAGGTACTTGACAAAGCAAAACAATTTCAACATTTATTGGAAAATAAAAGTACAAGAGATGAGACTTACCCTTTGAAAAGCATCTATACTGTGAGAGTATAAAGCAGGAGTATATTGTAAGAACCAGATTTGTTGTTTGTTTCCATTTCTGAAGGAAAGTTATTAGAAACACCAAGTTCAAAATAGTGAAAATAATGTATATTATGCCCTTTATAAGAAGCTATAACTAAAGATGCCATAAAATTTGTTATCCAAAGTGGTAACGTTTAATAGTTTTAATATACTAATTATACTGGGCTGAAAACAGAGGCTTTCCAGGACAAACTGGAAAATATGATTACCTTAGCTACAAAACACTTTGAATCCTTCCAATTTACTTCTTTTTTCCCAGGAAAGACTGTCAGCACATGAGGCTTTGGGCTCTGTCTAGAGAAACAGACTCAGGATGGCAAACTGGTTTCAATTCAAGCATCACCTCCCACTGACGCTTGGAGCACTGCACTAATTGAAAGGCCATGTTGGGACTTGGAAGGAAGGCATGCCATGATCAATTCTCAGTGGAGTAAGTAGTGCTATAGGTGTGTAATATTTTCCGATTTTTATTGAGTCTGCTGCTTTACTAGTTTTAACACGTGATGTGTCCCCTGCTTTACTGGTTTACTGACAGAAGAAGCAGTAATAAAAATGTGCTAGCAAGTTATTGACACCATCTACATTATCAATCTTAAAAAAACTTTATATGATACATTAGAACTACTGTGCCCATTTTACCAATAAGAGAGCTCAGATATTCAGAATTTTAAAAACTTCTCAAGGTTACAAAACTGATAACTGGCAGAGCTGGGACCCACACGGTAGAATTCTAGCCCCAGATACTGTATATTTAACCAAAATAAAAAAAATCCCAGTTGGATATTACATGACTACTTATAAATAATGTATATACCAAGTCACCCTAAAACTAACAAATTCCTATGATGAGCAAAAAAAAAAAAAAAAAATGAAGGGAAATATTTAAGTATGGATGAGACGAGAAAGTCAGAGTCCACAGAAGAGGAGGCCATAAAAATCATCTATATTTTTTTTTTATCCATTTTGCTTAAAAGAATCACTTTGTTCACTTCTGTATCCATGGTAACTAGAACATATTTGGTATATTTATGGTGCTTAAGAAATCATTGTAAAATGAGTGACTGGCTACAGATAAACCTGTGAGCTTGTTTCTTGTCCTTTATTTCAATCACTGTCCATAAAAGCCAAGAGGGATAAACATTAAGGGAAAAGTGAGGCTTCTCAACAAGCTGTAAGTATATTTAACTGGAACCAGACAATTGGAATGCCATAGGTGATGCCTGGACAGGCCTTGCATCAAGATGAGTGATCAGTTCATTGCCACATTCTGCCTCTAACTGGTGGTCTGGTCTTAAAATCTGATGTGGAAATATGTAAATTCTCTCAGTTTCTCTTACTCCTAAAATAAGAGGATTAAACTAAACATTTCCAATGTCCCTTTGAAATTCTTTCTTCAATCTATTCTGAGAACATTTTAGCAAACTTTTTCCCCTAATGGTTATGATGTACCCTACTTACTTCGGATTGAGCATATCTGATATTTTAAAATTTTTCTGTTAAAACATATTTGAGAAAGATGTGCATCTGGCAAAAAAATCAAAAGGATGTTACTACTTAAAAGGCTTTGTGTTGGAATGAGTGATACCCGTTTCTATGTATCCATGCTGATATATTGGAGGGTTGATCTGGGTGGCTGATTATTATCCCTTTGTTGGTTAAGGATTTCCCAATTAGCAAACTGTGGTCCAACTCTATCATACTTAATAGAATGAAGAGATTTCCTCAATCCCTACATTAGCAATTGAGAATAACCTGAAACCCCTGGAAATCATTTCTAATTCACAAAAGATCCCCAGTGAAAAATTTCCCAGGTGCTCAGATCTCAAAATCAAAATGTTTCTTGCTTGGGGTCAAAGGAGGAAATTTGTATGCCTCATACTGTTTTATGTGTTGTAACAAAGATATATTACTTTGCAATATAAAAATTAAGTTTGGTTTGTGGAGGATAAGCTTAGGAATCCCCCAGGGCTTACACCAAAGGGTTGACAAGGCATAAAGAAATACACAGTCATAATATGCTCACACCCGAGTTTGCGTAAATCAGATAGGCACCCCAAGAACAGAGCTGTGCAAAGACACCCTGAGAACAGGGAGGCACAAAGGTGCTAGGAATAGGGAGGTGCAAAGGCACCCCAAAACAGGGAGGCGTGCAGAACCCCCAAAAATAGAGAGAGGCAAAGGCCTGAAATAGAAATGGTGCAAAGGTGCCCAAAACATAGGAATAACAAGATTAGATATTCAGGGTGAAAGCACTCCAAATTTAGTACTATAGCAGAAAGCTGCTTGCACAGGAGAAGAATAGGGCCAGGTTAGGTAAACTGGACTATGGACTGCTGCACTGCAGGCAAAGCAGCCCAGAGCAGAGATGGTAAACAAAAGAAAAGATGCCTTGTCAACCCTGAGGTTACTCCCCCTATCTGTCTCATCCCCTAGGCTAGCTAAGGTAAATAGAGATACTGCCTCATGTCCGGTGTAAACAACCTCTTCCCTGACAGCCTGGAACCTGGATTTTGTTTTATATTAACCCAAAACCCTAACCATGAATATCTTTAAGACTCCCTTTCCCTCCTATCCACAAGGTAATGTTCACAGATTCATTGTCCCTTTGTGCATGTCCATCACCATGTTTGTGAGCCTTCTGATAATAATAAAAACGAGGCAAGGACCCTTATTTGGGGCTCTTAACTTTTCCCGGACATTAGCCATCTCTTGCTTTCAATCCTGCGTCCACTCTTTTGCTGGCCAAAAGAGAACTTTAGACTTAGAATCTACGACATCGGTTGACTAAAGGTAATAAAAATTTTGTTTTTTTTTTTAAACATTAAAAATTGTGACTGCTAGATGCAAATTGTTTAATACATTACTTTGTACAACACTCAATAAGATAGATTCTATTAAGATCACCAATTTATAGGGGACTTAAGACTTTAATAGTTTAACAGTTTAAACTCACACAGTTTGTATATGATTTCAGTGAGTATTTTTTTTCTATTCGCATAATTGAGATGTAGGAAATTCTCCTAGAGGTATAATGGCTGTGTCCAAAGTTTATGTTTTAATTTTCAGAGTTATCAGTAAACTGTCCTCCAAAATTATTACTTACATTTACACACTCACCATCAAGGAACATTTGCACACTTTCTTTCTAATATGGGTTATCAGTCTTTTTCATTTACCAAACTGACAGGTGAAAACGATATTTCATTTTTCAAAGTTTTATGCCACTTATTTTATTCTTAGTGAGGGTCAACATTCTTTCAGATGTTTGTTGCCCATTTATAATTTACTGCTGAAGACCAATATCAATGGAAAAAATACAAAATATCAAAGATATAAGCAGATTTTTTTTACAATTTCAGAAGAATGATTTTACATGTGGGATTGTGTCTTTGCTAATTGAAAAAAATACAACATCATAACTGACCCCATGAATCGTACTGTTAAAACCCTACATCTAAATATTTCAGAGATAATTATTGGCTATATGCAGTTAACTGTGATATGAAAATAATCCTAAAGCAATATAAACATTCCAATCCAAAGTTATCAATTTTATTTCTGAAATTACCCCCAAAATAAGTGACTGTCTTGTATCTCCTCTTTCTTTTTCTTTAAATGTTCTAAAATGTGGATTTGGGTTCCAACTATGCCTCTGTGGATCAATATTGCCATGGATTCCTCACTTAACCACCTTAAGGTTTGATCTTCTAATCTGCAAAATAGGAATAATGATAGTTTCTCTTACAGAGGAATGAAGAAAGAGAAGAAGATAATGGTTGTCAAGAACTAGTCACATTAAATACTCTCAATAAATGTTGCTATGACTAAAATTTGAAAAGCCAACTGATATCTATAGAAGGTTTATAATGAATCATTTATATCGAAGAAAAAAATGCAAGGAAAGTTAGAACATGATGAGATTGAAACTGGTTTGAATTTAAATAAAAATGGAAGCTAATGTTGCTCCTTTAAATCGTGTTACTCATTCCCCTTCTTTCAGAGGGTCTGATTAAAAGATTAGAGAGGGAACAAGAAATTCTGTAGAATAAGTATTCAACCATATAATGAAATACTACATGGTGAGTGTGGATTAATAAAATGCAAAATGAAAAAGAGAAATTATTATAATTTTGTGTGTGAATTACATTTTAACTTGATTTGTTAAATTATTTTGTTTTATTGCAGTAAGAATACTTAACATGAAATCTAGCTTATGCAATCTTTAAGTGCACAATAAATATTGTGAGGTATAGGCACAATGTTGTCCAGATCTCTAGAGTCATTCATCTTACGTAACTGATACTTAACACCTGTTGAACAGAAATTTCCCATTTTCCCTTTCCCTCAGCCATTCTGCTCTCTGCTTCTGTGAATCTGTCTTAGATATTTCATGTAAGTTGAATAAAGTAGTATTTGTCCTTCTGTAACTGGCTTATTTCATTTGGTATAACGTCCTCCAGGTCCACCCATGTTGTTACATATGGCAGAATTTCCTTCTTTTTTGAGGCTGAATAATATTCCATTGTGTGTATACACTACATTTCCTTTATTCATTCATCTGCTGATGGGCACTTACATTATTTGCACATTTTGGCTATCGTGAATAACGCTGCAATGAACATGGGACTACAGATATCTCTTTGAAATCCTCATTTCAATTCTTTTGAATAAATACCTAGAACTGGGATTGCTGGGCTATATGTAAGTTCTATTTTTAATTTTTTGAAGAAACCCCATATTGTTTTCCAGAGAGACTGCACCATTTTACATTCTTCCCAGTATACAAAGGTTCCAATTTTCTACATCTTTGCCAACAATTGCTATATTTTGGGGTTTTTTGATAATAGCCATCATAACAGGTCCAAGATAATATCTCACTGTGGTTTTGAACTGCATTTTCCTGTTGATTAGTGATGTTGAACATTTTTTTATATACTTGTTGGTTCTTTATATGTCTTCTTTGGAGAAATGTTCATTTAAGTTCTCTGCCTATTTATTTATTGCTATTTAATTAACTCTTTGTCAAATACATCATTTCAAATACTGTTTCCCATTCCATAGGCCGCCCTTTCACTCTGTTGATTGTTTGCTTTGTGGTGTAGAAGCTTTTCAAGTCCTACTTGTCTACTTTGCTTTTGTTGCTTATGCTTTCAGCATTAACCTGAAAAGTTCAAGAGCTTATCCTCTTGGATTTCTACTAGAAGTTATACGTTTCAAATCTTAGACTGAAGTCTTTAATTTTGAGTTGATTTTTTATGTAAGGTGTAACATGAGTTCAGTTTAATAAAGAAAGCAGAGAGTAGAAAGCAAATTTAAAAATCAACAAAGCTAAAAGTTGACTTTTTGAATAGAGAAATACAACTCACAAATTTTAGCTAGGCTAAGAAAAAAGGAGAGAACACTCAAATAAGAAAGATCAGGAATGAAAGAGGAGACATTGCAACTGCTGCCAGAAAGATAACAAGGATAATAAGAAGCCACTATTAACAACTACACATCCACAAACTGAATGACCTCAAAGAAATGGGTAAATTCTAGAAGTATAAAACCTACCAAGATTGAATCAGGAAGAAACAGAGGTGCACCTGGGTGGCTCAGTCAGTTACATGTCCCACTCTTGATTTTGGCTCAGGTCATGATGTCACTGTTGGTGATAGCTTTGTACCGGGTTCTGTGCTAGGCATAGAGCCTGCTTAAGATTCTCACTCTCCTGCTCCTTCTTTTTTTCTTTTTTTTTTTTTTTTAATTTTTTTTTTCAACGTTTATTTATTTTTGGGACAGAGAGAGACAGAGCATGAACGGGGGAGGGGCAGAGAGAGAGGGAGACACAGAATCGGAAACAGGCTCCAGGCTCTGAGCCATCAGCCCAGAGCCTGATGCGGGGCTCGAACTCCCGGACCGCGAGATCGTGACCTGGCTGAAGTCGGACGCTTAACCGACTGCGCCACCCAGGCGCCCCTCTCCTGCTCCTTCTGACCCTCCACCTCTTATGCATGTGCATTGTCTCTCTCTCTTTCTCTCTCTTTCAAAAAAAAGGAAGAAATATAAAATCTAAAAAAAAAAAGTAGTAACATGAAAGGAGACTGAATTAGTAATCAAAACCTTGTGGGGGCACCAGGGTGTCTCATTAGGTTAAGCATCCAACTCTTGACTTCAGCTCAGGTCATGATCTCATGGTGGTCAGATAGAGCCCCCTACCTCAGGCTCCACAGTGAGCATTGCTTAAGATTCCCTCCCTCTCCCTCTTACCTAACTGTGTTCTCATTCAATCTGTCTCTGGCTCTCAAAAACAACAACAACAACAACAACAACAACAACAACAACAACAAACAATAAAGAAAAGCCCAGGACTGATGCTTTCACTAGTAAATGTTAACAAAAATTGAAAAAAATATATTAATGCTGAGCATTCTCAAACTCTTCCCAAAAATTAGAGGAATAAACACTCCAAAACCCATCTTATGAAGCAAGCATTACCCTGTTACCAAAGCCAGGCACAGATACTACAAGAAAGCTATAAGCCAATGTCTCTGATAAATACAGATACCAAATCCCTGAAAAGTATCAACAAAATGAATTCAACAGCACATTGAAAGGATCATGTGCCATGACCAAGTAGGATATATACCTAGATCCAAGGATGGTTCAACAAACATAGATCCATTAACATGATACATCACATTAAGAGAATGAAGAGTAAAAATCACATAGTCATCTCAATAAATGCAGAAAAAGTATGACAAAATTCAACACCCTTTCGTGATAAAAACTTTCAACATCCTAGGTATAGAGGGAATTTACTTCAACATAACAAGGCCACATATAACAAGCCCACAGCTAACATCACATTCAACAGCTAAAAACTAAAAGCTTTTCCTCTAAAGATCAAGAGAAAGGAAAGGATTCCCACTCTTGCTGCTATGCAGTAGGGAACCGCAAGTCTTACCCAGAGCAATTAGGCAAGAAAAAGAAACAAAAGGCATCCAAATCACAGAAGAAGAAGTAAAATTATCTGTTTTTTTACTGATGACATTTGCTGATTACATGTTCTTATGCATAGAAAAACTCTAAATAATCCACAAGGAAGCTGACAGAATAATAAAAGAGTATAAAAAAGTTGCAGGATAAAAAAAAAATCAACATACAAAAAGAACATCAGTTGTGTTTCTATATATTAACAACAAACTATGCAAAAAGCAAATTAAGAAAATTATCCCATGTAAAACAGCAACAGAAAACAAAACAAGACTTTGGAACAAACCGAACCAAGGATGTGAAACACCTGTATGCTGAAAACTAACAAAATTAATGAAAGACACCAAAACTTTTTTTAAAAAATCAACATTTCACCATTAATAATTGAAGCTGTTGTTAAGAATGAATGCTTTTTAATTTTATGTGAATATGTTTATTATTTTCCCCAACAGCTACTTTAATATTAGCATGACTGACGACTCTAGGGGAAAAGTAAAATTAAAATAATGGAGACTCTAAAGATTTGGAAACAGAAAAGGAACTCATAATGAAAACTTTTAAATAGACTCCAGTAACACGGTGTATTTAAAACTGTCCATTCTGAAAACCAAAACGTCAAAATATAATTAGACGAGAATTTATTTGTGGAAACGGAATTAAGTGACTCTAAGAACAAACTTCAAACAGGTTTTCTTTTTGGCACCAGATAAAATATAATTATACATTTTCAGAAGATTAATGACAAATCTGAGGAGGCAGGTCATTTTGCTAGGGATTTTCTTTGCAATGTAGACCACAATTGAATCTTTTCAGTAACATGGCAGGGATCCAGGGGAAGGATGAGTTACCTGAAAGGTACTGTGCATCCACTGTTTTAGAAGTTCACATTTATATCAATGATATTTAATCATAATAAGCATCACAAGAGTCTTAAAATGCTCATGAAAAAATCACGTGAGAGAAAGTTACTCAAGGTAACACAGCAAGTGAGCAACAGAGGTAGCATCCAAACTCATCTCTTTCTGAGGTTAAAAGACACCAGGAATGCATGCATATGTGTGGGCTTTAAAATCAGGCACAAGAGATGTGAAACTTTACCATTAAAATTGCATTTCAAATTCCATTTAATCCTAAATTACTATTGTTCTAGTACCCTAATTTCAATCCCAGTTTCTTTTAGACATTGTTTTTTTTGTTTTTTTTTTTTTTTTTCTTTGGTCAATCTCTAATCCATGGAAATTGTATGAAGCTTCAAATTCCCTCGTGAGAAAGGTGATAATTAAAATAATTAACAACTTCCAGGGCTTCGCTGCTACCCAGTCAGAACTGACATCAGGTACTGGCTTTTCCTTTTTCCTCTATGTATACTTCCCATTCCAGCCCCTCTGTTTACCTACCAGGCTAAACCTCACCAACCCTATACAAACTGGTGAGAGGGAACGCCAAGAAAGGATTGGCAGACTTAAAATAACAACTTTAAAGATAAAAAAAGATAGATGGTTTTCTTTTGTTTTAAGTTTATTTATTTTTGAGAGAGAGAAAGAGAAAGAGAATGAGTGGGGCAGGGATAGAGAGTGGGGGGAACCCCAAGCAGGCCCCACACTCCTCTCTTAGCTTGATGCGGGCCTCAATCTCATTACCCTGTGATCACGACTTGAGCCAAAATCAAGAGTTGGACGTTTAACCAACTGAGCCACCCAGGTGCCCCAAGAAAGATGGTTTCCTTGACATGTGTCTCCAATTTAGAAAATTAATAGAGGTAGGCACTTAACTTAAAAACTAAGATAAAAAGAGACTATGATTTAACTAAAAATATCTTATATTGCACTCAACTAAAAATATATAAATGGAACTCTATCCAGTAAAGACGAATATATATTCTCCATATAGTGTTTAAATGACCAGAATGGTCATATCAACAAAGACAAAACATTAACCCACTTCAAAGTAAAGACTGAAATTAGAGGTGAAGCTTCCAAAAGACAAGAAAAATGTCTTACTTGAGGTAAAACTACTATGGTTTTTTACCCAGAATATAGAAATGGAATTTTTTTAAATCTGAACTGCATTTTCTATGCACTAAGCCAGGTGTTTTTCACGTATTATTCATATTTTTCTCCTAATAACACTGTATTAAAAAAAAAATTACTAGTCCTCATTTTACAGGTGAAAAAACTGAAGTCCAGAGAGTCTAAATAACTTCACTAGGGATTAAGTGGCAAAGACAGGGACAGGGCATGCTTTTTTTTTTTTTTTTTTTTTTTTTTTTTTTTTTTTAATGTTCTGCATTCCAGGGAGAAATTCTTCTAGAATAGGAACTATTGCTCATAACTCAAGGGAGTGGGAAGAAAACAACAATTACTACTGGAAGATTTAACTGCAGGTGTATCTAATTTCTGAGGGTTTCATTTGGCTAAAACAATCAGTCCCCAAAACAATAAACACAGAAATATTTTCACCTACAAACTTTTCGTTAAACTACGTACTTAAATAACAGAACTGTTCTCTTTAGGATCCAAAGCTTTCCCTCTTTCTCATCCTGAATGTTACTGAAATTGATGGCACTAACATCACTACATTCCAAAGACTGAAAAATTTAATGACTTACCATCATAAAATGACACACTTCTATGCTAAAAAAAAGTATTAAAAAGTGTGCTCACGGACATGTTCCTGGAAATCATGGTATCTGTGCGACATCCTGTGTTTTGCAGTATGTGGTCAACCAAATAGTGGCTCTGGAACAAAATGGGTCAGTTCCAAAGATAACATTATTCCATCTCCATACTATTCCTCTTTGGAGATTTATTTGGGGAGGGGGGTGGTTACAGATTACCAGTAATTAAAAATATTATCAGTTTGGGGGCTCCTGGATGGCTCAGTCAGTTGAGCATCTGACTTCAGCTCAGGTCATGATGTCACAGTCCATGAGTTCGAGCCCCGCGTCGGGCTCTGTGCTGACAGCTCAGAGCCTGGAGCCTGTTTCAGATTCTGTGTCTCCCTCTCTCTCTGACCCTCCCCCATGCATGCTCTGTCTCTGCCTCAAAAATAAATAAATGTTAAAAAAAAATGAAAAACATATTATCAGCTTCTTGGGCAAAAGCTTGGAGCAAACTTTCTTTTGCTTCATTCTCTCTGAGCCCAGCATCTCGTGAATCCAGGCAAAGGCCTTCAGAGAATGTAATACCTGCAGTGCTTCTGGCATATTTTGGAGACTAACAATGTTTCCAAGCTGTACTGATAAAAGGTTGTGCATTATGAAGGAAGGCAGCCTACCATAACTGTTCCATAACTGGCATACATGCAGCATGTCCTTCCTAAAAAATGCTTGAAAGCCAAGTAAAACACGAAGCCTACTTCTCACTAGCATCTGTTGTATATCTGAACTACTGCTCTTTTGGCCTTCTTGGAGCAGGTGACTATCGTAAACTGAAATAGGAGAGTGCTTTTCAGTCTCCAATGAACTGTCATTCTTTGAAATATTTTATGTTGTCTGTCCAATTCCCTTCTACCCTGCTGAATGCTGGGTGATGGAGCCAGATGCTGACTGAGTGAATGAGTGACCTTGGGTTCTGCCAGTTGAGGACTCAAGTAATCAGTTATCACCTGAAAAGAACCAGAAGGTCAGGACTGATGCCATGAGCAGAGAATGGAAATATCAGAGCCAAGAACTGAGCTTCACCTGGGCAAGGCCTAATTCGAAAGAACCAGAGAATATCAGTCATAAATCACAGAGCCAAGAGGTGAGTGATGGGGAGAACACATGAAAGTAAAGTAAGTGGAGAAATATCTTAGGTTGTTTCTGTGCAATTTTGCCAAAAACTGACCAGACTCAGGAGCAACCCTTTGGGGATTCTCGAGGGATTTCAACTTAGGTAAAGGGTCCAATTTGGGTTGAACACCCTCTTCCTTGGCTCGTGTGGCACAGCTTTCCTGTCTCTCCCTGGAAGAAAAGTGAGGTATATGTAGAGCTTTCAGAGTTATCACGGCTGCCTTCAAGGCATTTCTTTCCAGATAATGAGATTTGTTTTGGTGCAGATGGGGCTCAATATGTCCTCCACTATGGACTCTGGTTCCTGTCACGGGCCACTAGGAATGAACTGAGAGGCACAGAAACATGAAACCACAAGCATTCCAACAGAGATACTAAAGAATGGGCAAGAAGACACAAGAGCTAGGAGAGGGGAACAGTGTACTTCTCACTAGCATCTGTGGTATATCCAAACTACTTCTGGCCTTCTTAGGCAGATGTTATAAACTGAAATATTAGGAGAATGCTTTTCAGTCTCCATTTAACTGTCACTCTTCAAAATATTTTATGTTGTAGATCCAGTTTCCTTTCATATAAACCATGTAATGTTTCATATTACATGAGTAGGTCATACAGTACAGAAGTAAATAGTCTGTAGAACCTGGACCTGTTATGAATTGGAAGGTTTTAAGTTTCTCCAGAGCATCCTGATGCTTTCAAAGCTATGCCAGTGTAAAAGCCAAGAATCAAATACCAACCAAACAGAATTCCCAAATCACACAATCACTCTTCTCCTCCTTTCCACACACTTGATTTAGAGGTGAAGGTTCAATAATTGATAGACATGACTAAGCCAAGTCGAGGTTCATTTACTCGCAGGCTGACAACAATGGATCCCATTACTGGGGCCATGATTATATCCTACAAGTAGTGGCTTTCTCATTATAAAGATTATCACCAATTTTAAGAATTATGGGATAAGCTGGTTTCTATTAATAGAATTGGAAATATTGGGGGTGGGGAACAAAAAAGGCTCACAGCAGTCATCTGCTAACTTAAGGTACAATCTGAAAGCCAGAGGGTCTCTCCTCCATCTTTGTAAAGAGACTCCCGTCTCTTGACATGTTAAATGTACTGAAAATCAGCCCAATATACTATGACAGTCACCAAAGAATTACAGACAGGCCTGAATGTACAATTTCAACAAGCAATTTGTCAAATTCAGATCCTTGATAGAAAAAGGAGAAAACTAAGAAATCTAATATGGGGGTATTTGTTAGAAAAAGCATGAGAATCTTGAATCCCCAAATTCTCTGAATCTGATGCATGACTAGGAGTAGCCTATTGATCCACTGGGCAACACGTTCCTGACTGGAATTCATGCAATGACTTCAGATGAAGCTGATGCATCTGATGACAATATGTGTTTTCTTCCAGATCTGCCCCAGTTCTCCCCATTGTCTCTATGAAGATAGTGTCATGTCTTTGGACGGCTCAAGTGGTAAAATAAAGCCCCTTCTCCAGGCAAAAATAGCTCACATGCCAAAGAAATATGAGTACTTGTCTAAGTCACATGGGTAGGCACCAGGGGGATGCACGTACAAGTGGATCTTACAGAGCTGGACTAGAACATGAAGCAGAATATATATCAAGTTGGACAAGGAAGAATGTATCTTGAGCCCACTCACAAACTGACATTGAGTGTTCTGACATCTGGAGAGAGTCCTAACTGTCTGCTGGCATGAACCCTTAAAGCTGTATACAATGTTGACCTACCAGAAATGAGTAGAGATGCTGGACTCCCTCAGTACAGATGTGAGAAAGGGGGTCAGAAGACAGATGTGGCAACGTAAGGCTAAGACGTTATATGAATTTGGAGGCGATAATCTCTCTGATTTGATCTTTACACATTTGAAAGAGAGACATAACAATACCCTACATCAGACTATACGTTCCTTGACAGTAGAGACTATGTTTTAATACACTCTTGTATCTCCTGCTCCTTACAATATATCACAAACATTTCTTGATTGAGCAAATAAAGGAATAGGCTTTACTCTTGGGATTCAAGCGACCCAATGTACAGATATACATAAAGTATCTGACACGTAAAAGGTACTCACTACATCAAAGATTTCCCTTCCTGACTTGCTTTCTTTTAAATGTACCTCCTATCTTTCCATCCCACTCTGTGCAGACAGTCACATGCTCTGTGCTGTTTAAGATCATTATTATCTTCTGCCATGTGTATTAGAAGGACCTTTTATCTGTTAATCCCTATCAGTTTCAGCACCATTATCCAGAGAGCTGGCTGTTACAATTTCTTTCTCCATCTAAGATCTAATCACACTAACATTTGCTTTCCACTTACTTGAGGACAAAGCTGAAATTCTTTACCCTAGAAATCAATGCCCTTTGTTGGTATGGTAGAAACTGTGTGGGAAGAGTTAGCAAATGCTTAAGGAATGGCTGTTAATCAGTGAGTACTTATTGAATTTAATCCCTTAAATTCATTCCTTTATCTGTGGAAGTTGTATACAAACAGCTAATGTAGAGATACTGCTGTAGTGAAGAATAAAAGAGACAAAACTTGGTACACCTGGGTGGCTCAGTCGGTTAAACGTTCGACTTCGGCTCAGGTCATGGTCTCACGGTTCGTGAGTTCGAGCCCCGTGTCAGGCTCTGTGCTGACAACTCAGAGACTGAAGCCTGCTTCAGATCCTGTGTCTCCCTCTCTCTCTGCCCCTCCCCATCTTGCACTGTCTCTCTCTCTCTCTCTCTCTCTCAAAAATAAATAGAACATTTTTAAAAAATTTAAAAAGAGAGACAAAACATGAGAAGCACTTAGGACATGATGGGTGCCAAGTCAGCTTATATATACATGTATTCATCTTTCTAGAAATACCTCCTGTCATCTCCCCTTTCAACTCAAGGTGGGAATCACCCAAGTATTTTGTTTTGAGAAAGTGAGTTAATGATGAGATGATCCAAACCAATTCTAAGTTAATATCCATAAACTAACTGCTTCTAGGTGTTTTCCATACTGCCTTTCTTTCAGGGTGTCCCATTTCTTTCTTCTCCCAGAAAATTCCTATATTTTATCTGAGCTCACCCCCCAGATGCTTTCTGTGAAAGCACTATTTTCTTTTCTTAATTCTATCAAGTGTGTTGCTTAACTTCATTATAATACTGATCCCACTGTAAAGTAACTGCATGTGCCACTGCCACCTGCCATTAGACTATGTACTCTTGAGGGCAAACGCCACTGAGTCGTCCTTGTATCCCTTCCAAATCTAAGCAGATTCTGGCTCACATGCTCACGCCCAATAAATACATGGATGTGACTCAGTGAATGATCGAAAAGTCCAAATGTCACCAATTTATTTTTTTTTTAAGTATTAAACATTTAATGACAAAGGTCCGTTTGGGTAAAATTTATGTGTAACACATCAAGTATTCCCTATAAAATAATAAAAGGCAATGCACCTTATGAAATAGGAAAGCATCATATTAGAAGATACAGTGAATAAACTCTTTACTTAGGTTATCCAGACACTAGTAAAAGTTTTCCCCAAAACCTTCTGAAAAGTTTGGCATTAAAGAAAAGTGAAGAAAAGCATAAATGCAAAAAGTGAAGAAAATTATAGATGGGACATTTTAAAATGGTATATTCTAAAATATTTATGTTTGCCACTTTCTAACAAGAGAGTTAGTGTCTTATGCTATCTCACTGCCTCTCATCCATATGTTCATATTTTGATTAACAGGTCCCCTGTGAGAGGAGATAAAAGGAGAAGCAGGAGTTTAAGATTGGGAGTTACTACCTGCACTGAGTCCCAGTCCAGAAGGAATAAGGAGGAAAAATAATAACAACAAAAAGGAAAGTATCAACTGATATGATTTATACATCATTATACCATACAGTTTTCTGCCACTTGCTCAGCCAGCTTTCTTGGAGTTTGACAGTCGTGAAAAGAATTGAAAGAAGGAAGGAAGGAAGGAAGGAAGGAAGGAAGGAAGGAAGGAAGGAGAAAGAAAGAAAGAAAAGAAAGAAGAGAAAGAAAGAAAAGAAAGAGAAAAGAAAGAGAAAACAAAAGAAAAAAGGAAAGAAAAGAAAAGAAAGGAGGAAAGGAAAGGAAAGGAAAGGAAAGGAAAGGAAAGGAAAGGAAAGGAAAAGGAAAGGAAAGGAAAAGAAAGGAAACACTTCATTTGGTGGTAGAATAAATTCAGTGCCTGGCTTATTATGTGGGGCCATCAATATCAAGAAAGTAGATGGTAAAAAGGCACTTTGGGGATTCAGTTAAATGTATACATATTAAAAATTATACAAAGGATCCTGACACAGAGAGTCCATGGGCTCCTTCAGATCAAAGCATGATAAAGAACCTTCCAGATGTAAATAAAAATTTAGTTTCAAGCAAAGGGAGCAACCTCTAAGTGCCGGAAATGTTATGCATTTACCAAAATATACAAATAGAGCCTTCCAGGTTTTTAGGTGATTAACTCCTACAAGTCTGGGTATTTTGTACAACAGACTAGATGGAGTTTGCTTTGCATAGCACCTCCAGGAAATAGACTGAATGCAATATTTTAAGTAATAGTTAAGAACAGCAGTATAAAAAGATGAACTATCCTAAACTCGCATCTCATAGTCTTGCAGAGGGGAAAAAAAGGAAAATTAAACAAAAACTACACATAGCAACTGCAAGTCTTCCTTTTGATCCTCAATTCAAGAGCAATAATTGGATTGGTTCCATGATTAAAACATACAGGCAAAAGTCGATTTGTGTATTCTCTTGTCCTTCAAATGACAATCAAAGCGTGATTTTAATTAGAACTGTCTGAACACATTATACACGGCGCATTTTGATCTTTGACATCACGTTACCAAGTGCTGCCTACATTATATGGACGCTGACCTCTGCAGGCCTGACAACCTCAGCCATCAGATTCTCCTTATATACGGTGCCTTGGATTATTTTATGTTCTACATTAAAAGAATAAAAGAATAAAAGCCTTTGCGTTTTATCTCCACTGAATTCTACACTAAAAACATGCATAGAAATCCCTAAGGCAACAAGATCCTTTTCTGACAACATTCAATGACTGACTTTTTCTATAAATCCACTGCTCAATAAATCTATCAGGAACAGACATTTACATCCCCGCCCCTCTACTTCTTGTGTGAATTAATCTCAATTGTGTTCTTCAGATTCTAAGCCTTTTGGAAAAGGTACATAATTTTTTTTCTGGCCTCCTAAAAGCTGTTAAGACCTAGATATATTCGCAGCTTCACACACAATAAGTATCTTAGATCATCAGTGGAAATATGTTTGGGAAGCTAATAAGCCTTGAGGCATGTATCCTGAAATCCAATCTGATGTGAAGCAGGTAAACTTAGCTCCAGAATGTATACTGTGTACCTGCCCATTTTGAAGGTACAGACTGAATTACCCTGGGTCATTTAATTTCAATATTTTTAGAAAAGCATTATCTGTAAAAGTAAAAATGACAAGCCATTCCATTTTAAAGAGAGAAGACTCCCCAAGACCTTTAGTAATACTTACCTATTTGGAGTCATGTGAGAAGCCTGGTGACCTACAAATCAAGGGTGTGATGAGGAATAATATACCTATCCACTATAGGATCCCCAATGACACTCAATAAACCATGTGCTGGAAGCCCTAAGACATTCTTGGCTCCCGTGAATAACTGTGGAGGATCTAAAATCCTGAAGGAAACCAGAACATCATCAATCTTTGTTCAAACTTATATTTAGACCATACTTTTAAATGGCTGCGAAACGTGGGCTTCCACAGGCTATGCCCAGAAGGGTTAGCCCTCATAGACTTCCTCCCTTCCACTCCACCCCAATCCAGAGACAGGGGTATGTAAAGCCTTCTGGGTCTCCCATTGTTTAATAATGATATTCAAATAAAAGAATTGGTTTACATGAGTTCCCTAAGGAGGTAGACAGGCTTTTGGTCCACGTATAAAGGATTTGGGGAAGATACACCCCAGTTCACAAAGAACGATACAGTACCAATGATTCAATAGCGTCTCACGACATATCCTAACTTCGCTGAGCCTGCCAAGCTAAAGAACTATGGACATTAGGATCCCAATCTGAATCACATCATGTATTTCCATGCAGAGCACTTCATGTGTACAGACATAAGTAGAATAGAGAAGAAAATCTTTTGGCAGTTTCTCTATGAAGATAATGAGGTGTGTTTCAGAGCGTGGACAGGGCATTATGATTTCTTCACTATTTAAAGTAAAGGAACAATTTCTACTGTAGTCATTAAAAGTTCCCAAACCTGAGGTGTTCAGATCACTGCTAGACTGCTAGACAGTCTCAATTCTTTGCATAAAATGGATAAAGTTTCCATATTCTTCCTTAAACTTTGCTTTTGGATCCTACTGAAAAATACCCCCATTCTTCCTTGGGATTCTGAGCCCAAGCTCTTCCTAGTTATGTTAGGTTACAAAGCACTGTATAATCTGTTTAAAACGTCCAATCTCATATCCAAGGAAAAGCTCTTTCCTTCCCAACATTCATGCTCCCTTTCACAGACGCTTGCTCTTCTGGGTGGTGGAGAACCAGAAAGATTATAAAGGACCACAGTCTGTTTACTTGGTTTCAGACCACTGCTCATGGAGAGCACGGATGGCTTCTCTGAAATGCACTACAGGATCTCAGATCCAAAAAATTTCTTGATGTGGGTAATGTGGATCTGGCTTCAACTCTTCCATTTGTAGCTGTTCACATATAGCCCCTTTACTTCTGGGGTCCTGTCTCCAGCGAGCAGCCAGCTTGGATGCGGGGCACTAAGACCCATCTGAGCTATTTATTTATGCCAGCTGCCTAGGGAAACTAAGCCTGCATCACAACCAACCCCTCCTCCATCTCCCCCCACCCTCTTTTCTTGGTTGTCCATGGAACTGGGCCAAATATAAGCAGATTCGCCAAGAAAAATCACCTCCTAATTTCCCCTTCTTTCAGAAGTCCCTAAATGTTTACAACAAGTTTTCCTAATGTTCTATTTTCCAATTGGCTTCAAGGAGGGGAATGAATCACCTCCTCTTCTACTCATTGGAGAAAGAGTCTCTCAGCAAGAATCCTATCCAGTGCACAGACTCAAGAATCTTTCCCCAGGTCCTTTCCCCTGCAAATCAAGCCCCCTCCTCCTCCTATATGCTGGAGTGAAGTGGGGGTCATAGGAGCACCAATCTACTGATCCTTAAAAACATACACAGAAGTCTTTAAGCCCCCTGTCTGACAGCGGTGACCTCGTTAGAGTGTAGGAAGACTTATTTTCATGTGTGGGTCCTGGTAGCCAATTCTGGGTCCCAAGAGCCGATTGTAGGTATGTGGAAGAGCCCCTGGAATCCTGTTACCTAGCTTTTAGGAAGAAGGACATTTCAAATCTCCCCCGTGGCCACACCCCATAATTAACCTCACCAGTCGTAATAGTAGCTCTGACTCCACTCACCATAGTGGCAGAGCAATACAGAACAAATACAGTCTGATTTTTAATTAAAATTTGTATCAAGGAAGGTATTGTATACACTGCTTAGTTCCACTTAGTTAAAACTCCATTAACTGGATTTCCAGATTATCAATAATCTCTGTGCTCTATGCCCCTGGGAGCAGTAGCAGCAAAGGCCGTCTTGACACAGAACACCAAGCTTGGATCTAGAAAGCATGCAATACATCTCGGCATTAAGCCTCTGCCTGTGAAGCTGGTCGTTTTGTTTGATTTGATTTTTTTTTTAACCTGCAGATTACAAAGATCTGCTTGAAACTGGTTGGACTAACCCCTCTTCCCTGTTAAAATATAGGGAAGAATGGGGTTTTAGGAACCATTCTTCTCAGATGGCTCAAACAGAGCCATTCAATGCTTATGTTGTGGCACTTTATAATAAAAGCAATCTTAGGGCTTCAGAACGAATCAAAATGGTCCTTAGCACAAGAGTCAGAGGATTTTTCATCAATAAGTAGAATAAAAGCTATAAAAATAGAAAGCATTTTTATTTTTCAAAAAGTACGATATGGTGCTGTATTTTTTTAAAGAAGAAAAAGGCATAGGTATTACAAAGATATTTTGAGAGAGGAGCGATTGCAGATCATACTGGTGGAAAGTGGGGACTAGAAGTAGAGCCTCCATGTGTGGACACCCCTCCCATCCCTGGGATCCCATCTCCACTTGTTCCCTGCAAAGTGACTTTTTTCTTTTTTGACATGTATATTGCGTAATGATGTCAAAGTTAAGGGCATCATTTATATACATCACAGTCACATAACTGTACTGACTCAAAGTTATCAGCAGACAGACAGGTGCAAAGCTTCTGAATCTCCCTGATGAAGCCTAGAGCTGGAAGGGGAGGGACCCTGCCTACACATATCCGGGATCTGCACATGCAGCCACAAACACAGTCCAGAAGACAATGTGCACACACACCTCAGCACACCTGTGTACAGGAGTAAGTGCTGCCCCTGCCCCGCCATACTCTATATGAACTCTGAGGCGGCTCTTCTCTCCCAAACCTGAAATGCGTGCCCTTACTTTGAGGAGATTGACAGGGAAGATGCACAGCCAGCTAGGGAGAGGGAGTACTTTGTAGAAGCTTCGCCTGATCTTTAAAGATCCGGGGGCTCCACAGATCACCCTCCCTTTGTCCTCCAGCCTTCCCGCTTTCCGAGCAGAGATCCAATGTGTATGTTCAAACCATTTTAAAAAAAGGTTTTATATGTGAGACAACTTTTCACACAAACTATATATTACCAAGTAAACTCCTGAGCTCAAACTTCTCAACCTACTGAGTGAGCGATCATATGGGATCAGAATTTGCAACAGTATACAAGCTTGCCCTCCCTCCCTTCCTTTCTTCCCCTCCCAACACCCCTCCCCTTTCCCTTCCTTCTCTTCCCTCCCTCCCTCACTCCCTTCCTTCCTTCCTCTCCCTTTCCCCTCCCCCCTTTCCTTTCCCTTCCCTCCTTCCCTTCTTTCCTTCCTTTCTTCCTTCCTTCCTTCTGAGTTAGATGGGAAGTACCTTTGTGTATTACAAAGGCACTTTATGCAGAGCCTTAGCAAAGTTTATGCTTAAGGAAACCTGAGTCTGCAGGATATAAGAAAAGGAAGGGTCTCAAGTTCCTTCAAGAAATAGGAATGTGTGGTGTTTTGTGAGGAAGGAGATTTTTGATAGCAGAGATGAGGCTGAAAAGAATTTAAGGGTAACCAGAAAAACTAGACTAAAGGACAGTGGAGTGATACTGTGAAGTTGTGAGAGGGACTATCTCACGCACTCCAAGAGCCTAAACTGTCAGTGGTCCTTCTGCCATATCCAGCCCATTTTGAAGCGCATGGGAATGAGTTCCTTAGGTCCCAACTGGTAATTTCCTCTTTTTATAGCTTTGGGATGCAGACATGTCTGTTCACTTACAAATAACAAAACATACTGTAAACATCTTTCTGAGTTAGTGGTGTGTGTTCTCTCTGGGGGAGGCTAAGGAAGAGGCAGCATCTCTCTCCAGTCACTCCTCCCCTGGGCTGGGGGACAAGTGTCTGCCCTCAACAGCATTCCCAGGTGAATAAACCACAGCAGCAGACAACTCCCCAAGCAAGAGAAACCAGAGGCCACTTGTCTTGTTTTTCTCTCATGGCTCACGAAAAGACATCCCACTCTGGGAAAGACAGAACCAGTCCCAACACTAGGGTCCTCCACAGAATTAACAAAACAACTGCTGAGAGAAGATTCGAAAAAAGTTATGTGTTCTCTTGAAGTGGCTAAATATAGTAAATAAGCCAGCTACGATAACGCCATTTACCATGTGGCAAGTCTGATAAGGAAGAGCAATCCTTCTCGCTGCCTCTTCCATCTATCTAAGCTATGTCTTTCCCCAGACACACAAAATTCATCTTTCTCCCACTCTGGGATTTCTGGCTACGTTTCTCTATCTAGCTCTATTTTTCTTGTGCCCCTGTTTCCTCCATGTTTCTTGAAATGGTGGTCCATTTCCCCCATCTCTGCTTGTCTCATTTTCTCTTCATTTCATTAATCTGGCACCTTCCCTTTTCTAGTCACCCGGTGGTTTTTGTCATGATGGACATCCATATTATCCAGTGCAAAGAATATTTTTGGAATTTCATTTTTGTAATGGCCTACTATCAAAATTCTCTAAGGCCACAGTTTCTAAGATATTTTTATACCTTTCTGAATACATAGTGCCAAAATCTTTTCAGTTTTCTGTGTTCATCTGGGATCCCAGAACTAGACCCTTGGTCTGTATTCTTTGCTCCATGATTTTATCCAGGATTAGGGTTTTCATTACACTGCCCATGTGCTGATGAACCTTCTAAGCCCTAATATACACATTCCACTATGGCTGGACTCACCCCTGTAGGATGTCCTTAAAAAGTCACACATCTACCTATCTTTATATTTATCATCTTTCATTGAAAATCTTCCTTTGTTTTTTATTCATGTATAGTCTCTGGTGTAGTCCTTAATCCACAATATTGCCCATACTTTTTTTTATGTTTTTTTAACATTTTATTTATTTTTGAGAGAAACAGAGAGTCAGCATATGAGTGGGGTATGTGCAGAGAGGGATACACAGCATCTGAAGCAGGCTCCAGGCTCTGAGCTGTCAGCACAGAGCCTAACATGAGGCTCAAACCCACAAACCACGAGACCACGACTGAGCCAAAGTCAGACGCTTAACTGACTGAGCCACCCAGGCACCCCAGCCATAAATACTTTTTGAATGAATTTGTAATGTTTAATCAGAGTCAATGATGGCTTCTCTAAATTGACTGTGTGAACCAAAGTAGTTTACATATTCACCCAAAAGCATCAAGTTACTTGAGTGTATAGTTGTAATCCCAAAGACTGAAAATATAAAAACCCTAATGGGGCTCCTTCTATGAAGACTTTCCTGACTCTTTCTGTTTCTCTACCACCCTGCCTCTCACTAGCTTTAGATAGCTAGGAAAATAAATATGACAATTTGTGTGTCAAATAATATATTACTTCATCTATAAAAGTATAGAGTCGACCACACTGTAACATGGTTAGTTACATATCTGTCTTTCTTACTATAATGCAAGCAAGCTTCCTAGAGGCAAAGTAAGACTGCACTTAATTATTTTTATTCCATCTGTGCCTGACATAGTTGGCACTTGATATACTTGGACAAATAGTGAAATCCATTAGACTTTGTTTTAAATGTAGGAGTTTCTTCTCACTTTAATTTTTATGTAAGGTTTTACAAGATGATGAAATATTCTCTTTTAAACATTCTTTAATTAATATGTTTTAAGCCACCTACTCTGCTTAGAATAAAGGACAGGTAAATCCTAACATCACCTGTTTGAAGGTAACCCCATGAGTGATGAATCGTAGGCTCTTAAATATTGAAATAAACAGTGCTATTCAATTTCAGACACAAGGATACAAATATCAATCTTTGGAGAGCTTCTTCAATTGCATGCCAGAGACTCTGATAGCCAATCTGGGCACTTTTCCTTTCACAACCCTCAAAGAGTCATGGCCAGGAGCGATGGAGTCTTTCCTGTCTCTCAGTTGAACAAGAATCGAAACACATCAGAGAGGTGATAAAGGTGAAAATTGCCACAAAATACTATTTTCTCCATCTGCAAAAAGTATGTAAATATTATTTTATAGCAATATTCCAAGAATGAATGGTCATCTAAAATAAACAGTGAAACTTACTACCGTTATCAGAGCATTTTTATTTAACAGGACTACTGTTCACATCTCATATCTTAACCCTTCAACCAGCTTTGTGAATTTCGACCAGGAAAATGGCAACTTTTTGGGATATGGATCAGATTATCCTTAATCAGTCTACTATAATCATTTCAAATGTCAGGCCTTACAAAGACCCCTGACTAGATGATTTTGATTTAGTTTTAAGCTACCCAAAGAAAATGAAGTTAATTACATGGCAACCTGAAAACTTAGTCAGCAATCCATCATTCTTGTGGCTAAGACACCAAACTGGCAAATAATCTATTCAGTGATATGGTTCAAATGGTTTCATAGTCTGAAATGTTTCTGGTTCATTTGTTGTGGTCAATAATCTGAAAATTGTTTCCTCAATGATCCAGTAAATTCATAATCTTAAATATGATACTGTTAAAAGGGACAACAAAAACATACTTCAGGAGCAAGTGACACAAATTGTCTGTTATGCAGAGGAAATTAAATAGAAGTCAACACTTTGGTGAACAAAGCTAAAATTCTATTATAAAAATACAGCTGTCGCACTACCAAAAATTACTTCTCCCTTCAGAATCCACCAGCCAAGAGGGTGATTATTCACTGAAAAAATTTTATTTTTTAATATTTGTTCCCCATAATAGACCTAGGTTAAATTCCTTTGAATTTAAAAAGTTAAAGCAACTCTTTCATAGAAGTAATAACTCAAACGAAAAGCAAAATGAATAAACATGATTTTGCAATCATTCCTTTATCTAAGAACATATCTC
Source organism: Lynx canadensis (assembly GCF_007474595.2). Taxonomy (NCBI): domain Eukaryota; kingdom Metazoa; phylum Chordata; class Mammalia; order Carnivora; family Felidae; genus Lynx; species Lynx canadensis. The sequence continues at coordinate 99,211,914 of NC_044303.2, read as the reverse complement.
AAATATTCACACAGCCCTACACTGATTAGCTGAGTCAATGACTTTTAAAGTGAGTCACTCCACAAAACAACGACATAAAAAGTCATTATTTGCTAAAACCCAAATGAAAAATATACCACATATATTTAGATAATTAATCTCAAGTCCATTTATGAAAGGGAGAAAAAATAAATGTTTCATGGCTTTAAAAACCAAACATACTTGATTATTTAAGTCTCATGACAGTAAGAGTTTCTGAACAAAATTATTCAATGTTATGTGAAAATATGGGCATAATAAAACCTTCTGAGCACTAGATAAAGTCAGAAGTTGTGGGTCCTGATTTCAGTAGCATGAGTCACCATGGCAAATGTGGTGCAAGCTAACTTTATCTCAGCTCTCCTTGTACACATTAAGCAGTTCATGACTACACCATAACCCAATATTCATAAACAGTCTATTACGTAGCTGAGGCTGCCAGATTTTCATTTCCTACTGTCTAGACAGCCAGTCTAAACACTGTATTATGAAGCCTCCATGGAGTATAATTCCCCAAAGACTTCTTAAAGCTCCTGGTGGTGTTAACTATGCCAGACACTCCCATTTTGTTGCCTTTCTATGGTACAGTCTGTGTGCACAAAGACAGAATATAGGATTCCTTGGGAGAAAAAAAGAGTCAGTCATTCTTTAACTTGTAAAATCAATAAAGCCTTAACAACCAAGCACCCTCTCTCAGCCTACAATCCTCCTGATGGCTTTTAAACTGTGTTCAGCAGTCAGGGTGCACAGTTTTCAGTAGAGAAAACACTGCATTTTCATGAAATACACAGTGCATAAAATATTTCCTGAGAGAGAAACTCCTGGAATTAAAATGCATGCTTTTACAGATTATTATAATATTCAGGGTATTGACATGCCTAAATACTTTGTAAAAGTATTTGTAAAAAATAAAATAACTCTGTCTTCAGCTTTAACACCAGGTGAAGAGTCAATTATAATCAGTTTTAAACCAAAACTAGAAGAAATGGTTTAAATCTGAGAATACCCAAAGGACAACCAATGACAGTCAGCCACAGTCAGGCAGGGCTTCCAAAAAAAGTGTGTAAAATAAGAATATAACCTAAACATCAGGTGCAAAAACCAACATGGGATCAAAAGTCAGAGAAAGAAAATGGCAGAAAGAATCCAGGCAATTATGCTGTCCAAAAAACACTCAACGGAAAGTAAGACACTGAAATATGTGAGCAACAGTTTGACATCAGGAGAGTTTCTAAAACTATTAGAGCAGATTACATGGAAATTATTAGTTTGTGTATGCCTTCCTACAAAATTGTGATCTTACAGGCAGGAATGGATTTTTAAATCTAAATCCTTATTATAAAACACAGTTCCTGGAACATAACAATATGGTCACAAGAAGTTTGTAGAACATATTGAAGGAAAAGAGGCAAAACTGGCAGATATAATCACAAAATGATTGATACCTGACTCAGTTTACCTGTAAACCTTAGGCTACACCTTGAAAAGAGAAGTAGATATGTAGGAGTATATGGCAGAAATGAAACAGAAATTCGTCAACTTACAATATGTACACCGGACATGAGTTTTTCCACGTAAAATTAGAAGGGCAGAGGACACATTCTGGGTTTATGGTATATACGGTACACCAGCTCTTTAATGTGTTTTTTTTTTTTTAATTTTCTTAAATGTTTGCTTATTTTTGAGAGAGAGAGAGATAGCGAGCGAGCAAGCGGTGGGGTGGGAGTACAGAGACAGAGGGAGACACAGAATCCTAACTAGGCTCCAGACTCTGAGCTGTCAGCACAGAGCCCAACGTGGGGCTGGAACTCACAAACCATGAGATCATAACCTGAGCCTAAGTCAGAGGCTTAACCGACTGAGCCACCCAGGGTCCCCGATACACTAGCTCTTTAAAACATGATACAGGATGGTCCCTGCACACCAATCAAATCAATGATCAAAAAATATTTTCTAGTTGTCAGTATTTACATATTTAGGATATACATTTTGTTAACCTTATCCCCAAATATTTTGTGTTGTGGGATGGCACTATAAGTGCAATTTATTTTTTAGTTGTTTATTGCCCGTGTATAGAAATAAAACTATTTCAATCACTTAAATCCATTAAGACTCATTTTGTGGCCCAGGGTATGGTCTTAATGCATGTTTCCTGCGTGCTTGAAAAGAATTTATGTTCTGCTGTTGAGTGGAATGCTTTAGATATATCAACTAAGTCATATTGGTTGACAGTGTTGTTCAAGTATTTTTATCCCTAATAATTTATGACTTACATTTCTATCAATTTCTATGACAGAGATGTTGAATCTTTAATTGTAATTGTTCATTTGTCTATGTTTCCTTTCACTTCTGTCAACAGATGTTTCATGTATTTTAAAATAACTACTATTAGATTATTATATATATCTAGGATTTTTAAGTTTTAGTAAATTGACTCTTATCACTATGACATGTCTCTATGTCTGCTAATATCTCTTGTCATGAAATTTACTTTTATATTTATATTAAATTTTTGAAGGTATATAATTATGTCTAGATTTCTATCTACTCTTATGGTTGCTACATTTTAAGTGGAGAATTTATACCATTTACATTTATAATATTTGTTAATATGGGTTGGTTTAAATCTATCATCTTGCTGTTAGTTTTCTAAATTTTATATTTGTTCTTTCTTACTTTTTCCTTTTTTTGCTTTCTGGATTACTTAAATTGTAGTATTTCATTTAATGTCTCCCTTTAGCTTACTAGCTACACTTCTTTTAAGTTTTTAGTGGTTTCTCTAGATTTTACAATAGGTATTTTTCACTTTTCATGGTTGGGGGTAAAGAATATGTTTATTATATTGATTATAGTGATGTTTCATGGTGTATGCTTGTGTCAAAGTTATCAAACTTATACCTTACAATGCTGCATTTATTGCATGTCAATTATTCCTCAAAAAATCTGTCTTAAAAAAAAAAGAGGAAAAATAACATCAGGGTAATTGGCACTATTATTTTTATAAGGTTTCATAAGGTCCACTGCATGGTAAGAACTGTAGTACTACACAAAATCCTGCCCAGTATATATATATACTATACATGTTGTATGTATGTATGTATGTGTGTGTGTGTATATACATATATACATATACATATATATAGCATGTGTATATATATACGTACATATATGTATACACACGTTATATATGTATATATATTGTATACATACATATATATACAATACCAAGTAATATTGTTGAGTTTTTCCTTTGGGAACTTAGAACATATTATTTCCTCCTTTATTTATTTTTCTAAAGTCTATTTATTGAGAGAGAGAAAGAGAGCACAAGCTGGGGAGGGGCAGAGAGAGAAGGAGACACAGAATCTGAAGCAGGCTCTAGGATATGAGCTGTCAACACAGAGCCTGATGTGGGGCTCGAACTCACAGACCACAAGATCATGACCTGAGCCGAAGTCAGATGCTTAACCTGAGCCACCCAGGTGCCCCAGAACATATACCTTTTTTAAAATCCAAGATAAATCTTGAAACATCACAAGTCATTTTTGAAATGTTGGTACCTCCAAATGTCTTAACTACAGAATAGACTTGGAAGAAGAAAAAAAATGACCAAAATTTCATAATTTAAAGGAGCCAAAAATCAAATATTTAACTATGAGTATTTCATTACAAAATGTGCTCTTACCTATATTAGATTCATCTATTCCATTTTTTTTTCCTCTTACTTTTCCTCAGTAATGCTTCTGAAAATAGGTTGGCAATTTTTTTTTCCCCATTAAGGGCCATAAAATAAATATTTTAAGGTTTGCATATTACATTCAGTCTCTGTCTCATATCTTTGTTTTTCTTTTTTATAATGCTTTCAAGATGTGAATACAATTCTTACCTTGAGGGCTGAACATAAACAAGCCGCAGGCCATAGTTTGAAAACCCTGCTCTAGAATAAATTGCTTTTTGATATTATTTGGGACCTCATCAATTACCCTGGGCCATAAGCACTCCAAAGGCAGACACACAGTAATTGGGCATCATAGTATACATTCAACATATTTCCTTCTTACATTTCACCTAAATATGTATGAGAAAAATATTCAAAAACTTTTGCCTCTATTCAGTTGGCACAGAGTAAGAATTGACACATTAACATTTTAGTGGTTTTCTTGAATTCTAGGCTTGGCTTCCAAATATTTTTCAGTTAACGGAAATCTTGAAAAACCTTGAACTAAGCTAAGGAAGTCAACTGTTTTGTTATTGCAAATATATTTTAAGCTAACTGGTAATATTTTAGCTGTACAGTTTTCTCATAAGTTAAAAATTCATTTTTCCCAAATAAAAGTCCATATACATGTTGTACAATAATGCCTCTTTTTTTTTTGTTTGTTTTTTGGAAACTATGTGATTTTTAAAAATTGAATTAGAGGTATATTTGGAAAGGCTAACAAAAATACATAAAACATTTACTCTTATAGAGCACATTTTTTTATTTTTTTTTTTTTATTTTTTAGAGAAAGAGAGAATGTGCAAGGGAGTGAGAAGGGCAAAGGAAGAGAGAGAATCCTAATAAGCAAGCTCCATGCTCAACATGGAGTCATACGTGAAGCTCAATGAAGGGCTTGAACCCACGATCCCAGGATCATGACCTGAGCCAAAATCAAGAGTCAGACACTCAACTGAATGAGCCACCCAGGTGCCCCTAGAGCATACGTATTTTTAAAACTGTCTCCTCTATCCTCATTTTGTTTGAATGTTTCAGCATTATTATTTATACATTCATCAGATGTTTATTAAGCATCTAACTTTTCTTCTTAGAATACAATGGAAAACAAGATAATCATGGTCCTTACGATGATGGAGTCTATGGTCTATGAGAATGAAAGGTGAAAAAAAAGAAATAGACAACATAATTACAAACTACTGAAAGTGAAGGAAGTAAACAGGACAACTCTGGATACAGTAGCTTCCAATATGAAAGCTAGGACCTAAAGGTAGAAGAAAAGACAACATTTTGAAGATATCAAAGATATCAAATGAAGTGAAAAGATATCAAATGGAAGTAGTCTTATGCGTTTAAGGAGTTATTTAGAGATTAGTTGTCTGTGGTGCTGCCCATGAGGAAGTGGCCAAAAATGAGGCTGAGGAGGTAGTGGGGAGTAAGACTCACACTGCTACTCAGAAAAAAGACTGGAGGGGGAAAGAGAAGCAGAAAGACCAGGAAAGAATCCATATGCCCTCTTCCCCCGAGGAAACATAGTCCTGAGATGAGAAATGACAGTGGTTTAGAATAGACTGGGGGCAGATGGATGAAAAAGGATGAAGGGACATGGAGGTATAGAGCAAAAGGGAGGTTAAATACCACAGTCTATTTGCATATCTGTAGGAATGATACAATGGAAAGAGAAAAGGTAAAGACACACACACACATACACACACACACACACACACACACACACGAGGAAGAAATAAAGATTCAAAGTGCCTTAGAACTTAAATTACACTGTTTTATTCAGCATATTTTTTAGAATAATAAAAATGAGGGAGGGGGAAGTTGTTAGTAGACTAAGCTCCTGCAAAATTTAGAAGTGTAGTTTAAAACGCAAACCATGAAGTCATCCCATGCAAGTTTTAATTCACTAATCATAAATATTTGCTACATGCCACGCCATATGCTACATACTGAGAATACAAATATGGAGATATATATAATTTGACATCTGTGAGCTTATAATTCTGACACTACTTAGTCACTGCAGTGTAAATATTTTAGATTTTTCCTTTACATTTGCAGTTGTAGACAACTGAACCAAGCAAAGAAAGTAGATATCTTAAAATGGTGCAAGGACTCTTCCTCTTCTGCCTGTTCCTTTCCTTTTCTGAATAACTCACTTGCCAAACAGTTAAGTGAAGCAGAACAAGGTCTATCTGGACCAGGGGGTGGAGCTGCTGTGGTGGCCCAGAGCTGGATGCTGGAATACAAGAACAATGACAGAAGTGGGAGTAGGGGTAAGGCTGGGTAGAAGGAACTGTTCAGCTAGAACAGGCAGAGGAGGGTATCCATGCATCTGGGCAGTCCAGTGAATGAAGTGAGATCTCGAGCAGGATGAAGACAGAATCCACACCGGACGGCAACTTGCTGAAGGGTTTTAGGGCCCTAAAAGAGTGAGGAAGGTATTCACACAAAGAGTAGCCCTGTATGTGCAGTCAGAGGCAATGCTCAGTAAGGAAGGCATCCATATTCCAGGGTCAGCCCAGCACAGGGTGTCTGAGTAAATGTTTTATGTATTTTTGTCAGCCTTTCCAAATATACCTTTAATGCAGGAAGGAGTCCCCATATGGGGGCAGCCTGGTGTAAAGATTCAGAACTTAAATGGGACATGTAATGTGGGGCAGAAAGTCTGCTATAAGGAATCAGAGCCTCAGAGGAATAGGGAAGGCATCCATGAGACAATGCAGCCCCACGAACTGAGAACAAAAATCAGGCTTAAAGGCACCTAATAGGGTTCACAGGGCATCCACATGGGGACAGAGCAGCCATGAAGATGGGTGACTAATTACATACACAGGGATTGTGTATATACTGATAGTAATGAGAGCCAGGATTCTCACTGTCAGAGAGGAAATAGAGAAAAAAAAAAAAAAAAAAAAGATAGAAAAAAACCCAGATGTGTTGAACTGGAATTAGAAACATCAGTGTGCTGGGGCACCTGGGTGGCTCAGTCAGTTAAGCGTCCGACTTCGGCTCAGGTCATGATCTCGTGGTCTGTGAGTTCAAGCCCTGCGTCGGGCTCCGTGCTGACAGCTCAGAGCCCGGAGCCTGTTTCGGATTCTGTATCTCCCTCTCTCTCTCTGATCTTCCCCCATTCATGCTGTCTCTGTCTCAAAAATAAATAAACATTAAATAAAAAAAGAAACATCAGTGTGAACTCATGATATACAATCTTTCTAGATCATATAAAAGTATGTATAAAGGGTCAAATGTATGTAAACACTCTAGTTCTGTCTACTCCGAAAGCCTGATGACAGTAAGCACATCTATGATCTAGAGTGTGGCTTCTGAATGCATTCTCCTCTAAAAGAAGTACAGTACCTTGAAGATATGGCTAATTCCATTAATGGATCAGGAAAAATGCAAAATAAACTTGGAATCCACTGCTGGCCCAGAAAAAAAAAAAAAAAGTGCTTAAAGAAAGAGGCATATTAAAAGAACACAAATAAAGAAGCCAACTTAAATTCATTTAATCAAAAAGATTCCCAACTAACTTCCCAGAAAAACTAGCAGAGGATCAGGATGGCAGTGTGAGCCAAAGGAGGCTGAGCTACAACCAATAAAAATCCTTCGTCGCTTTTCTTTTTTCCTCTGAGAAAGAAATTATTCTGACTTCAACTTTTTTACCAGAGATCGAATGGGTTGCTTTCCATTGCAACCACTAAGAATATGAGCGGGAGTAACTGTGCCTTCCAGGCAGTCTGAACAGTAGGGAAAATGAGTGAGGGAGGACTGCTCAGCTCAGGGACAGAAGGTATAGATGAAGGTCCTGAGGATGAGGGCAGAATGTTGAGTGGGCTATGAAGAGCTCCCTCCCGGGCTACCCACTGTCCCTCAATATATAGGCCAAAGAGATCAAGGTACTATTGGTGTTTGGGTTCATGGGAAAGCCAACAACAGACAAAGAATGGTATCAATCCGCCCTTGGGGCAGAGGTTGTAGGAAGGTTCTAGATCTGCACAGCTGGGAAAATGTGGTTACCGGCCTCATCCTCCTGAATCTCAAAGAGCTAAGAAGCCCTGAAGGGTGCTTGGGTTGTATAAAAAGTGGTCCATACACATCATCAGATTACCATAGTCATGTATATTCACTGGAGGGTTAGGCCAGGAGAGAAGCAGAGAACCAAGATTGTTCAAACTTGAACTGAAATTCAAAAAAAAAAAAATTTTTTTTCAGTTTTTTCCAACTGTGAAGAATTTTGAAGTTTTCTTCACCTGTAATTTGTATCATGAAATTCTTAAATATAACTGAATTATATCTATATACCTATACATATACATACACTATCACAAATACTGACTGATTTTTACACATGTAAATGCATACATACCCATATGAAGTAGATTATATACAGAGAGGGAACATACACAATGAAGTCTCATTTTGTGATGAATTAGATTATACCATGAAGAGTGAAAAGCTCTTGGAAATACTTCAGGGAAGTGCCACACCTTAAAACACAGACCTGCCCTCCTCCAATATTTATAAAACAATAAAGACTTCTGAGTAAGGAATAAGACATCATTTATTTGGGGGTGCCTGGGTGGCTCAGTCCATGAAGTGTCGGACTCCTGATTTCAACTCAGGTCATGATCTCAGGGTTCCTGAGTTCTAGACCCGCATCAGGATCCATGTTGACAGTGCATAGACTGCGTGGGATTCTCTTTCTCCCTCTCTCTCTGCCCCTCCCCTGCTTGCACACGAACTTGCTCTCTCTCTCTCTCTCTCTCTCTCTCTCTCAAAATAAATACATAAATAAAACATGTTTTAAAAGGCATCATTTATTTGAGGACCACAGGAAGTTGGCAGACATCTCTGTACCTTTAAACATGGGAATGGCACTTAGAATATGGGTTTATAAGGAGATGTGATCCTCAGAACCGAGATGGGCTCTGACGCAGTACATTCCCAACTCCCATCACTTTCTTTCCCATAACGGAAGCTCGGGTGTAAGTAAGTACCAGGAGTACTTAAAATATAATCATTTTCTTTTTGTGGGGAAAGTATGCAGATTTAGATTCACATAAATTCAATACACATGATAAAACTATATTCCATGACTGTGCATTTGTATGTATGGATTGTGTCACAAATCAAAGTGTAGACTAAAAAAATCCATGCAAAAAAAAAAAAAAAAAACTGTAACAAGAATACCTGGAGGAAAATTGATAAGAAAAGGCATTTTACCTTGCCACCTACTTCAACGAATAGCTATGTTGTGCCAATCCATGACTGCATGTCAAGTACCATGAAAAGCCTCTTGCCTAAAGATAGGAGAAAAAAAATTAATTGGGTTGGGGTTAGCTAACTAAAGGAAAGAAGCTCTATTTTATAATTAAAAATATATTTTAACTTTGCTTTATCATATTTATAAATTATACTAGATTTCAAAACGCATAGAATTTTTATTAATTCAACAAAACTAGAAATTCTGAAGACTCAATAGGCATTGCTAAAAATAAGAAATCTGAAAGAAAAAACACGTCAGAAAATTCAAAGTATTGGCCTCAGATTAAAGAGTGGGTTAAGTGGGATTAGACTGAGCATGTCTGAGCACAAAATTGATGATCAAAGGAAGTTCAGTGCTCAAAATGTGTTTGTGTATATGTAACGTAACATCCACCCTATCCATGCAACCTGGTAAACTGGAAATATATCTCTTTGCTACCAAACTATAGAAACCAAAACCTATCCCCTGTAGGAAACCAGATCGGAAAAACCAGAACCCCAACTTGGAATGTTCTGTGAAATCTGATCCATTTCATTTTCCTCCCCCTGCAGGCCCACAGAGCAATCCCTCATGCAACAGCTCCACTGCTGAGGTCTGTGTGGCAGCAAGTGACATAACAGGCCCATATAAATTCTCTTAAGGGCGGCAGGATGGTTATTAAATCACTGCTAAGTCACATCTTTGTTCATCTTACAGAAATGCTACAAGCGTGATGGCCGGTAACTGTGGATATGTCGCTGGCTCTACTTCAGTAATTGCACAGAAGCCAAATCCATCTTGCTTCCTGTGGAGAGTATCTGAGGAGAAAGGAAAACTGCCGTAGCAGGTACGCATACACACACCTGAAACCTAATGTAGGCTGGGGCCTCTCCAGTCCTTGAAAGCAAGGTATGGATGCTGCGAAAGCCTGTGCAGAAAATGCCTCATCTACTTTCTGCTAAGAACTGAGAATTGTTCTCTGTTTCCAAGGTGTTTCTCTTTCACACTGTGGTGCTTTATTCATTCCAAATATTGGTGTTCACAAAGTTCTGAAAAGCATATAATGAATTTTAGCAAACTTTACCTACAGTCACAAAGTAGGGAGAAAGCGGGTCAATGGGCACCTTCCCTCTGAACGCACACACTTCTGTCTCATCTCCCTCTTCCATAACACCCTTCTTCTACTCACATTTCAAGCAAAACTTTCTATCATCTAGAGAAGAGACTCATCCTCTTCTTCATAATGCTGGTAGTATCTGACACACAAACACTGATTGAAAGTCTACCTTAAATGGGTTTATCAAGTCAGACACTGATTTCAAAGTCTATCTTAAATGGGCTTATCAAGAAATCACTCTCAATACATTGTGCACTGCAGGAGAAATTATCAACCTTATTACCTGTAATAGAGAAATGTAAAAGTCATGTGTACTCAGTACAAGTTTAAAAATCTAAACATGTATGCCAATCATTTTTCGAGAAAAAGTGAACTCACAAGGGGCTGAAGAGAGTCAAGAAAGAGGATTAACCTATTACTGTTAAAGCAGGGCTGAGATCATATATTAACAGAAAACCTGTAATAGCTATGATGTTCAGATGCCCCCTTTCATATTCAAGTGTTTACAAAATATGGTTCCAATGGGTCTTCCAGCAATGACCACCAAATGCCAAGTTACAGGGTGGCCACCGTTACCCTGGATTCATACTTTTATGAGATTTCTCTTAGAAGAATGCTACTGTCCCCCTGCCCCCCACCTCTGTCTGCCCTACTGCAAGAATCTGCCCAAATCTGGAAGAGGGAACTGAATGTACCCTGAAAGCAACTAAGGACCCCATGCAATCTCTGCTTCTCCACTGAGAGGGGCTTCCCAGTTCTCTCTCCACCCAGCATTTGATACAAGTGCCTTCCCTAAAAAAGCAGATGTGAAATTACCCCATCATGCCATTGTTTGAAAATGTTTAGAAGAGCAGTAAAGCAGGGGTGCCTGGTTAAATGTTTGGCTTCGGCTCAGGTCATGATCTCGCAGTTCGTGGGTTCAAGCCCCGTGTCGAGCTCTGTGCTGAAGCCTGGAGCCTGCTTTGAATTCTGTGTCTACCCTCTTGCTCCCCCTCCCCTGCTTATGCTCTGTCTCTCTCTATCTCTCAAAAATAAACTTAAAAAAAAAAAAAAAAAGAGCAGTAAAGCATTAGGAAGCCCATTGTTAGTACATGCCTAAAACCACATTCTCCTTTTTATGTATAAAGTGGCTAATATTACACCCCTCCTTTCCTCCCTTCCTCTTGTCTAATCCACTCATATGTTCTAAACTGAGCATCAGTGTATAAGGACAAGAGTCAGTGCTCTCTCCAAAATGTCAACATGATGTAAAGTAGCTTTGCAGAAAACATTTAATGTACTATGATTATGAACTCATCAGTGAGCTGATGACTGGTGTGAAATAACCTAGAATTTCCCAAGTTTACAGGCTCTGTAGAAATATCTTTTATTTACAACCCTGTCCCAGCTTTATATGACCTCCCCCTGCAAAATGACTCAAGCGAACATTTGGCGTGTTTTAATCATCCAGCATTTTTAGAAGATCCATTTTCTGTTTAGAAAATTCCCTGCACTCTAAGTTGTGGGGTTAGTAAGCTCTTCTCTGGTAAATCAACACCATCAGCCTCTAAGCTGGCTCTTAAACTCTCCTGAAATGATGAAACATTTGCAATATCCTTTGATTGATTCCGTGACTACTTAAACTACACTGGATTCTGTTAAATACAGTGAAAAGCCCAAATAAATCTCTGAATCTTTTCCAGGTAGAGTTAACCAGAATGACCCCCACCACCACCTCCCGCGAGTTACAGTGGTCTTCATTCACCTGTGGCTTTGCACCTTAGAACAGTATTAGAACTAAATTATTAGAAATATTATTAGAACTAAAGTTCGAGGTACATTAGATTTTTTTTTTACATTTTTCAAGTCTTAGAAGAACTTCCCACCTCCCCTAAAAGCTTCTGCTAAATACATGAAGCCCTCAAGTTTGTTCCTTATTTGAACTCTGAAAACATAAACTGTCTCTACAATAAAAGTACCCTTACTGAAAATAGATTGCTCCTTAAAGAGAACACAGGGAGCTAATCATTATTGTATACGCACTATGAGATACACACTGAAATAGATGCTTTATGTAAATTATGTCCTTTCATTTTCCCATTGTAACTACAAAAATAACATGAATTTCCTATTTTTTTTTATTACAGATGAGGAAAGTATGGTTCACAGAAATGATGTAATTTTTAGAAAGTGACACAGCCAGGACTTGCACACAAGCCTCATATAAATCCAGTTATTTTCTTTCACTACCTCACCGTGATACAGATCTCATTTCCAGGTCCATCTTATAAACTATTGAATACTATGTCAGGTATAGCATGCTGTATTTCAGGCAAATGCCACAGGGCAGGATGGTTTCCATGGAAACATGGGACCACAGAAGAGGGAAAAAAAAAAGTGAAGCTTGAAAGAGCTCACACACTGGAACAGGATAGGCCTGGCTGGTAGGTCCTTAGGAGCAGGTTCCTAGGAACATCAGTCAACACAGAGTAGTCTCATGCACACTGCAGAAAATGGTTTGCATTTCAAAAGTGATGGCCACTAGAGCAATTTCTATAGTGGCTAGCAGCAAGAAATCTGGATTATAGCTATTCAGAAGCTACAAATGGACCGTAAGGTCACTTCTCATCCATTAAACAGTTATTAGGCATTGACAATATAGAGAATAATTTGATGTTTGGGATATCTGACTGCCAGTAGCAGGAATCAGCTGCAAAGTTTTGAGATCACAGCATTATAACAATTCCAAAAGGAGGAGAAATCTAGAGAATCAGAGTGAAAAACAAGTTGTAACCTAGAGGTAGGATCTCAGGCACACTATAGGCAAGAACTGAGGATGATGGAATGAGGGCTGGATCACAATGCTAAGAGCCAGTGGTCACCACATGAACAAAAGATTCCAGAGATAGCTATAGACATAACTGCAATTTCAGTAATGACCCCTCTACTCTTAGATCCTTGCTTTTAGATTTTAGTAGAGATTTCCAGGGTCTCGGATTCAAGAAGAGGACACACTGTTCTCTATGTTATGTTTCACATCTTTCCATTAAACTCACTGTAAAAGCATAGTACTGAATATCTTATTGTTCAATTGTAGTTGTAAATCTTAATGTATCCCCTATGGCCAAGGTTGCTCTTATACTATATCATAATACTTTCTTATCAATCTATTGAATTTGGGCTATTTTCTTGATGTGGGACAGTGAATATTTTATTTTACATCTCTTGAATACAGGTTTCACGTTTGGGACTGGTCAATGATCATCAGCATAACAACTGGTTATCATTAGAAGGGTAATATTTTTGAAGATGATCTTTGAGCTTTTTAAAATAAACACGTACCTGCTATATTGGTGTCGCGTGTGCCACCTGATATGACTGTGGAACTCCGATGGGCAATACATGTTCTTTTAATGGTTTTTCATGTACTTCTGGATTTTCTAGGTAAGTATCAAATTTCCATATGGATAGAGGTATCAAAACTCAATCCAGAATTAAGCTGAATGCTCAATTATCATCACATCAAATGGTTGAAATTTTTCTAAAGTAAATTTATTTTTGTCATCCCATCCCCAGTATTACCTGTTAGAGACAGATCCCAATTGCTGATCTTATATTGTTCCCTTATTTCCCTAGTCCTTTCCATAGTGTGTATTGATCTTTGCAGACATTTTTAATGCAACCCAAAAATCTAAGACACATATGTACCTGTCCTTGGTACACATGACACTCAAATTTTATGATGGGTTGCATTATGAAAATTATAGTAATAGTGACAAACTGATGGATAGACAAATGGAAGTAATTTAGACCAGGGATCAGCAAACTTTGTCTGTACAAGTTCAGATGAAAAAAACATATTAGGCTATGTGGACAATGTAGTCAACACTGCAACTCGTCAACTTTGTTGCTGCAGCACAAAAGAAGCCATTAACAATAACCAAATGAGTATGGCTATGCTCCAACAAAACTTTAAATACAAAAAGGGTGGGCTATTTAGTCTACGGCCCATGTTTGCTGACCTCTGATTTAGCCACCATCTCTAACAACACTGTGGTTTATTTAACTGTGATAAAATTATAGGATGCTTTCAACGAGGGCTCACACATTTAAATCAAAAAATGCCAATTATTCTGCATTTAAGGACGGCCAAATATAATTGGGACATACACCATACATGAGGGCATAACAAGGTCAATAAAATCAGATCTACTACCATCATCCCCGTGTTCCTCTCTTACAGCTGCCATGACCACTCCACATTCTACTCCTTGATAAACTTCAGAGGAGGAAAAAAAAAAAAGTTTGAGAAATTTTGCTGAGAAACAATGCCCCTCTGGGTAAAGTGAAGAAGTATTTCCCCCAGTGTCAAGTTCTCTGGAGGCAGATCTAGCTGAACCACTCACAAATAGTTGAGGTGCTGAGAAGAAAGGAAGACGACCACTTCATTCCCTGGCAGGTTAACTCATGAGCTGTAGAATCCTGAGTTCCATCCTCGTGCCACAGTCAGAATGAGATTGATCACGTGAACTGAGCACAATATCCATTTCTAGCCTTTGAATTTCTAAGGATTTGAAATTTGGGGTGAAAGCTTAGAAGAAAGAGCAAAAAATCATTTATAATATTTTTGTGAAAAAAATATAATCCTCCTCCCCATCTCAATCCTACTTCTTAGAAGGTATTCTTCAAAGCCTTCACAAGAGGAACTTGGTATTTCTTCTGAAGGGGCACAAACATTAGAAGACGTGGCAAACACTAGAAAAAACACCCAGGGCCATCACATCTATTGAGAAGAGCATGTATTTACACAAGAATTACTTGGAGACATGTACCACTGTCGAGACTGAAAACAAACCAACCAATCCTCTCTGAAGGTTCTTCAGTAAAGAAAGGAAACTGCATGAAATTCAACATCTTCCCAAAGAAAAGCACACACATCTCATACAAAGACAATCACATTGGTGGAGCTGGGATCCACCTGCTGAAGATGAATTCAGACAGACTGACACTACCCCAAGATTAATAAAACCTTGCTTATAATAAAAAATAGTTTTCTTTCACGTCCATGTGACTCCAATTCTGGTACTACAACTAAACATTAGAGATGGATTTATCGTGGTTGCCCATGCCTTCCCCCTTTACTCAATGTTAAGGAACATGAAAGGACATACTTTGTATATCATACCTGAAAACAGAAAAAGTCAAACATTTCATATATTCCATATATGCCAACTCAGTATATAACCCACAGGACAATGGACAGTTCACTAAGAACATTCTTATTTTATTTTTTACACAATACTTGTTTCAAAAAGAGATACAGTGAAAATTACTATATGTCATAGACATTATACATTTTATCTAGACCATTAATCCATGACACTGATTCCAAATTTGACTAGTGCTTTAGTGTGTTCCTTCAAGAAGAAAATTGTGAAGTCATTTCTGTTCCACCTATTTATCATGAATTCTAGAACATACAGGGGACAGCCTCCTGGACACATTTCATTTACATATGTCACCTACACCTCAATTAAGAGTCAAGAAGCCATCTCTGAGAGTTGGGCACGGTTAAAGTAGCAGTGCATTGTCAAACTATAACAGAAGCTTATTCTGTGACTGAGTAATAAATCCAACGATATCATCATGTATCAAGACGATGAGTATGCCACAGCTATTAGGTGAACTATGTGCTAGTTCACAGTGAATTTTTTTCAATTACTATGGGATCAGTTATTCAATATGAGGACAGTAAAGGAATCAGAACTATTAAATATCATGTGAGTATTTAAGTGCCTTGTCTCATAAAATCCTTTAACCAAACAGTTCTGCTTTCACTAACAATGTTAATCCCAAACACTGCAATTTATTACTCTTAGAACATGACATAAAAATTATATATTGTGCCCAGTAAGGAAATGAAAGATTTTATAACACAATTTTATTTTTTTTCTATTAGTCAAGGTAATAATTTTAACAGAAAGTGTTATCCTGAGGGCATCTGGAGAAAAACATGTTAAAGACTCAGAAGCACATAAAAGCAAAAAGCATACAATCTTATTTTTCAACCTAACTCAATATTGTATGAATCCAATATAGAGATGAATATTCTAGAGATCTGAGCAAAGCTATAAGACGGGGTTGTACAGTATGAAGAAAAAACAATACTGTATTAACTAATCTGGTAGATCAGTGTCTTTTTAATACTTAGAAGAGGTATGTAAAAAACACATAAGAGCAATGAACAAGAAAGCAAACAACCATAGCCATAAATGTAGATGCCATGTGATAAAAAAAAAAAAAGCACGATAATTAGCTGTGTGGTGACTAACATGAGGCTTTCAATTAAATGTGATGAGTTAAACATATGTTTTTCTTTCTAAATCCTTACTGAAATAATATTCAAAATATATAAAGCAACACGAACAAAACAACGGGAAAGAATATGACAAAAAGACAGAAGATTAAAAACATCAAAAAGTTTTGGAAATAGGAAGCAGAAGAGCTAGAGAAAACTATCTTGTCAGAATGAAATATATATATACAAGTACACATATACATATACGTTATATATATGTATAATATGTGTGTGTGTGTGTGTGTGTGTGTGTGTATTTACAATTGCTTGTGGATGAGTAAGCCAACCAGAAGCAAACTCATGGCCACAGCATAATTCAGAGACTAGACACTCCAGGATCTCTGAAAGGCAGGGTGAGGGGTCTCAAAACAGGAGAATTTTTTGAAAATGTATATATGTGCATCCTAAGATCTTTTCCCCAGTTTCACCCAACACAGGGCTGCTGGTCACCTATCCCAGCAAACACTTAGAAATAATGTATCAAAATCAGGTCAGGAATGCTTCTGGACTTGGGGAAGCCAGGCACAAGTGAATGTGATAAAGCTATATACCGAAGACATGATGATTAATTATAACTCTAGATTGTGAACAGTGAAATCCCCCAATTCCCTATTCAAATCTCAAAACAGGCTGGAAAACATATATATATAGAGAGAAATAAATATGTATAGAAATATATATATTTCTAAGCATTGTGGCCCAAAATGAAATGTAAACTTAAAAGGACTGTGATCATGGCAGGACTTGGCATGGTAGACTGTATTTTGCCTACTATGTCTCTCCCTGTACCATTGGCATTATGTGTGATTTTCTTTGTTCAATTATATGTGACCAGAGAGAGCACTTCCTGCCAGATGTTGTTAAAGCTCTTTCTTGATTTACTTTATTTCTTTTTCCTTTGCCATCAAATCTTGCAGACATATCAACATGGGTCCCACAGTAAAAACAATATGGAGGAGAGCCACAGTAGAGCAGCTGTGGACAAGTGGCATGAGTGAAAAGTTAGAGATACGGCCTTCAACAAAACAGAACCACTTTGGAATCCAGTGAAAAAATAAAAGACATAAATAATATGTAGAAAGTAATAAGGTGGCAGAAGAGCAAGTCTCATACAAATAATCAATTTTGTGAAAAGCATCAGATTATTCATTTGAAACACTGGAAGCCACAGGAGAGTGAACGAATGCCTTGCAAATCTTGACAGACTACTGCTTCCAACACTGATGACTATATTCATATAAACTATCCATAAAATGTGACAAAGAGATGTTTTTTTAGGTAATATCTGAGAAACAATGCACTTCTTATGAACCAGGGAAAGCTTCTCAAAGATGCATTCCACCAAAATAATGTAACAAACCAAGAAACAGGATGAAACACTGTTGTACAATGAGAAATTTGACCATTATTTCTGGTCCCTGGAGAAAGACTGAACCCTTGGAATTTCCGAAGTGAGAGGAAGGTCTCTGTTAATCAAGAACCCTTTAGATCACACCTTAGTAAACATTAATGAGATGATGAGGACTAAGGGCTGGTCAAGAGAAAGGCCAACCATCTGATCAGAGGGTTAGGACTTTGAGCCAACCCAACCTCCAGGGAAGATCAGCCATGGGGCCCATGATTAAATCAATCACACTTACATAATGAAACCCCAATAAAAAATTTCTACATCAAGGCTCACTAGAGCTCTCTGGCTGGCAATATGCTTACAGGGAGGCACACTCTGATTCCATGGGGACAGGGTATGGAAACAGGGTAGGAGAAGACAGGATTCAGTAGGCAGAGAGGGAAAGGATTAGCACCTGAGGTCCCTGGATTGGGAAAAACATGTATTTTGGAACAATGCCTGGAGGGTCTGACCACAGCAAACCCCCTCAGGCATAAGGTTCCTCTTAAGAATTTAATAGACCCCACCTACCCCCTCCCCCCACCTCAGCTTTCCCTCAGTAATTTGACAAAAGACCTAACTGTGGCCAAACACTACCCCTGATACAATGAAAACAAGCCAATCAGGAACGGATAACCCAACACCTAGAGCTATCAAACCTGTAAGGGTAGAATGTGAGAAGGAACAAGGGGGAAGGGAAGATGGAGGGTTGATCAGCAACTTATAAAACAAGGACCCTCCCGTATAGTCCTGGGGCATTCACTTAAGAGAATATCACCTCTCTCTGTAAAGACAGCTTATCCTACAATTCTTCCTTTCTGATGTTCTAATTTGCCTGCTGCTCATTTTGTGTCAAACTCTCTATTCTTCAAAGCAGCAAGACAAGGAATCCCAGGTATTGTGGTAAAAAATCCTGCAACAGAAGCTCTGGGTTTGGGACTCTCCCAAACCTGCTCCGTAGTATCCTGTAAAATTAAAATGTAATTCTAAGAATACTTTTCTCAGTTCTGTGAGTCTAACAAATTATTGAATTTGAGGATATCCTGGGAACCTGTGAATTTGTATAGTTGGTCGGAGTTGTGGGTGGCCTTGGGAGACCCAAAGTGGAGCTGGTGAGGGCAGTTGAGAATCATGTCTTTAATTTGTAGCGTCTGTGTTAACTCTGACTCGTTATCAGAATTGTACTGCCATATACCAGTTGGTGTCAAAATATATGCAATCTAGGGAATATAAAAGCCACCAAAGGAAAACAGTCAAAAAATTCTAAGCCTGCTAATGCAAGGAAGCCGCAGTTCGGTAGCCTGCAGAAGAGCTGAAGAGAAATCAGCCCAGAGCGCAGGATGAAGGAGGCCTTCAACAAGCTGATAGGTGGCTTGATGGTTTTGGTCATATTTACAGAATATTTTTAATTCTTTGATGAATTTTGGGTAAACTTGTGAAAGTTATATTAAAAAAAAAACTAAGCAAATAATAAAAGGCACTTATTCACTCCAGGTAAGTCCTAAAATTATAGAAAATAGAAAACATAATACACTGTATGTCTCAGTTCTAAATTATAAAGGCATAAAATTTAAACACCCCCCCAACTACAACTCTTTTAGAAATATAGGAGAGTAAAGGTTTGTTTGATATGAGAGAAATAAATATCCATCTTCCATATTCTTATTTGTAAGTCAATACTGTCCAAAATTGGAAATTCAAGAAATTGCATAAAGTGGGTTATTAAGAAATAGGAAGGCACAAACCATAAACGGTGTTTGGTTAAAACCTGTTTTTAAAATCATATACATGCTACCAAGTGACAACAATGCAAATCCATTTTTAAAAGGCGTATAGGTAAAGAGCCAACCATAATTAGGAAAAAGTTAAAAAAATACTTCGGGTCCACATTTTCAGAAAAAAAAAAACAAGCAGGTTTACAAAATATGGCTGGTGACTAAAGGCAAGGAAAAGCAGAAGGAAAAATTCTGAGTTTTGAGTGTTTGAAACTAAAAGAGCCAGCTAAAGGGTGAACCAATCCAGTTAGTATGAGGATAGCCCAATAAATTTTACTATGTAAAAGTACATTTTTAGAAAGGAACAAATTCAGTTTATCTTTAAAGAAAATATAAAAATGGTAAATGGTATTAGAATAAATTTATAAAAAATAAATGATCAATACATGCAGAGTATTTGAATGACTTTACAATGGTTGAGAAGAAGCTGTTCTTAAAGACTCTTCACTTAATGGTTTTAGTGTTTGGGCACGGAGATAACATAAAGTGCAGGGGAGGGCTAACCTAGCCTTTATTCAGGACTGCTCTTGGCTGACTCATGACTGCTGAGCTCTGAGCCTTTGGAAAGTTTTGCCTAATAAGACCCTTTTTAACTGCCTGCAGTCTTGGGCTATACTGTTCCTGTTTGACCACATCGTTTATGCTAGTAATATGACTTATGGTAAACCGAAGCTTCTTCTCTTTGATGTTCCGGAATTTAACTAGCAGAGTAGTTACCTGTATAAGCCACATGCAATGCCTGCCTGAATGACCACTAATACAAAGGCTCAGTGCATCCTGGGAGATTCCACTGGAGAAGACACCTAGAAGCTTATGACTGGTTTCTCCAAGACCTTCTCTCCCATGCACCTTTTGCATTTGTTCCAACTGGCGATTTTCATCTTTTTCTCTTCATACTTCTAAGCCATACTCATGTACAGGAGCTCCTATATAGAGCTCTGACTCCTGTGAGTTCATCTAGGGAATCAGTCATAGGGTGGCCTTGGGGACTTCTGACATTTGTAATGTTAAAGGTTATCCTAAAATACTAAAATTTGGCATTATGTAAATATGCATGTGTTTCTAATGCCTGAAAGTTAAGTTAATGTGACTTCTCTGGCTAAAGTTGCCAGCTATTGTTACTCTTATTTACTATAAATTTCTTTTAACTTTAGATGTATTTTGTTGTTATTTTACATGTTAATAGCCTACTTGCAATCCAAAACTCTCGCATTAGAGTAGAAGTGAGCTTTACCTGCTCTTCTGATTTCTTCTAAGTAGATCCATTACCTCACCAATCCTGCACATAAAATTTAACCCCAAATTTTGCTATGAGCCACAGTAACTAACAGGTACCATATAGAAGAAACTAGTAACCCTCCCAGCTGAGTTCAGGACAGCCAGCCTACCAAAATCTCTTTTTTGCTATAACTAAGGTCAAATTGGTAGCCACCAGTACCAAAAACAGATACACATTTCTCCTAATTCACAGTGCTGTTTAGAAGGCTCACCAAAATAAGGTGCCTGAGAAGGGCTTTGTAAACTCAACAAAGATGTCAGTTGTTCCCATGACTAGATGTTTACGGATGAAAGCAGTTGCCAACATGCTCAAACGGTTTCTTTTACTCATGTTTGACTCCCTACTCAGCTTCATCATGAGGAAAAGACTCTCTTGAGATATGTTTGGGTCTCAGTGATGACCCAGTAACAGAGGAAAGATTTTCAGAGTAATACCCTGCTTACCAGGGTAGCACAGGATCTGCAATGAGGTTTTCCCAAAGTCAGGATCAAGAAATCCCTTTTGAGTGGTGTTTATCAGCTAGCTGGAATGGGTCACATTCCCTCAGGAATTTCTGATTTGAAGAATAATTAGAAAAGATTCTTTCAGACTAATGAGACTGGGTTTTCAAGGTTGAACACCAAGTGTGGGGAGACTAATTTTTGTGTGTGTGTAAACAAAGCTGCATCTGCTGTGATCATTAACTGAACACCTTTCTCTAATACATAACTGATGTTTCCTATTTTTTTGTTTGTTTGTTTGTTTTGTCTTTGAGCTGTTGTTTGCGCCAAGCATGCCCTGCCCCTTGCTGTGTTTCTGGTCCTTCAGACTCCTGTTACAGTAACAAGAAGCAATCCTGCAGGGAGAGCATCAGGTCTTTTCCTTCCCTCTGTGCTTTCAAAAGTTACTATGAAAATGCATGGTGCATGTAGAAAAAGATTACTGTAATGTGTGAAAAGCCTAGCTTCAAATTTTTCTAAGTAAAATGAATGCTTTATTTTCCTTGAGAAAAACAGCAAACTGTAATGTGAAGAGGAAAAGGAAGAGGTACAAACCATCAACCCTCTTCTCTTTCTTCCCCTCATGTCTCACACACAGTACAAAGAACTCAGCCCACCTTCCCCAGCAGGAAACTAGGAAGGTGCCCTTTAAAAGGTAGAGAGAAGTACTGATGTGACTAAAAATATAGAGTGACAAAAAGTGTTTGTCTGATCTTCCTCCGCTTTCCCTATGTTTTCCTTTATTCTTACTCTCCTATTTGCAGCCTGCAAGTTTTAATAAAAGATGAAGGTATTATTGTAGAAGACACAGAGGCCATTACCAATGCAAATTCACTGAATAAATATGATCATGGATTGTTTACACCACGGATATCCTATTAAAATGAAGAGTAGCCTAAGAAAAACAAAACCAACAAAATCAACTTTCTTCAACATGATTATGTAAACGTACAAAGCCAATGCTTCAAAAAATTGTTACTGATCTTATTTCCCTGTACCAATATTTTGTGATAAATTGACAATCTCATTTTGCTTCCAAAACAAATTCCAACTTTGATTTGCATCATATTTATTCACTCAACAACAAGTTACTGAATGCTGGATCTGCTAAGTGCCACTCTTTTAAGGACCAAGGATACAACACTGAACAAAACAGACCAATCTCTATCATGACAGAATTTGTGCTCTAATGGAAAAGGGGAGACAACACACGACATGAGTTAACACGTTTGATAACGTACCTTAAAAGTAACAAGTGATTTGGGGTGCCTGGGTGGCTTAGTCGGTTAAACGTCCGACTTTGGCTCAGGTCACCAACTCACAGCTTGTGAGTCCGAGCCCTGCGTCGGGCTCTGTGCTGATAGCTCAGAGCCTGGAGCCTGTTTCATATTCTGTGTCTCCCTCTCTCTCTGACCCTCCCCCATTCACACTCTGTCTCTCTCAGTCTCAAAAATAAATAAACGTTAAAAAAATTTTTTTTTTTTAAAAGTAACAAGTGCTTTGATGAGAAAGAAAGCAGGCTTATGGGTTGCACAGCAAGGGGGAAGGGCAACTTGACATGAGGTCAGAGTAGTAAGGGTACTCAGCACAAGGTGGGCTTTGCAAACCATCATTAGGACCCTGGCTTTCAATGTGAACAAAATGAGACAGGCATTGGGCTGTCACGTGAAGGAATGACATTATCTCAACTAAGAATTTTTTAAAAAATCTCTGGGATGTGAAATCCTAGAAACTTATGTCTAACTTCAATTTCTTCCTCCTCTTAGAAGCCTCAGGAATTAGGTGTTTTTTGTTTTGTTTTGTTTTGTTTTTTATGTTGTTAAATCTGAAGCCATGGCATGAACCAGCAGACCTGATTTACAATCTTTGGAGGCAAAAGCTAGGTTCAGAAACAAAAAAAGGCTGAGGTAAGCAAATCATTTAGAAAAATGTTCCAGAAATATCAAGAAATGGCTTGACAAAATAAAACACCAATGGAATCATTCCATCTTCTTTGCCTCCTCCAGTTCTTCTTTGTTTTCCACTCCTGACAGTCCTCTCACTCACGCCCAAGTGTCAGCCATTCAGCCAGGCCTCGAAGTTACAATGCACCTGCCATCACAGACATTGTGTGGTCACACCACATCAGAAACACATTATATCCCCTTGACTCAGACTCAGCCTAACTTACTTCATTTACTGCAGTCCCCTTTAACATAGTAATTTTTCTAAACTGCTGTTTTAAAGACCTCTCACTTCAATTCCACAAGTATTCTCAAGTGCATATTGTGCTTTAACCCTTTCATAGATGTTCTTCAAAGCAAAAGCCATCTTAAGAAGGCACAATCTAAATTGATAATCCCCAAAATGAAGACATCCGGGGCAATTTCCAACCCTTCAGAAAAAAAACAAAACAAAAAAAAAAAACAAAACAAAACAAACAAAAAAAAACTTTAAAGGAAATAAAACCATTAATTAACTAATTAGAAAAACTTTTATGGACTGTATAATACATCTACATACATTCACTGCCCTAGAGTTTTATATTTGAAAATTACACACGCCGAGATTTTTAGGAGCTCACAGTCCAGTCAATTATAAAGAAAAGAAAAAGCCAAATATCAGTGAGAGAGATAAAGGGAGAGACAGAATATACAGGATTAGTCGCTTCTACACTTTTGGTAGATGGGAGTAGGGAGTTGTTGAGGTAAAGAATATTTCTGGGGGCACCTGGGTGGCTCAGTCAGTTAAGTGTCTGACTCTTGACTTCGGCTCAGTTCATCTCAAGGCTCCTGAGTTCGAGCCCCAAGTTGGGCTCTGTGCTGACACTGAGGAGCTTGCTTGGGGTTCCCCATTGGCTCGCTCTTTCTCTCAAAATAAACAAACAGACTTAAAAAGTAATTCTGAATACAACTAACATTGTAGGTTAAAGAAAAAACAAGTTCCATGGGGCAGCTTAAAGAAGCTCATGAAGGAAATCCAAACCTCCAAAACTCAAAGGGTGAAGTTCTAACCCTAAATGTGACTTTATTTGAAGAAAAAGTCCTTTAAGGAGGTCATTTGAATTAAGTGAAGTCAGAGGGTGGGGCCCTAATCTGTCAGGACTGTTGTTATTTTTTTTCCAAGTTTATTTATTTTTAGAAAGAGAAAGCACGGATGGGTAAGGGGCAGAGAGAGAAGAGAAAGAGAGAATCCCAAGCAGACCCTGTGTTGTCAGTGTTGAGCCCATTGCTAGACTCTTAACTCACCAACCATGACATCATGACCTGAGCCAAAGTCAGACACTCAATGGACTGAGCCACCCAGGCACCCGAGAACTGGTGTCTTTATAAGATGACAAGACACCAGGGGCATGTGCAAAAAGAAAAGACTATGTGAGGACACAGCAAGAAAGCAGTCACCTGCAAGCCAAGAGAGGGTTCAGGAGAAACCAAATGTGTCCACACCTTGACCTCAGACTTCCAGCTTCCAGAACTGTAAGAAAATAATTTTCTGTTGTTTAAACAACAGAGTCTGTGGTATTTTGTTAGGGTAACGTGAGATGGCTAAGACCAAGAGAATCCACACAGCCCAGACTTCAGTAAATATGACTAGAGAATAGGATGTGGGGGAAGATTTGGAGAAAGGGGACTGGCTAGCCTCATCTCTAGTGATAATGGGAATTATCAAATCATGAAGGTGGTTTGGGAGTTAAGTTTGGGCTGAAGCCTTAGAGAGAGGTCATACTTAAGCAAGCTTAGGAAAAGAATACGAAGTGAATTACAACTTGCTCTGAAATACATGCTTGTGTCCCCAAGAAATTCTCATGTTGAAACCCTAATACCCTTCCATTGGGCACCTTCATCACAGACTTCAAGCCTCCAGAACTGTGAGACATAAATATCCGTTGTTTGACACTGGTATTAAATGATCTCTGATATTTTTGTTACAGCAGCTCAAAACTGCTAGGGTTGTGTGACTAAGACACAAACAATCCTTAAAAATCATGTGGAGAAAAAAAGAAAAAAAGATTTAACACAGTTCTGCATCAACTGAGCCCAAAGGCACAAGATGTAAATTCCAGTGACATCTAACTATATATAACAAGTGTAGATTACCCAATTATGAAGCACACGTGATCTATAAGATCTTTGAACCCCACTTCCTTCATCTACTCTAGTTATCACAATATTCCCATTCTTTATTATCTCCAACACAACTGAGCAAATCAATGTATCTGTATACAATAAGCAGCATGATTAATATTTTCAGGAATTTACAAATAAGGTACAGAATTAAACAAGGCTTATACAAGAAAAAAATCCCAAGTAGGGACACACCTAAGGTTGAGAGTTAGAACTCAGATGTGTTTGGGGTGCCTGGGTGGCTCAGTCAGTTAAGCGCCCGACTCTGGACTTTGCTCAGGTCATGGTCTCACAACTTGTGGGACTGAGTCCCGCATGGAGCTCTGTGCTGATTCTCTCTCTCCCTCTCTCTTTCTTCCTCTACCCCGCTCACACAGGCACTCACTCATTCTGTCTCTCCTAAAAGAGATAAACATTTAAAAAGAAGAAAAAAGAACTTACATGTGTTATGTTTCCCACATCTGCTCCATAAGCTCTGCTTATGGGCTACATACACTCAGACAATTCTTATCACTAAATCCTAAGTAGCTTTAATTCACAGATTGAATTTCAGGAACTATGTAATTGGACAGTCTTTCTCTTATACATGGTAGAATTGAAACTCAGATGTTTAACTGATGGGACACAACATCATAGACCAATCTCCTTGTAGATATGGAGCTAGACCTGAGATCTATTGACTTACAGCACTGCTTGGTGCCTAAAGCAATTGTGTACAAGGACAAGGTGGTCAGGGCAGGCAAAAAGAGGATCACTGTCTGAACAGAAATTAAGACCAATAATAAAACTGACTACAATTTGGTCTGTTTCTAATTATCCCCACGCACCATTAACTCTAAATAATTACCATGCTAAAATACGTCTCCCTGACATAATCTTATTCGTCAACATCCTAAATGATTGTTGAGAATACTGTTTAGTTTTAATAATGGAAGCCTAAGCTTCAAAACTGCACATATTATTTAGCCTTTAATAAACACTGTGTCCTACATGCAGGTAAACTTAGAGAATCCCCGGTTGTACAGTTAAACACCTGGACTCATTTTATGTATCATAAACAGTTCAAACTATGATCAGCTGTTAAGACAGTAAAAATGCATTTGTTCAATAACTCACCTTCAAAGATAATTTGAATATATTCACCCCTGCTTTTAAGTTAGCTTTCATTATAAAATAAGTAAGGTCATAGTTAGTAAGACATTCAACAAATCTTTCAACAAACATCTTTGGGGCTAAGAAAGTTTCATTACAACATGTGTTTAAAAAACACATGAAAGTTCCCTGTTTTATCACATGGCTTAATGTAGGAGAAATCATGAAGACTTATCTAAGCTGAGCACAGTGAAATACCACGTCTAATAACCTGCATTCTCCATTCTAGTCTCCATATTCTATCAGAGAACAACCTGAAAACAGTCATCGACACACACACACACACACACACACACACACATACACACACACACGTGTATGTATACAGCTATATGAGTATTTATGACCGTGTTTCATACTACTTGAAAAAATGTTCTGGACTTTACTACAGGATCATTAACTTACTCGAAACTATTTATTCAAAAAACAGTTTAAAATTACCCCCACTTATTTAAAACTTTTATAATTTTGAATCCAAAGATTCCAGCTGCCTTTTGTTATTATGGACTTACTCAATTTTTCATAAACAAGTTTCTCAAGAATGAATTTCCTTAAGACAAAAGCAATAAATCAAAATTTCTTTAAATCAAAACCTTGTCTTAAATTATTTAAATGTCTTTAAGTCAAAACATTGTAATAACATTTCAGACAGAGGTACAGTTTACTATGTGGACTTTAACTATACAAAGAGACAGATATGAGAATAAAACATCTATACTAAAATAAGTCCAGATTTCTATGTTAACCCACTGGAAAATACTGAAGAGAACTGAAGTTTCAACTATTGTGTCATGGTAAAAGCTGTCCCTAAACCCCCAGGACACTGAGTGTGGGTGCTGAGACCTTTGTGAAAGCTTCATTTCACTTCAGAGTAAAATGTGTGCCTTAGAGAGACATGTGGATGGAGAGAATCCATTCAAAGCCATTTGAATTAAAAGTACTTTTCCCTACCATTTTTTAAAGATTAAACTCTTCCTTTTCTTGTTTTGATAAATATACTACTGCCATTTACTTAATGCCAGAGTAATTTTGTTCAGTTTGTACCAGTGAAGTCTTAGAGAGAGGGAGAGCCAGAAGGAGGGAGGGAGGGAGGGAGGGAGGGAAGGAAGGAAGGAGAGGAAGAAGGGGAGAGAGAGAGAGACAAAAGCACTAGCATTTTTTTATTAAAGGAGGCAAAATTCAATCGCTTGCACAATAAAATCACCATTACTGTTCTACATTTAGTCAGCACAGTTTAATTTACCAATGACTAGGTTCATACATTAGAGAAATATTAAAAGGTGTCCTTAATGCCCAAGTCACTTACATTATTGTAATTGCTAAATTCACAATTTAAGGACCTTCCAATGCAATGTAAAAAGAAATTACAGAAGCTTTTATTTGCAAATCTCTGGTTTCAATAGGGGGAGCATAACATAAATGGGTAAAGCATTTTTCTCCCTAAAAGATTATCTTCTAGTAAGGAAAAAAAGGCAAGATAAATTTGGGTTTTTTCTTCTTTAAAAATAAATTAAAAAAAAAGGCATGCAACCTAATAGTATTATACTTGCAACCCAGTAACTATTCATTTCAGCACCACTCAGATTTAACAGGGATTAACTTTTTGCCATATGTAATTTGTTTTTTAAAAAATAAGATGTTAGGTATTTTTCACTTGTTAAATATATTTACCTTTTACTTCCTCCACCTCAGTCCTCTCCCACCAAACTGCCACCCTGAAGTTCGGAATATCCTTCCGTGAATGTACTTACAGCAATGTATAGTACTGTTTTGTGCAGTTTTTAATTACTAAATGGAAAACGTAGCTCTGTTTTAATTTCTAAATAAAGTAGTCTAGCCTTCTCTTTCACCCATTCTCAAATATCTGTTATCAAAATTTTAGATTTAAAAAAATTGCTCTATTTGGAAAGTGAAAGTGTTCTATTATCTGTGAATGACTGATATAGATACGAATTAATCCATATTAAATAGAGGAAAAATGGTTACATAGTGAACAGAAAAGTGATGAGGATGTTACCTTCACAAACAAAAATTATGAATATATGCTTACTCCACCCTGATCATTTTTTATAATTATGGTTTCAGTGTTTACATCCAATATGTATTTTGCTGAGGAAAGCTATGATAGGGCAGCAGTCATCATTTTGCATATGACTTTATCCTCATCTTTTTGTTATTCACTTTTACAAAATTTCCAACAATTCTTTTATCCACTGACTTTCAAATCATTCTCTGCTGAAACTCAATTATGTGAATACTCTTGCAGATTATCTTTTTTAAATGTCAACTGTCCCATCTCTGCTATAATTTTATCAGTGGCTTTGTTTGTAATTTATACTTAATACCCCTTTTATTAACTTTCTAAAATTTTTTAATTGGCAATTAGTTTACACTGTCTTTTCTTTGTTTCCTGCGACATTAACCACATCAGATTATGAGGAAAGACTTATCAACAAAGATTATAACAGAAAAAATGACTGCAATTAGATCCACTTTATAATAATTCAATTCATCAGTAAATAACTGCACAAATTTTTTTTTATTATGAAATACCAAGATGGCCTACTGCTCTTCTTACTTTGACTAAATTTTAGACCCCTTTCTTCCTGACTTCAGGCCCCTTGACCTCCCTTTTCTTAGAGTGTTTACTCTAGAAAATTGAATGCAAACTCTGTTTTGCCCACTTTTACATATATGTGCATCTCCTTTAAAAGTCTCTTGCCAGCTTTAAGACCCAGGAAAAGTCTTCCTCAAATATCTGGAACCCATCTTTTTGAAATGTAATCATCCAGGAAGATAATATCCCCATCTATAAGTCTTTCTGGAAGGGTAAGAGACTAACTTCAGTGGGTATCCTACTGCAAAGTAGAATTGCTATAATGAAGGTACCAGCCGGAAGATACCCTTTCCACATGGTCAAGGCTCATTAGCAAACAAAAGCAGCCTGTGATATCCCCACCTGGCGCCAGCCCTTTAAACTCTCTTTCCTCTATTTCATTAGTTTTCAGCAAAGCCTTCCTTGCCTGTTGAACTTGTCTGAAAAATTTTTCTTCAACAGGGTTTTCCCCAATTCATTTTACTAACTGCCAGAACTTCTATAATGAATATTCTGCTAACCACAAATTCCTGAATTTCAGTATGTGGCAATGTGGAGAATCCTAGTGTTTTTTTTTAAAGGGCAGTCAAGATGCCTTGAAATGAACAAAGTGTCTTTATGAACATATTTACTGCTTAACCTCCATAGTTATGTAGTATTTTTATCATTCAAATAACAATGTTTGATTTTTAAAAACAGGTGTCCTGCTTTACATTTTTATTTCTATAATACCTGACATAATACCTACTGCATAAAATTTATCTCAAAAATGTGTGATGTTCTACGATTACAGCCATTTGATTCCTAGATTCTACATCTCTGAAAAATGGCTGGGGCGCCTGGGTGGCGCAGTCGGTTAAGCGTCCGACTTCAGCCAGGTCACGATCTCGCGGTCCGTGAGTTCGAGCCCCGCGTCGGGCTCTGGGCTGATGGCTCAGAGCCTGGAGCCTGTTTCCCATTCTGTGTCTCCCTCTCTCTCTGCCCCTCCCCCGTTCATGCTCTGTCTCTCTCTGTCCCAAAAATAAATAAACGTTGAAAAAAAAAATGGCTAAAATATAATGACAAGTTATATGAAGTTAAATGTATTTGTCTTTCAGATAGCACAGCTACACAAGACATGAAATTAACCTAAGAGTCCAACTGTAGGGAACTGGTTGAGTAATGGTTAATAAAAATTTATTCAATGGGATCACCTGCAATATAT
Organism: Lynx canadensis; assembly: GCF_007474595.2. Classification (NCBI taxonomy): domain Eukaryota; kingdom Metazoa; phylum Chordata; class Mammalia; order Carnivora; family Felidae; genus Lynx; species Lynx canadensis. The sequence goes on along the minus strand of NC_044303.2, from coordinate 99,181,495 downwards.
ATGCCAATATACTTGATTAGAGAAATGAGTGATTAACAGAGCTGGAGGTAGGAAATACACAAGGTGAAACTGTGATATCTCAATGGCAAATGGAAGCCATCCTTGAATTTAGGTCTTAACAAAATAGCATAGAGCCAGCTTGAACGGGACAAAATGAAACAATTTGAATACACAATTAATCATACATATAATCATAAATATATGTAAATATATATAAATACATACCTATATGTAAATACTATGTAAGTACAGGGTCAAGCACACTAGTATCAAAAACTTTTGAGTTCCTTCTGATATTTTAATCCAGGAAAAAGAAAAGTAAATCCAAATCAACTAATTTTATGAAGTCAGAGGAAACTTAACATCAACTACTTGTCCTGAAAATTATTTGAAAGGAAATAATTAGACATTTATCCTCACCTTCTTGTACAAATAATTTCAGTGTAACCCAACCAACTCAGTTTTTAAGAAAGAAAAAAATTATTTTCGACAGGTAAATTCCAACCAATGCGCACTGATCAAGTTTTAAAAAAAATCATTATGTTATAAATGCAGTGAAATCAGCGGCTCAGACAGTATTTATAGATATATTAAACCATTAGATGAAATGTTAGGATAGTTACAAAAGAGGGTTCAGGATGCCACAAGCTGAACCCAATGATTAGTCTTAGACTTTCTAAGTATACGATAAGCAGACATCGCACGCATGTCTCAGGACTCCATGCAATGTGAAGATTAAAATACCACCTATCAGGTATTTTGCCAGAAAAAGAAACGTCTAATCTAAATGTAATCAGGACTGTAGAGCCAAATTACATTATGATAAAAACAAACAGGAAAAGTTAATTGATGTAACAGAGAATGAAACAGATACCAGGAGAATGGAAATGCTCTGCAAGACATCTATATTAATTTTTTGTGGCTGGTGTAACAATTTACAAAAAACTTAGTGGTTTAAAGTAATACAAATTTCCTGCCTTAGGGTTCTCTAAGTTAGAGGTCCGATGTCTATGAGCTATGGTCAAAATACTGGCGGTGGTACATTCACTCCGGAGGCTCTACTGGAGAATCCACTTCCTTCTCTTTTTCCGCTGACAGAAATCCCCAAATTCCTTGTTTTGTGGCCCTTTTGCTCCATCTTCAATGCCAGAAATACTATGTTTCTCTGACCACCCTTCTGAATCACATTTTCCTCTGAATCTCCTCTCTTGCTGGTCTCACAGTTTGAAGTACACTCGTGGTTACATTGTACACACCTGGATAACCAAGGAAACTTCTCAACTGGAGGTCCTTAACCACAGCTGCAAAATCTCCTTTTCCCTATAAAGTAACATATGCACAGGTTCTGGGGATTAGGATATGGACATCTTTGGGGACTACTGTTCTGCCTACCTCAACAAACGACTCATTTTCTTTAATGAATCAGTGCAATTAAAAAAAGCTGAGAGTAGAGATGATTGTTCTAAGTTTAGGTATAATTAAGAGACATAACAAAATACTCTGTATGGTCCTTTTAAATACTAATTCAAATTTTACAAGGTAATTTTACCAGACGCGATGACTGCATTTTGCGTTGTGGGCAAACGAGAAAATATCCCTATATTTTAGAGATCTATCATTCCATAGTTAATATATACCTTTCCAGGTAATGCCTACGTGTGTGCACATACACACACATGCACACGCACACACTCGTTTAAAAAAAAGAATGGATTTAAGTGTGGTTATTACCTAGGATAGTAATTATGGATAACTTCCTCCCTAGTTTTATTTATCTATACTTTATGACTAGCCTAGAGTGAGAATGTGTAACTGGAATGATGAAGACTCGTGATGAAAATGAGAAACCACCAACAGCATAGATTTATATATTCCAAGACTCAGAAAAAGAGAAGCTAACATGTATTGAGTATGTAGTTTGTGCTAGACAATATATCAGAAGTTTTGTATACATTTTTTAAGTTTATTTCTTTAATTTGAGAGAGACAAAGAGAGAGAGCGCACGAATCCCAAGCAGGCTCTGGTCTGTCAGCACAGAGCTGGACTCCGGGATCCAACAGACCATGAAATCAGGACCTATGTCAAAACTGAAAGTCTGAACTGAATGAGCCACCCAGGTGACCTGGAAGCTTTGTATATATTTCCTATGATCATTATGGCAGGCCCATGAGCCTTATACCATAATCCCCATAAGGTAAGTTCCTCAGCATCCTATTTTCAGCAAATAATCACTTTGGATTTAAATCCCTATCTCTCTGGTTTTGAATCCAATTACCTTTTGAAATGCTGTGCTAACACAACTGCTTCATCCCCGCACTTAGAACAGGCTTATGCACAAGCTGAACAGAAAGAGCTCCATTCACTTGTACAAGCTACGTATTGATGTAGAAAGCTGTCACTTCATTTTGAACCCAGCTTGCACTATGGTTCTCCATAAGCTTGAACGAACTTGCCATCACTAAAATGTTTTTAATGTTTATTGACTTTTAAGAGAGAGAGAGAGAGAGCACACAAGTGGGGGAGGGACAAAGAGAGAGGGAGACACAGAATCCTAAGAAGGCTCCAGGTTCTGACCTGTCAGCATAGAGCCTGGAGCAGGGCTCAAACTCAGGAACCATGAGATCATGACCTGAGTCTAAGTTGGACACTGACTGGGCCACCGAGGTGCCCCTGCCATCCACTTACGAAATAAGTATCATTTAAATGACATTGCCAAACTTGCTCCCACTCTTCTGAAGCAGCTTCACTTCTGGGATTATTTGCAATTCCCTCAGGCCTACTGGAACTCTGTGGCTGTACTGCACACACTCTCAGAGAGATGGGCTGGAAAACAGTCTCTTCCCCTCCAGGCATGACACCTGATTCCCCAAAGTTCATTCACTGCTCCACTACTCTTCTTTGATGCAGAGCATCTGGGTGACATCTCATTTGTTGTCATGACGCTCAACAAAAAAAGTGGGGCCCATTTTACACAATCATAACAGGAAAAGTGAATAGTGCATGACAGAAGAAGTACTAATTACAGAGAGAAAGCAGATTGCTTTATTTTGTGTTGCTTTGTTTTCAACTTTTTATCATTTTCTTTTCATTTTTATTTAAATTCCCGTTTGTTAACACAGAGAGTAACATTAGTTTCAAGTGCAGAATTTACTGATTCATCACTTACATGCAACACCCAGGGCTCATCACAAGTGCCCTCCTTAATACCCATCACCCACTTAACCTATCTCCCCACCCACCTTCCCTCCGGCAACCCTCAGTTTGTTCGCTATAGTTAAGAGTCTGTTTTTTGGTTTGCCTCTCTTCCCCCTTTCCCAGGATCATTTGTTTCTTAAATTCCACATATGGGTGAAATCATATGTTATATTTGTCTTTCTCTGGCTGACTTACTTCGCTTAGCATAATACACTCTAGCTTCATCCATGTCATTGCAACTGGCAAGATTTCATTCTTTTTAATGGCTGAGTAACATTCCACCATCCCCCCCACCCCCACATACACCACATCTTCCTTATTCATTCATCAGTCGAGGGGCATCTGGGCTCTTTCCATAATTTGGCTCATGTTGATAATGCTGCTATAAACACTAGGGTGCATATATCCTTTCAAATCAGTATTTGGATAAATACCTAAGTAGTACAATTGCTGAATTGTAGGATAGTTCCATTTTTAACTTTCAGGAATTTCCATTCTGTTTTACCATTTTGCATTCCCACCAAGAGTATAAGAGAGTTCCCCTTTTTCTTCATCCTCATCAACACCTGTTGTTTCCTGTGTTGTTCATTTTAGCCGTTCTGACTGGTGTAAAGTGGTATCTCACTGTAGTTTTGATTTGTATTTCCCTGATGATGAGTGATGTTGAGTATTTTTCATGTTTCTGTTAGTCATTGTATGTCTTCTTTGGAAAAATGTCTATTTATGTCTTCTTCCCATTTTTTAACTGGATTATTTGTTTTTTAGGCATCGAGTTTTATGTAGCTGGTCACCCTACAAAAGCAGTACCCATCCCAACTTTCTGTGACACTGTCCTTCCAAATATCAAAACTTTATTCAACCAAATCTGTCAAAATAAAGGCAAGGGCTGGTTAGTGGACAACAAACATTAAGCTGTCTCCACTAAAAACTAAAACTTAATAGGAGTTGTGTCCTCTGATTTAAGGATTTATTAGAGAATTTCTATAATCAGTCCTCATGCCTTAGAATAAATTCTTACCATTTGAAATCCAAATTCTGTCTTTAAATTAATATATAATTGATATAAAACATATTAGTTTCAAGTATACAAAAGAATGATTTGATAATTATACATACTGTGAAATAATCACAATACATCTAGTTAACATCCATCACCATACAGTTACAATTTTTTTCTCGTGATAGGAACTTTTAAGATCTACTCTCTTTGCAACTTCCAAATATACAATACAGTATTGTTAAATTCTTAGTGAGCCTGATGTCTCTCACACTAATTACACAACAAAAGGAGATCATTTCCTTAGGAACAAATGTGTTTATACACACCCAGATTTCTAACCTATTACACGACTCTTGAACTACACAGGTTTGAACTGCACAGGTTCACTTATACGTGGATTTTTTTTTACAGTACAGTTACTGTAAATGTATTTTCTCTTCCTTGTGAATTTTTAAATAACATTTTATTTTCCCTAGCTTTATTGTAAGATATAGTATATAATACACATTGCATTCAAAACATGTGTTAATATGTGTCAAAATACTGCGTTATCAGTAAGGCTTCCTGCAATAAAGTTTTGGGGGAGTCAAGTTACATCAGGATTTTTGACTCTGCAGGGCGTCAGTGCCCCTAACACCCACGTTGTTCAAGGATCAACTACAGTCTCTATGCGTTTTCATTTCTTTATTTTTGACATATTTCCTGAATCTACCTAACTCTTTTGCAGCCCTTTTACCAGGATGTGTCTCATCATTTCTTTAAGGTAGCTCCCTCCTACCAGGCCACCTGCTTCTGATCTTACCCTTCTTCAAATCACCTTCCACAGTAAAACAGAGTGGTTTCTCCAAAAAAGGAGATATGCCCAATAGCTTTCCATTAAACAGGAGATACAATCCTAGGTATTTAGCATGACATATATATGATTCTTATGATTTTAGTCTTGCCAATTTTTTTTTTAATATTTATTTTGAAAGAGCAGGGTAGCATGTACATACACATGCATGCAAGCAGGGGAGGGGTGCAGAGAGACAGAGAGAAAGAGAATCTCAAGCAGGCTTCTTGCTCTAAGCCCAATGCAGGGCCTGAACCCACAACAAGGGAGATCATGACGTGAGCTGAAATCAAGAGTCAGACGCTTAAGACACCCAGGCACTCCAAAGCTTGCCAAATTTTTAATTTCACCTGTGCTCTGCATGAAATTATCCAAATCTACTTGTATTCTCCCCGCCCAAAAATAAGTTCAAATCTCAGAAATACTTTGCTTCCACACATACTTCTATAGCCCATAGACATAAAAAAAAAAAAAAAAAAAAAAAAAAAAAAAAAAAACCTCCTGCTTAGCAGCAGCACCCTTGGACTCTCTTTAGACACTATACTGTTTGTTTTCTGAAACAGACTCTTTTTTCTTTCTTTTTAATGCTATTTATTTTTGAGAGACAGAGACAGAGCGTAAGCAGGGGAGGGGCAGAGAGAAAGGGAGACACAGAACTCTAAGCAGGCTCCAAGCTCTGAGCTGTCAGCACAGAACCTGACGTGGGGCTCCAATTCATGAGCCCTGAGATCATGACCTTAGCCAAAGTCCAACGCTCAACCAACTGACCCACCCAGGTGCCGCAAGAAACAGATTGTCTTAATGACTCTATGATTCTCATCCCACCTTTGGTCTTCTACTATGCCTTCATTCTCCCACCAAATGTTCTGCCTTGTCCCCAAGTTCTGTCCAGGTTAAAGCCTTGATCTAAGTAAAAGAGACCCCCCCAAAAGAAAACTCTATTTCCTCTTTTGAGAATCACCAGACCTTTCCACCACCATTGACAGCTAGCAGAACTCCTACAACACATTAATTATCAACCCAGATATCATCTTCTCTGAGAAGGTTTCCTTATATCTCCCATGAAGCAACACTCTTGGCTCTCTCTGCTTCTACAGCACTATTGGCATATTTTTAATAATCTCAGGTATGTGTTTTCTTATCTGCCCTTGCTAGACTGTGAACACCTAGAGGTCATAGGCACTCTTTTATATATAATTTCTAGTGCAGGGACTGGAATATCCCGGATGCTTTCTAAATATCTTTTTAAATTTACTTTACAAAAAATCAGGCTATCTTCTATTCACTCTCCTATTCATTTTCCTCACCTCAGGTTCTGTGTTACTAGTGCCTTTGGTCCCTACATGAAGAACTAGATTCGAATGACAAGATACATTAAAGAAATCTGTGTAGAATCTCAGAGCAAGGCAGGAATTGGCCAACATTTGTTTTTTATAAAAGACGGCAAAAAGATGATTTTATTAATGACCAAAAAAAAAAAAATTGTATTAACATAAATGAAGTTTCTCCTCCCCCATCTCATGTGAAAGAAACTGTCCCAAACATAATCCTACCACTATGAAAATATGAGAAGCATTACATGGAACCACATGCAGCTAACTCAATCCTAGTAATCCACAGCCCTCAACTGACGCATTACAGTATTTACACTTGCTCTTGTTATTAGAACGGATGAGCACTGCCTCCTTAAAATGTATACACTGGTAATGTGGAAAACAAATTTGACACAATCGGTCAGCAATTTTTAAAACTGCTCGACTCTAGTTGAAGAATGTTTTTAACCTGTGGGTATCCATAAATCAGAGCCTGATACTTTACAAAAAGGAAAACACTCAGGAAAAGCATATGTAGGAGAACACACTATGGAAGCTGGAAGTTTTAAGGGGCTACAAAGAACATTTTCACCACTTGGTTTCTAGTCATTCTATATTCAAAACAGAGCAGCGCATGAGTTACTCATACTCTGCCAAGTATAGGCTTCACTTAGAATTCAAACAATGGTGAAATTTAATGAAACACAAGACCTCTAAATTCCCAAGGGCCAAGCCAATAGGCTACATTGTTAAAGTTCCCAGAGATTAAACAGTCTCTCCTTTTTACTCACCGATGTGCTTTTTCCCCACTCTAAGCAAAATCATGTTATCTAACTCAGAGACTCTTGGCAAATAGGTGCTATATACACCCAAAGTGACAAAAATAGGTTTTGATCTCCTGATGCAACAGGCCAAGTGCAAGTGTGCTCTGGAAGCAAAGTGGTCCCAACTGTCAGAATCACCTGTACTGAAGTTGTAGAGGTGGAATAGACCCAGACAAATGGAAGCTTCTCTTTTCACAGAAACTCCTGATATAATTATATCCTAAATGATTAAAATCCTACAAAATCCTAGGAATCCACCTAAATCCTGTTAGAATAAATGAATTCAGGAGTTTTAGGACACACAAGAAAACAAAGAAAAATCACTTGTATTTCTATACACTAACATTGAACGATCCCTCCCACCAAAAAAATACAGAAAACAATCCCATTTAAAGTCACATCAGAAACATAAAATACCATAAATTTAGCCAAGAAAAAGAACTGCACTCCAAAAACTAGAAGACGTTAATGAAAAATAAATTGAAGAAGACACAAATAAGCAGAAAAACAATCTGTGTTGATGGATCAGACGAGTTGATATTGTTTCTAATCTATACTCCCTAAATCCATGTACTGATTCAATGAAAACCCTATCAAAATTCTAATGCCACTTTTGCAGACATAGATACATATCCTTAAATTCATACAACCACAAAAGCATTCCAAGTAGCCAAAGCAATCTTGAGAAGGGAATACAAAGCTAGAAGCACCACACACTTCCTGATTTCAAAATACATTATGGGGCGCCTGGGTGGCGCAGTCGGTTAAGCGTCCGACTTCAGCCAGGTCACGATCTCGCGGTCCGTGAGTTCGAGCCCCGCGTCGGGCTCTGGGCTGATGGCTCAGAGCCTGGAGCCTGTTTCCGATTCTGTGTCTCCCTCTCTCTCTGCCCCTCCCCCGTTCATGCTCTGTCTCTCTCTGTCCCAAAAATAAATAAACGTTGAAAAAAAAAAAATTAAAAAAAAAAAAAAACAAAATACATTATAAATCTATGGTGATAAAACAAGTATGATACTAGCATAAAAACGGACACAAAGGCCAACAGAATCAAGAACCCAGAAATAACCCTTCATTTATAGAGTCAACTTATATTTGACAACAGCGATTTTGGGGAAAATGGACAATCACATGCAAAAGACTAAAACTGTAACCCTATCTTTTACCACAACAGAAACAACAGAAAACCCTCAAAATGAATTAAAATCTTAAACAAACTTGAAACTGTGAAACTCTTAGAAGAAAACATAGGGGGAAAGCTCCTTGAATTAGTATTAGCAATGAGTTTTTGGATATGACATCAAAAACACAAGAAACAAAAACAAAAATAAATAAGGAGGACCACATAAAAAACAACTTAAGGAATGGGAGAAAACATGTGCAAATCATATATATGATAGAAGCTTCATATCTAAAATATACAAAGAACTTATAAAAATCAATAGAAAAAAATAAAACAAATAATCTCAATAAAAATGAGCAGATAACGTGAACAGACATTTTTCAAAGAAGATATCCAATGGTCAACAAATACACGCAAAGACACGCAACATCACTAATCATGCAAATGCAAATACAACAACAAGAATGCTATTTTTTTAAATGTTTATTTGTTTCTGAGAGAGAGAGAGAGAGAGAGAGAGAGAGAGCGAGCGTGTGAGCAGGGGAAGGTCAGAGACAGAGGAAAACACAGACCCTGAAGCAGGCTCCAGGCTCTGAGCTGTCAGCACAGAGCCCTAAATGGGGCCTGAGCTCACAAGCCAAGAAATCATGACCTGTGCCTAAGTTGGACACTTAACCCACTGAGCCACCCAGGAGCCCCAAGAATGGCTCTTCACAAAAGTGCAACAGCTAAGAAATGTTGGCAAGAATGTGGAGAAAAGAAACCCCTATATATTGTTGATGGGAATGTAAACTGGTACAGTCACTATGGAAAACAACATGGAAGTTTCTCAAAAAATTAGAAGCAGAATTACCATAATATCCAGCAACCCCACCTTGGGGTATATATCCAAAGGAAGGAAAAGCACTATCTTAAAGACAGAGTGCACTCCCACATAATCCCATGCTTATTGCAGCATTATTAACAATTGCCAGGGCATGTAAACAACCTAAATGTCCATCAGTGGATGAACAGATAAAGAAAGTGGTGTGTGTGTGTGTGTGTGTGTGTGTGTGCGTGCGTGTGTGTGTGTATTCTAATATTCAGTCATTAAAAAAGAAGGAAATCTTCCCATTTATAACAACATGGATGGACTGTTAGAATATTATAACTCAGATAAAATAAGTCAGATAAAAATAAATACTGGATAATCTCACTTATGTGTGGAATCTAAAAAATATCAAACTTGGGGCACCTGGGTGGCTCAGTCGGTTGAGAGTCTGACTTCAGCTCAGGTCATGATCTCGCAGTTGATGAGTTTGAGCCCCGCGTCGGGCTCTGTGCTGACAGCTCGGAGCCTGGAGCCTGGAGCCTGCTCTGGATTCTGTGTCTCCCTCTCTCTCTGCCCGTCCCTGTCACGTGCTCGCTCTCTTTCTCTCTCTCTCTCTCAAAAATAAACATTATTATTATTTTTTTTAACATCAAACTCAGGGAGGGTAAACTCATGGTTACTAGAGCTTGAGAAACAGAGGAAATGTGAAGATTTTGATCAAATGGTACAAACTTCCAGTTACAAGATAAATAAGTTCTAAGGATACAAGGTACAGCATATGGACAATTTAGAAAAATATTTTGGCAATTTCTTACAAAATGAAACATACTTTTACCATAAAATTTTTTGTGTGTGATTGAATTTAAAAGAAAAAAGTCTGGGGCGCCTGGGTGGCTCAGCTAGTTAAGTGTCTGACTTAGACTCAGGTCATGATCTTGTGGTTTGTGGGTTCGAGCCCCATGTCGGGCTCTGTGCTGACAACTAGAAGCCTAGAGCCTGCTGTGGATTCTGTCTCCCTCTCTCTTTGACCCTTCCCCATTCAGGCGCGCTCTCTCTCTCTCTCTCTCTCTCTCTCTCCGTCTCTAAAATAAACAAACATTAAAAAAATAATGAAATACATAAAAAGACTATATTATTTACATTTAAAAAAATTTTTTTAACGTTTATTTATTTTTGAGACCGAGAGAGACAGAGCATGAATGGGGGAGGGTCAGAGAGAAGGAGACACAGAATCTGAAACAGGCTCCAGGCTCCGAGCTGTCAGCACAGAGCCTGATGCGGGGCTTGAACTCACGGACTTCTAGATCATGACCTGAGCCGAAGTCAGCCCCTTAACCGACCGAGCCACCCAGGTGCCCTATATTATTTACATCTTAACAATGCACATTAAGATTGGGTTATTCCACAACAAAATAAGAATTTCTGTGTAATTCATCAGAGGAGAGAAATTTCTCTCTGTTCTAGAAGTCCTTTTTGAAAACTGGTAACCTGACTGAATGTTGCATAACAATGTTACTTTTAAATAGACTACTTTTGAAAGCAGAACCATTACAGATATAAATGTTATCTATTTGATATGTATTTGCAGGCAGATTGATATTATTATAGTAATTACTCAGTTAATATTTTCAAGTAGTTAGTTGAATTTAACTGTTTCTGATAATAGTGGAATGCCTTTAGCAAATATACTTCCCAGGAAAAACAACTAGAAAACAGCTACCAAGGAAACTAGGATTTCAGAGGTCAGAATTCAGGGAAAGAATAAAAGCTCACTGAAGTGAGCCTGGCATAGAAGTGAACTATACTCTTCCCTGAAGGCATGTTGCAAAATCCTAAACTACATAAGGCAGAGAGGCCAGAAAACCAAGCAGGAAACATAAGCTAGAAGGATAAGAATGTGAGGTAAACTTTCATCAGCCTTGGAGGGTTGGATAACCCAAAGTTAAAACCTCAGGGCTACTACTATTGGGGCGCCTGGGTGGCGCAGTTGGTTAAGCGTCCGACTTCAGCCAGGTCACGATCTCGCGGTCTGGGAGTTCGAGCCCCGCGTCAGGCTCTGGGCTGATGGCTCAGAGCCTGGAGACTGTTTCCGATTCTGTGTCTCCCTCTCTCTCTGCCCCTCCCCCGTTCATGCTCTGTCTCTCTCTGTCCCAAAAATAAATAAACGTTGAAAAAATTTTAAAAAAAACAAAACAAAACAAAACAAAACAAAAAAAAACCTCAGGGCTACTAATCAACCAGGATCTCCAGGGCAATAATTCCAGAGAGAAAGAAAGTGCATTAAAGTAAATACAATATATTGTGTTGCTGAGGCATTTACTGATTTATAAGCACCTTTGTGGCCAAAAGGCTCGGAAGGTAAGCAGAATACTAAGAACAGAACTTTGGGAAGTTTCACAGAGCAGGGTTAACAGAAATTAGAAATTAGAGCCTGCCAACAGAGAGGGACTTTGGCATACATCCCAGACTTCTACATAGGACTTTGGAAGCTGCACTTTAGGAATAAGAAGAGACCTGAATATGGATCTAACCTAACAAAACACTCAAACCTACCTTTGCATAAATGTAATACCGAACTGAATCAAAGTAATTCGCCCCTACTTTAGCTACAAGTCAGAAAGCAATTACAATTCCTTTCTGGTAAGAGATAACATTTTCTTGTGTTTATAATGGTCTCTCAAAGTATCATAAAAAATGTCTGATATCCAATTGAAGATTACCAGTTATATCACGTTAAAAAAACAAATGGCTGAAAACCAAAGGGGAAAAAAAACAGAAAAAGATTCGAAGGTGACCCGGGTGTTAGTATCTTACACAGATGTCAAAATAACTGTGACCAATATATTCTTAAAAGATGAAAGTTGAAATTTAACCAGAGAACTGAGTCTATTTTAAAACATTACATGGAAATAAAAAAAAAAAAACAACAAAAAACTAAAATATATTATACCTAAAATTAACACTTGTTCAATAGGAGCTAAGACAAAGTATAAAAGAGGAAATGACAGGCAATATAAGTAAATACAAAATATTCAGGGGCACACTGAATTCAGTGGCTCAGTCAGTTAAGTATCTCAGGTCACAATCTCACAGTTTGTGAGTTTGAGCTCCATCCTGGGCTCGTACTGAATTCCTGCTTGGAATTCTCTTTCCCTCTCTGTCTGTCCCTCCTTTGTGCGCTCGCTTGCTCTCTCTCTCTCTCAAAATAAATAAGCATTTTAAAAATTATTCAGATTTATACATGGACAGCTATAAATGAGGGAAAGTATATAATGTAGGTAGAAATGTGGGATAAAAATGTTTTTAATTAATTATTTAATTAATTAAGAGAGAGAGAGAGAGAGAGAGAGAATGCTGAGAAGGGGCAGACAGAGAGGGAGGGTGAGAAAGAGAGAATCCCAAGCAGTCTCCACACCCCAGCACAGAGCCCGACACAGGGCTCAAACTCATGAACTATGAGATCATGACCTGTGCCAAAATCAAGAATCAGACACTCAATTGACTAAGCCACCCAGGCATCCTGATAATAAAAATGTTTAATTGGAGATCTGGGGAGAGAGGAAGAAATATTTGGAGATAATGATTAACATTTTTTTAATGATTAAAAAATGGAAGGCACATACATAAATCTCCCTAGAAACAAAGGAGGATAAATGTAAAGAAAACCACACCCAGGCACAACACAGTAAAACCTTTAAAAATCAAGTATCAAGAGAGAATCTTAAAAACAGCCAGAAAAAACTTCTACTGACTAAGAAGCAACAATAAGACTGATAGTTCTTTTTCAACAGAAACAATGGAAACCAGAAGACACTTAAAGCATGCTTTTAAAATGTTAAGGGAAAATAAATGTCAACCTAGAATTCTGTAGTATTCCTCAAAATTAGTGAAACAAAGATGTTTGTAGGTAAAAAAAAAAAAAATTAGAATATGTGACTAACAGAGCAATACTAAAAAAATAATTAAAGGAAAATTTATAGGCAGCAAGAAAAGAATTTCAGATAAAATTTAAAAAACTGCAGGAAGTAATAAACATGAATTAGAAAGCATAACCTTGGGAATGCAAGCTGGTGCAGCCACTCTGGAAAACAATAAGGTGGTTCCTCAAAAACCTAAAAATAGAACTACCCTACGACCCAGCAATTGCACTGCTAGGCATTTATCCACGGGATACAGGTGTGCTGTTTCAAAGGGACACATGCACCCCCATTTTTATAGCAGCACTATCAACGATAGCCAAAGTATAGAAAGAGCCCAAATGTCCATCGATGGATGAATGGATAAAGAAGATGTGGTATATAAATGCAATGGAGTATTACTCGGCAATCAAGAAGAATGAAATCTTGCCATTTGCAACTACATGGATGGAACTGGAGGGTATTATGCTAAGTGAAATTAATCAGTCAGAGAAAGACAAAAATCCTATGACTCCACTCATATGAGGACTTTAAGAAACAAAACAGATGAACATAAGGGAAGGGAAACAAAAATAATATAAAAACAGGGAGGGGGACAAAACAGAAGAGTCTCATAAATATGGAGAACAAACCGAGGGTTACAGGAGGGGAGGTGGGAGGGGGGATGGGCTAAATGGGTAAGGGACACTAAGGAATCTACTCCTGAAATCTTTGTTGCACTATATACTAACTAATGTGGATGTAAATTTTAAAAAATAAAAAAACTTAAAAAAAGAAAAAAAAAAGCATATCCTTATCTAAAATGATGGGGGCACCTGGGTGACTCAAATGGTTAAGCATCTGACTTGATTTTGGCTCAGGTCACGATCTCATAGTTGTGAGATAGAGCCCCGTGCTGGGCATCATGCTGGTGAGGAGCCTGCTTAAGATTCTCTGTCTCTCTTGCTCTGCACCTCCCCCACATGCATGTGAGCTCTCTGTCTCTCTGAGTGAATGAATTAATGAAGGAATGATGATAATGGGGATACTGGTTTGGGGAGTTTAAAATGTAGAATTACAATAATCCATGTCAACAACTGCAAAAGACAGTGTGTTAAAAGGACACAGAATGGTATATTGCACAAGTGGTAAAAGTACAAAGTTATGTCAGATTTATTAAACCAAGAATTCATATTATAAACTTCTGGGTAATCACAACAGAGGAGTAGAAGAATATTTACTTAAAAAGCTAATAAAGGGCAATGATGAACACCAACAACTCAAACCCTGTACTGACAAAGTTAAGAAAGAGAAAAAGAACACAGAGCATTAAGGCATACAGGGGGGAACTGTAAGATGACAGGCTTAAACCTAAGTATAAGAGAATTTTATTCATTAAAGTCTAAAGATTTCCAGTTACTTGGCAGTCCCTGCTAATGCTGAAAACAAAATATTATATGAACTGGTAATTACACTCAGAGTCATAGAGCCCACAGAAATGCATGTGTCCTCACATCAAACGACATGCACAAGAAGCTATATAACAGCATTATTTGTAAGAGCTGAAAACTGGAAACAATCCAAATATCCATCAACATTGAAAGAAATACACTGTGTGACACAATTTATCCAATGAATTACTATACAGCCAATGAAATGAACAAACCACTATCAGAAGAATCACACAGCTGAATTTTGTAAAATTCTATGTAAAAAAAAAAAAAGACATTAAAGAGTATATAATGCATGATCACATTTAGTTCAAAAACAGTCAAAACTAATATATGGTATTTAAAAGCAGGGTAATGGTTAATCTGAGGAGGATGGAGAGGCGTTAAGTGGAAAAGGTACCAGAGATTTTCTAGCGTGCTGTTAATGTTCTCTTTTTCCATCTGGGTAATGGTCATGTGGGATCCCTTTATGAAATCCATTTGAGCCACATATGTATGATTTGTGTTGTTTTCTGAATGATGTCATACTTGAACAAACGAATTCACTTTTAATGTGAATAGGTAATAAGAGGCTCTTGATATAAAGTAAATTTTAATATGCAGGATTTAGCAGTTAATTAAAATAAATTTAACATTTAGACCCACATTGGAACTTTTTTTTAAATTTTGTTTTTTAATGTTTATTTTTGAGGGAAACAGAAAGACAGAGAACAAGCAGGGAAGGAGCAGAGACAGAGACACAGAATCTGTAGCAGACTCCAGGCTCCAAGCTAACAGCACAGAGCCTGATGCGGGGCTTGAACTCACAAACTGCGAGATCATGACCTGAGCCAAATCGGATGCTTAACCGACTGAGCCACCCAGGCTTCCCAGACCCATATGTGAACTTATTTCTAAGAGATTACTTTCTCGGGGTGCCTGGGTGGCTCGGTTGGTTGAGCGTCTGGCTTCAGCTCAGATCATGATCTCATGGTTTGTGAGTTCGAGCCCTGCATTGGACTCTGTGCTGACAGCTCAGATCCTGGAGCCTGTCTTGGATTCTGTGTCTCCCTTTCTCTCTGCTCCTCCCCTGCTCGTGCTCTCTCTCTCTCTCTCTCTCTCTCTCAAAAATAAATAAACATTAAAAAAATTTATTATTTTCTTGCTTGTCATCAAAACAATAAAAATATTAGCAAAGTCTAGTTTTCCAGTATGGATGTTTTCCTGCAAAAGGGATTGGGAAATAACTTTATTTTCATCTACTCCTTTGGCAAATACTTTCTCTTCCATGTGAAACTTTAGGGACCTCAATGAATACAAAAAAATGTAAATGAAATAGTAACACTCCAGTTTATGTGACATAGGCATGAGAGAAAAAATGTGCTTCCAGGTTAATTTTCCATTCCAGACTATTTTCATATCTTCTCAAGCATCTCCTCCAAGGATGATATATCATGTCTAGGAAATTATAACCAAAATGCTGAGCAAATTTCATGTTAGTTGTTCTCGACTTAGAAAATCGTACCTGGGGCGCCTGGGTGGCGCAGTCGGTTAAGCGTCCGACTTCAGCCAGGTCACGATCTCGCGGTCCGTGAGTTCGAGCCCCGCGTCAGGCTCTGGGCTGATGGCTCAGAGCCTGGAGCCTGTTTCCGATTCTGTGTCTCCCTCTCTCTCTGCCCCTCCCCCGTTCATGCTCTGTCTCTCTCTGTCCCAAAAATAAATAAACGTTGAAAAAAAAAAAAAAAAAGAAAAGAAAATCGTACCAGAGGTATCCAAAAATTATAAAATTCAAAATTTATTTTCTGTATTTTAAATAAACTTTACTAGGACAAATCTATCATGTCTTCCTGCCAATAATATTTGAGAATAAGAAACAAAGCAAAAAATATGGGGGAAGAGCTCACATGTCAAAAGAACAATTGAGAGCATTCTTCATGAACTGCTTGGTTACATTTCATCTCAGACTTTGGGGGCTGGTGTACATTTAAGTTCAAGACTAGGGCTTGGACGACTACTTGATGGCAGTCTGCAAGGCCTCTTGAGATGGATCAGAAGATGCCAGGCTGCACTTCCAATGCACCATCTTTCACAGCAGATATTAAGTCCACGACAACCTAGGGAAACATTAAGGCACTAGCTCCAGAGTTGGTACAGACAAAAGGGGTATGCTCCATCTTTTAATAATATCCTCTCCAAGGCTGAAGGTCAGTTTTTAACACTTGCTGAGTATTAAACTGCAGCTACATCTGCTACCAAATCCCCAAAATTATATGATGCATCTCTTTACAGAGAAAAAGTGCTGGCGATTTGTAGAAGACATGTGCTGACCGGAAACCTGAAATCTATTTGAAATTGACTGGAAACTACTGCCACCTGATCCCTGAGATCTGGAAACAGGTATTTATGAGAACCTGAGGGTTCCTTTAGAAAAGAGGTTCTGTTACACGCAGAAAACCATATGTTCTCACATCCTACACTTCTACCCTGCCATAGTTTTTACATTTCATACAGAGAGTTACGATCTCATTTTCAGTAAATCAACTGCACCACATTGGTTGAGGGCCCATTCTTTACTGCCTTCCTGTTGTTGTGTCATTCGAGGAGCTCACAACTTTGTGGAAGTTATAAAAGAGTACAAGGATTGAAACACTGTAATATCAATATAGTACAATCAATATAGAACCAAATGCCAGACAATATGCACCAAGGAAATCTTGGTTAGGGTGAATTCGAGGCAGGATAAAGAACATACCTGAAGACAGAAATAAAAACAAAACAAATCAAAACAAAATCAGTTGTAATTAGAGATAGTGATAGAAGAAGTTATATGCTTGGGAAAGAAGTTGTAAAATGTAAAGAAAGCATTAAGATGCAAGTAATGGTACGATGAGCTAGGATGCCAGAATAAGCATTATGGACTCACTTATTCGGACAAATCCAGCAAAGTGTTAAAAAGAGTAAAAAGGAATGAAAGGAGCCCAAAATGGATGAGACAGCTAAAATATCTGTGGAGTTGACTCCAACATGTGGTCTTGAATACCATTTCTAAGTATTAAGGGGGCACCTGGGTGGCTCAGTCAGTTAAGTGTCCCAGGTCAGCTCAGGTCATGATCTCCCAGTTTGTGAGTTCAAACCCCACATGGGGCTCTGTACTGACAGCTCAGAGCCAGGAGCCTACTTCAGATTCTGTCTCTCTCTCTCTCTCTCTCTCTCTCTGCCCCTATACCACTCATGCTCTGTCTCTCAAAAATAAACAAACATTGGGGCACCTGGGTGGCTCAGTCGGTTAAACATCTGACTTTGGCTCAGGTCATGGTCTCACGGTCCGTGAGTTCGAGCCCCACATGGGGCTCTGTGCAGACAGCTTGGAGCCTGGAGCCTGCTTCAGATTCTCCCCTGTTCGTGCTCTGTCTCTGTCTCAGAAATAAACATTTAAAAAAATTAAAAAATAAACATAAAAAAAGTCTAAATGAGTGTTCAGCCAATCTTTTATAGTGCTCTTTACTTGACAGAGTTGAAAGACTATACCACAGGAATTAAGATACCTGGGTTTTAATATGATCCAATAATTCCACTACTGGATATTTACCCAAAGAAAACAAAACCACCAATTTAAAGCAGCACTGTTTACAATATTACAATATTTACATTATTCCAGTAGCTAAGATATGGAAGAAATCCAAATATCCATCATTACACACACACACATACATACACAATGCAGTATTAAGCGGCCCCCAAAAAGGTTAAGATCTTGCCATTTGTGACAACATGGATGGACCCAAATGGTCTAATGCTAAGTGTAAACAGAGCAAACCAAATATCATATAATCTCACTCACATATGGAATCTAAAAAATACAAATGAATAAACAAAAAGCAGGATCAAACCCATAAATACAGAGAACAAATTGACGGTTGTAAATGGGAGAGGTGTGGGGGGGATGGACACATGTGTAAAGGGTAGTGGGAGCTACAGGATTCCACTTATGGAAGGAATAAGTAATGGGAATAAAAGGCACAGCATAGGGCATATATTCAGTGGTATTATGATAGCATTGCATGGTGACAGATTGGTAGTGACACTCATGGTCAACAGAGCATAACATACAGAAAAGCTGTATGTTGTACACCTGAAACTAATGTAACATTGTGGGTCAACTATACTCCAAAAAATTAAAAAATATATAATATGCACATAAATAAATTATATTATTTCTAATGTATATTCTGATACAATTGCTAAATATTGAAAAAAAAAGTTGATAAAGTAAACAAAAAAAACCTGACTTTTGTCCCTGGAGGAATACAGTTTGGGTTGCTGGCCAAATCTGTGCTCATGAATGGCATTTCTGAGACCCTAAATAAACACTTTTGGGGAAAGACGCCTGGGTGGCTCATTTGGTTAAGCGTCTGACTTCGGCTCAGGTCATGGTCTCACAGTTTGTGAGTTCGAGCCCACGTCAGGCTCTGTACTGACAGCTCAGAGCCTGGAGCCTGCTTCTGATTTGGTGTCTCCCTCGCTCTCCTCCCCTGCTCGTGCTTTGTCTCTCTGTCTCTCTCTCTCTCTCTCTGTCTCTCAAAAATAAATAAACATTAAAAATATTTAAGAAAAAAAGTTACCTGGATTTTAAACTTTGGTCTGTCAGTAACCGGTTCCGTCACCTCAGAAAAGTCCATCTTGGTGGCTCACAATTTCTCCACAGATAAAATAGGAGATTGGGGTATTCAGATTCATTTACGCATAAATAAACTAAACTAAACTAAAATATTTACCATTGAATTATGTTTTCAGAATCACCAGGGATTTGCAATTTGCGCTTTTCTGGTTTTGGTATTCAGAGCGATAATGATCCCTTGTTTTTCTTTATAATCAGAGACTTAAGGATGCTTGCTGCTTTCAACCTCGACTTTTAAATACTTCACTTTATAGATGTTAATAAATACTTATTTCTTTCAAAACACATTATTTTGTCCTGATCACTCTGCCGGTTGTGTTTTATTCTAGATTTCACTGGGTAGAATAACTTTACATTTTTACTATCAGCATTAACATTCAATCATGAGTTATCATTAAACTCGTGATATTATACCAGTAAATCCATTTAACGCATAAATGCATTTACAAAAGACACACTTAGCATGGATTATACTGGCACTCTACAATTAGGATCCATTCTCTTCTAGAAAATTATCACTATGAGAATAGTGCATGGTGAAGTTAGAAAAAGAATTTAAATTATGGTTTTTAATTTTAAAATCACAGATATGCATACACACACGTATATCTAAAAGATATTTTTTGCTACTCCACATCTGGTAGTAATCTGAGTCACAACTTCCTCTTGCTTGAGTTTGGCACTAACTGCTTTCTTAAAATGTTAAGCATAAGCTCTATGAATAGGTTCCAAAGTCAAACAGCAAATCCAGTTAGATAAATTAACTAAAGGGTAAACAGATTATGGAGATTAAAGCCAAACTCATGGCATTCAGTTAATTATAATAAAAATAAAAAATCATATATTTTATATATACTGATTTTTTTAGAAGAAAACAATAATAAACAGCCATAAATCTGGTTCAGGTTTTCCTGAAATATCAGGAATAACTAAATATTTCATTTTTTCCAAAAACATAAATATGCAGTCCGTCTAATGATATATCACAACACTGGTGTTTCTTCTGTTACATGTAAGTTGATAGAATTTTTAAGTTTCCTTCTTTGAAACATGGGAAGCAAAGTTACATCAAGCTGAACATACATTTCACTTGTACTAACTGAACTCTAGGTAAGAAATGAGTGAGAAAAAATATCAATTTTGATAGTTAAAACAACTTTTCACTAGTTGCATAAGCTTAGGCACGAGACAGGAGGCAGAATTTGCTAATTCTCAGGGCATCTGGGTGGCTCAGTAGGTTAAGCGTCTGACTTTAGCTCAGGTCACAATCTCACAGCTCATGAGTTCGAGCCCCACACTGGGCTCTGTGCTGACAGCTTGGAGCCTGGAGCCTGCTTCAGATTCAGATTTCTCAGGTGACTTCATCCCACTGTGCATCTCGACATGAATATCTCACTGGTTTTAACATAACAGTTTAATCTCAGCGGATGAAAGTACAACATGTACAACAGGTTTACAACATGTCCCCATACAGTAGCCAAATGACTTCAACATATTTTTGACCAAAAGAAACCAAAACACCAATCTGTCCCCATGGTAAAGACATTACAGGCTTTGTTGGAGTTATTAAAAGTCCTTATATCTCTTACATACTGCTTGCCCAAGGAATTTTCAATGGTAAACCTGCTAACACGCTACTTTGTTTTTGTCTATCAGACTCATTTGAGAATAAAATTTGTTCTACTGTGTAACTCTACTAGAAGGTGTTCTTCAGTTAGACATCCACGTATTTGTATTGACATTTTATATAGCAATGTAAGCACACACCAATGTGTTGATTTCCCTCCCCCACCCCATGCTGTGGTGCAGTCCCACAAAACCAAAATAATCTTTTTGCGGACTTTGTAGACAATACATGCAGATGTGAAGTCACAAATTCTCCAAAGTATGGGTATCAGACTTTCTACTCCACTCAGCTGGAGGAACACAAAATGTAGAACAGATTCTGAAGCCAAGACCAGATTGCATGCAAGTTCCCAGACTGTGCATGACACAGGACACCTCACATACACAGAGAATTAAAGCACTTGTCTACCTCCTGCATTTAGTCCTCTGGGAGGCTTCTAATTTTTTATTTAATGTTTATTTATTTTTGAAAGACAGACAGACAGAGTGGGAGCGGGGGGGGGGGGGCAAAGAGAGGGAGACACAGAATCAGACCAGGCTCCAGGCTCTGAGCTATCAGTACAGAGCTTCATGTGGGTCTCAAACTCACAAACTGTGAGATCATGACCTGAGCCGACATAGGATGGATAACCGTCTGAGCCACCCAGGGAGCCTCTCTGGGAGGCTTCTAGGAAACCACCAGATCCTGCTGGGCACTGGGGAGCTCTGATGAACAAAATTTCTGACACACCATGTGGTTTGGAGAGAACAGATTCTACACTTCTATCTGTAAGAGAGACCTAACACTCACCCCTCCCCTAGCCTTTGCTTCTATTAACTATTTGAAAATTAACCAGTTGGAAATCAAGACTCTTGTAAATAAGTCATGAGTTAAAGGGAAAATCAAAACAAATTGCAGATCACTTGAAGTTAATACAAATGTATTTAAAACATAAGAACACTGTTCTATGTATCTATTAAGAACTTTGAAATTACTCACCAATTACAGGAAATGGGTACCTCTGGAGACAAGCTTCTAGAACAGAGTTCAAAAGCGAGGATTTTTATAGTCCTGAATCTGGAACATTCTAACCCCTCTTGAACTTTAAAAGAATTCTGGAACAAAGTTTCTCTCTAGAGAAGCAGCTGATCAAAAGAGCTTTGGATTTAGGCATACCAGGACAGCTGATGGAAAAGACAAAGTGTACTACAGAAGCAATTAGGTCTATGCATAATGAATGGTGATCTCCAATCAAGACAAGAAAAATAAATTTTACATGAAAATATACAGCATATCATATTTTATAATATGCATATCATATATCACAATGTATAAATTTTACCTTAATATTTTACTATTAATATGGTTGAAACATTAACATGTGAGATAATATTTAAATAGACTCATCTCACATTTAGCTAAGTTGAAGCCATAAAAAACCTAGGGCTTTACACATAATTTTTACCTTGCCAACACAATATTTTGGTTGAGGGAGAAGGGTATAACATTTTTTATTTAGCAATATGTTTCTGGATCTTTTTTAACTTTTAAGTAATGAGATATGTGAAATGTGGGCCTGCATTTGTATTACTATAGGTCTTACAAATATGAATGGTGGGCCTGTTTTTCTTATGCTATTTTTCAATCAAAATCTATTCAGTGAAAGAAAAAAAAAGTGTGTTTTTGTAACACTCACAGGTCATATTTTAACTGAAGAACATTTCTTAACCATCAACTCTATTTATTACCAGAACAGAACTCAGGATATAAAGCCAGTAACAGACACAAGAAAGGAGAAAGCAGAAATCAGTACTTGGTCTTTATTTTTACTTAAATTACTATCTTTAGAGGTTGTTCATTTTGATGGGCTTTCTCCTATACTTGTGAATGCAGGAGGGATGAATTTAAAGACTTATTTCTTCAAAAGAAAATTTATGTGAATGAAACCCAGTATTGGCAAATGGGCTTTACTCAATACAGATTTCTAAAAGGAGATATTAATGTTATCTCATTTCTAAAATGAGATATTAATGTTATATTAATCTATTACTCATAAAAGCAGTTTCAATTCTACAAACAGTTTTTAAAGGAGTAGTTATGATAATTGCAGGGTGACTGTACTTTAACCATAATATTGATAAGTATTTAGTAAGCTGAAGGCACACTAAAAACTTCACACTATTCCCTATGAAAAAGTGTGTTGTAGGAACCCCACATAAAGTCATAGAAATAGTCATCCTCTTTGAAATGAGAACAGGTCCATATGCCGGAAGCACAATGCCCCAGTCATACAGATTACAGCTTGCTTGCTTTCCTTTTTTTTTCTTTTATTTTCTTCTTTCCTTCTTCCTTCCTTCCTGCCTGCCTGCCTGCCTGCCTTCCTTTTTCACTTTTCTTTTCTTTTATTCTTTTATTTTAAAGAGAGAACACATGCATACCCGCAAGCAGGGGAAAGGCAAGTGGGCCCCTCATGCTGTCAGTGCAGGACCTCACATGGGGTTTGATCCCAACCCTGGGATCATGACCTGAGTGGAAATCAAGAGTCAGATGTCCAACCGACTGAACAACCCCTGGCACTGCCCTCCTTTTTTTGAGATTGCAGCTTTTCTAAGACACATGTGGAAATAATATCTGCCCCACAAATTGTTTGACTGACATTTCTTACGACATCAGAAATTTCCTATACCAAGAATGTCAGTATACCAACACCCATGTCCACCAAAAAAAACCTTCAAAAGTAGAGTGATCAAACAAATATTATATATGTTCAATGATACCAATCCTAGAAATTTCAACTAAACTCAGCCTGAGTAGAATTCAACTATTAATGGATATTATGAAAAAAGCCATTTGGGGTTTCCTTCATCATCACCTATTTCAGAGGTAATAATGTGGCTCAGAAGGAAGTGACAAGAAGAATATCAAACGTCAGTTCAGAAATTTGCCTAATCACAGATTCCTTGGTGGAACACAAACATTATGTTTCTAGTCACTAGGGATTGACAAAGTTTTTAATAACTACTTCAAAAATAGTATTTTTTTGCCTTTAAAATGTTTTAGACAGGGCACCTGGGTGGCTTAGTCGGTTAAACACCTGAATCTTGGTTTTGGCTCAGGTCATGATCTCATGGTTTCATGAGTTCGAGCCCCACGTAAGGCTCAGCACTGGCAGCTCAGAGCCTGCTTGGGATTCTTTCTCTCTCTCTCTCTCTCTCTCTCTTTGCCTCTCCCACACTCATGCTATCTCTGTTTCTCTCAAGATAAATAAACTTTAAAAAATAATAATAAAATAAAATAAAATAAACCCAATACAACGTTTAAGACAAACTGGAAGCTGGTACAGCTCCACTGTCAAACTGGGCACCTCCAAAGTGGCATAAGGTCAAGAGAGCACAGCACGCCTGGTACACCTAAACAATAACTTTCTGTTTGTGTGTTTACAGAAAGTCTCTGCAGGAGCTCCTTGCTTAAAAGCAGTTGGGAAGATAGATAATGGATGCTTGCTTTGGGAGAGACGACTTTCCAGCAATACATTTACATGAAGTTTCACAAAATGAATGTGATCACTGTACAATTACACATTGTCAATGGAAAGCACTACATGAGAAAAGCCACTCACAGGCACACATCTCAAATTTGAAACAGTGAAAGTCACCTGAAGTCCAATGTAAACATCCATACTTCTGGAAAAGCTGATTCAATTTGATTACATTTTTAAAGTCTGGAAAGTGTTCTCTTCTGCAACAGTTTCCTAGAATCTGGCAAGAAAAGACTGTTGTGCTTATGTAAACGTGTATGCAGGTAACCCTGTCAGCAGTAGCTTCCTTCTTATACTCCTGTAAATCTCTGGTAGTGTCTTTAATCTTGGTATATTTAAATATTTTTTAATGTTTATTTTTGAGAGAGAGAGAGAGAGAGAGAGCGAGCGTGTGCGTGTGTATGAGCAGGGGAGGAGCAGAGAGAGAGGGAGACCCAGAATCTGAAGCAGGTTCCAGGCTCCGAGCTGTGAGCACAGGGCCCGATGCGGGGCTCAAACCCATGAACCGCAAGATTAATGACCTGAGCCAAAACCAAGATTCAGATGCTCAACCGACTGAGCCACCCAGGCGGCCTTAATCTTGGTATATTTTAATTAAAGGAATAACAGATGGCTACAGTTTTATGTATGTCATTGCCACTGGCTATAACATTGTTTTCTTTGAAAAAAAAAAAAAGATAGATACTTGCATACTTGGATAAAAGGAAACAAATGTTTAAACACAAAACAAAAGCAACATGGATTTAAACCTATTTTTTGATGTAACAAATAAAATGGACAAGTATCACAGGTAAGTGATAGCTCAGGCCACCCTCATGATTGCCCCTAAGAATAGATGCAGCTGCACAGTGAAAAGGCTCTGTGGCTGTTAGATTAATAGCATTGCCACAGATAACATGGCGAACCCAGGAAAAGAATGAAAGCAGGAGGACAGCACAGTGAATCCCATGAGCCAAACTGTAAGAGAAAAATGTAGAGGGGCACCCGGGTGGCTCAGTCAGTTGAGTGTCTGACTTCAGCTCAGGTTATGATCTCATGGTTCATGAGTTCAAGCCCTGCTCCAGGCTCTGTGCTGACAGCTCAGAGCCTGAAGCCTACCTCAGATTCTGTGCCTCCCAGTCTCTCTGCCCCTCCCCTGCTTGCGCTCAGTCTCTGTCTCACAAAAAGAGAGAGAGAGAAATATAAATAATTGTAGAAGTTGTTCAAAAATAAGTGGAAATGATAGAAAAACAAATCATAGGGGCACCTGGGTGGCGCAGTCGGTTAAGCGTCCGACTTCAGCCAGGTCACGATCTCGCGGTCCGTGAGTTCGAGCCCCGCGTCAGGCTCTGGGCTGATGGCTCAGAGCCTGGAGCCTGTTTCTGATTCTGTGTCTCCCTCTCTCTCTGCCCCTACCCTGTTCATGCTCTGTCTCTCTCTGTCCCAAAAATAAATAAACGTTGAAAAAAAAAAAAAAGAAAAATCATAGTACACTGAGAAAATGCAGTATGGTTCAAAGGAAATGCCTTGATGGGGTGTGAAACCTGTATGTACACTTGTGTCTATGTCTGGGTGTGTGTTTATGGACATGGTATGTATCTGCCTGTCAAGCATGTGTTTTCTGTACATTTTCTACCCTACTATCAAACATGTAATGGGAATATGTGGCTATGCTGCTTTTGGTAATTAGTCTTAACGTTTAAGCATGTATTTCTGTAGTTATTCTTTGTGCCAACAAGCTACCTGGAAATAAATTTCTTTCAAGATATATTTACAAAGAAAATATAACCTTTTTATTTTACAGTATCTGCTGATAATTTCCCTTTTATAGCTTTCTACAAACATCTAGGACACTTTTTTTTCCCCTTCAATTTCTTCCATTTCTATTTAAAAAACAGACTGAACTGTAAGTATAGTATTCAGGGTTTTCTTTTTTAAGGCTGGAAATTTCTCAGAATGGACATGGATATTCTTCAATTACAGTGCATGCAATTAAAGTATGTGCACAGGCAGGCGCGTGCACACACACACACACACACACGCGCGCGCACACACAAACCAAGACCTAACTCAATGCATTTTCAAAATCAACCTGAAGGAAGAAAGAGAAATGGAATGTGTGGTTATGCAATTTGGAAGACAGGGACTAGGCTGGAGCTACATCACACGAAGGCAATGGCAAAGGTACTCTGGAAAGCGTCGAGAATGGCCAAATTGCTGGACATACTATAGAGGGAACGCCTGGGAATGGCAGAGTCAAGAAAAGATGAGTAAAATGGAAAGTAAAAATGTCTCATACAATTTTTAGATTTATATATGTATTTCTCCCTCATTTCCTACTTGACATTCTCGGTAACACCTATATAGCATTCCAAAGCTTTTTCAAATGAACTCACTGGGGAAAATTTAAATTGGTCCTAAGTCTGGAATAAAAGTTCAGAGAGGATGAAAGGCAGAAAAGGGATAAAGCAAGGAATGGATATAACCAGGATACATATGTTCTACAACATTTCTTCTCCATTTTTTATTAAGATGTAATTAACATGAAATATTGAATAAATTTAAGATGTACAATGGGATGATTTCATACATGTATATATTGCAAAATGTTAACAAAATGTTAGTTAATACACCTTTATGCTTACATGAATACCATCTTGGATTGTAACTGTCACAGTGAGAACATTTAAGTTTGACTCTCATAACAACAATATGGTACTGCTTAGTGCCTTGCTGTACGTTAGATCTCTAGAACTTATTTATCTTATAACTGAAAGCTTATACCCTTTGACCAAAATCTCCACATTTCCCATATCTCCCAGCTCCCAGTAACCATCAATCTACTGCTATTGTGAGTTCAAAGTTTTGAGATTCCACAGATAAGTGAGATTATCATACAGTATTAGTCTTTCTCTATCTGACTTATTTAGCGTAATGCCCTAAAGGTCTATCCATGTTGTTCAAAATGACACTTTTTTTTTAATGGATGAATTATATTCCATTGTATGTATATACCAATTTTTCTTTATCCATTTATCTACTGATGGGAAGTTGTTTCCATGTCTTGGTTATTGTCAATGCTGTAATGAAGGTGGGAATACCAATATCTCTTTGAGATTGTGATTTCATTTCCTTTGAAGATATGCATAGAAGTGAGACTGCTTTTTATTTTATTTTTTATTTTTTATGTTTATTTATTTTTGAAAGAGAGAGAGAGAGACAGAGTGCAAGCAAGGGGAGGGACAGAGAGAGAGGCACACACACAGAAACTGAAGCAGGCTCCAGGCTCCAAGCTGTCAGCAGCCAGTGTGAAGTTCGAACTCGTGAGCTGTGAGATTGTGACCTAAGCTGAAGTCAGACACTTAACCGACTGAGCCACCCAGGTGCCCTGGATTATTTTTCATATGTTGGTTCTATTTTCAGTTTTTTGAGAAACCTCCATGTTGTTTTCCATAGCAGCTGAACCAATTTATCTTACCACCAACGCCACGAGGGGCTCCCTTTAATCCACATCCTGGCCAGTATTTGTTATCTCTTGTCTTTATGAAAAAAGCCATTCTAAAAGGTGTGAGACAGTATCTCATTGCAGTTTTGATGTTTTATAATGTTTAATACACTCTGATCTATATAATTCTGAGCTGACCATACTAGAAAAAAAGGATTATAGTGATTATTTTAATGCACTGTCAATGTTTCTAAATCAAGTGCTGTTCTGGGGCCAGTTAGGAAATGGACTAGCACAGACAAAATCACAGGTGTGATTTATGTATAGGCCAGTTAATATCATTCAGTGCTGTAACCAGGGAGTAAACCCTCTCCTTCATATTTCTCCGCTCTTAAGAAGACCATTGCAAAAGACACATGAATACACGAACACTAGATTTGCAGGGGGAAAAAAAGGCTTAAACATGATGAAACTGCATTACATTACAAATTACAACTATGCACAACATTTGATTTGACAATTGTTAATACCGTCTTAACAGGTTTAAATGAAGTTTTCCCAATTTTTTAAATGTTTATTTACTTCTTTTGAGAGAGAGACAATATAAGTAGGGGAGAGGCAGAGAGAGGGAGAGACAGAATCCCAAGCAGGCTCTGTGCTCTCAGTACACTGCCTGACATGGGGCGTGATCTCATGAAACATGAGATCATGACGTGAGCCAAAATCGAGAAAGGGAAGCTTAACCAACTAAGCCACCCGGTGGCCCAAGTTTTCTCAACTTCAACACTACTGAAATTTTGGACCATACTAATTCTTGTCCTGTGGGGCTGTCCTGTGCATTAAGATATTTATCAGTATCTTTGTCCTTTACCCACTAGACGCCAGTAGTCCACCACCCTAGTCACAAAAATTAAAATTGTCTCCAGAGATTGTCAAACATGTCTGGTGGAACAGGAATGGGGGAAAACTACTAGTTGAGAACTACTAGTTTATACTAAGATAAACTAAGCCTCAAGATGAAATGTTTTGGAAACATAATTTTTCTAGAAACATTAAATTTTAATGTTTACTTTCAAAGGTGAAAATAATGTTTTCTAAACAGTTACTAAATAGCTTCAGCAGTGTTCAACTTTCTAGTGTACCATTTCATTGTGGATATTTCCCCACACCTTAAAGTAACTGAATTGAATGCATGAATCTACATGTGCCTCATAAGCCAATATTTTAGGCAAAAAAGGAACTTGGAAACTGTTTAAATGACAGTTATGCTGGATTTCCAATTAGGATGTCACCATCCATCCACACTCCTAATACATTATATCTGTCCAAAAGACACAGTGATAATAAAATATAAAAAGAATGGGGATGTCTGGGTGGCTCCGTTGGTTAAGCATCCAAATTTCAGTTTCGGCTCAGGTCATGATTTCACAGTTTGTAGGATCAAGCCCGGCACTGAGCTCCACACTGACAGAGCAGAGCCTGTTTGAGATTCTCTCTCTCCCTTTCCCTTTGCCCCTCCCCTGCTTGCACATGTGTGCGCGTATTTGTGCACACATTCTCTCTCTCAAAAAAAAAAAAAGACAGAGAGAAAGAGAAATGTAATGCTACGATCAAACATAAGATAAAATTTCTATAGCTTCCAAAAAGAATTCCAAAGAAGAAAACAGAGCCCCATTCACAAATCTCTCCTCACAGTGTGGAAGTGGGGAAGAACAGCTGAAAGGTAAAGGTGATAAGGCAAACTGGAACTTGGATTACTGAGAGAAATCAGCAGTTAGATTGGAGTTCTTTAATAAATTAAAAAAAAAAAAAAACATTCTGAAACTCTGGGCCTCAGTTTACATATGGAAAGAACCTTCCTCTCCTGAATTTCTTTTGAGATTTTTGTTTACTTCTTCCTGTAGTTTATCTTTCAGAAAAGAGCTTCCCAAAAAGGGGTGTCCTGAAGAGCTTACAGATGTGCATGAGATACTGGAGATCCCCAGCCCTCAGTGTGGTTGGTGGACACCAGAATGGCTAGAAACTCTGGACTGATTTCTGGACCATGACCGTTCTCCTCATCTTCTACCAGAATACTTGAAAAAATATTATTATTTGAGTATGCTGTGATTTGAAAATGCTTAGGAATCCAAGTATTAGTACTTCCCTTCATGAGGGTCTTCATTAAGACTGCTAGGACTGCCATAACAAAGTCCACATACTGGTGGCTTAAAAGTTTACCTCCTTACTGTTGCAGAGGTTGGAAGTCCAAGATCAAAGTGTCAGTAAGATTCCTTTCTCTGAGACCTCTCTCTCTGGCTTGCAGATGGCTGCCTTTTCACTGTAAGCTCACAGGTCTTTTCTTTTCAATTTTTTTAATGTTTTTATTTATTTTTGAGAGAGAGAGAGAGAGCACACAGCAGACAGCAGGGAGGGGCAGAGAGGGAGGGAGAGACACAAAATTCCAAGCAGGCTCTAGGCTCCAAGTTGTCAGCACAGAGCCTGACACAGGGCTCAAACTCACAGACCATGAGATCATGGCCCGAGCCAAAGTTAGACACTCAACTGACTGAGCCACCCAGGCGGCACCCCTCACAAGGTCTTTTCCTGAGGCACAGGCCCCAAGGGTCCTTTTGTGAGTCTACATTCTCTCTTCTTATAAGGACATCAGCCAGATTACATTAGTGGCCATTCTCATTTTTACTAAATATCCTTTTTAAAGGCCATATCTCTAAATACTGTCACACTGAGGTATGAGGGGTTAGAGCT
Organism: Lynx canadensis; assembly: GCF_007474595.2. Lineage (NCBI taxonomy): Eukaryota > Metazoa > Chordata > Mammalia > Carnivora > Felidae > Lynx > Lynx canadensis. The sequence goes on along the minus strand of NC_044303.2, from coordinate 99,151,080 downwards.
TCAACATGTGAATTTTGAGGGAAAACAATTAAGCACAAATAAGGTCTTATTGTTAATAAACTGAGTATTTTACTTTAAAACACCTTCATCTCACCCCCAGTATTAAGTGATAATTTATTAGATATAAAATTGTCGGTGGAATTATGTAATATCCAAAATATAATATTGCAGACTTCAAATTATCTTTCACATGTATCTACATCTTTCACATATATGTATATACTTACACATTCATACATATTTAAATATATGCTGGAGGGGCATCTGGTATATGCATACTATACATATTTAAAAATAGCCAGGCATTTGAAGATATAAAGCAATGTGAACCAAATTCTTGAGGAATAAAAGACAACAGAGCAGATACCAAGGGCTTCCAGATAGTAGAGGTAACAGACACAGATTGCAAAACAATTATTCCTATTTTGTCACCAGGAAATCAACCAAATGATTGAAAACTTAAGCCCAGAACCAAAAATTTAAAATGATCCAATGGAATTTCTAAAAACAAAAAAATGTAATGACTAAATTGAAAATTTCCTGAATGTATTTACTACCAATTTTCACATGATAATAGCATTAGTAAACTGAGATATGTCAGAGAAAATCTATAAATTAAGCACATAGGAAATATAAAAACATGAAATACTGAAAAAAAAAACACTTAAGGGTCAAACATGTGCAGGAATTAAAAGGGAGAGAAGAGAAAAATGAAGAAAAAGCAATATTTGAATAAATAAATACTGACTGACAAATACCAAAACTGACGTAAAACTATCAAGCAACTAATTGCTTTCAGAATTCTCAAGGAAGATAAATATAAAGAAAATTAAACCTGGACACATAATAATAAAACTACAGAAAACTAAAAAAAAGAGAAAATCACACATGCAGCCAGAAAGAAAATGTTCAAATGAACACTGAAGGAGTGAGTTTAAATTGCAACCAAACATAATGGGAGCCAGAGACAAGGGAATTATATCTTCAAAGGGCTTTGGGGGGGGGGGGGGAAGGAGACTGCAAACAAAGTATTTTATTAAAATAAAACACTTAATGCAGTTAAGTGTCCTTCATAATATAAAGTGCAAATGTTTTTGAACTAGATAGAAGTTTTGGTTGTACAACACTGTGGATGTACTAAATGTCACTGCACTGTTCACCATATTAATTTTATATTATGTGATTTTCACCTTGGTAAGTTTTTTTTAAGAGAAGGTAAAATAAGTTCATTTTCCTACAAACAAAACTGGAGAGGATTCATATCACCAATAAATCTATACTAAAATCACATAATGATCTCAACAGTTTCAGTAAAATAGATATAGATATATATACAGATATATATATATAGATAGATATAGTTAAAATTTAACAGCCATTCGTTATTTAATTAATCTTATACCACACCATTAGGAAACCTCTCTAATGTAGAGTAACATGATACTAAATGGGAACATGTTGAAATCTTTCTTCCTGAGTTTAATAAGGAGCTATCATTGTAATAAAGGTTCTGGACAAATAAATTAGATAAATTTTTAAATTCTTAAATACAAGTCCCAAGTATCAATTATTAGAGGAACTTGGAAAGACTTTATGTTCATTATAATAATAGTAATTAGTAAAATCCAAGCTATTTGTATTTACTTTGGAAGCTACATTACTCAAAAAAGATCCACCATGGTAAAGTAGACTTTCAAACCCAATGATTTGTGGAGAAAGAGAAGACAGCTAAAATGATCAGCAGTCACCACACACACACACACACACACACACAAAATTATAAATAGCTAACACTCCAGAGCAATGTATTTGTTTTTCTAAGAAAAATTAACAAACAGACAAAATCACATGAGATGGGATTTATGTTACTGTCGTTATTGGAAAAGACAATAAGGAAGCTATTGTCTAAGTTTTTTCTTTAAAATCTTATCTTTTATTGATTTCACACACAGAATCTAAATTAGTATTATCATTTTAATGAATAGACATGTTTATTTTAGAAACATGGAGTACGAAAGAACTGTCTTCCTTGACTCTCTTTTCTCTTTAAAAAAAATTTTTTTTTTTTTAGTGTTTATTTATTTTTGAGAGAGAGACATACAGAGTATGAGCAAGGGAGGGGACAGAAAGACACAGAATTCAAAGTTGGCTCCAGGCTCTGAGCTGTCAGCACAGAGCCTGATGTGGGGCTCAAACCCACCAACCGTGAGGTCATAACCTGAGCAGAAGTCCAAAGCTCAAACCACTGAGCTACCCAGGCACTCCTCTTTTATCTATTCCTGATGAAAGCCTAATGAGATGTGCAAACTTCTATCAAATTCAAGATGATAACCACTAGGCATTAGAAAATCTTTAATTATTAATGAATTATAATAAATCTGTTGAATACATTTTAAGAAACATTTTAACAACAGTGGCTCAGTCGGTTAAATCTGACTTCGGCTCAGGTCATTATCTCACGGTTCATAGGTTCCAGCCCCGCATGGGCTCTGTGCTGACAGCTCAGAGCCTGGAGTCTGCTTCAGATTCTGTGTCTCCCTCTCTCTCTCTGCCCCTCCCATGTTCACACACTCTCTCTCTCTCTCTCTCTCTCAAAAATAAATAAATGTCAAAAAAAAAATTTAAAAAAAAAGTAACATTTTAACAACAAAAAAACATTTAAATATGATAAGCCAGAAGATGCTGATCCAAAAGATTTCCAATTATTAGGAGTAAAAAGTTAAAGTTTGTTTAAAGTGTATTTATTTATTTTGAGAGAGAGAGTGCAAGAGCAAGAAAGGGGCAGAGAGAGAGGAAGAAAGAGAGACAGACCGAGAGAAGCTTGCTCAAAAGCAAGCAGGCTCAATGCAACATGGGGCTCGAACTCATGAACCATGATATCGTGACCTGAGCCAAAATCAATAGTCAGATGTTTAACCGACTGACTGACCCACCCAGCTGCCCCCAGAAGTAAGAAGTTAATTAAAAATGTGGACAGCCAGAGGAGCTATTTTCATGCATTTACTCCGCCATTCCTTTTCCATGTAAATACCCTGTCAGGGTTAAGGAATTGAAATATAACAAGATTATTTTACAATGCTGCTTCTTTCCAGGATTTTATAGGCTAATCTGGGACCAAATAAGTTTCTTGGTGGAACAGCAGCAAACTGGGTCTTTGGGACATCTCTCCTGGGTTTATCCCGTGCACTTTCTCCCAAATCACCAGGAGTGACACAAAGTATGGCCTAACATGGAAACATGACCTCATAAGCTAAAGTAACTATATATGAGAAGTAGAACCATATAAAAGAGAAGCAACAAAGTGGACATCATGGACCATATACAAACTTTTTAGAAAAGAATGTTCTAGAACTTTTAAGAAAAATAATAAATATCCTAAATTGCATGAGGGACGACATGGTAATATGCTTATGAGATGCTATAAAAGTAATATATGAAACCAAGATTCCATCCAGAATAGTAACTGCAAACGTGTCGGGGAAGTATGGTCTTCAGCTTTCCATTCTTCCCACACTATAAGACAGGTCACAGGTGATAGGAAATACATATAGATTAGGATCATTTGCTATATTTATTTCTAATAAAAATATCAGCTAGAGAGTGTGTAAGTAACTTGTGATGTAGTCATACACTAAAATAATGTACACTATGGACATAAATAAGTCATATCTTCACACATCAAAATGGATGAATCTCAAGGACAGAACAGTGACAGAAAACATCAAGTTGGAAAATACAGTAGGATTCCATTTTTGTCAAGTTCAAAACTATGCAAAACCAAATAGTACTCTGTTCAGAGATACTACTGCATGTGGTAAAAGTTTCAAAAAATATTAGATAATACACTTAGTGAGTGTTTATCTCTATGGGTAGAGAAGGACAACAGGATCTGGAATGGACCTCCAGAGGCTTCCAAGATTGGGGTAGTTTCTGCTTTTTTTCTAAGGCAGAAAGGAAATAAACAGGTGTGTGTATCAGTATTCTTTCTAGTTGAATAGAAATGTTATTCTGTAAATATTCAAGTTTTCCTTCAAGTTTTATAAAAATGATTTTGACAAAGAAAAGCAAAAGGAAAAATTCAGGATAACCATAATGAGAAAATAAATATTGTGTAGATTTTTTTTTAACTCATTGGAAGAGGGAGGACGCTCAGAGAAAGAATTCCACCAAGTAAATTCAAGAAAAGGAGAGCTGAAACATAAATTGATAAACAGGATCTCAGCAAGTGGAAGGGTAAATGATATATTTGGAAAAGGGAATATAGCTGTCAGGGAATGGCAAGAAACTGGTGGCTTTCCTGTAGGCTGGACAGAGCCAAAGATGAGAGATGAGCCCGAAAATACAAAGGCAATGTGAAAGGACTTCAGTGCAGAGTTAATGAACTTTGTTTTATAAGAAACATTACAATTTTGTTAAGAATTTTTTAATGTTTTTTTTTTTTTTTTTTAATAATAAACCCTCGGGGCACCTGGGTGGCTCAGTTGGTTAAGCGTCTGACTTCGGCTCAGGTCATGATCTCACGGTCTGTGGGTTCTAGCCCCGTGTCGGGCTCTGTGCTGACAGCTCAGACCCTGGAGCCTGTTTCGGATTCTGTGTCTCCCTATTTCTCTGACTCTCCCCTGTTCATGCTCTCTCTCTCTCTGTCTCAAAAATAAATAAATGTTAAAAAAAAATTAAAAAAAAATAATAAATCCTCAATATTTGTTGGAAAACAAACCTGTTTATCCTATGGAGGATGAACTGGAAAGAGAAGTTAAGGCACAAGAAGAGGAGTGAGGAGCCTAAAATCATCTAATCAAGGCCTGCTTGTTATGTTTCACATTCAATGCAAGCACTATCCATTTTCATAAAATGCATTTCTGCAATGTGACTTGCTGTATCCCCTTGCTCTGTGACTAGAGGCATTTCCTCCCCACTTTAAATTCTTGCACTTCAAATATTTACAGTAGCAACAGTGTTAGTTTCTTTCCCCAGAAAGCAGAGGTAGAAAGAAAGGAAGAGAGAGAAAAGAAAGAAAAAGCAAAAGCTAAGATGAATAAACAAAAGTCAAGTAAGCAAAAGAAAAAGAGTGAGCAATAAATAGAGGCAGAGAGGCCAAGAATGTAGCGGGCTGGGAAGAAAACAGCCAAGCTCAGTGAGCTTGCATGGCTGTAAGCAAAGTACTTAACCTTTCTTATTTTCTCTTTCTTCATCTGTAAAAAGAGACATTCAGCTAGATAACCCTAAGTCCCTGCAGATACATAAATGGTCGGCATGCTTCTATTACATTATACGAGTCTATTAAAAAGGTACAAAGTCATTCTTGGGTAGCTTTCTTTGTATTCCAGATGCTAAAGCAAGTATTAAAATGAGACTAAAAATGTATTATACAATTATACAGAGACATTAATTTCAACTTTATAGTGTTTTTAGGGGCTTAATTTGGATCTAGGAACAAAATAAAACATGAATGCCTGCCTGAACCTCTCAGCAAGTTATTATTTTGTTGATGGAAAAAGGGGAGATTCAGTGATGTGCCAGCCCTGCTCACCATCCCGTGTTGTTAGTGAGACCAGAATTCAGTATCTTTTCCCTTTGCTGTTTTAAAACGATCTCATTTTTCCTAACACATGCAGGGTTTTTCATTCTGTTAAGACTGGCCTATTTAAGCAACCTAATCCTTCATTCCCTGATAACTATTCCAAAAAGAACATTTTCAAAAGCAGCAAAGGGAAAGATTTGATGGTTAAAAAATAAATACAAATCAATCAAAATGAATACCACCAATAAAATGATAATGGAAAGAATTGCTATTATTACAATTTACAATTGTAAAGGTTGTGGAATGAGAATGCTCTATGTGGTTAGTACCTCTTAGATTAATTTACCTGTATCTTTCCATTTCAACTCTAAAGCAGAATAATATTTGTGGACTGGTCTAATGTTTTTTTTTGTTTTTAGTTTTGTGTGTGTGACCTGACCGCAGTTAAATCCTCTTTTGTCCAGGTGCCTTGCTAATAGTTAAGACTTTAGTTAAACGGTTAAATAGTTAAAACTTAATTACTAAAATAATAAAATTCACAAGTATAATTTGAAATAGCTAATATTGGGCAGAGTTCAACTGCAACAGAAATTTTGCTGAGAAATTTAGGTACATTATTGTAATTAATTGCCAAGATTCTCTCCTAGGCAGGCTTTTCTGAGACCTTTCTCAATGAGGCCTCCACCTGGGCCTATAAAGATTTGAACAAAGCACTAGCACAGCTTCTAACATGTTGGTCAAGGCCACAAATCTCTAGGATGATTCTAGCCCCATTAATAGGGCATTCTTGCAAAAACTCAAGGCTACCAAAAGAATTTGCTATTTGCTCTAGCCAACACCTGAAAATAGAGCCCCTGTCTCCAAGTTTCTACAACAAGGTAGGAGTCTAATGTCTGTAAGCTCTGGTTAGAGCAAATCAGTCTCCTAAGGACCAACCCTCCCTCCTTCCTGCTTTTTATATTTTTTCACTTCCCTTACTCTACTGAGTCCCAACTCGCCCATCTCCCTACTCCCTCATTTTCCCTATAAAATCATCTCTGTACAAATCAAACTTGAGTTCAGTTCATACTAGTATTTTCCTTATTTTTCTATTGCTGACTAAAATCTGTCCTTACCACTCTAATGTCCAACACTGCTTAACTGTGACACTAGTAAATCCTGATTTAGTGGTAAACAAAAGCCAGAAAATCAACTTATTCAGCAAGATAACAAAATTAGTAAATAGTAGAGCCAAAAGTTCAATCCAGGTCTTTGTGATAATCACTGTTAATTACCTCACTTCTCATTTGGACAAGTATTTCCTAATATTGAGAACAAATCCTATCTTGAAGGTTAGTCAATGACATAAAAGTATGAGATCTGGGTTTTTAAAACCTATATGCCATTAGAATTTACAATTGAGGGATATAACTTCTGTTAAAAATCACAGTAAAATAACTGAACTCATAAAGAAAATTATGAAAGCCTAAAAATAGATCTATGTAAAATACAAACAAAAAAAGACCATATATTCAAGGAAAAGAATATTGACATGCTTTCCTTCTGGAATTAATGGAATCAGTAATAATGGAAAAAAATTTTTTTGTATAGAATTCAAACTAGATGTTTATAAAGTTCTTCAGCAGAAGATACAGGTATCAACAGTAGAGTTTATAGTCCTCTGTTTATCGGTCATGTGATGTAGGCAAATTATTTAATTATCTGAGCCTCCACTTCTTGAGCTACACAATAAAGACAACATCATGTTACACAGAATTCCAAGACAGTTTCCAAGATTTCTGGTCCTTTCCATACATGCCCTATGAGGTATTGTTTTTGAATGTGCATGGGACCTATAAATATGATGAACTATCAAGTTCACAATTAGGTTCCATTATATGGTAAAAGTGATCACATTTTGCAGGCATTCTAAATTTCCTAATCCATTAATTTTGCAATATAAAAGCTATTATCCCAGGTAAGTTGGGAAGCTCTAAAGAGAGGATTCTGATGTTAGAGAAACACACTTCTGCTGGCCATGAAGAAGTAAGCTGCTATGTTGTGAGAGGATCTAGACGTATAAGTATGCAATCTCTTGGAGGTGAGAGCAGCCTCTAGTTAACAGCCAGAAAAAAAAAAAAGAGAGAGAGAGAGAGAACCTCAGCCGTACGACCACAAGGAACTGAGTTCTGCTAACAATATGCATCCAGTTCTAAGAGAACCTCTAGCTTCAAAGGAGATCACTGCCTGACAACTTGATTTCAGCCTGCCTAAGACCCTGAGCACAGATCCAGCTAACTTATTCCCACTTTCCTTCGGATGGCTGAATCACTCCTTGGCCCTATCATAGTACTATCACAGTATTAAAAATGCAATCCCAGATTATAAAGCATTTTTTTAAAACATCTCAGCTTTTTCTCCTACAACAGAGTTAAGAAGGAAATAATAAGGTCCCACTTGACTGATTACCATTTTATTAATTATTTTCAAGACAATTTGGGGAAAAATAAAACCTCATGATTGCCATACTCTTGTTTTCTTTTTTTCTGTACTCCAAATATTCAAATCCAATTTCTAAATATGGAATGAACTCTCATATATAGTCATCTTCTTTCCAAAACTATGGATGGTCACCGAATGGGTCATCTCTGTTATATGGCAGCTATGTCAGTTAGGATCTTTCAGCCACAAGTAAAAGAATATTTGACTAAAGTGGTTTAAGCAAAAATGATGTTCTCTTGTTCCCTATAAAAAAGAAGCCCACAACAGGCTGGTTTAGCAGTTGAATAAGTGGAACCTTGATTTTTCCCAATTTCTATCCTACCATTATCAGGTTATCAGGTGTTGGTGATGGTTTTTCTTAGCACAGGACGGCTGTTGTAGTATTGATGGTCATATTCTTAATAGCATTCCAGGAAGGCAGGAGTGGATAATATCATAAAGGGCCTTTACCTTATGATGCCCTTTTTTTTTTTTAATTCCTAAGTTGAGCTTGATAAAAAGCACTCCACCAAAGACTCCCTTTTAGTCTCCACCATTAACGCTGCCAAAGGAGAACGGGATTGCTATGGTTGGCACAGACCAATACAACGTATTCCCTAGTAAGAAGCATGTTACCATCCAAATATACAAAGATGTCTCTTAACATGAAAAGAAGGAGAAATGGCTACTGGATGAACTAGCAACAACAACCACCTTAACAGGGATCTTTCCTTGATGCTGTACAAGCTGAAGATGCTTTTGGTGACTGTCTTATACTATAGCTTGGGACAAATTCTATAAATTCCTACAGTGTGGATTAAGGAATAACTTCACTGGGAAAAGGGGAAATTTTTAAAATTTACAGATTCTTTGAATAACAAAAGAAGGGAAGGCAATTATTCTCCATTGTCCAATTATTCTACAAAGAAATGTGCTGGGGCCTGAGAGGTTTGCTGGAACAAAGTTCAGGTTTCTATTTCAGCGAAGGGACCATGCTCCCACATTACTTTTAATTCTTGTATGTATCCATTAAAGGATGCACAGACTGCATGGACACCAGGATTTTGATGCTCCCTTTTTCTAGGAGCTCTGGGGAATGACTGCTGCCCAGCACTTGAGGAAAGTGTGTTCTATAAAAAGTTGCAATGTCCTTCCAAAAAAGAGATCTCTATTTCTATGCAAACTTTTACCGGGTGTGGACCCGTTCAAGCTGGCTCATTTCTCAGGCAATCCAGAATGAAAAAATACAATCATTTTCAAAAAAAAAAAAAAACCAAACTCTTCCCCATGGTCTCATCAAATATAAATTTTTCCATCATGGGAAGTGGCAAATCCATCTGATGAATGGGAAGAGAACGATGTTATCTGTCATTCCTTCATCCTAATCTCCCATTCCCTGTTTGACTTTGATGTCCAATTAATTGGGATTTACCATTCTTCTTGGGGGTGAATCAAATTGGCCATTTTTTATTTTGTTTTACTGTTGCATAACAAGCTCTGTGGTGACAGAAGAGTTGAATTTTGTCATCACCACTGACCTCCAAAAACAAGGGGGGGTGAGCAGAGAACCATCCAATGCAAAACCAGTATCTCTTTGGGCCCTTTTAGATACAATCTACCCTTTTCCCATCAAAATCAAAGTAATAACTGGACAAAGATTTACTGTTCTTGTCCCTTCCTCACAGATTTCCAAGATCAGGGGCCCTGCAAAGACAGAGCTTTAGCTGCTCTCTCAATGGACCTTCCCTTCAATACATCCATCAGCAGAAATCATTGATTTGAATCACCTCAAAGTTTCAGCTTTTGACGAGCACAGAAACCACTGTTACTGACATAAGAGATCATTTCCTAAAGTCACAGTTGGCACCAGTGATGTCAAACTGATAATACTGCCGTGATGTAGAGGAGTGCATGACCATCACCTCTACCTTCCAAAGGAATTAAAAGTGCTGATGGTGATCCCAGCCCTGAAGTGCTAAGGGCCACACTGCAGCTAGAAATGTCAAGGTTCAGGGGTTGATTTCTAAACAAAAGCCAATGGCTCCCTTTGATGCTGAATCAAGTTCTGCAAATTCATTGTTAACTTAAGTCCTAAGTCTTTTTATTTCTTACTTTCCCCCCCCCTACAATTCTACCACCTTAAGATTTTTATTTTTCATATTAAGCAGGAAAGTAATTTGAGTGAAATACCCTTTACTGTAATTGTAATATTTTCTGTAGATCAATGACACATGTTTTAATTAACATCCCTTATCATCTTCATTAAAAGTATCCTCATTCTACCACATAATAGACCAATGCTTGTCTTAAAGCATTAGATTTCCACACGTGCCTGAATGCTGGGATACACAGAGCACAGGCTCAAGCTAGTGACCCCTTCCTCTCAACTCCCAACATAAAAAGCTAAAATATTTATCCTTTCCAGTATTTATTTGTCATTTGTTCCCCTATGTTGATTGTCAACAAAGTCCCTGAAAAGTAAATAAGCCCAAGTGACTATTTCTAAGAACATCAATAAAAGAGTTGCTTTCATACTCTCCCAAATGTATTTCTACATTGCTTATAAGATTTTAAAGAGCGTGTTCTGTTTTTACACTTTTAAAAAATATAAAAAATAAACAAAAACACAAAGATACAACAGCTAGAAATAAAGAGGAAAGGAATCTTCAGAAGACAGGCAAAGCAGTGACAGCTACTGAGTGAAAAGAAAGGAAGCTGAAGGTTGGAACTGAACATGGGGATTCCTATGAGATCAGGACAGGAGATGCCATCAATCAACAGAAATGACCCTGCCCTGTGGGTTTACCACACCCCCTTTTCCCACTTACATTACTTCTTTCCTTACTTAAGCTCTTCTCAGACCAAAGTTCCTGCATGCTGCATCTAGAAAGGACTAATTCTCTCCCTCTTTCCTTTTTAAATAAAGGACATGGGAACTCTGAAACTATATTTACGATAAAGAGGATGTAGTATTCCCACCACATATGAGATTTCCTTTCAATGTTACCTTATAGAACAGCAAGTTCAAGGAGCAACAAGATTAACACACACCAAAAAAAAAAAAAAAAAAAAAAAAAAGTCAAACTGACCTGAGTTTTCCATCCTTCAGTGAAAGGCAATTTGTAAAACATTAAAAAAGAAAGAACAAGGATAAAAAGGGTCTGCCCAAAAAATGTAAATTGGAAGAAAATCGTCACATCCTGGAGGTAAAAGAAATCTTAGCACTTTAAGTATATTGCATTCACATGTCCAAGTCTCTACCCCTCTTCTTCCTATCCACATCTTTTGCATAGGACTTGGCTGTTCTTCCTCTCAGGAAAGAAACCACATATATATCACCACCCCTTGTTTCTGGGTTGGCCACACGATGTGCTGTGGTTAATGGACTATGAACAGGAAAAAAAAAATTGTGCTATTTGCCTGCTGTCTTTCACATGTGCCACAACACAAGAATATGCCTGGGCTGGCTGAGGAGGAGGATCAAAGACATGGGCAACTGAGCCACTCGTGGCCATCCCTAGCCTAGATCAGTAGACCCTCAGGTGCCCTGCAGATCTGTGGGCTAACTAAATGCATACTGCTCTATACTACTGAGACTATAAGGTTGTCTGTGGCCATAAATGAGCTGATACCACAAACAGCAATTTCAACTTCTTTCATTTACAGAGGAGAAAGTTGGACCCCATGAGTGGAACAAACCAAGTTGGTGGCAAGGCTGGAAATTAGGCCCTGAGACAGAACCTTGAAGGCTTGCACTAGTACTCTACACTTAGATACTTACCATCCTTATGGGCATTGGAAAGCCAGTTAATATCTCTGAACCTCAGGGTTTTATTTGTTCATGGAGGAAATACATACCCTGAACAAATAACTAGAAACCATCTGGCCAAAATAAGGGAATCGATGTGAAAACACTTTATAAAAAAGGGAGAAATAAGCTAAAGATGTTAGCACTTAGTGTAGGCCAAGTATGTGATTAAACACTTACATTATGCCATTTGATCTCACTTAATTATTGGGATAAGATTTAATTGACAAGAAAACTGAGGCCTCAAAAAACCTAAGTAACTTACCTAAGGACATTAACCCCACAGCACTTGGCCTGTTTTTATTGATCAGTAGGTAGCCTACTGATTGTATCTCAAGAGAACTCTTAACCATTGTGAAATTAATAAATGTCTGCCCTTGGTCACCTAGAAACATGCTACAAAGTTATTCAAATTAGAATGACAGTTTTTGGGGCGCCTGGGTGGCTCAGTCGGTTAAACGTCCGACTTCAGCTCAGGTCAAGATCTCGTGGTCCGTGAGTTCGAGCCCCGCGTCGGGCTCTGGGCTGATGGCTCAGAGCCTGGAGCCTGCTTCCGATTCTGTGTCTCCCTCTCTCTCTGCCCCTCCCCCGTTCATGCTCTGTCTCTGTCTCAAAAATAAATAAAACGTTAAAAAAAATAAAAAAAAAATAGAATGACAGTTTTTATATCTTTGATCTTAAAAGTACATTAGCAGCATTTCTGTTTTTACATGATGTAGACACCTGTCACCTGCCATTAATGGTCACCTTTGTTGCTAATGACAGCATTCTGCTCTGGAAGATTATTACCCTTCTCTGTGAGGTGCTCCCAGAGGCATCAAGTACATTCCAAGTATGCCACATGGCCTATATTTTGATTTGTATGACACCAAACATACCTTCCAAACTCATTTAAAATATGTATTTTTAGGTTTAATCCTCTCTGGATGAGAAGGACTGTCTTAGAGGTGTCCCTTAATATTTTTCTAAATTAAAAACATCAAGAAATGCCTCTGCAAAATTGGGGGTAAAAACATGGTAAGAAACAAAACAATTTCATTTGCACCAACAAATACTATTTGAGAAAATATGAGGTCAGTGCCTTAAATTACTGGGAATGCTCATTAGCAGTACAGCATCTTGACTTAAATGGGATTTAAGAGAAGCAACAAAAGAATGAATATTGTATAAGAGCAAATAAACACTCTGAACTTTCTTCAGCCTCAAGAGTCCTGGGTTAAAACTCCTTTACTGGCTTTCTAATTGCATGGTGGGTTGACATATAAGAACAGCTTTCTGGGAGATAAAATCTCATGCAATTTCTTAGGGTCTTCAGGCATTTTGGTTAATCCAGATTAAAGTAAGTCAATCAGAAGGATTAAAGGAATATACTTTTATTCCACCTTAAAATCTCTTTCCCAATAAAATGTGTTTGACATAAATTCTACTAGTAGGTCTTACAACTTGCAATATCCTGAAGAAAATGAGGAGTGAAGCTGAAGAAAGATAATGGAATCCTGCTGAAACGTGAGATGACTTTTCCCACGGCTAAATTTCATTCTAATTATTTTCAATGCACTTAGTCACAAATTTCAGGACACAAAGAAAGGAAGGGGCAAGGAGTGATAACTTCCTCTTCAACTTCCTAAAAAGCATTGTATGTCCATGTGTCTTATTTTTGAAGAGAAATATATTTTTAAGTTGTCTTATTTATTGCTTTCACATTTATTTTGGAAGAGAAAAAGTGTGCAAGTGCAAGCAGGGGAGGGATAGAGAGAGAGGGATAGAGAGAGAATCTCAAGCAGACTCAGCACTATCAGCATGGACCCTGATGTGGGGCTTGATCCCATAAGCCATGATATCATGACCTGAGCCAAAACCAAGGATGCTTAACTGACTGAGCTACCCAGGCACCCCTTAAATTTTATTATTTTTAAGTAATATCTACACCCAACTTGGGGCTAGAACTCACAACCCCCAGATCAAGAGTTGCATGCTCTACCAAATGAGCCAGCCAGACACCCTTTGAATAGAAATCTTGAAGTCATAATTTCTGAGCAAAAATAGACTGTGGACAAGAACTCTGCAAATGTTTTATATTCCTTCCCTCATTAAAGTAGCTCTAAATTGTATTGGGGCTTGAAGCACACAGTTGGAAAGAATCTCTCAGGCAACTTGTTTAATTGTGATAGTTAACTGTTTTAACAGTAAAAAGCTAGTTTAATAGTAAATTGTGTGGGTGCATGTGTGTATGTATAAAATGACAGGGCAGTGTTCCAGTTCACAAAGGGAATTTTTAACTTGAAAAGCCCTCTTTCAGGGACAAAATATACAGTACTTTCAGTAGGAAAATATGAATGTATACCTTGAAAATTACTAACTGGAAACCTCACTACAATGAAGTCATGAGGCCAGCAGGGGGAGTTATCATGTTCTACCACTTGTCATCAATTGCAGACCCCAACAGGAAGAGATGGCCTTTCAGGTAGATACTACTTTGCTCCCTCAGCAGGAGGAAGAAAGGCTTTCTTTCTCCCCTAGCAACAGCCCAGCCAATAGAAGACAGCCACAGCTCAGCCAAGGAAAAGCCACTACACTTCCAACTCCCAATTTACTCTAATAGACTTTATAACAGTCTTCCCAACTTACCCCTTTTCCTCCTTTGTTCAGTTGATTTGTGTATGAGTTTGCTGCAGCTTGCTTATCCTGATTCCAATTCTCTGCTATTCCCACATAAACCCACTTTTTTGCTGGTAATACAACTGGCAGGTTAATAATGCTGTGGAAGACAACTGTGGCTTTGCAGGAGAATCCTTTCTGCATTTTGTAAACTCTGGGAAGTGCTTGCTGACATCTTGTCTGCATTTCAAACAATACTTAAGGATGTGCCAGATTCAAATTATGTTTTATGTTCACCAATACAAAAGTGCTCTTGAAAAACCATTATTTTAGTATTGAGCATTACTGAGGTATAACTGACAAACAAAATTGTAAGGTATTTCAAGTGCACAACATGATGATTTGATAAAAATATTTGTCTTAAATAAAAGTCATCTACAGGTAGGAGAATGAATTTTGTGTTTGCCATGTGTCATCTCTACCCAAATCCATTTCCCTTTTATTTGGGGTTAACAAAAATAAGCAAGTAAAGCCGGGGCTTTCATATCTTCTGGGTGTGTTAATGCTTAAAGATAATAAAGGATAGTATCTAGGCCAAAACATCTGCTGATATAAAATGAACAAACCTTTTAGAATCTCTAAAAGTAAGAAAGAGAGTTTCAATCGAGCCAAGGTTTGGACAGCTGCCCAGGAAACATGCTCTTCACATGAAAAGTATTGTAGAGAATGAACAGTTTTCACAGACTTATATACTTTTTATATCTTGTCAAAGCTCAAAAGATTATAGATTAGCATACAAGCAGGAATCACAAGGTTTTTTTCTGTTTTGCTTATTTTTTTATCTTAAAAAAAGTTTTTTTAATGTTTATTTTACTTCACAAGTTTTAATGTCAAGGAGTGTAGGGAGTAGCAGCATTGATAGATACTAAAGGACAATATGGTTTTCTTTTAGGCTCCACATCTACAAAGCAGGTGCACAATATATGCTTGGTGGGTCATAAAGTCAGGCTTTTGGTTTAAACAAAGTTTATGTACAGTCATTGCTGACTTAGAAAGATATCCAAAGAAAACACTATAAATAAAACACTTCCTTTCCCTATTTTTTGTCTTGGTTGTGTCTTTTGGCTAGACACCCACCAAGAGATGAACCCAGTTACAGTTAATAGTGGGTCCTGGTCCCTGCCCACAGTAGGCCGAATAACTGAAATCTGATTGTTTGGAGCTGGTTATAGATGCACACGAAGATCACTTGAATCTGTATCTAGCTATCTTTTCTTTCTTTCTTTTTTTAATGTTTATTTATTTTTGAGAGAGAGAAAGAAAGCGAGAGCAGGGGAGGGGCAGACAGAGAGGGAGACACAGAATCTGAAACAGGCTCCAGGCTCTGTGCTGAGGTGTCAGCACACCTGACACCTCAGCACAGAGCCTGATGCGGGGCTCAAACTTACAAACTGTGAGATCATGACCTGAGCTGAAGTCGGACGCCTAACCGACTGAGCCACCCAGGCGCCCCTCTTTTCTTTTCTTTTTAATGTTTGTTTATTTTTGAGAGACAGAGAGACAGAGTATGAATGAGGGAGGGGCAGAGAGAGAGACACACAGAATCTGAAACAGGCTCCAGGCTCCAAGCTGTCAGCACAGATCCTGATACGGGGCTCGAACTCACCAACCATGAGATCATGACCTGAGCCAAAGCTGGATGCTTAACCGACTGAGCCACCTGTGCTTTTCTTTTTAACACTTTCAAAGGCAAATGCAGAATGCTCAAGTATTCTTAAGAAGCCACTCTCCCCAGTGCCATCACAAGACTGAGATCTACTTATGTGAGTCACTGAGGTGGGAAGACACATATGGGCTCATCTGTCAGCCTGAGCCCCTCCAGAAGTAGTCGTTAGACATGGAGGTCACAGAGAATAAAAAGGAGGACAAAGCGGGTAGAAAGTGAAAGCTTTGCATTTCTCAAGGTTCCAGGCAAAGGGTCTGCAGTTGCCAGAGCCCCCACCTTGGTGTGGGGGCAGAGGGATCATTTAGTGAGAAAAGAAGACACAGGCAGAAATCCTCAAACATTAAAGGAGGAATTTGCATTTTGAAGTGATAGGTAAGGCTAGAAGCTCAGAGCTTAAATGTGTGGAAGCACTACTTTGCAGGTCTGTGTTATGCCTCCCTGGAGTGTGATGTGCAGGCGCAAATGTGCCTGACAACCAGGAATGTGCTGGTTACTTATGCTAATTCTGGGCAAGAGCTCCGAGCTCCCTGCCCCAGAGAAACTGCTGAATAAATATGGTTGGATGCCTCTCATAAAGCACAGCTGTGTGAAATAACCTGCAGAACCTGAGGAAAGTTTGAGGAACTAAAAGAACAACTTTGTATTTTCCATTTGTACTTTGCAAATAGCGCTTTTGTATTTAAAAAAAAAAAAAAAAAAAAAGAAGCCACTAAGTGCATTTTAAATCATGCTCATAAAATTAAACCTGGGATTCTCTGTAAATATATATACTTTTTTTCTATTTTAGAAAAATGTTTAATACAGAATATCTAATAAATAATTTGACAGCTCAGAGCCACACACTACCTCACATTAGAAGGGGTATTTGAAATTTGGACTTTGAGAGAGTTATAAATACAGACTGACTTTGCAAAAAAAAAAAAAAGAAAAAAAAATGGGAGCAGGGAAATTTCAAAGAAAAACCACAGAGGCTAGCAAGACTTCATTCAAGACTATATAGCATTAGGGAATCAAGACTATTACAGCCACGGAGAGAAACTGAACTGTGTTGAAATAAAAGGCAGGAGATAGCATTAAACTGCCTTGGTTAGAAGGCAGAAGTGGGTTTGGGGAGGATTTGGGGATATGCTTCCCTCCTAGCACAAGGGCACCATCTTAGGAAAACGGAAACTCATGACTTGCAGAACCCTCTTCTGTTATTTGGGAAAAGAAGAAAGAAGCTTTTGTCTCAATCTCTGCCTGAGTTCTTTGGGCAATGGTGTGCCGGTAAAGGTTTAACATGTATTTTTCTTTGGCTACAAAAGAACGTTATTTTGTAGTGTTTGTTAAATTCTCCCACTATGGCTGATTCCCAGCCATCAATGCGATGACACTGAAACGTTAATATGAAAGAAACACATCAAGTCTTCGGAAGTAGAACCAACCAGCTCAAGTAGACCCCCACAGCCTTGTAACCACACAGGCTGGCAAAGGGCAAGCGGCACAGACATCCAGAAATAGTGGCAAAATATCTTACTGATCTAACTTCTAATTAATGCGACTTTAGATACATGCACAAAGAAAAGTTAGGGATATAAACAGTTTAAGAATTATAAACTAGGGCGCCAGGTGGCTCAGTCAGTTAAGCATCAGACATCGGCCCAAGTCATGATCTTGTGGCTCCTGAATTGGAGCCCTCCGCATCTGGCTCTTTCTCAGCGCAGACCCTGCCTTGGATCCTGTCTCCCTCTCTCTCTGCCCCTTCCCACCCCATGCACATGCTCTCTCTTTGTCTCTGTCTCTCAAAAATAAACATTGTTTTAAAAGCGAAAAAAAGAATTATATTGTAAACTTATCAACTTATGATACCTTACAACTTACAGTTGACTTAATTCCCATTACTGAATTCAGATGATGAAACCAAAGGTCCCAGCTTCACATAACGAGTAAATGGCCAAGCTGAGAATGGACCAGAAGACTAACTGCTTCCTAAACTATCTCTTTTCCATAATCTCAACTATGAACAACATTCACAAATTCTTTTCTCAAGACCCACATTCTCAAAAATATCCTTTATTGTCTTACCTAAGAACACACAATTCTTACAGGGTGATACCTCCTTTAGAGGTAAACACAATTCAGGATACGGACGATAAAATGAAAATGTGTGTGTGAGGGATATCACCCCTCCATCATCATCCCTGCCATGTTAGTGTGAGATATTCTGATAGGATTCCATGGGACAAGAAAGGAGCCATTTTTTTTTTTTAATTTTAAAAGAGAAAGATATAGGGGATTTCAATAGTTTGATGCCCTATGTGATAGGTGGGAAAGCAAATGTAAGTCTAGAGGGGGAAGAGGCAAAAATAAAGGCCCTCTGAACAATAAGCATCTAACTTACTCATCTAGCCATTCTATCAGCCTGTGGCTGACCTCATAGCAGGTGCTGGGTACTAGTTTGAAGGAGAGAGAACTGGAAGGATAGATGAATGGCAAAGGGTCGAAAGACAGAAGGACAAGAGGGGAGGATAAAGTATAGGAGGGTTCAAGGGCCCCTGATGGGTTGCAGTCTTAAAAATAAGAAGAATGTGGCATGTGGGTGGCTGAGTCAGTTAACTGTCCCACTTTGGCTCAGGTCATGAACTCACAGCTTGTGAGTTCAAGCCCCAATTCAAGCTCTGTGCTGAGAGCTCAGAGCCTGAAGCCTACTTCAGATTCTGTGTCTCCCTCTCTCTCTGCCCCTCCCCTGCTCAAGCTCTATCTCTTTCTCCTTCAAAAAAATAAACAAGTATTAAAAAAAAAATACAAAGAATGTCTGAAAATGGAGCTCTGTTAGAGCTGGGAAATATGGCCTTACTTTGACATGTACTTAGGTGCTGGCTTCTGCAGGCCCCTAAAGTTAGATGAATTTTATCTGTAACCTTCACTGTGCCCATCTTGCCACAACATGGAATTCTCCTGCTCACAAAGGGGATTCTAATGTCCCGTCTTTGTACTTTTACATTTAACAATAATTACAATGAAACCAACAAACTATGTACATACTTAGATTCTGAATTGCATGGACACGATATGTAACTTTTTCTATGAAAAATAACGGTGACTGTTTTATTCAAAGCACATGGCAATAAGGAGTGAAATAAAAGTTATAGGAAATGCTCCCTTTTCATTCAACTAGGCAAATGGACTCTCCACCTGGAAGACGATACTCTTTTTGGAAGAACTGTCGTAGATTAATGGCAGCTTTTCCTATGCAATGATTGATAAAGGCTTTTTCTGTTTTTTTATAAAGTACGTTCCACGAAGGAGGTTATCATCTCTCCACATGGTTCTTTTACGGAGTGGTTTATTTTTTTTTCCATTTGCATAATTTTCATTTGTTATTCACACAGTAATACTCTCTGAAGTACACTTAGCAGAGTAGACTTAAGATTGTTAATGAATTTTTAATTGTCACAGTTTTAAACTCAGTCACTACCAAGGGTTAAACATTACTCCATTCTACATGAGAGAATGTAAGGCCTTCCAAATTCTCTGTACTACTGCATGCTTTAACTGCTAAGTTTTCCACTACCCTCAATAAACAAATTGCATTCTATTACCACCACAATGGTAATGATCAGTTGCTTGTTGAGCTGGGATAACTGATTTTCAGAAGCAGAAGCTGATTTTTATTGTATGAGGTGCAAGACATCATTTGCTTCCTGGTTTATAATCAGTAAAAAGTCTTTTTCGTGTATGTGTGTCTGTGTGTGTCTGTGTGTGTCTGTGTATGTGTTTCCTCTGCTTTATCTCTACTTGTTCAGAAGAAAAATGTTTATTGTTGGTAGGTGCTAAGTGCCTCAGGAAAAGTAGAATCCCTTGACAGAATGGGTTTCCACTGGATGAGGGGAGATGATGGACTAAAGTCATTTTGCTGACTGAGGTTTCCAAAATAAACCAGAGGAAGACATCTGAGATCCATTGAATGAGCTGCTGTGAAGATAAGGCCACACTCTTGTGCCCTCAAAGAATGAGACCTGGGAGAAGCAGGCGGGAGCAACAGATTTAATGAATTCAATCAGCTCCTACTCTAGGAGCCTCAAATGCACAGAAATGGCATGAAAATGGATGTTACATTAAAATTTAATTTAATAAATGTTGGGAGATTTTTGCTGCTTACAGAGAAAAAGTGTTTCAACATTCATGTACATCAGAGGGGATGATCAGAATGGCACTCATCCATCAGGAAGGACACAAGTGACAATAGGAATTTTGGGTCCTCCAGGTGTCCTGCCAAACCAGGCTTAACCCTTTAGATGCTGAACCATGGAGACTTGGGGGATGCCGGGTAGAAAAGGTTAATGAGTGAGGCGCCTGGGTGTTTCAGTACATTAAGCATCCGGCTTCAGCTCAGGTCATGATCTCGTGGCCTGTGAGATCAAGCCCCACGTCAGGCTCTGTGTTCACAGCTCAGAGCCTGGAGCCTGCTTCAGATTCTGTGTCTCCCTCTCTCTCCGCCCCTCCCCTGCTCACTTACATGCATGCTCTCTCTCAAAAATAAACATTAAATTAAAAAAAAAAAGGTTAATGAGTATCTACCAATTTCAGCATTTTATTATCAGTGCCTTCTAAGTGAACATAAGTCCTGTACCATATTTAATTTTGTGCATGCTTGTTCTAACAGATACTCTTCACGTTCTTTTTGACTGATGCCAGTTCCTTCCTATCTTCCTAATCCTGATACATTTTCAACCAGGCAATATTTCATCCTGCCATCCAATCATAATGTTTAAAATGTTATTTTTAAAGTGTTTTTGTAATTACTTTGAAAGAGACAGAGAGCACAAGTGGGGAAAAGGCAGAGAGAGAGAGAGAAAGGAAGAGAGAGACAATCCCAAGCAGGCTCCACACCACCTGTGCAGAGCCTTAATGCAGGGCTTACAGACCCTGAGAGCACAACGTGAGCCGAAATCAAGAGTCGGGATGCTTAACCGAATGAGCAACCCAATTTTCAGACTTTTCCAGTTTTCAAATCATTCCATTCTTCTTTCTTCAAACGGCAATTATTAAACTCATAGGAAATGTCTCATCATTTAACTCAAGAGACAAAAATTTACTGTCTTATACAGAAATACATGGAATAGCCACAAAAAAAATTAACATCTGAATATTATACCCCCTCCTCCTCCTCCCATTAACTTCATCTGAACCCATAGAAGATTTTGCTCAGCACTTTTCCTCTCACCTGCTTAATATGAAAATAAAACAACAGGGGTAGTACTGGCAGACTGGCAGAGAAGAGAACCAAAATATGAGTACTCATGTGGGTCATAATTCCTGTTACACACATACAGCTTTAATGGGACTGTCTCGCCTAACTGAAAGAGTAACACTGGAAGAGGTCTTCCAGGTAACAGGTGCTGACTGTGGATTTGTGAAGACATGAAGAGGTTCTGTCCAGGAAGGTTCCTCATTAGATACATCTGCCCAGTCATCACTGCTAGATTACACTGTGTAGTTCAAACTGGGAATAGCCAATTATCAGAGTTGGAAGGTAATCTTAAATCAAATTCCTCTAGACTCGCAAATGCTCATTTCACACATTGAGTAATGGCACTATCTTTTTCCTTTTTTAACTGAGTCCTCTAGTATGGTGAAGTCAGTGCAAAGCTAGAGGGGGGAAAATATGATTAAATTCATTCTGTAAATGCTTTCAATACCTAAATGTGCTGATGCATACATCACTCAAAATCCTTTTGAGAGGTAGGTAAGGCACTAGGGCACCAGGCACTGACCAGGCATCAGGAATGCTAGAGAGGCAAAAAGGATTATAATGTGGTAATAACAAGTGCAATGATAAGGACAGAAGTTTTGGGTATTAGTTATAGCAGCAACACAGATGACACCCGTGCAAGGGCAGGGGTAACTACGGAAGGCTTTCTGAAGGTGTAGATGCTGAGCTGGGTGGATACCAGTGAGCCTCTCAAAGCAAAGAGGGAAAGGATGCCCCATGCAGTGACTACTGAACATAGTTAAAAAGAAAATAGGCTGTAAAGTTTTAAAGGTGTAATGGGTCAAGGAAAAATCTGAGTCTAAATTCTCTGGTTTAATAATTACTGGGTCTCAGCCGATGACTCTTCTATGCATGTGTTTAATCATAGGCAGCTTTAGAATTACAGAGTGAAAGAGAGCCCTCAGCAGCATGTAAGTACTCTATAAATGATATTTCATCTGCAAAAATCTCAGTGATGCTTTCAGAGGACAGTAATGATTTCTACCTATTTGGAGTAAAAAGATTTAAATCAGAAAATGATAATCAAGGCAGAAGAATTGAGAGCTAACAGATTCACTGGTAGAAATGGCTAGTTGTTGCAGGCTGTGATTTTTCAAAAGCAGATAATGATGTACAACTTGGGATATTTGTAAGGGATCAGAACTATGAAGGAAAGGATGAAGCAGGGTAGGGAAGACAAGTCAAACTGTGAGGCAAGCCTCCCCCCTGCCCCAGCACCACCCAAGGGAGCTTTTAAATAAGCAATGCACCTCAAAGTTGTGTGAGTGGGTGGAGACAGGTCTTTATGCTTCTAGAAGGTGGGAAACCCCAGGAGGGGCCTGACCTCAGACAAAGCAACTTTCAGCTACTGATGATAGACAAACTCCCTGCACTTTGACAGACACTCCCTCCTTGAAAGGAAATCTGGGAGATATCTCTCTGCATCTATCAAAATAGTGTTCCTTAAAAACATGTCCTCCTTCCCTTCTTGGTGAATGAAAGATGGCTCTTCTCAGCCCTCTCAGAGCCAAGCAGGGTACCTGACTGTACACAAGGGAGACTCCAAGTGTGAGTCTTCTGTTTTTCTCCTCCCACACTATGGTCATCAAGGGGACTATATGTTCCAGATGGTACAGCTGCTGGAGAGAGGAGCCTCCATCCACTAGCATGGCAGAGTGGCTACATGGATATTATTTAGAAGAGTTTAACCTTCAGGTGTAATGTATTGAGGAAATGTTACAACATATTAAGGAAGATGGTGATCTTTATCAGATCTGGCTTCAGAAAGGCCAAATGGGCTACCACATGAAAGATGGGCAACCATAGGCAAGGCTGAAGACAGACAACTTAGTATCAGCTTTTGGGTGAGACAAATAGGATGACAAGATGAAAGGATTTATAACCAAGTGGGAGAAAGTAAGTTACAGTAAAGGGTTAACTATACAATTTGATGACAGATCAGATGGAGGGCAGAGTATACAGTCTGGGATATGAGGCTAGTGTCATTTACTTTATTTCCATCAGAGAGGCTCTGATAGGATGATAAAAGCAGCTAATATTTACCAAATACTTTTGTCCATCAGCCATTGTGCTAATAATCACTTTGCATGCATTTCTCCATCTTCTCAATAGTCATTAGGCATGCCTTCTATTTTGCTGGCAGAACCCCAGCTTTATTTAGAAACTAGTTTTTGGTTTTTGTTTTTGTTTTTTTTAAGCATCCTTAGAGGTCTTCCCCATCCCAAGGAGTGAATGTTCATTGGTCTATGGCAATTGTTATAATTCTATTTTCCTTATCAGTGATTTGTTAGACACAGTGCTGTGACAGAAAAACAAAAAGTGGAAAGTCTACAGAGAGACTTCTGGGATCCTTTTCCTCATAATTAAAAAAGAGGAAATAAAAAAAAGTTCATTCCTGCCTTTTAGCATTGCCATGTGAGGCCCCTCTGCCGGTACCATCTTGCTATGCCCCAAAAGGGAAAGTCTAGAGACTCCCAAAGAAAGTGACCAGGATCCCTCACATCATGGAGCCACTGAAGTAACCAGCTCTGATAAAGCCTACCTTCTGAGTTCTTGTGATTTGAGGTAGCACATTGTTCTCATTGTTTAAGCCACTATGAGGTTACTTGATCTTAAAGGATCCTAGCTGATATAAAGGCTGCATTTAGTGTTATTATCTCTGCTTGAAGGAGGTAGGAGAAATAAGAGAAGAGTCCAAACCCCATATCTCTCTGTGACAGTGGAGATTCTCTTATAGATTTGGTAGTCATCCCTATCGAAGTACTAAAATCTTAAATGCCAGTATTTGGGAAAATAATTGGGTCATTTTTTTCCCCCTGAGACCTGCGATCAGACTGTCACAATCTCAAGTTTTCTTCTCACTTGTGAGATATCCTTTGTTTCACGGGATTTCAGTCATAGCTATTTCCTCCATTCTTGCTATGACCCTTAAATATTTCACCAGCACCAATCACCACATTAGATACAGTGCCATTAGCTCTGAATGGTTGTCAGAGGCTGTTAAAGAACTATTGAAATGCAACCTTTCATTAGTGACTGGTGTGCAATTTTGTGACATCTAACAGGGCCCTAGGCTGCTACTGTGGCAGCAGACTTTTCAAGGACTATATTCTTCTGAACAAAAGACGTTACCAAATTCAAAGGTTCTGTCTTTTGTTTCCAGCCTCATTAGTGGCTCAGGTGAAACTATCCTTTTCTTCTGAATAAAATTGTTCATGTTTTCTTCAATGAAAACAACCTCACACTGTGTAACCTTTAGAAAATGCATTATTTTCATTTTAATTTTATAGTAGTTGCCTAATGAAGGCAAGATACTCCTGAAAAATACACAAAACTGGGAAAATCACTTATTTCAAACCAAAAAAAAAAAAAAAAAAAATGAATCAGAGAATTTTAACCAAATCTTAACTGTAACCAAAACTTATTTTGCTGAGTTTATTTTGTTTAGTCTTCCATTGAGTATGAAAGCATAGAGAACAATGACAGTAATCCATTCCCTCAGCATGATGCTGTCATTTCCCAAAATGAAATATGGTATTAAATATCAATCCCTGAACCTAATGTTTGCATCCTATGTCTTCTCATCTTCACAGTCTTGTCAAACACTCCCTCTCCTGCATCAATAACCTCTCACTTCTTGATGTCCTATTACCACCAGCATACAAACACACACTAATACTGTTCTCTGTGAAACAAACCAAATAAAAACTCCCTTGACCTTGATGTGAACCGTTTCTGCCATTGCTCCACTTTTCCCCAGTTAATTGTAAATGTTCTTGACAAACTTAAGAGTCGTGTTGTAGGATCTTCTAAATGTCCTCCAATCAGGTTTCTGCCCCTCTATTTCAAGAGAGATATCTCATCAGAGCCACTACAAAAATTTGTCCAGAGGTCAATGTTCTTTCCTCATCTTAACCACAATGATCCATTGATGTCAGCACAATTGCACATCTTTCTTCCTAAAACTTTCTCATCTCCTGATGTCTAGAACCCCACATACTTGTGATTGACTGCCTACTTTGTTAGCGGCTTCATTACAGCCTCCTTTGCTGGTTCTTTTTCCCCTGCTGAACCAGTGCATGTCCCCGGAGCTCTTATCAGCTCTAAATATGCTAAGTGACAGCTTTTCAAGTCTCTGGCTTCAAGTAGAACCTGTTTGCTATGACTTCCATGTCTGTACCTTTAGATCCACATTTGCCCTAGAACTCTAGACTCACACATTGACCCCCTGCTTGATATCTGTCCACAGGTGTTTCAGTAAACTTCTTAAAATTAACACAGCCCAAACAGAACTCTTGATTCTCCACAGGATCCATCCACCAAACTAGCTACTGTCTGACATTAGCTTCTTTGAATAAACAACTTAATTCAGTTTCTCAAATCAAACTTAAGGATTTTTGTTGATTTCTTGTTATCCATCAGAGATCCCCACTCTCAAGTATACCTACCAAATCATCAACATATCATGTTCAATTTTGCCTCAAAGACCTATCCTAAACCTATTTCCTAGTTCCCCATTTCTACCATATAAACCACCACTGCTCAGTCAGATTATTCACAGCACCATAGCTAGCCTCTCTGCCTCCATTCTGTCACCACACTAGATTTTTGTTTTGTTTTTACTGATTAACTCCAGAGAGCTATGATTTACATGCAATACAAAACACCTATTTTAAGTTAACAAATTCAATGTGTCAACTGTGGATCCCCAGAAAATCATTACCCCAATGGAATATTTCCAACAACACCCCAAATTTTCCATTTGGCTATTTGCATTCTACCCTCCCTTACCTCTGGCCAAGGGAGTAACTGTTAAGCTCTGTTACTGTGTTATTAGTTTTACCTGTTTTGTAATTATAAAACTATAATGGGTTTATATAGTATGTGCTCTTTTGTGCCCTAGGTAGCCCAACATAACGTTTTACGATTCATCAATGTCGTAGGTCTAAGTAGTTTGTTCCATTTTATAGCCTGGATATACCACTACTGAAGAGAGAAAAAAAAAAAAAGTCAAAGAAAATCTCTGTGACTTTAAAGGATAAAAGCGCTAAGTAGATTATAATAAAAAAATAAACATCATCACCACAATGAACTCCCTAAAATTAGTTAATATTCCTAGTCCTGAGGACTTATTTGATATTAAAATATATTTTCCCATCGTCTTACTGTCAAAACTATAACTTCATATACAAAATGCATTTTCTCTAGATGAATCCACTGTAATGTACTTTGGTTTTTAGTTAAACAGTTTAGAGTATTTATAATGAATATAATTATTTACATAGTTGTTTTTAAGTATACCATATGACTATCTGTTTTTCAATTTGTCCCATATATATTTTTTTTGTTCTTCCTTGCATTCTTTTTGACTGTTTAAATATGTTTATCATTAAATTTTCCTTTACTGTGGTCTTATTAACAGTAATTTTTAAGTTGATAAAGCAGGAGCTCTAGAGCTTGCAGAGCACCTTTTGTCACTTTTCAAGTATTATGACACTTCAGAGATTAGAAATGCTTAACAGTATACTTCTAACCCACTCTTCTTTATACATTTTATGTCAATCTTCATCTACACATCATAAACTCCCCAAATATATTACATTTAAAATTAAACAATAAAATATATTTTATAGAAATTGAAAAATGAGGGAACATTTTTATTTACCCACTGAGGGACTATTCACCGTACTTTTTCATTCCTTAGTAAAACTTATTAAAACGTTCCTTCAGCTGAAGAAATTTAAACTTTCTTTTTGGGAAGACCTTCTGGTGAGGGATTCTCCAAGTTTTTCTTTTCCTGAACATACATTTATTTTATCTATCTTCATTCCTGAAGGGGATTTTTTTTTTCTGGATATAGAATTCTAGATTGACATATGACAAAAAGTCAATCATCTTCTCATGTTTATTCCCCTCCATTTGATCTTATTTTTCTCTTCTAAAATTGTATTTTTAACAATGATTTTATGTAATTTGAATTATGTGTTTTGGCCTTTTTTCCCTGATTGGAATTTTTTGAAAATCTGGGACACATGACCGTATCATGTCTGTGCAAATTTGGAAAATGCTGGTCCGTTATTTCTTCAATTTCTGTCAACCTCCTTTTGGAGTTCCTTTTGGAACAACAAATATATTTGTTGCAGTAATATTTTTTTTTCTCTCAGTGCTTCTGTATGCACAATTTCTATCACTGTGTCTTTCAATCCACTGATCTTTTTTCCACTGTGTTTAACTTGCAGAAAAATTTATCAATGCACATAATGTATTTGGGGTTCTAGACATTCCATTTGGTTCCTTTTTAATACTTTGTATTTCTCTCCTCACTATGTTCCTATATACATCAATTCTTGAATGATCTGGATATTTCCTTTTCCAAGAGCTCAGGTACCTAAATTAAAGGTCATGGGTCACTCTGGTCAAGTACTGGGGAATTCTACTACACATTTATCACAGTGAAAAATGATCCTTCATCATAGGCAGAACCTCTCTTTCAGTCAATAGGTTCATGGTCTCAGAAATGGATCACACCTAGAATCCGGGGAAAGACTATCGTGTTTTGATGGGCAGCTTCTCTCTGCTTCTTCATCTTCCATTTTTTAAATCTATTTTGATTGTATACATTATGCAAAACCCTTATTTGCTGTCTACTCATTTTTCCTTAAGGACTAACATATTCTGTTAACCATCTCCTTATCTCATTGTGAGGCTAGCCTCCTCTGTCTGCCACTCAGAACTTACCACCTACTGTGATCACTGCACTTACCTTGCTTTTGATTGCTAAGCATGAGCATCTGGTCTTATTTGAGATGCAACCATAACTAATTGCTATCAGTTCTATAATAGCACCCCCTACTGTCATTCTTTGCCTAGAAAGAACAGCCCTCACTGAGCTAATTTTTTATTCCCCTTTCACCATTCCTTATTGCACTGGAATGTTCTCTCTGCCTTCCCATAAAACATTATAAGCTGTTCATCCAGCCTCGTGTAATAGATTCTGCCCACCTCTCTGGGTCCTTTAATTCTTTTTCCTGCCATCCACCCTGAAAACTCTGGAAATTCTACTTAATTTACTTCGGCTCAGTATTTGTTCCCTGTTTCCAAGAATTATCCTAGGAGAGAATTAGCATGACTTCCCAGGGTAGATGCCAGAATATTAAATTGTTTCACAGGACACTGCTCCCATATTGATAAACTCTCCTTTCCCCAACTTTCTTTCTCCGCTGCCCTACTGTGTTCAGCACCATCAGGATCCAAACTGTGCACAGACCCTCGTCTTCTCCTGGTATACTGATACGTATTAGTGAGATCGTGCAGCAACTTCAGCATGTGGTCACTCTTCTCCTTCCCAAGCTCTATACTTCTTCATATTGGTATTCTGGGATTTGAGATGGCAGTGCCTTATATTGGGTTCCCTGAAAATGGGATTTTTCAATGATAAAGGTGACTGGACAATGCTCTTAGAAAGTTCACCTGAGACAGTGTGCGAAAGGCGGGCTTTGGCAGAAGGAGAAGCTGAATCACAAGGTAGTTGTAACTGAGCCCTCAGCCAATCTACACAAAGTCCTGGGGCTTTGGATGCCCTTTGGAGTTTTTCCCAAATAAGCTAAGGATGCCAGGTCTTCAAATCTCTGCATCATCTGGTCATTGTCCACAGGTTTCCTACCCACACTCCTTACCCCATTTCAGGAAGGAATGTAATTTTGAGCAAAGCAGCTGCTCATTGCCAAATAAGAAATCACAATGAAGGCTTAAGCTTTATGTGAGTCTATCAGCAGCTGGTAGACAGATAATTAGACCTTGAAAAGGTGACCTGGGTGGGACACCTAATATCCACTAAAGACATACACAATTGTTGAAAGCAGTTCCCAAGTTTCTTCTGATTTCCATACTTATGTTTTTTTTTTAATTTTTTAATTTAAATTCAAGTAAGTTAACATAGAGTGTAGTATTGGTTTCAAAAGCAGAACTCAGTGATTTATCACTAACATATAACACCCATTGATCATTCCAACAAGTACCGTCCTTAATGCCCTTTGCACATTAACCCATCCCCCCCACCCATCTCCCCTCCAGCAATCCTGTTTGTTTTCTATATTTAAGAGTCTCCTACAAGGTTTGTCCTCCTCCCTGTTTTTATCTTATTTTTCCTTCCCTTCCTCTATGTTCATGTTTTTTTCTTAAACACTACATATGAGTGAAATGATGTATTTGTTTTTATCTAATTGTGTTTAGCATAATACACTCTAATTCCACCCATGTGATTGTAAATAACAAGATTTTGTTCTTTTTGATCACCAAATAATATTCGTGTGTGTGTGTGTGTGTGTGTGTGTGTGTGTGCATGCGCGCCACATCTTCTTTATCCATTCATCAGTTATGTTTGCAATTGCTTGGTGCTTACAAAGCCATCCTGGTCAAATTCAGCATCATGCTACTTCACTCTATTTAGTCAAATCCATCTAGTTTTTCTATGTTTTATCTGTTGGTGGTATCACCATTCACCTTTTTAAACAAGATAGAATTCATCTCTAATTCCTGCATTTTGCTAATTTTTTTTCATGGTCGAAATGCCCTTTCACCCTTTGCTCTACAAAGTAAAATTTTATTCACCCTTCAAGGCCAAGCTCAGGTATCACTTCCTTTCTAGAGCTGTCTTTGGTTGCTCTAAGCAAAATTAATTATTCTGTCCTCTAAGCCACCGACATAGGCTATACATCATACTCCTCTTCTACGGCTGCCTTAACAAAATACCACAGACTAGGGGGATTAAACAAGAGGAATTTATTCCCCATAGCTTTGGCATCTGGAAGTCCAAGATCAGGGTGCCAGTATGTCATGTTTTGGGAGAAGCTCTCTTCCTGACACGCAGATGGCCACCTTCCCCTGGTCTTCACATCCAGAGCATGTTCTCTACTGTGTCTTCTGACAAGAGTACTAATCCTGTTGTGAGAGCCCCATCTTCATGATCTCATGTAAAGTAATTACCTCCCAATGGCTCCATCTCCAAATATCATTACAATGGAGGTTTAGGGCTTCAATACAGGACTTCGGTGATGGGGACAGTGTATAGACACATTTAATCCATAGCACACATTATTCTGTAACAGGACTTATCACACTGTGTTAATGTAAGTAGTATACATGTATAAATTCTCTTTAAACCATGGACTTCTAAAAGGCAGGCACAGTCCCATTTCATTTTGATCTCCAGTGACTTACACAGGTTCAGCTATTGGGTTATGCTTAAGGCTTATTTGCTGAATTATAGATAAAACTGTATTATACATGTGCCTTTTTAAATATAAAAAGGCAAGTCTGGGTTCCTAATTCTATGTTGATATATGCCAGTAGCTTGCCAGTATCAAGATTCTGGTAGTGACAAATTAGTTATGCTTAAATGGCAGACCCTATTTTTTACGCACAGAATACTGTACTTGCACTTCACAGCACTTTACAAAAATGTAACGAGTTAGATGTATATTGAGCTCCTTAGTATTTTATGCTCTAGTTACACACAGAGTCTATGTATGTCCTATTTACCACTACATATCTTATGCCTAGTACCTAGAACTTGATAATTTTTTAATGAAATCATAGACATGAATATATTGATCTCCCAGATGTGGAAAACACAGCTATAGAAAAAAAAATTTCCAATATTCATCAAGGAAAAATTTTAGACAGATTAGCTTGAGTACTGATGGACTGTAAAAAACAAAGAGAGAAAGAAAGAAAGAAAGAAAGAAAGAAAGAAAGAAAGAAAGAAAGAAAGAAAGATGTAAACCAAGGAGTCAATCACATAGAAGTAGGACTAAGAAAAGAAAGGGCCCGCTTTCTCTGAGAAAAAGCATGTAGACTATAAGGCTAACTTGAGCTCAAAGTAAGGACTAACTGGAGTTACCAACCAGTTAGCAAAACGTCTAAACATTCCAGATATTGAAAGCTCTGAATGCCCCACATCAGAATTTAGTCACATACAAGCACATGGATAGAAAAGATGTAGATTCCAAGGAAATAAATGTGACAATAAGCACATTAATAAGCATAGTATTTTCTAAAGCCAATACCAACTCTGCCCACACTGAAGTAAAAAAGGCAAAATGCCTTATGAAGGATTACTACAGGATATGTATTTCACCAAATGAAAATAAGAGGTGCTTACTCACTGGTACATTGAATTCTTAGAATACTAAGTTGTCAGTGGATAGGAACACGACAAGGATTATGATTTATATTAATATGTTCTTTTTTTTAGTACTTATATGTATTTTCAAAAATGCAAAAAAATAAAAATGAATTAGTTTCAGTGACTTAGTCAATTTTTTTAAACTAAATTTTATTCATTTTTATTTTTTTAAGTTTATTTACTTATTTTTCAGAAAGAGAGTACAAGCATGGGAGGGCAGAGAGAGAGGGAGACACAGAATCCAACAGGCTCCAGGCTCTGAGTTGTCAACACAGAACGTGACCAGGGCACAAACCCACAAGCAGGCTCCAGGCTCTGAGCCATCAGCACAGAGCCTGACGCGGGACTTGAACTCACAAACTGTGAGATCATAACCTGAGCTGAAGTCGGACTCAACCTGCTGAGCCACCCAGGCACCCTGACTTAGTGAACTTCTTGTTGTTAATAACAAAAATCAACTGAGCCTAGAACTATCTATTGCATCTCTGTTTCATTCTTTGGTTGAGTCTCCTTCAGTTGATTGCTAGTGAAGCAGTGTAATACTGGTTCTTACCAAGAGTCATTTGATGGAGGAAATGGCTTTATCAACTAAAATCGATGCTTGGCTTAAATTATGATATGAACTCAAACCTCCATTAGCCAAAGGACAGTGATAAATACAGCAAGCCCATCAGGGCCTCCAAATATTGATGACTCAATAGGCTGATTTAAATAGGGATGACTCACATTCCAGTAAATTTTCATTACTGTGAGCAAACCAGGTTGTAACCTTTTAGTGTTCTTAGAAAAAATTGGTTATTGATCAAAAACAAAAGTCATAGAATCTGATACACACATAATGCAGTGAGAAACAGGGAAGTATCCTTCATGTTAATGGCAGTTGACACTGCCACGGACCTTCTTCTGAAGCAATTCAGATCGACTTAATGGGATTTTCTCCCATAAGAAACATTTTCCAAACCCTGAAATTTACTGTGTTCATTTCCCATGTTTTGTGGCAGGATTTATTTTCTAGAGTAATGGCTTTAAGCCCATAGAGCTTTCTTCAGTTTTGGACTTATAACCTCCTTGTTCTTATTTCTTTCTTAGTTTATGACTAAATGGAATAGCCCATATAAATCTTCACAATTAATCATTAATTTCTTATGGGCTTTTCTTCATGCAGTCTCAAACTAATTTCCAAACAGATAGTCTTAAGTCTATCAGCAGCCTGCCTTTAAAAAATAGTAAGTAAAATATACCTTTTGCCCTATCTCCATACTTTTGGATTAAAGTCTGTTATGTTTTTCCACGACATGTCTCCTTGCATTAGGTGCTCCATGCCAAATAACAATAAATGTTTTAGTATTAAACCAAGGAGTAGAAGGTGTAACAAGTAGATATCTTAAAAATAGCCTCTTTTTAATGATGAATATAAAAATGGCTCAGAATAGGTTGAGGTATGAATGGGATCCTCTCCTTTCTTGCCTCAATACACAGAAATTATGAATAAAATAAAATCCTGGATAAATATCCTTAGTTGCACAGCACAGTTCCTTGTTAGTTAGCATTTAATTACAATTTTTTTGTGTGTCAGCTTAAAAACTAATTTATACTTTAGGCAGAAATAGATCCATATGAAATTATAATCTGAGCTCAAGTTTTTGTTGTTAAATTAAAATGCAGAAATATTATGTCATTTATTAATAAATATTAACACTGTAGCAAGATATCTATCTAAGCTCATAAATTCTAAAAGTAGGTCACTAATTATGCATTACTTTGCAAAGCTTGAATGGTAGACATAGCCTTTTTTGACAGG
Organism: Lynx canadensis; assembly: GCF_007474595.2. NCBI lineage: Eukaryota > Metazoa > Chordata > Mammalia > Carnivora > Felidae > Lynx > Lynx canadensis. Next base: position 99,117,726 of record NC_044303.2, on the reverse strand, counting down.
GGGGCTTGACACATTTAGTATCTCTGATTCAACCTTATGTAACTTCGTAAAATAAGAACATTACTTGAATATTTAAATATATTTAAAGCCTGGGTGGCTTAGTCGGTTAAGCTCCCAACTTTGGCACAAGTCATAATCTCACTGTTCAGGAGTTCAAGCCCCACGTCGGGCTCTGTGCTATCAGCAAAGAGCTCCTTTGGATCCCCTGTTCCCCTCTCTCTCTGCCCCTCCCCTGCTCATGCACTCTCTAGCTCTCAAAAATTAAAAAATTAAAAAATTAAAAATTTAAGTGCAATCAGAAGTAGCATGGATACTGTTTGGTTAGAAATAAGCAAACAGAACTTACAAAATTTATAGAACCTTAGTAAAACTGTCAAGAAAGCAGAGAGAAAATAAAATTATCAATATTTGGAATGGAAGAGGGGTATTTTTACAGATCCTTTGGACTTAAAAAAAAGTAAGAGACAATTATAATCAACTTTATGATAATAAACTTGACAACATAGATGAAATTGAAAAATCCTTTGGAAAACACAATTAACCAAAATTGACATGAGAAGATATAGAAAGTTTTGATACCATTGTAAATACTACAGAAGTTGAATTAATTATCAGAAATATTTCCACAAAACTCCATATCATTCCACTGATGAATTGCATCAAACTTACAGGGAATAAATATTACAACTTGACAAAGACATGTCCAAAGATGACAGAAGAGGAAACACTTGTCAATATATGAAGCCATCATAACCCAAGTCCCAAAACTGGACACAGACGTTTTAACAGAAGATTATATAGGTTGACAGAAATCCTCAGATGTAAACTGAATCCAATATTTAAAAAGAAAATACACAATGATCAAGCTGGGTTTCTCTCTGGAATGCAGTTAATTCAACATTTGAAAATCAACCAATATAATACAAGATATGAGAATAAAGGAGAAAAACTATATGTTTATTTGAACAGTCACCAAAACAGAGCAAATTAAACTCACATTCATAATAAAAGAGAGGACCAAAGAGGGAATTTATTCACTCTATAAAAAAAAAAAGTCACCTAATAATACAGGTGAGACCACATACAATGGTAGGGAATTGAATTTCTGATCCTGAACATCAGTACATGGTATGCATTTCACATATAATATAGGTTCTAGGCAATGAAATAAGGTGATAATAAATAAAAGATATGAAAATCAGAAAAGAAGAAAACTGTATCTATAACTGTAAATGACATGATTGTCTATGGAGGTAATTCTTCTAATTTCAAATCAACTCTCTCAACTAGCAAGTCAGTCACAGAGAGAGGTTTCCAGGAACAAAGTGAAAATACAAAAATCAATTGTATTTCTATTTAATTGTAGAAAACAATTGGAAAATGAAATTTTAAAAGACATATGTAAAATAGTATAAATATATCACACTTCAATAAAATTTTTCAAAAAATACAGGATCTTTGCACCAAAAACAGGGCTAAGACAAGTAAGACAGAAAGAAATGAAAATATACCTTTTCCATGTATTAGAAGATTCAGTCCTGTTAAAAATGACAAAATTTGACCCCAAATTCAATAATACCAAATCAATATTGCAGCTGGAAGTTTTGTAAAAATTGACAAGCTAGCTCTAAAATTTAAATAGAAATGTAAAGGCGTAAGATAGCCCAAACAATTTCGAAAAAAAAAAAAAAAAAGAGCAAAGTTGGAGGATTTAAAAATCCACCTGAGGGGCGCCTGGGTGGCGCAGTCGGTTGGGCGTCCGACTTCAGCCAGGTCACGATCTCGCGGTCCGTAAGTTCGAGCCCCGCGTCAGGCTCTGGGCTGATGGCTCGGAGCCTGGAGCCTGTTTCCGATTCTGTGTCTCCCTCTCTCTCTGCCCCTCCCCCGTTCATGCTCTGTCTCTCTCTGTCCCAAAAATAAATAAACGTTGAAAAAAAAAAATTAAAAAAAAAAAAATCCACCTGAATTTAAACTTTAGTATACAGACATCGTAATCAAGACATTGAGGCATTAGCCTAAAGAGAGGCAAATGGACTAACAGAAAAAAAAAAGAACAGAAATGGACCCATACTTACAAAATCAAATGAATCAATGTAATTCAATGGTGAGTGAAAGTACAATCTTTAAAACAAACGCTAATGAAATAGATAGGTAAAACATTGGGGACAAAGATTATGACTTTTAACTCATACCAAATTCTAAAAGATAAACTTTGAGATAGATTACTGTCCTAAAAATAAAAACTAAAATTACAGTACTCTAGGCGAAACCACAGAATATGTTTGGGATAGGAGTAAGTAAATATATCTTTAGCAGGGCATAGAAGCAGTTCTAAAAGAAAAAAAAAATGACAAATTAAACCATCACAATTTCAAAAATCTGTCCATCAAAGGACACTATAAAGAAAGAATAGGTAATCACAGACTGGGAAAAGTATTGCAAATATGTATCTGATGGACTTACAGCATAATACATAATTCTACAACTCATTAACTGAGATAAATAATCCAATAAAAAGCAAGAAAACTACTTTCATAAATACTTCACAAGAAAGGTATATAAATAGCCAATAAATAGCAAAATATGCTCGATGTCATGTTTTATTAGTCATCATGGAAATTCAAATGAAAACCACAACAAATACCACTACACATCCACTAGAATGGTAGGATTAAATTAAAAAAAACAAAAAATTAAACATTAAAAGACCAACAACTCGTTTTGTCAAGAGTGGGGAACACCAGAATTCTCATCTATTTAAGGTAGAAATACAAAATAATACAATTATTTTTAAAAATGGCACTTTATTTGAAGTCTAAATATATACCTAGTTTGTAATCCAGTCATTCCAATTCTAAGTACTTACCCAGAAGAAATTTTAAAAAGTACATTCACAAAAAAAGTTAGACAAAACAGAGACAGAAATAAGCATAGCCCAAATCTAGAAACAACCCAAATGACCATCAACAGAAAAATGGATAAACAAATTGACTGTAATACAGTCATATTATGCAATACTACTCAGCAACAAAAAGAAGCAAATTGCTTATACATAAAACAGGGTTAAATTTCACAGACATGCTAAGGAAAAGAAGTTGAGCACAGAATATATACTTGAAGAATGAACTTCTCCAAGAGTGAAAACTAATCCACAGTAAAAAAAAAAAAAAAAAAAAAAAAAAAAAAAAAAAAAAAAAAAAAAAAAAAGCCAGAGAAGTGGTCATCCCTAGGTGAGTGGAGATTGAGTGTTAGGGACACATGGAAATTTTTAGATACAGAAATAATGATACAGAACAGAGAAAAGATGGTTACTGGAATGATACCTTGATCAAGCAGCTGAGATAGAATATACTCTAGTGCATAAGCAGAGGAATTAACTTCAGACAAAAGCACATATGGAGAAATCATGATGATGTGAGGAGGAAGCAGAATATATAACATGAGTGGAAGAGAGAAGCAGAGTAAGCTTTTCAGACAACATTAAATAAATCCCATTGGCTCTTTTTGTTCAGAATTTATAATGGGATGAAGAATGTTGTGTGTTCTTCCCAATCTTATCTAACTTCATGGATATGTATGTGAAGTATCTGAAGAGTTGGATTTAACCATAGCTGCAGCTGAACCCAACTAGCTAATGAAATAACAGAAGACCAAGGGAGCTGAGGGTTTATCAAAAGGAAGGTTTCTAATGATTAAGCAAGTAATTTGAGCTATGTAATGTGGGTAAAGTTGCTGAGAGTGTGAATGCCTATTATTTCAAGTGAATAAAGCAAATAGAGTGTTAAGAGTGAGTAGTGAGGGGCGCCTGGGTGGCGCAGTCGGTTAAGCGTCCGACTTCAGCCAGGTCACGATCTCGCGGTCTGTGAGTTCGAGCTCCACGTCGGGCTCTGGGCTGATGGCTCAGAGCCTGGAGCCTGTTTCCGATACTGTGTCTCCCTCTCTCTCTGGCCCTCCCCCCGTTCATGCTCTGTCTCTCTCTGTCCCAAAAATAAAATAAAACGTTGGAAAAAAAAAAAAAAAGAGCAGTGAGTACTAAAAAGGGGAGCTGGGGAAAGAGAAATGAAATATAGGAAATAAAGAGGAATAATGCATAATGTGGGGTAAAAATAAGGTCTAGCATATGGCTAGGGAATAAAGAGCTCAGGAAAAAGGGAGGTCAAAAGAAGAGGTGCTCAAGAAATGGAGGGAGCAAGGTGCTGGAAGATTTATCTATGAATCCATGAATATTCACATTGCCACAAATTAAAATGGAAGAGGTATTGATAATGACAAAGAGAGGTAAATCTCCGAGAAATGAAGAGAGAATGACCAAGGCACAGGCAAATGCCAGAAACAAGGAAAGGTAGTGGGTAATAAATCTGTTATCATGAGGTTTAAACCTTGATGGTGGGGTGCTTAGAGAAGAGCATAAGGGAATCGTCCAAAATGGTCTGAAAACCACCATGAAAAGTAGAGGTGACACAACCTCACCTTAAAGGCCAGTGTCAAAGCCCAGTTAGGGATGAAAAAGCAGACATTAATTAAAAGCTACAGGGGACATAGAGTTTTTAAGGAAGACCCTAGGTTTTTTAAGAGCTAGAAAGCAAAAGTATGTTCAGAGAAGAGTTTAAAAACCCATTATATTATGCTGATAATGGATTATGAGTTCCAGAAAACACAGTAGAAGGGTTTTTGGAAGCTAAGGAAGAGTTTAACAAAGGAAGGTAATGGCAGGTAGAAAGGGTGTTTAGAACCAGTGAGGTGAATGGACCAGGAAGCATGAGTTCCTGGTGCTAACTGTTCAGAGGGGAGTAGAGGGTTTAATGGCATTACTTGTTCTGGATTTAAGCCAAATAGAAACAACAAGGCTATAAATGTGGGGGGTTGAGGGGTGGTGTAAGAAGGCATAAATGTATGGTTTACCACCTTGACCTCTGTTGACTGAGAAGAGGAGGTCTGGGATTCAGAACTTGTTCATTGTGTGAAGACCTCTTTACGGCCAGAATGATAAGCATTGAAGGCCTAGAGAGATGTGGTCTTAGATCACTGTGTGGATTTATTCCTGACTTCTGTTAACTTATTTTACACCAAGTTTAGACCAACTTAAAATATTTCTGTGCTTTGTAAATAAAAGCTACACATTTTAATCTAATATGTATCGAGCACTGAGTATATGCCAGGCAATGTCAGTATATGATAAGTGTATACATGTTTTAACTCAATTCAAAAAACCATATGAAGTACATGTAATTATCATCCCTATTTTATAGATGAAAAAAACTGACGCAAAGTAGGTTAAATATCTTTCTGAAGATCAGAAAAGTAGTGTTTAGGGGTGCCTCAATGGCTTGGTGAAGCATTTGACTTCGGTCAGGTCATGATCTCCCAGTGTGTGGGTTTGAGCCCCGCATCAGACTCTGCACTGGCAGCGAGGAGCCTGCTTGGGATTCTCTCTCTCTCTCCCTGTCCTTCTCCCGCTTGTGTGCGTGCTCTCTTAAAAATAAATAAATAAACATTTTTTTTTAAAAAAAACACACCAAAAGTAGTGTTTAAAGCCAAGATTTTAAGAGAGTCCACTCTAGACTGTGTGTTTACTTAAATGCCAATAAATGAGAAGACAGTATTTTTTGTTTGTATTGTTTTGTTGGTCTTAGTAGAGCTTCATTTTTATATGTTACAAGCTTGCTTAGAAAACTTCCATAATAATATGTGGAATGAGAAAATCATGTTGTTCTCTTTTAATTCTTAGCCTTTAACAGAACACCTGGATTTACACCTTTTATATTTGATGATGAAAATGATGTGTTTAATGGATTCAATTAATTCCCCTTTGCAAATTTTAACTATTGAACTATGGTAAACATTCATTTTTACTGTTAATTACAGCTATTAGGCAAAATAGAAAGGTTTTTTTCACCATAAGAACAGAAATTTAAAGAGTATTTCTGACAACAGTGCTCCCAAGTCTGTTTCTTATATTTAGTTAAAGCAGCCATGAAAGATACACACGTGGGCTGTGAAAGCAATACAGAAGTGCAAGTATCACTGGAAGAAACGGAACAGCTCTTCAAGGAATGAGACGATACAAGGTCAATTATTTGGAAAGCCATTAGGTAAGAGCCTGCTCTTATTTTCATGCCCTAAACTCTGCATTCGGGATTCCAGGGTGATGAGTTTGATCAAGCATTATTTTAAGAGGCAACCAGATGGATGCTCACTCAGATTCCATGCTGTGGCCTCAAGGAGTTTTCCTGATAGGTACATTTTACAATATTTCCTACCCTTAGCAGGTGCCTTAACATCCTTCATATAAAATCCCAATTGATGACTAGCCAATGATTATCAAATGAGCCATAACTTTGTCCTGGGTTAATATTTTCTATAAAGTAAATATTCTTTTGTAAATTTAATTATCAAACAAATACCCAATTTTGAAAATTAAAATTTATTCTGTTAATTTGGGGAGAGTTTTGAGAATCATATGCATGCACCATGCTTCTAATTTATCAGATTTTATTTATCCTTGCTATGACATATTATTAATGTCATCACTCTGAACAGGAGCAGCACACAAATTTCCACAACTGCTGCTTCTGCTTCTGGATGGAAGAAACCACACAGAAAAAAAAAAAAAATCAATAGAAGACGGGAAAAGATTAAAACCTCAAAGTTTAGTAAAGTACACACCATTAGGAAGATTTCTCCTTTTAGTAAAAAAACAAATCTGTTTAATAAAGCCTAATTAAGCCAATTTACTTGGTCCTCGTGGAAGCTAACTATTCAGTCATCTTTTTTGTAAGGATTTTTCACACATTTGACAGTTATTTGTCAATTTGTCTCTAACCTGTCCTTCTCCAAATGAAATCATGTGCAATTATTTTTGTATTGGTCTTTAATCATCTCTGTATGTTGTTTTGCCATATAATTAACAAGATTTATAATGTTCTTCACAGTGAGGTTTTAATGTATGAAGAAACCAAGAGTCTAAAAAATGAAAAAGAAAGTGGGAAATATATTAACTTCTTCCATTATCTAGCATCTTACCGAGACTCCGTGACTATCTCCCAATTTTTAATGTATAATCAATACGAGATGCACGTCCCATATACGAATACAGTGCTCTCGGTACTCAGGACTCAGGAGATTTCCTTGCTGTTTACAGTAGTAACAGTAAAGTTAAACCTAGCAAACACATTTCCTTGCAAACTCCCTTGCCATCACTAATAAGCACTGCTGAGAGAGCTGTAGGGTACCCTGGGACCAAGTGTATCTGGAAGTGTCTTCTTCCTCAGTAACCTTGCAGCTGTCTGTTTCTCACAGCCTAGACGTCTCATGCAGTATTCAGAATGACAGTATTACCCAATATGTCCAAGTTCACCAAGGGGAGGGAAGCGAGAGGAAGATCTGACCAGGCCTGCATCAGCTGAACAATGCCCTAATCAGCCTGACATCTAGAAAACTTTGCACAGAAAAAAAAAGGGAGGGGGGTTAACTGGGATAGAAAAAGGAGCTCGGGAAAAGCAACTTTATTGATGGGACCTGAGGGAGAATGAGGACCAAAGCAAGATGGTTGGGTTCCTCAAGGTTCTTCCAACAAAGAAGCCTGATAGAACATTCATGATAAATCCTAGCCTGGTAAAAGGATCCTTACTCCACTCACTTGCTGTCTCACATTTTTACTCAAATCACTAAGACAAACCCTCATTTGGAACCCGAAGCTCTGAGCATGATGGCCCACCTTTACTACTTTTATTTTGCCAGCTGCCTGTAAGCCTTCTCACTGTGCAGATTAGCACCACAAATACCATCCCTGCAAAGAGTACTTCGGTCCTGGATAACATCACCCTCCACCATCAATTACTGGGTGCTTCTTTTGTTTCTTCCTAGTTTGCCTTTTGTAATATATCATGTTTAATTGCTTCTTTTAAGTTGAATGATACAGTCTCTGCTTAAGATTTAACAGGGCCATGAGCAACCTGGACATCTGCCTGGCTACACTTCCAAAGTGAGCATAGTATGACTCAGAGTAGCTCATAAATATCACTTGAATTGAGTTGGCTGGGGTTTGGAGAGGTGGGAGAACTTGAAAGTGATTTTTCACTAGATCATAGTCCTAGGGCATTGTCACTGTCCCACAGCCAGATGGAAGACGGGTCATCATGATCACCACATGCAGTCCACGCTTGTGGACTCCTCTGTGAGAGGCTGTCAACTTCCTCCTAACACATAAGTGAGCCTAAATAAAATACACAGATTTTCTGTGGACGGGCCACTACGCTTTGTGCCAAAATAAGTAGTGTCATTGTCATGTCATTTGGGATTTGACCTCTTAGAATGTATTTCTTTGTCACTTTTAATTTCCCTTAGTTTCCTTCCATTTTACTAGTCCATCTTCTACAAATATTCCTTTGCTGTTACCTCTTCATCTCGACTCTAAATACTGGAGTGCCCAAGGGCTCTATCTTTCAACTTCTGTATTTATGCTCCCTCCTTAGATGATCTCATCCAGGCCCATGGATTTACTCAACACCTACATCCTGATGATTCACAAATGTATATCCCCATCGTTTATCCGACTTGGAACTCTAGCTTCCTCTCTTGACATGTCCACTTGGATATCTATTATTCATCTCAGGCTTAACATATCCTAAACCAAACCCTGATTCTACCTCTTAAATCTGCTGTTCCACCTACTTCAGACTTACCCATCTGAATGAACAGCAACCTCACTATTCTATTTACTCAGAACTCCAAAAAACAAAATACCTGAAGTTACTCTTGACACTCTATTTCTCCTACAACCCATAATTTATCCATCTACAAACAAGTATCATTAGCTAAACTTTCAAAATATATCCCACCACTTTCACTGCAATCTACCTGGGTGTAAGACATCACCTGTTTGCTTCAGGATTATTCCAATAGGTGACCCAACTGTCTCTTGGCTTCAAACTCTGCCCTAAGTCCCATTTGCAGAGGAAAGTGTTCCTTTTAAAAGATAAATCATCTCGCTCCTTAGATCTTGCCACTTCTCAAATATACTCCCTATCATAACTGCTCATTTTACTCAGAGTAAAATCCACAGTCCTAAAATCCCTGTAAGATTCTACAAAGTCTGACATCACCCTGCTACATCTTTACCTCATCTCCATCTCTCTGTGCTTAGTCACGCGGCTCTAAGCTAACTTACTTTTCCTCCTTTAAGCACGTTTCTGACTCAGACCCTTCACTCTTGTTCTTCCTTATCCTGAAATGTGCTACCCACAATCACATGCTGCTGACTCCCAATGCTCCTCTGGGTCTCTGCTCAAATGTCACCAATTCAAAGGAGTCTTGCCTCACTGCTGTATATAATATAACATTTTTACAACACTGATTTTCCCAACTTCCGTCATCTCCCATTCCCCATGTACTGCTCTATCATTTTCCACATTTCTAACAACAGACATTTGCCATATTTGTTATTAAATATAAAAAATTTGTATTTACTTATCATCTGCCTACTCTCATTATAATGCAAGCACTGTTATTTCTGTGCATAACTATATCCTTGTTCTTAGATGGTGCCTTGGCCCAGAAGACACAGATTCAATTTTTATTGAATCCATTCATTAGTTTTGTAGTAATGGCAGCATAATTCTTGGAATTCCAAGAGATGTGTTTCTCATGTAATTAACATATTCCTAAAGTAATCAAACAGCCTGTGTCTTCTCAAGTGATTTCTGCCCCACCAAATTATATTAACATTTGACTATTGTGTTTCTGTCGTACCGAGTACATTCATAATTTAAGCCAAAATTATGAACAGAAGAGAACACAGATCTCCAAATACATTAAGAGTAAAATACAGGAATTTAAAAATACTAATAATAATATTAATGATTGGGCTAATCATCTTATTACAAGAGGAATTAATTTACATTCATTCATAAAAACCTATTCAGGAGAGTTCCGATATAACTGGAAGAAATCAAAATAGGCAAAGACAACAAAACATCAAAAACAAAATCATTATTTCCAGTCCTACAATTTATAAGGAGCTACTCAGATCAAATGGAAGATAAATATTTTTACTAGCATCCTATCAAGTGCCTAAGAATTTCATTGGGTAAACAAGTACTCTCTTATTTCTAAATTCTAGTGGGAAGCTTGGTAGAGGTGGGTCTTTAAGTTTATATATCTATTTTGAGAGGGGAGGGGACAGAGAAGAAGAGAGAGAGAATCCCAAGCAGACTCTGCACTGTTAGTGCAGAGCCTGACGCAGGGCTTAAACTCATGAACCGCGATCACGATCTGAGTCAAAATCAAGAGTTGAACACTCAACCAACTGAGCCACCCAGGTGCTCCTGAGGTGGGTCTTTACTGCAGGAAATATCTCAAATAGTCTTCCTGGCTTTGCAAAATGAGGTCTTAATAGCATACTGCTCTATGTAAGAAAAGGGCAGTAATTTGGGGTTGAAGGCAACTAGAAAGGGAGAGCAATGGCCTTAATACAGAACGAGCTAAGGAGACAGATGGCTATAATTTTGATAGGGAAAGGAAGAGTAGGAAGTGACCAGAGAGAAATCACCTATCATGCAATACGAAACGTGGCATTTTTGGTGTACAAACTAAAGTGAGGGCTGCCATTTGAGCAGGATGTAATCCTCCACTTTCTCCTTAGTTTTATTAAAACATGCTAGGCACAGAAAACTCTTGTGTTGTTTGTGCTTTGGCAAGAAGACAATAGGGGTGGTGTTCACCTGGGGAGAAACTGCATGAAGGAGGACATCTGTTCTGATGCGCAAGTTGCAGAACCATGATCAGTGGAAACAGGGAGAAACAGACATTCCACACAGACTCCAGGAAGGAACTGGTTTATCCCCCAGCATGTACGGGGCAAGAGTGAGGTTATGTAGGGTGAAAACACAGAAATCTAGAGGATTTGGAAACTCTCAAGCAACACAAACTTGGCTTATACAGGAGACAGGCTTTCACATCCAGTCTTCCACTTACTCCAAATTTTGGTCTTGGAAAAGTAAGAAACAACAAACAGAGTGCATTAGCTTACAAGCACACAAAACTTCTTTCACTGAAATGCACAGGACTTCATTGTTGAGCTCTTGGCTTTTATTGAATTTCTTGACACTTTGTCTTATTCTTTCTAACAAATTATACAGCTCTATATTTTCCACTTATTTATAGTTTGTTCCTGACTTCCAGGAAGCTCCAAGTTAAATTCTATGCTTAAGCAGTGAGAATTTGGAACATAAGAGTCACTCGATATTTGCTGAAGGAGTAAAGGAGAATAGTCAATAGCAAGACATTAAATTGGACAAATCTCAAATTCAAGGATAATGGGTTTGCATGAAAAAATATTGATGGTCTGAAAGTTTTGGATGACAGGGAGGGATACTCTTAAGGAAGCTGAAACTTCTCTAAGGCTGAGATATTTTGTCCCTAGAAGAGATGGCAGTATTCCCAGCAGGTGATGTTGACAGATGTTTTCTGCTCTGAAAGATTTAAATCTAAAAGAGCTTCCTTACAGAAAAGGAGGCTGTTTCTTAAACTCTTGGTTGAAAGCAACCTATTTTCCCCTTTCTCTCTTTTGCCTCCTGCTTTGCTCCAGTTATCCAAATTTCTCAGTAAAATTCCATTATTTTACTCAGGAAAGTATCTGGGTGTCCAAACGCTGGAAAAAACAGATATGCAAAGGAAAATCCACTGGCAAAGGACATTTCTACTTCAGCACGCTTCTTGGCCTCTTCTCAAATGGACTTCTGCTTTGAAAGAGCAGTTAAGAGCTTTTATTTTCTGTTATTTTTATTTATTTTATTTTATTTTATTTTATTTTTGCAGGAGAAGCAGTTAGGGTGGGTTTCTGCCTGAGAAAATTAGATGGTTTTAATTTCTCAACCACCTGCTAATTGTTCATTACAATAAAATGTTAAAGCCTATGGATGTAGTCATTATCGGGAGAACATTAATATTTTACAGGTACAAATAAGATCTTATAGCATTTGAAATTCAAATAGGTACACATTTTCATTTAAAAGGAGGGCTAGGTTACCTAAGTGAATGTCTGTTTGCTCTTCATTAATTACTATGTACATTCTCCTGTTGAAAATGTTGATTTGTAAGGGAGGCAATTTTGTGACTAAAACACAGCGATCATAAATTGTCACACGGGATAACACACCTCACATTTTATACTGTAACTGAACAATAGTTTTTTTGTTTTTTTTATCTCAAAAGCATTATTTCAGAAAAGAGAATTCTAATGGCATCTTTAAAAAGAAGCCTCAAAATTAACTGAAACCAAACAAGTACGACTTAACAAACATAGTTGTTTCCAACGTTTTGTAAGCATAATTAAGGAGCATGATTTGCCTTTTGAAATATACCTATCTTCTATCCTCATGTTTCCGAAACTAATGCCTACATCTGTACTTTTGGAAAATAGTAATTACTGCGCCAAATGACACTTCTCCAGTGAAATCTATTACCCCCAAAATCTATGGCTCTTCTCTCCTCAGTTTCATTTCCTGTTAATTAAACAGAATTTCCTGACATAAAAAGAGACTTCTGACACACCACTACCACTAATGCCAAAGAAGTTTAATAATAAAATTTCAAAATCTGTGGCAACGCTACATGCTATATAGCATTGGCCATGTCTGCTTTGGATTCTGTGTCTCCCCCCCTCTCTCTCTGCCCCTCCCCCCTCGCACTCTGTCTCTCAAAACTGAATAAAACTTAAAAAAAAATTTTACAGCATTGGCCATGTATATTCGTAAAGAAAAACTGATCTCAATTTTCACCTTAGAGCGTGATGTGCACAGGAAATCACCGATGCTTGTGTTGCATGCAGTGTTGATTATAACAGCAAAAAACTAAATAATCTGAACATCCAAACACAGAGAAATGAGTAAATACTATATATAGGGAATTCCTAGGAGATACAAGTAACAGTGGGGAAAGATCTCTAAAATGTATTCGTCAGTAGAACAAATTCAGGTGGCAAAACACTAGATAAATTATGATGCCATTAATGTAGAACACACATGTGTTCATATCCATATACACACCAATACTATATTATTCTATTGGTATTTGTATCTGTGCCACAGGTTCCCTTTGGAGAAGGGATAGGATAGACAAATGGTGGTAAATGGGATAAATTTTGTAATTTATCTAATTGAGTAAATTATATTAATTTATAATAAATACAAATTAAACATTTATTTTTAAAATACAGTGAAAACTTGAATTTTAAGTAATGTAACATGCTGTATACCTTCCTCTTTTTATCCCAAGTTCCTTTCTCTCAATTTCTAAGTACTCTAAGTTAAAATGAGTATTTCTATGGGGGGCACCTGGGTAGCCCAGCCAGTTAAGCATCTGACTCTTGATTTCAGTCTCAGGTCCTCATCTAATAGTCATGGGATTGAACCCCATATCAGGCTCCCAGCTGAGCACAACCTGCTTAAGATTCTCTCTCCTGCTCTCTCTGCCCCTCTCCCCCACTCATGCTCGCTCTCTCTCTCTCTCTCAAAATAAATACACATTTAAAAAAAGAGTAGTTCTTTGGATTATGGTAAATATTGCATATTTCCTTCTTGGTAATTTTCCAAAGGAATTGTCATTAATGTACAAAGTGCTATTCAGGTTTGGTCTCATTTTCGTGTTTCACCGAAAAATTTATTCTATGTTAGCATGCAATATAGAAACAGAAATTATTCAAAACACATATCAGGTTAGCAAATTGTGGGTTCAGTCTGCACATTGGATAATAAAGCATAAACACTTCTGGAAGATTCAGACACTTCCCCAGAGAAATTGAAAGAAGCTTGCAGAGCATATGTTCCTAGGCTGTAGAACAGCTCATTTGATCATAGTGGTCAGTTAAATTAGTCATTCATGAATTAACTTTATTTTATGATTAAAAAGACTGATAAGTCCTGAAAAGTACAGACTACCCTCTTTTTGATCAATCACACTGAATTCCAATTTGCGTGCTATTTTTTATCTCTAAATCTCAAATAATTTCAAACATGTTTAACATTATTGTATGCATTTATAACTGGCACGGGATCAAAGAAAGTCTCTGTGTTTAGGTAAGTGCATACGACTGTGGGGACCTGCATTTTCTAAAGGAACCCATACTACACATACTTACAAGCATTTACTTTTAATTTTATGGGTATACTGATTTCCTCTATCTAAGCCTCTGGAATACCTGGATCTTGTCACTATACCCAATGAACAACCCCCTCTTTATGCCCAAACCAAAAAATACTAAAGGATGCTTATATAAAACCAGCATAAAACATGCCCGCAAACTTAAGGACCTGTTCATCTGAAAGATGGTAGGCAATTCTAATACTGCTTTTTTCCCCAAAACAATTTATAAAACCCCCTACTAAAGTATGCACTAGTGAGTTACTGATAAATTCCATTTATCAGTACATTAGAATATCATAATAATGAGGTATGATAGACTCAAAATGTCTTGTGAAAATTCCCTCTACAATCTATAAAGTGCACTGTTCTTTCTGGACCAGAATCAAAGTGTGTTGAGATACTCACAACAGGAAACATATAGAGATTTTCCATATGATTGTCAATCCTGTGTATATGTCCATAAAAAGGAATAGATGTGAACATAGTAAAAGCCAAAGAAGATTAAATGTTCACATGATGTAACTCCACTTGTTATTTCCCTCCTGAAAATATGAGCTGAAAATTGTATTCCCTCAAGCCTGCATATCGTTTAGTGTTTAAAATCTCTAATACTCAACCCAGGGAATGATGAATTGGTGCTACATTTTTGAAGTCCTGTGGCAGAATTAGATAGCTGTGGGTACCATAATTCATTCCCCAAAATTTTCAGTGTCAGAATACCAAGTTTACTCAAAGTGACAAAAGTACCCAGCCAAAGGACTACATTCCTTCGTTCTTATGCTCTTGGGGCCAGGTGAACAATGACAGATATACTAAAATACCCTGTGAAAAATTTTCAGTAAATTTCCTTACAAATGAAGTGGTAAGCTCTCTCCCCACTGTACTGCCTGCAATGTGTATGTGATGTCTGGAGCTCTAGCAATTGTTGTGCACCATAAGGACAAAAGTCATATTCCAAGGACATCAGAGCAGAAAATTGGAAGACTGGATCCCTGATGACTTTAAGGAGGTGCTCTGTCATGTCTGAACAGCCTCTTATTTGTTAGTTTGGGTTCTCTGACACAGAGGCAAATTTATTTTTACAGAAATTGGTCTCAACATATTTTTAAATGTTAGTCTACCTATAGTTGCTCAAGCCTTTATGAATTTAAAGATAGCTACTGAATGCATTTTTGCATCTTCATTGAGAACTATACCTTATATAAATAAAAAATGCCCCCAAGGCCATTCTTAATGTTTTTCTTTATAATTCTGCACTCTTTGATTATCTTTTGGAACCCGCCCCCACTCCACTCCCCATTTTTCTTATGGCTTGGATTCAATCAGGTATATTGGGTACATATTTTCTCTGTGCTATCGTCTTTACTCTATTTGCTCCAATCTAATTAGCCTTGTTTTCAGGACTTCTGAAATTCTATTTTCTGTCTCCTTTGTACTGCTTTGCTCATGATTTTGCCTCATTTATCTGGTAGTCACTCTTGAGATCTCGACTCAAAGTTTACTTTTCCCACTGAGTTACAACCACTGGATATATATAGCCTCAGCATAAAATGTACCCTTCTTTACAGAACCTAGCACACTGTTGCATTTTCTTTTTTGTTACCTAGTGAAATCACATGTTTAATGTATTTCCCTCTCCAATCTTCTAGATTTTAAACTGCATCAAAATAGGACCCATGCCTTTTTCCGAACTCATTTCTTTCTGGTGCCTGGAACAGTTCGTGTTGCAGACTAGGCACTCAGTAAATAAAGAGAATCATCTAACCCATACAGATACACCTGGTAATTATGTGAACTGGGGCCAGCAAGAACAGTTGGAGCTGCATGTAAATGTAACAAACCCACACTCTAAAAAGCAAATGTCAGGAAGTGGAGATTATCTACATCGGCATGCTCAATTCGAGAAATCTGTAAATAGTAATTCTCAACGGGAACTCAAGATTGTTTAATAGGTTTTGTGAAAGTAATAGTGAACTGTGAAAATAGCAAAGGGTACATCTAAAATTTGAAGAGAACAAAAGAAGAGAACGTGATTTTAAAAAGTGACATAACTTAGAAAGTAAATGTAATTCAAGTTGAAGAAAATAAATGTAATTCAAAGAAAGTAGATTTTTTTTTCCTGATATGTACTTTCTCACCCCTACCCACTTCACAGCCTCATTTTTTTTTTTTTAGTTTATTTATTCATTCTGAGAGAGAAAGAGTGCATGAGAGAGGCACAGAGAGAGAGAGAGAGAGAGAGAGAGAGAGAGAGAGAATCCCAAGCATGGTCCACACCGCCAGTGCAGATCCGATGCTGGGCTCAAAATCCCTACCCGCAACATTATGACCTAAGCCGAAATCATGAGATGGTCGCTTAACCAAAGGAGCTACCCAGGTGCCCTAATTCACTTTATCAATTACCAGTGGTGTTATCTTACCCAAGTGCTGGCTTGATAAGGTCAAAATTCTTTGCAAAATTCTTTAGGGTCTCACGATAGACTATCGCAGAGACAGGACTGCTCAACAACCAGTATATTCATCAAGTAAAGAACTATGATTTTTATCACTTATTTTTGATGGATTTTACTTCTAGATGTTTGGCGGGGGGAGTTGATTTTCCTATTTATGATTGAAAGTAATTCACAGCTTGAAGCAATCAGCATAGACGTTAAAAGAATGTGAATGAGCCCATGCATCCATACTTCAATGCCTAACATCTCACAGGAACTGGCAATTTGATTCCCAGCTGGATTATTTTCACGCGCAACGTCTTAATTTTCACGGGTTCAAATCATGCAAGGCAAACTAATTTTCATTATGTTACAGGATACTTTAAGTACTACCAGGAGAGATTGCCGACAATAAATCAATTTAAGTGTGCAGAACAAAATGGGAAGTGGTTTCGGGTCATCGTTGGGGAATAAACCTAATGACCTCGTCTTTTAATTACTAAAAATAATTTATCTTAGGTTGTTGGGAGTTCCAGTTCAAGATGGTGACAGAGGAGGATCCCTGGCTCACTTCTTTCCGCTGACATACTGAATCTGAAGCCACATGTCGAACCACCTCCTGGGACAAAACCTAAGAGCAGACCAACTCTTACCAACCAGGCTAAAGACAGAACGTCCACATCGAAGGCGGGAAGAGGGGCTGGGGCACAAACTCGCCATTAAACCCCAACCCCTGCAAGGTGATCCAGCTGGGAGGGAGCTGAGCTTCTCCCCAGGTGAGGAGTCTGAACCCCACAGCAGGCACCCACGTGGGAAGAAACGCTCCCCGCGCCCCCTCCCCCACACCAAACGTCCAGCTTTGCAAATCAAACGTCCACAAGACCCACAAGACTAAAAAGCTGAGGAATGGCTCTTCAAAGGCTCTCACAAGGACTCACCCGCCCCAGGGTTCAAGCGCAGAAGCAGCCAATCCAGAAGCTCCCAACTTTGTGGCCCTACGGGCGCCATTTACTGATCTTCAAGTCGCAGCCTGAGGGTCAGGCATGTAATCTAGACACACGCAGAGGCTGCTGGCTGGCGGCCACCATCTCCAGCTCTCCCTCTCTCGGCCTCACTTCAGCTAACAGGCGCCATTTTTGTCCCCCTCATTTAATGCTAGGGGTTTTTTCTTTCTTTCTTTTTCACAGAAAAAGAAATACACGTTTCCTCTACCACATACCAAAGCGTGTGCATCTCCCAGAGGACTGCTTTTACACATGTCCGTTGGCCGGCGTTCTGCTACTGCTGCGCGGTGACCGCCCGGCTCGGGAGGGCAGGGCAGCGTGTGTTCCTGGGTCTCGCGAGACCACAGCCATGAGCGCGAACGTTCGTGGTAGCCTACCAACTCCAGGACCCTGCGTTGATAACATACTGGAGCAGACCCCCAGTCTTTCTGAGACAGAGGCCTATTTGCCTGTTCTGGAGCTTTGGCCTTGAGGGACAGGCTTCTGATCTGACACACATCTACAGGCCACACATGAGCTCTCAGGAAACAAAGGCCGGTGGATGCCATCTTCTCGGTCTCCCTCTGCCTTGCACCAGCTCACCTGTGTATTGCAGAAAAGAGCTTAGACCCCTCAGCTCGTGCCCAATTTTTGTGGACATCCCTACATGACTCTGGTGCCCAGGGGGAATTACGCTCATGGGTCCCACACAACTGCAATCAATGGAGAGAGTTCTTAAATAGCTCCCATTCTCCAGGGACAGCTGGAAGCAACAGACCCAGGAGCTCCATGTTTCTTAAAAGGAACCCATTAGCCTACCTCCATAGTTACAGCCTGAGGGGCAGGCTTCAAATGAAAACAAGCATCTGAGGGCTCACTGTTATCCTTTCCAGAGACCTCAGAGGGCTGGCACTATCTTTGCATTCCCTGAGCTGCATTCTACAGCACCACAAGCCTGACTATAACTATAGTTAATAATACTGGATTGCATATTTGAAAGTAGCTAAGAGGGTGGATCTTGAAAGTTCTCACCGCAAGAAAAAAAAAAATGTAGCTATGCATGGTGATGGATAACTGAACTTGCTGTGATTATTTTGTAACATAATACACAAATATTGAATTATTACATTGCACGCCTGAAACTAATATATCAATTATACCTTAATAAAAGAAAAAAGAAAAAAAATAATTTGTTTGAGCTGCGTGCTTATTGGTGGTAACAAGGATCATAAACAATGACGCCTCAAATGAGGATGAACACTGTGAAGGTACTTACTGAGTCCTTAAGCAGAATTTTATTTTTGCTCTAGTACGATTGCCTAGTCTGTCATTTTTATATGCACTAGTGAAAGTTCTCAGCAGACCTCTGGGAGGGCATTAATGAGAACTCCTTAGGCATGAATAATGTTCTTTTAAAAAAAAATCTATCTAATTTTCATCTTCTGGAGCAGATTTCTAGAAAGAGTACGTAGGGAAAATCCTTGCTGATATAATACGCAAACTTTCTTGTTTCCAGCAGTTTCCATATATTAAAACCAACTCTGGGTGATTAGTCTAACTAGAATGTTAACATAACGCTTGACGAGAAAGTCATGGTGTAAGATAAATCATTTCTTCTTCAGGGTTTAGGAAATAGAAAGCACAATTTGATACCATACAAATGTTTTAAATTTCAGTCTTCCGTGAGTTCTTAATTAATATGACAACAAGTAACTTATTTGTCAAGTAACGAAAACCAAACTGAATAAGCAACTACAAATAATACAAACAACACATTTATTTAGAAAAATAAACTGAAAATGCTGTTTGGTACATTTTCCCATGAAGCATAGATAAATGGCTATAAAAAACTGTTATATGTCAAATACAAATTACAAATGATTTCTTTAATTAAGAGAACAAATAGATGTTCAACACAAATGTTTAGTGTGTAGTTCACTGTATCTGACTTCTTGGCTGCTTATGATAAAAATGATCTTCACTAAAAAAACAAAACCAAAACCAAAAATAAACTTTTGATCCCTTCTTCATTCCTTTGACCACACTGATGCTTTTTTGTTATTATTCTGTAGTTTTTTAATCTGAGACAAGTCCATGTTTTTTGTTTTTTGTTTTTTAATAAGATAACTGATCTTTACAGAAGAAAGAGAAACCAATGTCTGGAGAATTTTGAAATGTTTCCTTTTTGGACTCGTGCATGTAACCGCTTGTGGCCGCAAAACTCATGGGACCATCTGTGCAAATAACGGCACACATCATTACCCTGAATGGACGTGACAGTGCAAATATTAGAAGTGCATTGAGAAGTAATCAGTAAGAACTGGCCTCCCCCCTCTCTTAATATGGAGTGAAGGAGTGAATGCAGAAACTTTTCAAGCAATCAACGACAATGCTTTTATTCCATTATGGCTTTGAGGGTGTACACAAGATGGCAGACATCCTCTCTGCAGACAGCAACATTCTGTCCTAACACTGTTCCTTGCTGACGTGCTCCTCTGTTCATTGTTTTTGTCTACTTGTTTTAAACTGCTAAATAATTCTAGCTAGAGACACCTCCTATCTCTATACTTTCACCTTCCCAAATGATAAGTCAACTTACAATTTTCTAGCTTAATTGCTGAATATAAATTTTTTCAGGCTCACATCTGGGAATATTTTTTCCAAGGTGAAATAAAATGAGTTGTGTTTGTTTTTTGTTGTCGGTGGTGGTGTTGTTGGCTTGCTTGTTTAGTTCCTTTCATTTTTTTTTTTTAATTGTCTTGGTAATTTCAGAGTGAAGAGTTAAGGCTGTGGCTTTTTTTTTTTTTTTTTTTTTGCCCCCAGGGTTCTGCTCATGGCTGTCAGACTGAGGCAGATGATTTTATGCAGACCATATCAGTGATCTTTTGTGCTCCAAAGTTGAGGGATTTGGTGCTCTAAGATGGACAGGCTCCTGGTTACTTCAAAATTCGTTCTGGCCTCAAGAAGTCATATTGATGAATCTGAAGTGAGAAAAATGAGCTGACATGCCTCCAAATAAAGATATTCCTTCCAACCTGAAGGACCTGTCAAAGGAAGGAAAACAAAACATAAAAATCAGTTTAACTAGTAAAAACAGTTTAACAAAAACACATTACACTTATTAATGAGCCAATTGTTTGTTAATGGGATGCGTAATTTAAAATTATTTGATTTATCGAGGATTTTAAGTGTCTACGCATATTTTAAACACATATCCCATTTATATTTCATATATAAAAACATATGAAAAATCAGTTGTCAAAATTTAGTGGTAGCATGCTTATCTTTCAATGAAAAGATCTTATTTCTGGCAGTTTTTATTTTATTTATTTATGTTTTTAACATTTATTTATTATTTTGTGAGAGACAGAAACAGAGCAGGAGCCAGGCAGGGTCAGGGACAGACACAGAATCCGAAGCGGGCTTCAGGCTCTGAGCTGTGAGCACAGAGCCCCACACGGGGCTCAAACTCACAAACCGTGAGATCATAACCTGAGCCGAAGTCGGACGCTTAACCAACCAAGCCACCCAGGTGCCCTAGCATTTTTTTTTAAACTTCAGATAAATTTGTCCACTTGTGAATGTACCAAGTTCTCAGGATGTTTCATAAATTTTTAGACTATAAACTTTTTATATATACCACCCTCAAAAAATATTTTATCAAGCAATCACTTTCATTAAGATAATCTTTCATTGCCATCTGTATAGTCTCAGTATATTAACAAATTGTCAAAATAATATCATTTTCCTGATGCAACAGAGCATTCAAAGAGCTAGTCTTTTTTTTTTACTTCATGAATAACTACAATACTTTTAAACTAGCACCTTAAAATAATTTATATTCATATTTGTAATTAATGAACATATTTTTTTTAAAAACAAAAACAAATGTAGCTGTAGCTCTCACCCTGCCCACCCACTATCCAACATCACTTAATGAGAGAGTGTCTATGGTCTGCTCTTTAAGTTACGATGTAATAGAGAATATTTATGCAATGACTTACTATAATAGGTCGAGAAAGTTATTAAAATAAACCTGATACAATAATCAATTGATTAATAAATTACTTTAAAAGTCAGAGACAGTAATGACTTTAAGTATACATTTTTAAAGTTTATTTTTATAGAGAGAGCATATGCATGAGTATGGGAGGGGCAGAGAGAGAGGGAGAGAGAGAATCCCAAGCAGGCTCCGCCCTATCAATGCAGAGCCTGACTTGGGGCTCAATCTGATGAACCACAAGATCAAGACCTGAGCTGAAATCAAGATTCGATTCAGGCACCTGACAAACTGAGCCACCTAGGCACCCCTAACTATATTTTTTAGCCTGAGAACCTCTTGTTTTAACTCCCTCATGGGGGAGGAGGGTAGGTGAACCCCAAACTCATGATGCTTTCTCCAATACAGAGCCACAAACATACACACAAACAGAATAAATAATTTAATCCTTTTGTGACAAATTCAGTCATTACTGTTCTAGTAGGTTAATCATAATTCTTTTTCATTTTTTTTTATTCTCACCTGCCACAGCAAAGTCCTAGTACTAAATAACTTCAACTATGAAAATGAAATAAAGTAATGATCCTCTCTCATTTCCAAGATGAAAACTAGAAAAATCACCATACACTATTAATCAATGTGTGTTGGGGGCTAGCTCTGGCTCATCACTAAAGATGTTGTATGAACAACACAGAAGTAGTGGAAGACAGAGTTGCTTACAGTGCAAGAGTATATCATATAGAGGAATTCAGAGGGCTGGAACAAACTGGCTTAAGCTACCCTTAATCTAACAGCATGATTTGCACCTGCCTATTTATGTTATTTTTGTATGTTCTAGAAACATAAGCCTCCACTAAAGGAAATTGACGTTAGAGCTGTTACTAATGTATCAGCAATAGTAATATAATAATGAAAATTTGGGTTTTACTATTAAGTAAGACCATACAAAAGTGACTTTCTACAAGCATACAGAAACACAATTCATGTACTTAGGGCAAAGATAATTAAATATGCCAGTTATATTTTCATGGGTCTCTGATATAGGAGTCTTTATCGCTCCACATCATTATTTTTTAAAGCTTATTAAAACTGGTAGAACAATCATTCATTCAAAACAATGTATTCCCTACCCACCATATACCAGATACTGCTCTAGATGTAAAAATGTAATGTTCCCTCCAAGTATATTAGTGCCCAGAAGGTAAGGAGACACACAAAAATTCATGGTAAAAGCAGATTTGTGCCATAGTGTATCAAATAAAGAAGGAGCATAGGACTAGAAGCTTACAGAAGATGACACATGAATTGAGACTTAAGGAATCGTTTGAAATTTGCAAAAGTGACACGTTGCTGTTAGTTATGATATAAGGATTTTTCCAACAGAAACAGGTGGACAAAAGTAAAGGAGAGCAGTGGTGCCTTTAATACCGTGTAGCATACAATTGAGAGGAGAAAATGTAGTTTTTTCTGGAGAGGCTTGCAGGGGCCAAGGTGTCCTTTCATACTACGTAAAAAAATTTTTAGAGTTTTATCCCAAGGGTAACGGGAACTACTGAAGAAGTCTGATGAGGAGAGTGGCCAGAGGAAGCGTGGAGAATACGATGGAAGGCAGAGCGAGCATACAGAGGGCAGATGCTTACAGCAAAGGAATGGCAAAACCATCAGCTGAAAGCAATAACTAATAATCCCAGTTGCAGATGCTTCCTTAGTGGCAAATTGAAGAGGACAAAAGAACCCATTCCTTTTTAATTAAATTAAGAGACACTTGCATTCAATTTCCATCTATTTAAGATAAGAGCCAACATTATTTATGAAGCTTTTCCTGTCCCACCAATTTTTGTAGGTATCTAATGGAAGCAGACATTCAGCTCAGTCCTCAGTGACCATACATTAAAAGCAGAGACTAAAATCTTCTAACAGCAGATGTCTATATCCGCTGATTGAATTCTAAGATTGGGTATTAGTGGAATGCATTGAAATCGTACTGAGTTCTGAAGATTTGTTAGTTTTCCAGGCCTCTCCCTGGAAATAACGGTAGCAGATATCACATTCAATCTCTTAACCTCAGGCTCAAATATTTTCTTCCCTGCAAAACAAAAGCCCCAAATAATTTTTCATGTATAATTTGCAAATTGAAAAATTTCATGAACTTCGATTATTATTTTTTAAGATATATTTTCAAACCTCCATATGCCCTTTTTGTATGTTTGCTTCAAATACGCAGACACAACATTCATCGTCACAATTGTACACATTAAATAAATTTACTCAAGGTTGAGATAAGGAAACATAAATCACATACACCAAGATCTTATATACCCAACAATGATTTGAAGCATGGAAATGCTTTGTGACCCAATCTTCAGATCAGTGGATTAATTGCTTCATTCTGTCCAAAAAAGCCTTGCTTAAGGGACATCACGGTGGCTCGGTCTATTAAGTGTCCCACTTCGGCTCAGGTCATGATCTCACAGTTTGTGGGTTCCAGCCCCAGGTAGGGCTGTGTGCTGACAGCTCAGAGTCTGAAGCCTGCTTTAGACTCTGTCTCCATCTCTCTGCCCACCCCTTGCTTGTGCTTTCTCTCTCTCTCTCTCTCTCTCTCTCTCTCTTTCAAAAATAAAATCATTTAAAAAAATCAAAAAGGCTTTGTTTAAAATTAAAATTTTCTTCACTTTTTGGATGGAATAGGTCAATGATTTCACTCTCTTCAAGGGTCATTTTTTTTTTATTTTTATAAATTTTTCCAGAAACAAATGTGATATACAAAATATGAATGGTAGTAGATAATTTTTAGGCTTTAAGTCATTAGATGTCAAGTTAATTAATTTATATAAGTAGCACTTTAAGTGACTGAAAGCATGCCAATGCAGTAAGAGCAGCCTGATTTTAAATTTTTTTTTTCAACGTTTATTTATTTTTGGGACAGAGAGAGACAGAGCATGAACGGGGGAGGGGCAGAGAGAGAGGGAGACACAGAATCGGAAACAGAGCAGCCTGATTTTAAATGTCAAAGACAGCACACAAAGTTAAGGAAATGCTAAAAAAATTACAAAAAGTTTGTACAAACAGAAGGGTCTTGTAATCCTATATTTATTTGGACCCTGATGGAATTTTTATAATTTTATTTTTTGTATTCTATATTTATTAAATATAAATACAAAATCTGTATATATTGATTACATATTGTTGTAAAATATATGCTTTAGAAAATGAATACATACCTATAAATATATATTTCATTAAATGTATAATTTAAAATATTTCAACTATGCGACAATGTGTCATGTGTCTGCTGCATTTTCAGAAGTAGAAACTATGAATAAATCAAAGGCATTTTCAAGAAAATCTCTTTTATTTCCCCTCTTAAACTAATAGCAGCAAGACATTCACTTCATTCAGTTAAATGGAAATGTGTGGAAAACCTACTATAACTCAGGCATTATGCCAAGCCTGAGGATACACAATTAAATATTTCACATTTTATTCAATTGTTATATTAAGCTGTGAAACGGATATTCCCATGTGAGGAAATTCTGGCTCTGGTGAGATTAAATCAAGGTCAGCATTACCACCTGCGAGCCAAATTCACTATTCTCCAAACCATCCCTTTGGTGCTGCAAGTACAGACATGAGTATTTATGACAAATAGTATGGCTTACATAGACTAAAATATTTACTATCTGGTCCTTTAAAGAAAAGGTTTGTCAATCCTTGTTGAATCTACCTATGTAATTTGTTATGAAACTACTTCCCAATCTGACCTTTTATTTCTCCAAATGGATTGCCAAATGTTTTAAGCGCAAGTATTAAATTACCCATATTTCACTGCTCTTTGATACGCTATTCTTATCATGTAACAATTCACATCTCCACATGGTTATGTGTGGTGTATTTCTGGAAGCTAGAAATTCACTTCCTCTCCAGTATACGTTTCAGATTCAGGTTTTCTATTTTAGCAGAAGGTACATGTTCTGTGGGATAACACTGAATTTCTAGAATAATTGGGACAGAAGTGGTACCTGTACAATATTAAGTAATCATATCAGAAATGCGGCCGCCTGTCACATTTATTTAGACCTTCATTTTAGGTCTCTCAATAGTTTTATCATTTTCTTCATAGATACCTTTTATGTCTCTTGTTAGATCTCTTCCCGTAGGTTCCATTATTATTTGGATGAAAAAGTTTTTAAATTCTATTTTGCATGTCTTTATTACTAGGTATATATTGAATTTTAAAATATTCTCATATCAGGGCATCTGCGTGGCTCAGTCGGAGACTGATTGGAATTCTCTCTCTCTTTCTCCTTTTCTCTCTGACTCTACCCTACTCATATAATAAATAAATAAATACCCTACTCTCAAAATTAAAAAATGAACTTAAAAAATATATTCTTATATGTAGCGAGTTTATGCCACTTTCTTATTGGTTTTAACAGGCTTTTGTGTATTCTCTTGGATTACCTAGATCAGTAATCATATTGTCTATAAATATTGATACTTTCATCTTTCCTTTTCAAAATTTAGATTGTACATGGTTTTTACCTTTGTCTTATTTCATTGTTTAGTATCTCCCGTACAATGAACAGTGACAGTGGTAAGCAAAGGCTCATAGAATCATTTCAGTATGATGCCTTAGTTTTTACTGTGAAAGTTTTGACTACTTTCACCTTCTTTTGGTATTGTTTATTTAAATGTTTTTGGGGTTTTTTAATGTTTACTTATTTTTGAGAAAGACAGAGTGTGAGCAGAGGAGGAGCAGAGAGGGGGAAACATCGAATCTGAAGCAGTCTCCAAGCTCTGAGCTGTCAGCACAGAGCCCCATGTGGGGCTCGAACCCATGAACGGTGAGATCATGACCTGAGCCGAAGTCACAGAATGAGCCACCCAGGCACCTCTTAAATGTTTCTTGAAGCAAATTAGGTTATTTACATTTTTTGAAATAAATTTAACTATTTTATCCACACTTAAACGGAAGCCTTTTAAATGTTCTTCTTGGTGATTCCTAAAGTCACTCATTTGTTTCTTCTCTATTTTTTTTCTTCTTAATCTTCGATGATGCTACAGACTGAATGTGTCCCTCCAGAATTCATATGTTGAAACCTAATTTCCAATGTGACAGTAGTTGCAGGTGGAGCCTTCAGGAGGTGAATAGGTCATGACAGCAGAACCTGACGAATGGGATTTGTGCCCTTATTAAAGAAAGACCTGAGAGCTCTTTCACCTTTTTTTTTTTTAATTTTTTTTTGTTACTGTTTATTCATCTTTAAGAGAGAGAGAGAGAGAGAGACAGAGCATTAACAGGGGAGGGGCAGAGAGAGAGGGAGACACAGAACCTGAAACAGGCTCCAGGCTCAGAGCTATCAACAGAGTCCGACGCGGGACTCCATCCTACCAACCAGGAGATCATGACCTGAGCTGAAGTAGGACGCTTAACCAACTGAGCCACCCAGGTGCTCCTTTCTCCCTTTCTGCCATTAAAAAATACAAGAAGGCTCTCTAGAAACTTGAAGCGGCACCAAAAACAACCGAATCAGCCAGACCCTTGATCTTGCATTTTCCAGGCGCCAAAACTGAGAAATAAATATTTGTTGTTTAAGCCACCCAATCTATATTATTTTTGTTATACCAGCCCTAAGGACTTAGATATATGGGGGGGCGGGGGGGGATCTATTTTGACATTCTTCAAAAAAATAATTTTGAAAATCAAACTTTCCTTTTTTTTGTTTGATCATTTTTCTAAATTAATTTGCTTGTTATCTTTATTAGTTGTCCTCGTCTATTTTCTTTAAGATTTTGTAATTCTTTTTACAGTATTTTGAGTTGAATGTATAGCTGTCATTTTGAATTTTTTTTGCATTTTTTTGCATTTATTTGAAGAAAGCCTTGTTTGGTAATCAAAATCCCCAAATATTTATGTTTCCTAATGTGAATAAAGGGATAGCAAAACATTTTTTCTCCTTCTTTGAAAAGAAAAATGACACTGAGTTAACTTCCTAGCTCTGTTTCCATAGAAACCTGATACTGGTAGAATGTCAGCTGTATTACTAGGCAACATTGCTTCTAATAAAAATAAATTCTGAATTGTAAACTGCATCTGGTCTGGGGGGACTGTGAATGGCTATAAATAACCTCTTGGGATTTCTTGAGTGGGGTGCACACTTGTAACTGGTCATTTTCTTTGTTTCGTGCTGTTATAACAGATGTTGATTACTATTGTGGCCATGGTGAGTGTTAGTCAGGGTAGATCTCACACCTACCCATGATCTCAAACTCTCCCACCTGAGCTGTCACTCTGCATGGTTAGAGAAAGATGTGTACCCTCAACACCTGTGGGAAAACCCTCATGTTAGAGAATCACTGGATACTGCCCCACTGTCATGTTTTGTATCCTTCTAATCAAACCATTGTCAAGTGTGGCCTTTTGGGGTCACGTGAGATTGATTGTCCAGTTGAGCCCACAACTACTAAGAGTGGGTGTTATACATACAGAGGTTCTTTGTTAGTGATGAATGCATCAAAATGTTAGTGGCTTCCTATTGAGACGTGTTGAGGACTAAGGGTGGTCAGGAAGGAGGTACAGGGAAAGATTGTGCATTGCTTGAAATTGTTATCGAACTTTTAGATGTTAGTAACACCGGAGACCCCTCTGAATCTTGTCCCTGATACTTCCAACCTGCAGCCAGGAAGTCTGATGCAAGAGGGAATTTTGAGTAGGAAAGGTACTATCATTCCTTCAGAAAGAAGGAATTAACAACAATAAATAAAATTCTATCATGGAAGAAGTTGGGCAGGGTTTCCTTGAGATGTGAAGAAAAACATTTCAAAGAGCTTTCAATGATAAAAATTATATTTAAGCTGGTTCTTAAAAGATAGGGAGGTAATACATTACCAGTTTGAAAACAAAAATGTAGGTGAAACCACGTAGGTAGTCAGATAAAAAGACTTAGGATCATTTTTAAAACATCATGGGCTATTTCCTTTCACCCATTCAGTGTATTTTATATGCCCATGTATTGGTTCCAAGTTCTACAAAATTTGTTTTACTTCTTCTACTGATACATATAGAATGTAATGCGTATGATCAAATTAGGAAAAAGCCACTTGTGGAGGCACTTCATTGGAATCTTTAAGTTCTATTAAATATTAAGCTACTTCAGGAAAACATTTCATTTCATGCTTCACAAATTATGAATGATGAGAAAATCACCTTGAAAATAATTATTTTAACGTGAGGAAAAGGACACTGCTCATTCTACCAGTGCTTTCTCAATTGACACACCTCATGTCTTGAAATGAATTATCTATGACGTTTTCTAAAATGTGAGACCCTCTGATAGCTGCCTTGCTTTCCTGAGCCCAGTGGCAGGGCAGGTACTGCCCAAGGAATCTGTACATTCATGAGCGAAACATACACTGAACAAACTTGTAAGTAGCACACGCAGTAGAGAGGATATTTAGTAAGTGTAATGTGTCTAACAGAGCAACAGTTTATTTTCTTCTTATTTTTTTTAATGTTATTTATTCTGAGAGAGAGAGAGACAGAGACAGAGCATGACTGGGGGACGGTCAAAGAGAGACGGAGACACAGAATCTGAAGCAGGCTCCAGGCTCCAAGCTGTCAGCACAAAGCCTGAGGAGGGGCTCAAACCCACAGACTGCGAGATCATGACCTGAGACAAAGTCGGACACTTAACAGACTGAGCCACCCAGATGCCCCTAACAGAGCAATAGTTTAGAGAGATGATACTCAAGTGTTTAAGGCCAGATAGTCATTTTCTAAAATAAGTACCTGATACCTTATAATATTATGCACGAGAATGACCCTTCTCATGTGAGCTAGCATATCAGACAACATTCAACAACATCAGTTCCAAGTTACCAAGGCTAGCCACAAAATGTACAAGGTCCAGTGAAAAATGAAATTCAGGAACTTGTTCAAAAAGCATGAAAAAAGCTTTGTCCTTTCTTGCCTAGTCACTCTGCTTTTTTATTCACTATTTAATACTGGGCTTGTTTAGGCACAAGTTGAGTGCATACCCCGTATATCCCCTTGGGGCTCTGCCCTGCAACTCGTACCTGGAAACCCAGCTGCCAGTGCTGACCTCCATGGAGACGGAGGGCAGTAGTGATCTCTTCCTATATGAGGTGAAATGGGTGGCCAGGAGCTCATCCGTCTGGGTGGCAAATATGGAACCATGCATGAAGGGAAGCCGCAAGCCCCCCAACGCATTCCTCATTACCCCATGGGACTTCACTTATAAAACACAAATTTAAAGATAAAAATGTCAAGTCAGTGACTGCAGAGCATTAAACACCAAGTGTAGCAGGGTGTGGGTATGGTGGCAAGGACTTCTGAAGACAGGGTCTTAAGCAATGGCAAGGGTCACATGCCCTCGAAGATGAAGCTGCAAGTGTGTCCCAAATAGACTTTCATCTGTCCCACTTCAAGTCTTTACAACGCAACTCAAAACAGCTCCAACAGCATTCCCAGCTTTGCCTAATACTATGCTCTATTGTGTTTAGTTCATCCAGAGCATTCAAAAGCATATTCCATTCATACAAAAGTAACTACAGAAGAATAATGTACATGAAATATAAGAAGTAACATTAAAGTCAGTTTAAGGAATGACTTAAAAGATTTTTATGCCAGATCACTCCTTTTACTCATTTGTGTAGGTAAATGACAAGTGTCTGTTTATTAAGGTTTTGACATTTTTACATAGAAAAATAGAATATGTATCTGGTATGTAAATTGGCCCTGCAAACTTTACCCTCTAAAATAAAAACTTTAAAAGTGTTTGTAAAGTCCATCTATGATATATAAATTCTTGAAAAAATAATTTGTTGAAATCCTCTATGAAAATTAGCTATGGATATAAGTAAAATATAGAAGTTCTCTTCTTCATGGAACATCTACATTCACCAGCAAAAACTATTATTATCTTAAGTTGTATCTTTTTTTTTACATATGTATATGTCCATGCAGAATGACAACAGTTTGAAAAAAAGGTATTTTTCAATTATGTTGCAAATTAATTTTAGTTCAGCTGAAATGAGTTTAATGACACAATTTTTAATAATGATGGAAGTTATGTTTTATGAGGGATGTTATTTATAACAGTTGAGTTACAATGATGTGGTAATGTTTCAAGATATTAATATATGTATAATTATGTCAATATATTTTAATACACAATTATTTCAATTTCAATATAAATTTCAATATTTCAATATATTTATATCATAAAGGATTCCTAAAAAGTATATCTTAGAAGCCTACCACAGACCTGTTTTGGGACATTTTTGTCAATCTTTTGAAAAACTGTTATTATTGATAATAAATTTTACAATTAAATGTCATAAAGTCTTCCATAGAGAAGGAGTTAATGATGAGACAAAAATGACACTCTTTCTTATCCTTTTAGATTCCAAGTTGAAAATATTTGCTGGAAGAATACTTTCCAGAAGTCTTTCTTACTGCTGATGATGGGCCCAACCCACTAACTTTGTCAAGAGTATCACCAACTTATAATTATTAAGTGCAAATTCCAATTTGTACATACAAAATATTCCTTCCACAGAATACACTGCACCATATGCCTGCATGCTCAAAATTAAGCTCTGGAGCTCAAAATTAAGTTTCATTCCACAGTAGCTAGAAGGGTCTGGACAAGATAGTTTCTGAAACTCAGTTTCCTCATCTGTTGAAGAAGAGGAGAATGAGGAGGAAGAGGAGGGGGAGGAGGAAGATGAGAGGGAGAGGAAGATGAGAAGGAGGAAGAAGAAGAGGAAGAGGCGAAATATACATTCATATCTATCTCCCTGCATTGGTGAACAAAGTAAATGAAAACAGATAAAAAAAGATTTTGCAATGTTTATGTATTTCCTTTTTACAAAGAAACATAAATACATTGGGGAGGGGTAGATAATTCCACAGCAGTGCTGAACAAGCTACATGAGAATCAGATTCTCAAAAAAGGATCTCAGGGCAGGGCGTCTGGGTGGCTCATTCGGTTAAGTGTCAGACTCTGGATTTCGGCTCAGGCCATGATCTCATGGTTTGTGACATTGAACCCTGTGTTGGGCTCCATGTTGACAGTGCAGAGCCTGCTTGGAATTTTCTCTCCCTCTCTTTCTGCCCCTCCCCTACTCTCGCTCTCCCTCTCTCTCTCAAAATAAATAAACTTAAAAAAAAAAAAAAAAAGATCTTAGGGTTGCTTGCTGTATCTTGATAGAACTGCCCTAATCCGGTGTCCCATCTCCCACCACTGAAGGAAGCCATGAAAGTGGATTTGCCAAGAAATAAAAACCAGAATCAAAATATCTTTCCCTCTTTGTTCTACCGTTATTAATAACATCAGCATTGGCGCTTTTTGTACCCAAAGAATTATAAATACTTTCTAATATTTAATTACAGTAGAGAAATATAGCACATAGTGTTAGAATACTGAAATATAAATGCTACAGGAACAAATTTAGAAAAATAGTCACCGGGACAATTTTTTTCCATGAACATAGAAAAGCATACTGATTTACTTCATTATCTGGGGAAATGAGGGGCTCAGCTCTATAAAAATGCAGCTGTTTACTTATCCTAGTTCCCCTTCATCTTCACTAGAGGTGTTTAGAGAAGAGTTTTTATTTTCTAAAAGAAAAATCTCACCGTTCATTATGTTTTCAGTACCGTAGGCCAAGTGGGAATTTTGCTCAAGCTAACGATTGTGAATTGTCTTCTCCAAAGCCAAACATGCTTTTGACAGCCTCCTTCTTCCTCAATCCCTCTTTTCCTGCTGCTCTTTTTAATTTCCTTTTTATTCACTGATGTGTGCAGTTCAGACAAACAGTTGCAGCCAGAATGGAGAGCACTGTGAAATGAATGGCTGTGATATTCATCCCTTCTTTTGGCAAAACCCCTTTATGGAACTGCATGAAAGCCTGCCTGAGCTAACGTTAACACGTGTACATTCTACTGACTTCCATTGGAAATGAGGCGTGCGAGAAGAATGGCATTGTTTTTCCATGGCACAACGAGAGTACCTTCAATCAAAACAAAATTAAAACACGAGCATTGCTCCCTCCTCCTTGTTTAAACACTTCTGTCAAACCACATTCATTTTGGGTTTTTAATTTATTACATGGAGCAAGCAGTAACAATGCTCCCCCCTCAAATGTTCACTGATGTTTTCCAACGATTAAATTCTGTAGACAAGTAATAAAATGCTGCTCTCATTTTTACAAAATGGCCTTTCTTTCTTCCTCTGGCTTTTAAATAAATGATCACATGTGTTCCCTGAATCAGCAAGCTGGACTTATTGGTTGCCTTTTTTATTAACCTAATATAATCAGGTTAACTAGTCTTCCCTCACCAAGCATGGCAGGGTTAGAAGTCGAGGACAGGAGGTCAGCCATGACAAATCAGCTGAATAAAGTTATGTTATAGTCTGGAAAGGAATCAAGGATTCTCTTTGATTATTAGAGTCTCTGAAGCAACTGGCCTTGGAAAAACATCCAGTCGCCTATGCCAAGAGACCATCTCTAGTCATTAAGATCTTTTTTAAAACGTACTCAAAAGGGATTGGAAACAAAACAAAACAGAAGACAGTCTACTTAAATTTTATTTTTCTTCTTCCCAAATGCTTTGCATGTTAAGCATACATGACTAAATATTGTAGGCTCAAAGATAGGAAAAATGTCTTGCATCGACTAACAACAGAATGGTATTTCTGGGAAGTCTGTAAAATGCCACATATAGAAGGTCTCTTACAACGGTTTTGTTTTACTTAAAGGGAGTAAGATAATACTTCAAGGTTAACTGGCAGGCATCCAGGATATTTTTTACTTAATGAAAGGGTCAATTTCCTATCATCTTTTCTTCAATCTTGTCACCATTAGGAAGGAGAAAATGTGAGGATGTGTATTTATACACCCACACAGCCAACAGAAAGCAGATGACCCTTGTAAATGAGACAAATAGCAGAATGACAAGCAGTCTTTACTGTCATTACACTTGGAATTAATCAGAGGGAGGTCTCAGGCTCTCTAACAATATTTGCCATGCTACTTTTCGAATACAATTCACATCATAACACTATGAAAGACATGAACTACACTATCTAAGTGCCACCATTGGGTTATATGCAGAATTCAGTAACTTCGATCATGGTCAAACCAAAACTAGTCTCAGGGACTCTCAAGGCACTTTTGGTTCAGGTGGGGGCCATCCACTTTTACTAGCCTGAACAATGTGCAAACAAACAACCCCTATGATTTCTACATTTTCAATTCCATTGTTATCAGTGGAATTCTGAAATTAATGGAACCCCAGAAGTCAGTGTGCTTCTGGATATAATGGACTCAGGGAGAGGGAGCATAATCTCAATAAGGCCTTGTGGTATATACAATTAAAACCTGGGACTCATGGCTGGGTCAGTCAGTTAAGCATCAGACTCTTGGTTTCTCCTCAGGTCACGATCTCATTGTTTATGAGTTTGAACCCCACATCAGGCTCTGCACTGACAGTTGCGGAGCCTGCTTGGGTTTCTCTCTCTCCCCTCTCTCTCTCTGCCCCTTCCCTGCTCTCTCTCTTAAAAAAAAAACAAATAAATAAACTTAAAAAACCCCAAAAACCTAGGAGCCTAAGGCCATTTAGTTTAAGTAAAAACAACCCCTTGCTTCATAAGCTTTCTATACTGAGAACAAACTGAGGGCTGTTGAGGGGTGGGGAAGAGGGGAAAGTAGAAGATGGGTATTGAGGAGGGCACTTGTTGGGATGAGCACTGGGTGTTGTACGGAAAACAATCTGACAAGAAATTATATTAAAAAAAAAACAATCCCTTGCATTTATTTTAATAGCCTCTGGTTAAATCTCTCTTAAAATATAGGGCAATGTTTCTCATTCCTGGCAGTACTAACATTTTTGGTCTCCATAATAGTTTTGGAGGGGCAGGAAGCTGTCCTGGGCAATTGTAGCATATTTAGCCAAATTCGTGGCTTTAGGGTCATTTCATGTCTTAAACAAAAACTTAAATGGTGTTACTTTGGCCATTCACTCAACTTAAAACTTGTGAACTGTGCCACTACCTGCAATGCATTAATAATAAGGAAAAAATGTGCTTAAAAAACAGCACAACATTTGTTCTATACAAAAATAATGCTCTGTACTCCTAATAACAGTATTTCAGAAAGCCAAAATACAAGTTACAGTGTTTAGAGCTGATAGTGAATTTTTTCATTTCATTCCTTTCATGAATTCATGATCTATTTATTTAGCTGGACCAACAAAGACAATTTTTGTCCATGATGGTCCAGTCCTGAGCAAAGTCTTGCATTTGCATGGCTGTTGTCAACCCAATTATGGAAACATTTATTGGAAATGTACGTACGTGCATGAACTGCTCAAGGCACTTGGAAAACAAAGGTGAACACGATATTAAACTAAGTACCAAGTGAATTTTGAGCAGACCTAAAAGAAAAAAATGAACTCTGCCTGAGGGAACTGGAAGAAGGTTTCAAGGCCAGCTTCCTTCAGAAGGATGAAAAGAATTTCAACAAGAGGGAAAAGCATTCAAGCAAAGCAGGGGCAGAGTCAGAAGAGCACATATCCAGAAACAGACAGAAATGGGTGCACTTAGAACCTGGCCTACAGACTGGTAGCAGTAGCCAGAGACAAAACCAGGAAGGGGGGGTATTACCATGTACATAATGGGGAGAACTTCAATGTTTTTAACTAGAAAGTGACTGGTCAGGTTTGCAAGACAGAAAGATGGCTGTGCAGGTCTATAAAGAATGAATCAAACAGGGGCTCCTGGATGGCTGAGTCGAATAAGCATCCAACTCTTGATCTCTCTGCTCAAGGTCATGATCTCACGGTCCGTGAGTTGGAGCCCTATGTCAGGCTCTGTGCTGACAGCTCAGGGTCTGGAACCTGGGTCAGATTTTGTCTCCCTCTCTCTCTGCCCCTCCTCTGCTCGTGCTCTATCTCTCTGTCTCTCAAAAATAAATAAACAAAAAAAAATTTAATATGAATAATAAAAAAAGAAAGCAGACTCCGAATGAGGGATAGCAGTGAAGAGTCTATTATTAAGGCAGTATTTCAACTGAAAAAGAATGATATCCTGAGTTGAGAAAAACAGCATTAGGAATTGAGACGAGGGAATGTGCCCAAGCAGTATTTTGGATGTAGAATAGAAAGCACATGAAAAATTATTGTAGTGGAAATCAAAGAGGGGAGGGAGATTTTTCTTTACGGTTTCTGGTGTGGGGACTTGGGTGGACAGAAGTGACAATTTCCTGAGGTAAAAGAAGGAGCAGGGTTGGAGGAGATATACTAACTGTAGAGGATAAAATATTACCCCAAACATCACAACACATGTGTCACAGAGGCCATTTAATATACTCAAATGTAAATTACAGAAATATTGGTTAAAATGGGAAATCTGGCTTCTTAAATCACAGGCTCTTCAAAAGGAACTTTTCTTGTCAATATGACTTCTGTTAATTAAAGAGGATCAGATGGGGAATCTTTTTTTTTTTTAATGTTTATTTATCTTTTGAAAAGAGAGAGAGAGAGAGACCGACCATGAGCTAGGGAGGGGCAGAGAGAGAAGGCAGACAGGATATGGAGTAGGCTCTGCTCTGACAGGCTGAAAACAGCAAGCCCTATGCAGGGCTCAAACTCAGGAACTGTGAGATCATGACTGGAGCCAAAGTTGGACACTCAACCGACTGAGCCACCCAGGCACCCCCAGATGGGGAATCTTTAAACTTTACTTCTGTAAGTATCATGCCTTAAATACAGCAAGGTTAAAGAATTTGCAGGGAAACTGCCTCAAAGAGTAGCTTGGCTCATTCAGGGGGAGATAATGGCTGATTAATTCACTTGAATTCTTTGGCATTCTAAATAAATTCAGTGGCAGGCTTCATAGGGTCATAAATCCCTTGGAGAATCAGATAAAAGCTATGGACTTGGCCCCTTAAAAATGAGCGGATTTATATACAGAGAACATTTTGCTTATGATTTCAAGATGACTCTTAACGAGTACTCATATACTACAAGGAACTTAACTTCAGGGTCTTTGGTTTAGAGGTGGATCAATTTTAATCAGAGATCAGTATTGTTAAATAAATAAGTCAAACATATATTTAGAGGTATCTCTTTAGTGTTCATAAAAAATATTCTCTTTTCCAAATAAACTCATGCAAACCTGGGTTTTACAACTCAATACTGTTGACACTTGGGTCAGGTAATTGTTGGGGCCTGGGAAGGAGATACTAGCCAGCGCAGTATAGAATGGTTAGCAGCATCATTAACCTCTACCCACCAGATGGCATTAGCAATTCCCAGTAGTGACAACCACAAATGTCTCTAGACAATGTCAAATATCTCCGGGGAGGCCAAATTGCTCCATTTGAGAGATATCGAGATAGGCAATGACTTTTATCTTCACACAACTCCCACATAAAAAAAAAAAAAAAAGTTGGGTATTCTGTTTCTGAAGAAAAATATTTTCGTGGGAAACCTTCCTACAACAGATCCCAAGGTTGGTAAGCAGCTAAGGCCAGTGTTTAGATACCCTGGGACAACTCTTTTTTTTAATTTTTTTTAAAATGTTTATTTATTTTTGAGAGACAGAGAGACAGAGCGTGAGCTGGGGAGGGGCAGAGAGAGAGGGAGACACAGAATCTGAAGCAGGCTCCAGGCTCTGAGCTGTCAGCACAGAGCCCGACATGAGGCTCAAAGTCAGGAGCCACCAGATCATGACCTGAGCCGAAGTCAGATGCTTAACTGACGGAGCCACCCAGGTGCCCCTCTTTTTTTTTTTTTTAATGTTTATTTGTTTGGAGAGAGCATGCATGCACACATGTGAGCATACGTGAGTGAGGGAGGGGTAGAAAGAGATAGAGAGAGAGAATCCCAAGTAGGCTCCATGCTGTCAGCATAGAGCTTGGGGTTCAATATCACAAACAGTGAGATCATGACCTGAGCTGAAATCAAGAGTTGGCAACTTAACTGACTGAGCCACCAGGAGTCTGTGGATGGACAACTCTTAATCTTTCCCCTACATTCCTATTCTCATTGTAAGAGAGAAAATTATCTCCTCTTCATAGATGGCTAAGAATTACACAATAAAATCATAGCATAGCCACTTCTTTTATCTATCTGCTTCTCTCTTCCTCCTTATAAAAAAACTTCCTCTTTAAGAAATTAAATGCTTTAACTTAAGCAATAAAGAAACTGATATTTTCATAGCAACAAGAATCCATCAACTCAAAAATAAATCAATCATCATAAAAACTAGTTAGTAATTGAATATATAACCATCTGTAGCATGAGCAAGTCTGTGTTCTTATGGTAAATCTTACCTTTAATTAGTTCTATAATGGGAAATCTGCAAGCTATGGAATAGATTGGCAACAGATACAAAAATCTGCTAATACCCATATAGAGAGATACTGAAATTTCACTACAAGTGCCGTGTTACTCCTCTCTGCCATTTCTTTGTACCCAGTCTTGCTCTGGAAAACGTTTTGTCTCTCCATTTATCACCATTTATATTTCTTTTTATTCTCATTTGTCAACATGTTAGCTCTTTGTGTTTGCTCCCTGTATCCATTGCCTCATCTCCTTATAATATCCTTCATTTTTATTGTGGAGTACAGACATTCCCCATCCCACTCCTTCTCAACAGGTTTTTGGTAGTCTGATAGAAATAACCTTTTTGGGGCACCTGGGTGGCTCAGTCGGTTAAGCGTCAGACTTCAGCTCAGGTCACGATCTCACGGTTTATGGGTTCGAGCTCCACGTCAGGTTCTGTGCTGCCAGCTTAGAGTCTGGAGTCTGCTTTGGGTTCTGTATCTCCCTCTCTCTCTGCCCCTTCCCTGTTTGCACTCTGTCTCTCTTTCTCTCTCTCAAAAATAAATAAACATTAAAAACAATTTTTTTAACTGAATAAAAAAAAAAGTAGCCTTTCTTTCCCTCAAAACGGAACATCTAATTTTTAGCTAAGCCGCTGCTCATGCAGAATAAATACTACCTTGAAGATATATGTAAACATGTGACAAAATCAGAAAAAGATGGAAGTAAAAATATCGAGCGGTAGCTCCTGGCAAACTTCTTAAAACAAAGCCGGTCCATACCCGTGGCTGAAATTTTTTCTTCCTTTCCTCCAACCTCCTGCCAGGAACATAGATTTGATGGCTGGAGCTCTGGCTGCCAGTTTACACAATTAGTATGAACACAGTTTTGTCAGAGATGGCCACGAGGAATGTTTAAAGGAAACTCAGTTCTTGAGAGCTTTGTAAACCAGAGCTGCCCTATCAGCCCAGATCTGCCTCAAGACTTCCATGTAAGAAAAACACTGGTAATTTATCTTTTTAACATCACTGTGATTTGGGGACTCTACTTCACATAGGGATCAAATCTTAATGGATCCAGGTAAGAATCCATTCTAACCTCAAGATGGAGCATGTGACCTAAGTCTGAGCCAAATACCTGATTGTATTCCTCTGTATCAGAGGGACCCACACACTCTACCTATATTCTATATAAAATGGTATATTTCCAGGTATCTCGAGAACCTGGATTTGCCATAAAAGTTTGATGAATGAACTCCAAAGATGCTGTCATTCTGACAAAAGCTCCAAGTGTATTTTGATTTAAATATCAAAATTGACATGAGCCTGGGCCCAAGTAAAACCTTCATGGGATGACTGCGTACGGTTTCAAGAGATGGCACTGAATGACTTCAGGGTTATGCAATTAAAACAAATATTCAGGCAGCCACAAACATACTTTGTAGGTGCTAAAAGCTATAACTAAGAGAGTCTAATGTGAGTTTAACAAGCTCTGGGATTCATCACTGGTAGACAACTATGGTATTTGGTGCCTCGCTGCACGATACGTTTTGTGACAAAACATTACCCATCAAGTTAGACAATCTTCGCTCATCCATCCAACCAGTCCTTCTGGGTCCCTTGCACAAATGTCACAATCACCATGTCTTCTGACCAGTGTGTGAGAAAGACAATAAAGAGGTTGGTTAGTAGCTCTAGGTGTAACAAAAGAAAAACGTAACACAGTAATAATAATGCCAGGAAATATTAGTCTCATTAATAACAGTCTTCAATTCTGTTATTCAATTCAATTCAAATAGAATTTATTGAGCACTTGGAGTACTACTTCAAATACGTGGGTCTTGCCTTAGTAGTATGTTAAATTAATTACTATCATTAGGCACAAAGATATTTGACCAATATTGCATTGTGCATGCCCTATATCAGGGAATAGTGTATATATTCCAGAAAGAGCAGCAAGCAAAAGACACAGAGGTCTTTACGTTTATGGGGCTTACATTTTAGTGATGAAACCATATGCACAAAGGAGCTAAGTCAGATTGTAGGGCACTTTGGCATAAAGATGAGCAGGGGAGGAAGCAGAGACATACTTCTCCCAAGAGAAGAAAGCTAATCTCTGTAATTTTGACCTGTTAAAGCGAAGGAAGAAAAAACAGTGCTCCAATGCCTCAAAAGGTGAGAGCGTATTACATTTTGAACAAAATTATGTCCCGCAGGAGGGCTGGAACTTAAGGTCCGCAATTAGGAAGGGCAAAGGGGCCTAAGGGGTAGAGGGCGGACAACAATGAGAGTTCCATCTTGTTTCAATCTGAAAAGATTTATCCAAATCTCAGAGATAAGATGTGGAAAATACAAGATGTTTCTATGCTAGTTTTCAACATTAACATATCCTTTAATTTTGAACGAACACATGACTGATGAAAATCCTTGGAAAATACGAAGAGCAAAAAATAGTAAAATATACTTTCTGACACACAGAGGTATCCAATATTAGAGCTTTGGCATATCTTACTCCAGTTCTTAAAATTTGGTCCTAAGTTGAACTAATTTTCAACATAAAATATTTTTGTAACATGATATCAAAAGATTACTGTAACATTATTTAATGGCTATATATATATATATATATATTTTTTTTTTTTTTAATTTGAGAGAGAGAGAGAGAGTGCAAACAGGGAAGGGGAAGATAGAGAAAGAGAGAGAGAGAGAGAGAGAGAGAGAGAGAGAGAGAATCCCAAGCAGACTCCACGTTCAACACAGAGCCTGACACAGGGCTCTATCCCACAACCCTGAGATCATGACCTGAATAGAAATCAAGAGTCAGATGCTCAACAGAATAAGTCACCCAGGTGCCCCCATGGCTATATAATATTTTAAGGTAAAGCTATGTTCCTGCTCATTTTTTTAAATTAATGTGCATAATTCCTTAACACAAAAAATACGAATAAATACATTGGACACATTAGATTTTACACCGAAATAAATACACTTAGAAGTTGCACAAAGTATGCTGTTTTGACATTAGTCCCAGGACATGCTTTGAAAAAAAAAACATAAGAA
Source organism: Lynx canadensis (assembly GCF_007474595.2). Classification (NCBI taxonomy): domain Eukaryota; kingdom Metazoa; phylum Chordata; class Mammalia; order Carnivora; family Felidae; genus Lynx; species Lynx canadensis. The sequence continues at coordinate 99,076,756 of NC_044303.2, read as the reverse complement.
ATGGTCCCGAAACAAGTAAGTTTGTGAAATAATGCATATAAAATTTTGTCCCCATTGGAGAATCTTATAACACAGTACCATTGACATTTTGATAATCATGCTTTAAAGAAAACTAATTGTATTTTCTTCACATTTCCCCACATTATTTTATGACAAAACACACTCTGCATACTTTCTATTTATATGTTACACACTCTAAGGAAAACTCTATTAAAGAATCAAAAACCAAAAAGCAAATTAGAGATCAAAATTAATTAGTATATTTAAAATATCCTAATAAAAGTATATTCTAAATACTTCTTAAAGTATTTTTTAAATCTTCTTTTCTAAGATTTTTAAAAATGTTTATTTACTTTTGAGAGAGAGAGAGTGGGAGAGAGTCAGAGATAGAGGGAGACAGGATCCAAAGCAGGCTTTGTGCTGTCAGATCACAACCTGAGCCAAAGTCCAACACTTAACCAACTGAGCCACCCCATTTTTTTTTTAACATTTATTCACTTTTATTCACTTATCACAGAGCAAGAGCAGGGGAGGGACAGAGAGGGAGACACAAAGAATCTGAAGCAGGCTCCAGGCTCTGAGCTGTCAGCACAGAACCCAACGTGGGGCTCAAACCCACAAACTGTGAGATCATGACCTGAGCTGAACTCAGATGCCCAGCCCACTGAGCCACCCAAGGGCCCCTAGGCATCCCATGTTAGGGGTGCCCCATGTTAGGGGTGCCCCATGTTAGGGATGCCCCATGTTAGGGGTGCCCCATGTTAGGGGTGCCCCATGTTAGGGGCACCTGGGTGGCTCAGTCAGTTAAGCATCTGACTCTTGATTTCAGCTCAGGTCATGATCTCATGGTTCATGAATTCGAGCCTGGAATTGGGCTCTGTGCTCACAGCGCAGAGCCTGCTTGGGATTCTTTCTGTCTCTCCCTCTGTCTCTGCCCCTCCCATGCTCGCACTTGCTCTCTCTCTTAGAATAAATGAACAATAAAAAAATAAAAAGAAATAATAGATGCTAATATTAAAAAATGAAAACAAGGCAAACAACTAAAATCTCATTTCTTCACCACATCCTAATTCTATCCTAAGAAATCACCATCATGAACATGTGAGAAATACTATTTCAGGCATTTCTCAAATCACATATGTAGATATAAGGGCAGACAGGTAAGTAGATAAATAGATAATAATATATTTATAGATAAATAGACGACATTTAAATTTTGAATTATGCTGTGTTCTATATTTAAGAAGTATTCAAAGGGCGCTTAGGTGGATTAGTTGGTTAAGCATCTGACATTGGCTCAGGTCATGATCTCATGATCTGTGAGTTTGAGCCCCTGACAGCTGACAGCTGGAGCCTGGAGCCTGCTTCAGATTCTGTTTCCACCACCCACCCCCCTGCCCCGCGGCCCCCCACTCTCTGCACCTTCTCCACTCACCCGCGCTCTGTCTCCCAAAAATAAATAAAAACATTTAAAAAAAGAAGTATTTCTAATATTACCTTACATTTAACAGAAGCAGTGTAAAATTAGTGTGACCTAAACAAATTGGTAAAGCTCATGTCCATTTTTTTCAAGAGATAGAATATTATTTTTTAAATAATCCCTGTAAATGTAAGGTAAAATTTTGATATACGGTAAGAGGTTCAAGTCATTTTTAAACTAAGGGATTAGATTTGAAAAATAGACATTTATGAATTGCAATCAAAGATAAAGAAAGTAGTTCATTTAGATTTCTTTCCACTTCCACTAGATTGAAAAGTATTGGAATGAGTTTTTCTCGAGACCCAGACTCGAGCATGTGGAATACAGTATTTCAGGGAAAATTTCCTCTCACATCCCTGAATATATTTGTGTCCTCCATATTCTTCAAAACTCCAATTACACTTCACTTTATTTTCTTTGACTATTTCCAAAGTCACTTTTATGTCTTTATGGCTTGCTCTTTAAGTAATCTCCTCCAGTCTCTACAGTTGGGTTTTCAATTGTTTTTATTATGTTTCTTATTCTATCATTATCTTGTCACTCTCTTTGTAAAAGAGAAGTCACATTTTTGGGAGTAATTTTGTTGCAGTTTGAAGAACTATCTGAAATCTTGTTTTCCCTCCCCAGGTAATTCTTCCAAAATGTAAGTTCTTTAAGAATCTTTTTTCTTCGTTTATAGTTGCTGTTCATAAAGCCGTATGTTTTATCGCCTGCTTTTGAGTTGTCATTAAGAGATAGACAGCCTGTATGCTAAACACTGTCAAATGGTCAGATAATGGAGCAAAAAAGGGGATAAGTTCCAACTTGGAATGATATCATTTCCAGTACTCTCTTACCAAGTTTGATATTTCCTTTTGGTACAAACCATCCTCAAGCCACGAGTGTCAGCATTTAAGCAGTGGTGGGTTGGTATAGCTCATTGTGAATTTCCTTCAAATAAAAGCACTTCATGTTGAGACCTGGTGATTGATGTTTCCTCTCCTTTGGTCATCCCTCTTGACATCCAGGACTCTCCTTTGCAGAGAAGTTTCAGTTACAGAAAATGACTTTCCTTTGGTTTCTCCTGCAGCATGAATTCCATGCCAAGTTGTGAGAATGAATTAGATTTCCCCACAGATGTCCCCCGATGCGGTAGTGGCCTGTCCTAGGGCTCAGACCTCCTCATTTTACCATAAAGATGGTGAGACAAGCCGCCATGACCATGATTCCTCCCTTCATGGATATCTTGTGGCACCTCATCTTACAGGCTTTTCTCTGGATCACACCTGACAGTGGTAGTCTTGCTGATACTTGCATCATTGTGAGCACTGGCCATCAACAGATTCTGAAGGAGGAATATATGTTTAAAATGTTTTTGGGGCCCCTGAATGGCTCAGTCAGTTAAGCATCCAACTTCAGCTCAGGTCATAATCTCACAGTTCGTGGGTTTGAGCCCTGCATCAGGCTCTGTGATGACAGCTCAGAGCCTAGAGCCTGCTTCTGATTCTGCATCGCCCTCTCTCTCTGCCCCTCCCCTGCTCACACTCTGTCTCTCTCTCAAAAATAAATAAACACTAAAAAAAAAATAAAAATCTCTTTATTCTGCCACCCATAGCATGTATTATTTCTAAAATAAGGGTACATGTAGGAGGAACACAAGTGGGTTTGGATCAATCCACATGGGGCAAGATCATTAAGCACTTTGAGTTTTACTCAGAGAAATAAACAGGGGATAACGCAGTACACAGTTTTGAGATTCTAATGAACTCCGAGATGCAAGACTGGCCCCATTCCATCATACAATGAGTCTTTTTCAAGTTTATTAATTCTGCAGAGTTTCCAACTAACACATCTTGTCATCACAGCTTGAACTCTGTCCAGTCAAGCGTAACTACTCATAACGAACAATCCTATTATGTCTTAATGCGAGTTTTGTCCTCAGATACTATAATATAGAGGAGTTCAAATCCGTTATTTAATTAGTTTCACAGTAATATATAAATGAAGTATATCCACTCAAGACCACAGTGGTAGGCAACATCTTAACAATGCTTGTTCTTGAACTGTTCTGTTACTCTTAAGTTGAATTTGCCAAATAATGTGTTTCTTTCAAACATTCTTTGAATTTAATAGAAGTCCTAAGAAATGTAACTTGCGAACAACTCTTACTGCAACCCTTTCATTTCTTCCAAATCATTTTGCAAACATTCATTTCTTGTAATTTCCTGCTCATAAAATCCCAGGTGGATTTGGTGAATAAAATGTATTCTTTTCTCCATACCTATTAAGCCAGGATTATGAGTTCTTGAGGGTCAGGTTTTTGCTTCAGCTTCTCCAAATGTTCAATTAGAGACAGAATCAGAAAGTCACTAAATTCAATTTATTCTTTTGCAAAATTACTGATAATTTCTGAGGAGTGAGAGTAGAAGAGAGTGCCTAAAATATTTTAGACAAATTCCAGTATGAGCAGAATGTGAATGAGTAAAGTGAGTAATAAGCAATATTAAGGAAAGATCTAATAAATTATAATATCTAGCCCTGGTTCCTCAAAACTTTTCTGGAATGGTATTGTGTGATTCTACCATTCTGCAGAGACTCATCTGTGTTGATTGGAAACAAACCAAAAAAAAGCGAAAATTTACCGTAGAGAGTGGAGATCATTCACTGTATGATTTCATTTCTAAGAAATGTCCAAATAAAGCAGATTCATAAAAAAGGAAACTGGTGGCCATTTAGGGCTACAAATGGTGGCAAGGTGTGGTAGGAAGTGACTTTTAATGGATATGGGGTTTCTTTGGGGGCCATAAAATGTTCTAAACTTAGAGTTTAGACAGTGATAGATGCATAATTTGGTGAATATACTAAAAACTACTGGCTGTGTACTTTAAAGTGGTGGTTTTTATGGTATGTGAATCATATCTCAATAAAGTTATTTTCTAAAAAGTTGAGGAGCAAGAACTAGGTTGTGAATTTTTCCAATGCCAAGGATATATATATATAGGAGGGAGAAGTGGGCTCAAGATACCATACTGACTATTTCTTCTCCTTCTGTTTCTTTGAATAGTGCCTTTCAATGATGACTAATTACATCCGGTGACATCCAAAGATTTTTATGCCATTTTCAACCCCCCCCCAACATTGTGACTTGGCTGTTGTGAAAGAATACTCTTAAACCCTGTGAAATTCAACCAGTTTCTGGATATTCAGGGAGTTAAGGCTGTTGAATTTAGAACTCAGATGACAAACATCTTCAAATCTTCAAATTTGAGGGCAAGAGGGTTGATTGTGCTGCACTTACAACCCCTTTCGTTATGTCCCTCCCAATACCACTCTTCCTGAAGAATGGGATGTACATTGTTTTGGTGACGTAGAGAGCTCTGTTTGAAGAAGTCATGAAATCCATTGTCTTATCGAAAAGAATCATCAGCACAGAATTTTTGAGAGTCTGCTCTTTGAGCCGGGCATGAGAAAACATGTTGTTCAGTCCCCTGATGCCATGAGACATCACAAGTCAACCACGTCTCCTAAGAACCTGCAATTTGGACTGAGATGTGTTGCCTTGGTAACAACAGGGGTGTCATGGACCTAAGGGTATGAGGTTTCTTTCAGCAGTCTAACATAAGTGAAGGCTAGGTTTTAACCCTTTTAAATGAGTTGCTGTTATTTCTTGCTACGTTCACATCAAAATGTTAATTTTGATCAGCTATTTCCAAAATCTGAGCAAATGTGAGGTGATTAAGTTCAAGAACAGTTACATAGACAGATCTGTTTTAGCACTGGATTTCACATCACCTTTTAAAATACACCTTTTAAAATACTCCCTCTTAGTATGAGAATCTCTGGAATCAAGTAACCACTGATATTTTGTCTCCATACAGTCACCATTTTGGGGGCAAAAGAAAAGTTATAGGATTTGAAATGACACATTTAAATAAAAAAAAAATTCTACACATCAGAATTTGCCATTAACTGGAAAAATATCAAAATCTTGTTATTTATCTTATTAATATAAAACAGGCATCATTTTGTGAATTGTCACAGCAACATCTTTCAAGGTCATTCATTACATCAAACATTTCATTAGCATCTATTGTATACCCATCTCTAGAATTGAGCTGCTTATCTTCTTGGGGGGGAAAGAAGACTTCTGTGCTTTTTGAGGATTCAGGATGTTAGGACATCAGTGAAAGGGAAGATAAGTTTAATCACATTAGTTCAAGGAAGAATTTATTTTAAAAAGGGGGTGGGAATTGAGTTGAATATTTAAAAAATGGGTAAAAATAAAAGACACCACTTAGATAATGAAAATGTAGCTCATATAGGATGTAGATGATATTTGCAATGTGCATATCATAGGAAAGATTCATCCAGAATGTATTAGAACTTCTATGTATCAGAAAAAAAAGTGAGATAACACAATAGAAAAGTAGGAAAGGAGTTGAGGAGATACTTGACAAAGGAGGAAACCCAAATGGTGGAAAGAGATTTGTTTTTAAAAATGCCCAACTTCATTAAGCAGCAGACAATGCAACTAAAAAACACAACAAGATACCATACACCTCTGTCAGAAAAGATACGACAACGGACAGGCAATGACAAGGTTTTGGAAGGACGTGGTACAATCAGAACTCTCCTATATCCCTGGTGTAAGTATACATTTGGACAGACTAAAGTTCAACATATGGATACATATCCTCTTCAGTTCCATTCGTAGGTCTGTACTTAACATGCAGACAGGTTTACCAAAGTGCAGGGAATAGAATGTTTATAGCTTCAAGGTTTATGATACCCCAAATGGCAAAATGTACTATTAAGGATGTCTAATTGACACTGAAATGGATAGATAAATTGTGGTATATTTCATAATAGCAGTATATAGCAGTCAGAATAAAATCAAAAGCTACATACAACATGAACGAAACTCCAGACATAGTGTCAATTTAAAGAAGTTATGAAAGTGTGTACTTACCTTCCCATATATATAAAGTACAAAAGAGAAAACTAAACTGCGCCATTAGAAATCAAGGAAGCAGTTACCTGGAGTGTGAGAGAGTGACTAGTGATGGAAAAGGAGCATATGGGGCTTTGGAAGTGCTGGTAATTATCTATTTCTGGAACTCAGTGCTGGTTACACAGTATGTTTGGTTTGAGAAAATCCGTTGAGCTGTAAACTGGTGATACACGAACATTACTAGATGCATTTTATAACTCAGTAAGAGTTTTTTAAAATGGGTGAAAGAGGTTTAGGCAAAAGTAAGAAGATTAATTTCTTTATTAAGAGATAACTCTTCACAGGCAAATATTTTCAGAAAGAAATGCTTTCTCAAATGAAAATAAAGATGAAAAGAAAGAACTTTAAACACTCTAAAAAATTTCACCAGGGCTGCATTTTTTCACAGTTTATATAATGCAGTCTGCTTAAGCTGATGTATCCTACACAGCCATTCACCACCATCAAAGTCCAAAATCAACAATTCTTATTTATATGTGTAAGGTCATTCCAGGGGACATTTGAATCATCAAAGACAGACAAAAATGTGTTCAATTTCATTTATGTCTGTTTGCTTAAATCTTCCCTCTTTGAACATCCATAGGGCCATGTGTGATATCTAAGAGAAAATATTTCTGATTATTTGCTTAAGGAGATGGTCATGCAAGGGTCTGTGGCCCATTATTTATATTTTAAACACTTGCTACTTTATTTTAGAACCGTGTGGTTTTGTCCTCTATATTCTGTCTTCCTTCTTTTCTTCATGCTGAATATATCATTATACATACCCCTTCCTCACAGAGTATCTTAAAACTTCCATGCATCAATTTAAAAACACAGAGAAGACAATAGTAAAGTAGGAAAAGTTGAACAAACAATGCACTAAGGAGGAAATCCACATGGCCAAAAGACATGTTGTTTTTTTTTAAATGCTCAAGTTCACTATGCAACAGAAAATGCAAATAAAAACAATATGATACCAAATCCTTTAAAAGAGATAAAACAAAAGACAAGTTCTACCACAATTTCTGTATCCATTGGTCTGTCAAGACTTTGTTGGATTCCATATCTTGATTATTATAAATAATACTGCTGTGAACATGGGAATACAGTTATCTTTTTGAGACAATGAATTTCTTTCCTTGGATTTGTACTCAGAAGTGAGATTGCTGAATCATAAGTTCATTCTATTTTTAATTATTCGAAGAACCTCCATACTTTTTTCCACAGTGGCTGTATTAAAACTCTTCATGATAGAAAATTTAAAACAAATACTAGATCTCTTATTTCTTCTGCTGGTTTTTTTAAAGTTTATTCATTTTAAGAGAGAGAGAGAGCTCAAGCAGGGGAGGGGCAGAGAGTGAAAGAAAGAGAGCCCCAAGCAGTCTCCACACTATCAGCACAGAGCCCAAGATAGGGCTTGAACTCACAATCCTTGAGATCATGACCTGAGCCAAAACCAAGAGTCAGTCGCCTACCCTCCTGAGCCACCCAGGTACCCCGTTTTTCAAACTGTGTTAAAACTTGCCTAACAAACTATCTTCTATTTGTTGAACACAATTAATACTTGACTAAGGAAAGCAGATGTCCAAGAGACAACATTGCATCCAGAGTATTCATACATTCACCCTTCCCTCATATCCTAAATAGGAAACTTAAATTCAAGGAAGTGAAGCAACTTGAAAGAATAACAGTTAATGAAAAGTAAAATGAATTTAAAACAGGTCTCATTTAAAGTGTTAATATTTACTCTATACTATCTCTCCAAAACACAGGACATTGCACATATATATATTTATATATATCGTATGTTCTCTCATTTCTATCCCACTACCCAAGCAAATAAGTTATTATCTTTCCCTATTCAACTGATATGCAAACACATTCCAACAATTATGCTGATATGGGCATCAGAGCCACTACATGAGTCTGAGTTAAAAATTCACTGGACTTCAAGGCCAGCATCCCTATTCTAACATAACAAGAAGCTTGCTGGGGAGTCAAGGTTTGAGTATGCTCCCCTGAGTGGAAGTTTTTGACATACACTTGGGTCTGGGCTCACCTTCGTTACATATGACAGTCTGGAGTTACACCATCATAGCTATTCTCCATAAATCAGAAAATTCATCAACTACACAGGACATTCATTACAGGGTATCATTGCTTGAGTCACTTTTTAGTGCATACAAAAATCACTAAGTGTCTATCCAACACAGGGAAAAGAAAACAAAGCAAACAAACAGAAAGCAATAACAACAGAAGTAAAATGTTCCCATTGATAAAAATCAAGTTCCTGGAAAGAAATTTTGGCAGAAGCTCATACTTTCTCCCGTGATACGCTTCACAACAGAAGAAGAACATACATCATGATAAATCGTGAAACATTTAAAACAGCAATCAAGGAATATCAAGAAAATATAAATTATGACACGAGAAAAGCACAACCCTTTCAATATTATCTACAATACAGTTTCTTTTCTCCTCCCCACAAAAATTAAGCAACAAACATTATATTGAAGAACATCAAGTCTAAAATCTCTATTTCTGAAGTTACTAGACAACTCACAGATCACTTTATAAGTGTTACATTATAGCTAAAGAATTAACATAAACCAGTATCCCAATCAGTAATTTTCCTTTCTTAAGCCTGGATGATCAAAATCAGAATAAATAAACACAATGAACCACATGCAGTAGTCATTTCAAATATTAAGTGCATTGTTCAAGTTCTCTTTGATGATCTTTTCCCAAACCAAATGTGAAATGTTTACTTGAGCCAAAGTGAGTCTATGTGCTAACCGTTAAAGCAACCCAGGTATTATTTTCTTATGGTTTTGAATTTCTATTCTATATTTTCTCATAGAGCTGAGAGGAAAAATCCTAAGTATAAAGAGGTTAAGCAGACCATACTGTAAGCACATGCACACACACAGAAAAACACCCGCCAGCCTGTATTGACCCACAAGTTGCCCGCAGGCAGTTAGCTTTTACTAGTACTTCATTTTGTTGTGTCCTCTGTGTTCCTTTCTTTGTACCCAATGGATAAAAAAAATAGACTTTAGACCATGTAAACCGGGGGCCTTGGAGTAAATTGCCTAGGAGCTAAAATTTGAAGAAGTTATTAATACAAACCAGAAAGGTATTTTCAATTAGCAAGAATTTGTATACACTAAGTCCCACTGAGATTTCTCTGGAAAATGAAGCTGATACAGTAAAGCCTTTATTACCTGAAACTCCAGCTGGGATAATTACATTTTGTTCTAGAAAGTTGTTTCAAAACTACTCAGTAATTGGTTTTGGCTCTGGGAAAGGAACACAAGAGGATTCATTTTTCTACTAAAGACAAAGCATAAAACATTTTTGCTTAAATTTTCCATTTCGGTTATATTACTAAATTGCTGGTCATGAGACTGACACCTCCAAATTTTTTCTTAAGGGGCCCTACTCATCAGAGAGGGTGATGTCCAATCTACCATATAATTGGTATGTTCAATGTCATATGCATATTGTTTTTAAAGCCATGCATAAGGAAAAGGCAGTCATTAAATTGAACACATGGAAGAAATTCACTTGAAATTTCAATAAATAACCATATCTTTCAATTATATTGGATATTAGATAAGTCCTTAGAAATTTAGGCATTACTGCATTATTTTAGTGTCTATCTTTCTCAAATCAATCAATCAATCAATCAACCTATCTATCCATCCATCCATCCATCTATGATCTGTTGCAGAGATAGAATCTTTACAGAGGCAATGAAGTTAAAATGAGGTTGTTAGGTTGAACCTTAATCCAACATAACTAGTATCTTAATAAACAAGGGGAAAGTCAGAAACAGGCATGTACATAAGGAAAACATAGTATGAAATGAAAGCAGAGATTACATTGATGTTTCAATAAGCCCAGGGACCCCAAAGTTTATCATCAAGCCAACAGAGTCATGGTAGAGAATCCCTTTCATAGCCCTGAATAGGGACAAACTCTGTCAGCACTTTGATCTTGGGCTTCTGGCCTCCAGAACTATGAGAAAAAACATTTCTGTTTAAGACCCCCAGGTTGTGGTACTTTTGTACAAAAGCTCTATGTGACTCATACAATCATACTTTATTCAGTTTCCACAGTTTTGCATAATGCTTCTTTTATGTTCCAGGATTCCACATTATATTTCATTATCATGTCTCCTTATGTTGCTCTTGGCTGTTGACAGTGTCACAGACTCTACTTATTATTTTTTTTGACCTTGACGGTTTGAGAAATAATGGCCAGGTATTTGGTAGGATGCTCCAATATTGGCATTTGTCTGGTATTTTTCATGTGACTGGGCTGTCGTTAGGGATTTTGAGAAGAAGACCACAAGGGTAAAGGGCCTTTTTCATCCCACATGAGCTTATAAATTATCAACATGATTTATCACTGCTGATGTTGACCTTGATCAGCTGGATGAGGTTGTTTTGTCAGGTGTCTCCAGTGTAATATCACTCTTGTTTATTCCCCTTTTCACACTATACTCTTTGGAAGGAAGCCACCTGTATCACTCACACTTCACAAGTTCTAAGTTATACTCCTCTCCTCACAGCATAGTATTTATGCAAAAATATTTGGAATTATCTGCATGGGAGATTTGCATCTTCTCCTCCCCTTATTTGCTTATTCAAATATATTTTTCTTTTTTAAAAATGTTCATTTATTTATTTTGAGAGAGAAACAATGCACAAAAGTGAGGGAAGGGACAAAAAGAAAGGGAGGATCTCAAGCAGGTTCCATACTGTAAGCACAGAGCCCAACATGGGGCTCATTCCCATGAACTGTGAGATCATGACCTGAGATGAAATCAAGAGTTGGATGTTTAACTGACTGAGCCACCGAGGTGTCCCTATTCAAATATTTCTTTATATCAGTAAGGACTCATGAAAATTTATTTTACATTCTGGACTATAATACAATAATAATTTATTTTATGATGCAAATTTTTCTACCTTGGCCATTGGTGTTCTTTCAATTGGCTTCTATCCTTGACAGATCTGTATCAACGCAGTGTGTGTGTGTGTGTGTGTGTGTGTGTGTGTGTGTGTATTTTACTTCCTTATTTTCAGGCACTTACAAGATGCTGAAAGATCATCTTGTATAGTCCCTATTCCAGTGTTAGAATCAGGCATTCTCCAAGGATCCCTGGTTCCTTTTTTTAGAAACCAAGGTCTGGGCCCGAAGTGTTTCTCCATTGCTACTGAGGTGCCATTGCTTTTACAGTATCCCAGCTGATGGCACAAAGCAATATATGTGTGTGTGTGTATTCTAATCTATGCATACACACCTTTTTATGATCATTTTGGTATGTAACCATCTCTATATATGTTAACCTAAATATGAGCTCTTACTGATCTCTCCAACTCCAATCCATTACCACATGGACATTTCAAGCCTCCTCTTGCTAATCTGTACATCTACTACAACAGTGAGAAATCGGGCTCCTAACATCCACCGTCCACTTACTTAATTGTTCAATTCTATTACACATGTATAATAGCATTAGAATTAACTTGTACATTGGTATGAAACAACTTAATTAACTAGAGTTCAGTATATATGTGCCAATTCCTTTTGATTTTAGTCTTAGACACTCTGCCCATATCCTCAGTTACTTGGTCAGCACCTTTTATACCTTTCCCCATAGGAGAGTTTGCTTCACCCATTTTTAATACAGTGAGAGTCTCTTGTCATGATCTGCATTGCTTCATGGGACCCCTCCCATCTTTTAAATAATCTTATAAATTTGTATATATTAAAGTTCACTCTTTGTGCTTTAAAATTCTATGAGTTTTGACAAATGCATAATGTCACATGTTGACCATTCTAATATCACACTGAATATTTTCTCATCTTAAGAAACAAAAAAAACCCCAAAACCTTGATTCACCTATTCAACCCCAATCTCTCCCTCTGAGTCTCTGGCAACCACTTCTGTTTTTACAATATCTATGTTTTTATATTTTCCAGAATATTGTATAATTGGAATCATATAGCACATAGGCTTTTTAGATCTTTTGCTTTCTCATTGTTGAGTTAAGTGGATCCTGAGAAACTTAACAGAAGACCATGGGGGGAGGGGAAGGAAAAAATAAAAGTTAGAGAGGGAACCAAAACATAAGAGACTCTTAAACACTGAGAATACACTGAGGGTTGATGGGGGGAAGGGGGAGGGAGCAGAGGGTGGGTGATGGGCATTGAGGAGGGCACCTGTTGGGATGAGCACTGGGTGTTGTATGGAAACCAATTTGACAATAAATTTCATATAAAAAGAAAAGAGTAGTAAGTATGTTTTGGATACAAATCTTTTAGAAGATAAATATTTTAATAAAACTTTTAAGTAGCTCTAAAATTATTAGGGTAGTATGAATTTTAATTTTGTTATAAAGACAATTTTATGAAATAATGCTATAAAAAATCAATGGACAACATCTCCATCACTGCAATTTCTTTTTATGCTAAGAAAAATGTTTGAAAGGACATATGCTCAAAATTTAGAATAGGTTGAAGTTTAAACCACTATAGAAAAATGTATCTTTTGACTAAGTAAAAACAAGGTTACCATTTTTCTGTGCCATTGCTTATGCTCTACAACAGAATAAAAATGCCACAATTCCTTCAAGTGACAGTAGACAAAAACTGATAAACAATAATATTGATAAATAATAAAAAACAATTGCACACGAGGCATGTACCATGAAGCCTAACAATAGCAAGCCTTGAAAAATATTTGTTCTTATTATTTTCACTTATTATGAAAACCAATATTCATATAAAATATAATTTGAGGATACAGAAAAGTTTGCTTAACACATTTCATAATAAATAGAAGACATTTTCATTATTTTTGCATCAAATATGATTCTAAACAAGAGTTACTTTCCTCAATGCATAATTACAAATAACCATCATAGAAAAAATTGCTAGAACAAGTTAATGCTGTTAACAATGAACTTACCAATAAAGTAGTTAAAATACAATTTTACATTCTAAGTTCATTTGAAACCATACCCTCTCTATTTAACTAGTAAATCTTAGATTACTTGATAAATTTTTCTCTAAAGCAGTGTCAAAAATGATTATGAAGATGAAAATTATAGTTCCTTTTTTCCTACTGAAATCCAGGAACTAGAAATACTACTTTCACTCTGTGTCTGTGATTCATGAACATTCTTAAAATCAAAACCATAAGAGGCTTCTATTTATATTATATTTATAGTAAGTTAGACACCATCAACTCCCAAGACCTAGGATCTAAATTTATCTGGTATCATTTTATAATCATTACTTTATTATTTAACCTTAAATGAGAAATATCTTGACCTTATATTTTGACAATATCCAGGTCCAAAGGGTTTTCATGACCATTCCAATGATGATAACCAACAAGTTAAAATAATTAATTAAGCTCTAGATTCCAAACACTACTATTTGTCTTGTATTCCCCAGCAAAAGGCAAGCACTAATGGGACCAGTTTCCACCCAGTGCCAACCCTGCCTATCCAGGATATTTTTTAATTGTGAGTAATGGCAAGTCAACTGATTTTACCTAAACGTGGCTCATTATTTCTTATTATTAACAACCAGCCTTCAGCCTTCTAGTTGTGAGAGACACAGGCTTAGAATGCTTTAGGGGCTGTAGGTTATCCTAAATTGTAGAAGGAAATAAGGAAATTACCGTAACAGAGGCAGAGAGAGCCCTCAACAGCTCATTATGATGAAGACGTAATTCCTCTATTTTTGTTTCTTTCTGCTTTAAAATAAAGACAATGATACCAATAATATAGATTGAAGAGTCAATACTTACTGAAGAGAAGTGCTGTGCTATCTGCCTGACATTATACCACATGGAAGGACTTAGAGGCAAGCCCAATGACTTCATTTTGCAGATGAGAAAATGCAAAAAGTTAAAGAAGTACAGAAACTTGCCTAACTGAACCAGGGAATGGCAAAGCCAGGATTGCAACCCGCAGCTTCCCTCCAGAGAGTACCCTCTATGCCATTCTATTCTCCATTTCTCATTTCCTCTAGCATTTCCATCTAAAATAGTTGCACCCTCCTTTCCACCTCAGGGTGTCTGATTACTGAAGCAGAAAGTTTCGGCTCGTATATTTTAATGTCACCCTCAGTCTTTTTATTGCCAGTGGTACAGGAGTTAGTAATAAGATTAAACATATGGTCTTCCTCTGCTGAGGGAGAAAAACTCTTGTCTTTTGCTTGAGTTTTACTTATGTCAGGAAATGAAAATCTAAGATCATTTCTTCAGGTTTTCTGGTGAATAAAACATACACCTCGCCTAAAACTGGTAACACATTGCGTGTTAACTGGAATTTAAACAAATACTTGAAAAAACAAGCAAACAAAAATAAACATAAGCTTCATGTCAGAGTGCACATAATTAAGTAACTAAGTAACCTTTTTACCCACACGAGTATACTAATAGTTTCTGCCTCATTCAGTGAGATCATGCCTATGAATTCACTCCACATGGTGATGGCCGCAGAGTAGTTCCATGTGAATGTCTCTTAGATCTTCACCGTCACCATCAACATGCTAGTCTGAAGGCTGACCCAAGTTGAATGTTTAGCAAGTATTTCAATTTTTAATATGTCTATATTAATATGTATAATTACTATATACAATATATAATACACACAGTTGACCCTTGAACAATGCAGGGGTTAGGGATGCTGAACCCCCACAGCTAAAAATCCACATATAACTTTTGACTCCCCCAAATTGAACTACTAACATCCTATTGTTGACTAGAAGCTTTATTGATAACATAAATAGTTAACACATACTTTGTATGTTATATGTACTATATATTGGAATCTTACAATTAAGTAAGCTAGAATAAAGTGTTAAAATCATAAGAAGGAGAAAATACTTTTACAGTATTGTGCTGTATTTATTTCAAAAAAATCAGTGTAAATGTGGACCCATGATATTTTAACCTATGTTGTTCAAGGGTCAGCTATATGTATGTGTCTGTATGTCCATGCATGTATATGAATGTGCATGCAGGTGTGCATGGATATATGTATATATATGTGTATGTATGTATGCACATGTGTATGCAAGTGTGTATGTGTGCATTTGTGTATGTACAGATGTGTATATACGTGTATATGTATGCATGCATGTGTGTATGTATTTGTGCATGTGCGCATTTGTATATGTGTATATATGTATGTGTGTATGTATGTATATATATTTATATATGTATGTATGTGTGTATGTACACATGAATGCATGTGTATATGTGTGTATGTATGTATATATATATATATATAACCTACCAGTCTTCATCTTGTTCAGTCTCTAAGACTCCATTGTTTACTTTAAAATATCTAAGTTGATCTCAGCAAAGCTGATGCCCTTCTGGCCAGCTTCAACAGAACACTTTTATTATATTCTTGTTTTAGTTATGTACCTGTTCTTTCTCCCACATTAATGTTAACTTATTACTTGGAGGATATAAGGGAAATTTTAACCCCCATATGTCCTTATCTCCAACCAGATCACTCTACTGAAATTATACTTTCACAGGTGAGTGACTGATTTAAAGGTCATTTGTTAACCCCTATACTCCTGAACTTCTTTAGAACTTTTGAAACATGTCAACCAATTTTTCTCAAACCTCTTATGTTTAAACAGCCCCCAAACCACCCTGCACACCAGGCTGACTCTTACAAATGGCTCTTTCATCACATCACTTACCTGCTGAAAAATCATTAGTGTTTCCTTATTCATGAAAGAATTAAAAAGTCCTAACTTTTTCATACTACTATCTGCATTTACCTATAGAGCATATAATTTGGCTTAAATTATATCAGGATGAATTAATAATTTGCCTTATCAGGGGGTGGCTGGGTGGCTCAGTCAGTTAAGCATCCAACTTTGGCTCAGGTCATGATCTCGCTGTTCACGAGTTTGAGCCCTGAGTCAAGCTCTGTGCTGACAGCTCAGAGCCTGTAGTCTGTTTCCATTCTCTGTCTCCCTCTCTCTCTACTCCTTCCCCTCGGCACTCTGTCTCTCTCTCTCTCTTTCTCTCCCTCTCAAAAATAAAAATAAAATTAAAAAAAATAATTTGCCTTATCAGGCTCTTATATTAAGCTTTAAAGATATCAAAACTTACACCTGAATACATTTTTTCCAAGATGCTCTCTGACCATTCAGTTAACAGTTAATTTGTTTCAAATTTCCACAAAATTCTTTTTTTTTTTAAATTTTTTTAACGTTTATTTATTTTTGAGACAGAGAGAGACACAGCATGAACGGGGGAGGGGCAGGGAGAGAGGGAGACACAGAATCGGAAGCAGGCTCCAGGCTCTGAGCCATCACCCCAGAGCCTGACGTGGGGCTCGAACTCGCGGACCGCGAGATCGCGACCTGAGCTGAAGTCAGACGCTTAACCGACTGAGCCACCCAGGCGCCCCATCCACAAAATTTTTATTAACTAAACAAAACCTTGCTGTTAAATGCTTTGCTACAGAAAGGTATCAAATTTTCACAAGGAAAATGAATGAAAAATGATTCAGAGTATGAACTATGTTGATTTGTATACATTTTGTCTGGCTTCAAGCATGTTCTGATTTTCATTTCATCATGAGGTGAGGGGAAGCGGTTAGGGGAGGCATTTGTCAGAGATCTTTTTTCAACAATAAGTCCATCTAAAACTATATGAGAAAAGTTGACCTGAAATTAGCCTTCGGAAAATTTCAACTTTGAAAATACCCTCTCATACTTTTCCACTACTTACTTCTCACAACAACAGCAACAACAACAACAAACTCAGAAGAGAGATATTGTGTATGCAGCTTCCTTTCTGCAAATACTTTTTGGTGATATTACACAGTTCCTTCCACCTACTCTTGCTGTTTGAAAATAAATTTTTCTAATTTAAACATAAATAATTATGTTCTTTAGTATTAATTATTTTGCATTATAGATGAAATCAGTGGTATTCTTATCAACTTTTCCAATGGGAGAGGAAAAGCTTAATGAGAATTTTAACACATAGCTTGAGGATCTAAAATAAACACTTTGATTACACTGACTGTAATTTTCTGAATTGTGTCACTGTTTTCTCAATTTTCTACATCTCAATTAAGGTAATCCAAATTCAGTTTCAAATCTCAGGTCAAGGTGATTAAAAATAGGCTTTTTTTTTTAGCTTTTTCTTTCTAAAATAAAAAGAAAGTTATGTTTACAAAGTGATTTAAATGTTAATGGCATTATGTTATTTCTTTGCACTATTCAGAATAAGAACATCATGAATAACTCTGCCATTAAGTGAGAGATCTATACATTCTGTGTTTCTATTGCTTCAGACCAAAAAAAAAAAAAAAAAAAAAAAAAAAAAAATCCACCATGAGAGAGTCCTTACTATGAACAACAATCAATGATTTAAAAATAAAACATTAAGACTTGCATTTGTCTTTTCTCTAACATTCTAGAACTATTCCAAAACACAAATTTTAAAGCTCAGGTACCATCAACACTCTTCCCACATACAGGTAGAAAATAATTTATGTGACATAACCGAAGTATTCAAGCTCCTAATAAAAAATTTTGTCCTATTTAATTTCAAGTGAAGTTTTGTATTTTACTTCATTGGAATTCTCTAGTTGCTTCTGTAGTGTACATACAAGTATCCACAGATTCACCACTACACAATTCTGAAAAGTTGTATTAGCAAACATGAATACGGATACGTTTCTTAATGTAGAACACAATGCTTCTGATAAATATTCTGTATTAATATATATTTGAGCCAAAATGTTTTTTCTGCATGTGACTCAAAAAATGTTTTTGACGTTCTGGTGATCTTGTAATGAAACAATATTAGCAATTCAGAGTATTGGGTTACCAGTTTCAACTCAGAGATATAAAAAATTTCAGTTTAGACGTGCAAAGAGCATTGCTCCCACCACTACAATGAAAGAAAAATTGACAAACTGCAAGTTAAATACTTTTCTTGAAATCTCCAGAGATGTGAAATCACAGAGAAAATGACTATCCTGAGACAGGGAGACAGATACCTGCCAGAAGAAATGAAGTGTCACCTAGTAATGGATAGATGCTGCCAAGTGACACATAAGCCAGTAAGAAGACTGAGGGTTTTTTTTTAATAAACATTTTGCCAAACCAGGGGTGCCTGGGTGGCTCAGTTGGTTAAGCTTCTGACTTCAGCTCAGGTCATGATCTCACAGTCTGTGGGTTTGAGCCCTGCGTCGGGCTCTGTGCTAACAGCTCAGAGCCTGGAGCCTGCTTCTGATTGTGTGTCTCCCTCTCTCTGTTTCACCCCTGCTTGCACTCTCTCTCTCTCTCAAAAATAAATAAACATTAAAAAATTTTAATAAAAACATATTGCCAAACTAAGTGTGGGCTAGCATGAGATGGTGAAGTCTCTAGGGCTGCTAACAAAGGGCATTCCAATACTCTAAGAGGATCTCCCTACCAAATGGCACCAGGGAAGTTCAAGAAGATGGGCAGTTTACACACAATAATGACTATGGGAGATGAACAGCAGCCACTGGCTAAGTTTACAAAGACAACTCAAGACCCAAATGGTTGCACTGCTGAAACTGATGGAACACTGAAGAAAAAAAATTATGCCAATTCTATACAATCTTCTCCAAACAATAGAAGAAATAAACACTTTCCCAAAGTCAGTAAAGGCAACTTACCTTAATACCAAAACCCAATAAATGCTTTTGATTATCAACCTAGTATAAACAAAGATATATAAATTACTCAACAAAATAGTACCAAATCAAACTTAGAAGCAACATTCAAAAATCAATAAATATTTACCATATTAAAAAAGAAAAGCTATATGACAGTCTCAATAGATAAAGAAAAGCATATGACAAAATTTAACATCTTTTTACAAGAAAAAATTGTTCAGCAAAGTAGAAATAGGAAAAAAATCTTGGCTTAATCAGCATTAAACAAAAAACTACAACTAACATTACACTTAGTGGTAAAACACTCAATACTTCCCCTCTAAAATTGGGATCAAGATAAGAATATCTTCTTTTATTGCCCCTATTCCACACTGTACTGAGAGTCCCAGGTAGTGCAATAAAAAGTAATAAAAAGCATACATATTGGAAAGAGAGATGTAAACCCATCTCTGAAGATGACACAAAAGTATTTGCAGAAAATTCAAAGAATCTATACAAAAGTGGCCAGGATTAATTCATGAGTCTAGCATGTTTTCAGAATACAAAACCAAAACACAAAACTCAATCATGTTCCAATATATCAGCATTGAACTGGTGGAATATGAAATTAAAAAAAAATACTGGCAATGAAATCACATATATGACACCAAAGGCACAATCTATGAATGAAATAATTGACAAGCTAGATTTCATTAAAATTAAAAACTTCTGCTTTGCAAAGGACAATGTCAAGAGAATTAGAAAACAAGCCACAGACTAGAAGGAAATGATTTTAAAAGGCACATCTGAGAAAGGACCCTTAGCTAAAATCTACAAAGAATTCTTAAAGTTCAACAAGAAGAGAACAACCAACGGGATTAAAAAATGGGCCAAAAGTCTTAAGAAACACAACATCGAAGAAGATACACACATGGCAAATACACAAACAAGAAGATGCTCTACTTTACGTATCAATGAAGAAATGCAAATTAAAACAATGAGATGCCACCACACACCTACTAGAACGGCCCAAATTTGGACCACTTACAATAGCAAATGCTGGTGAGGAAGTGGAACAAAAGGAACTCTAGTTCACTGGTGGTAGGAATGCAAAATGGTAGAGTCTCTTTGGAAGACAGGTTTGGTAGTTTCCTACAAAATGAAATATACTCTTATCATATGATCTGGCAAATGTGCTCCTTGGTATTTACCCAAAGGAGTTGAAAATTTACGTGTACGGAAAAGCATGCCCAAGGATGCTTACAGCAGCTTTATTCATCATTGCCCAAGCTTGGAAGCTGCTTAGGCATCCTTCAGTAGGTGATATATCCAGACAACAGAAGATCATCCATTGCTAAAAAGAAATGAGCTATCGACTCATATAAAGACATGGAGGAAGGGGTCCCTGGGTGGCTCAGTTGGTTGGGCATCCGACTTCAGCTCAGGTCATCATCTCGCAGTTCGTGAGTTCAAGCCCCACGTCAGGCTCTGTGTTGACAGCTTAGAGCCTGGAGCCTGCTTTGGATTCTGGGTCTCCCTCTCTCTTGGCCCCTCCCATGCTTGCACTCTGTCTCTCTACCTCTCAAAAATAAATATACATTAAAAATTTTGTTTTAATAAAAAAAAGATATGGAGGAAACTAAATGCGTATTACTAAGTGAAAGAAGCCAATCTGAAAAGGGTACATACTATATGATTCCAATTATGTGACATTCTGGAAAAGGCAGAACTATGGAGAGGGCAATAGAGTACTGGTTGCCAGGGGTTGAAGAGGAGGAAGGTAGAGCACAGAGGATTTTTGGAGAGTGAAAATTCTCTGTCTGATATCATAATGATTGATACATGTCATTATACATTTTTCCAAACTCATAGAATGTAAAATACCAAGACTGAATTCTAAAGTTAACAGTGGACTTTGGGTAATTATAATGTCAACGTAGGTTCATCAACTATAACAAATATACCATTCAGTGGGTGATGTTCATAGTGGGTGAAGCTATGCATGATTTGAGGCAGGGGCAATCTGTATATCTCCCTCTGTTTTTTTAAATGTTTATTATTTATTTTTGAGAGAGAGTGGGAGGGAAGAGAGAGAAAGAGTGAGAGAGAGAGACAGAGAGAGAACCAGCAGGGGAGGGGCAGAGAGACAGGGAGACAGAATCCGAAGCAGGCTCCAGGCTCTGAGCTGTCAGCACAGAGCCCAACGCGGGACTCGACCCAAGAATGTGAGATCATGACCTAAGCCAAAGTCAGATGCTTAACTGACTGAGTCACCCAGGCATCCCTGTGTATCTCCCCCTTAATTTTATTTACTCTAAAAATTTTACTTTACTCTAAAAAATTAAGTCTTAAAAAAAACCTTTATAGCAGCACCCAAAAGAAATGATTACACTTAGATGTATATCACACAGATTATATGTAGGACTTATATAGGCTGAAAATTATAAAATATTCCTGAGAGGAATTTTAAAGAAATAGAGTAACATACCATTTTCATGAGCTGGAAGGACTCAGAGTTGTTTAGATACCAATTCTCCCCAAAGTGACCTGTACATTAAATGCCAACCCAATCAAAATCAAAGTGGGTTTTTATAGAAGAAATTTAAAAACTTTTTCTATAATTCACATGGAAATGTACAAGACCTAGAATGGCCAAAATAACTTTGGGAAGAAAAAGCACAAAGTTACAGACTAACCCTGCCTTATTTCAAGACTTTTTACAAAGTTACAGTAATCATAGTTCACCTGGGTGGCTCAGTTGGGTAAGCATCCAACTCTGGCACAGGTCATGATCTCGCCATCCGTAAATTTGAGCCCCACATCGGCCTCTGTGCTGACAGCTTGGATCCTGGAGCCTGCTTCAGATTTTGTGTCTCCCTCTCTCTCTGCACCTCCCCCATTTGTACTCTGTCTCTCTATCAAAAATGAATAAACATTAAAAAATTTAAAAAAAATAAATAGTGCTTCTTTTAAAATGTCAAAAAAGAAACAACCCAGAAAGACAGTCAGAAGCTTAAGATTTTAACATAGGCAAGAGAAGAGTTCATACTTGCAATAAGAAAGAAAAATTAATTAAAGATTTAAGAGAGATTACAAGGGGCGCCTGGGTGGCGCAGTCGGTTGAGCGTCCGACTTCAGCCAGGTCACGATCTCGCGGTCCGTGAGTTCGAGCCCCGCGTCAGGCTCCGGGCTGGTGGCTCGGAGCCTGGAGCCTGTTTCCGATTCTGTGTCTCCCTCTCTCTCTGCCCCTCCCCCGTTCATGCTCTGTCTCTCTCTGTCCCAAAAATAAAATAAACATTGAAAAAAATAAAAAAAAAAATTTAAAAATTTAAAAAAAAAAAAAAAAGAGAGATTACAAGAATTACAGGAGAGTAAGACATATAACTTTCTGGCAAGCAAGGAAACAAACAAAAAAAAGATAAAGAAAAAGAAAATCATGAGGAAATAGAATATATTCCATACTTTTTTCCAAGTGAGAACACTTGATTTGTCCAATTCACATACACAAAAAATCAGAGAGATGATTAAAGATCTATCCCTGACGGGCACCAACATAGAAAAGAGATTAAGGAGAGAATTGGCAGAAGTTAAGATGATTCCCAGAAAACAGGAGAGGTACAGATGGGTGAGGTCAGATAACTGAAGACCTAACACTTCCAGCGACAGTCAGTAACAGAGCGTGGTTTAGCCAAGTGGAGGACAGAAAAAGTAGACGCCAAAGGCATATTCTTTCAAAGATTGTTTTATATTTCTTATACACAGTCTACTCCATTGACTTATGCCCAATAACCATCCAGATGACTTATGTAAATACATGAAGACAATCTTATGGATCTGACAAAAGGAGAGAGGACAGCCTCCTGTTGAGTGAATTCTTCACTATTTGGTCCAGGGGATTAATTCAATCTCCTTGAGGTAGGAAATCCTATTTATTTTCCTGAGTGACAGGGTCCCCCTGGCCTGCGAGGTAAATGTGACTGCTTGTTGAAACTGACATTGATAGAGATAACGTCAGATTTCATGAAATCACTGGGTTAGGCCTTTCGATCATTTCTAAAGATCAGATGTCAAGATCGAATATAGAACAAGTGCAGGACACTGGAACCGAAGAGAAAGCTTTACATAAATAAAAATCTCAAAACCCTGGATAGCAGGTCATTATGACTAATTCCCTAAAATTTCACAATCAGAAGAAAATAGAGCTGTGATTTTTCACCCTGTCAACAATTTTCTAGTTCCTCTGTTCCACTATCATTTTTTTTTTCCTATTAAAAAGGGACAAAGATTTTTCTAATTTTTTTTTTTTTTTTTTTTCAACGTTTATTTATTTTTGGGACAGAGAGAGACAGAGCATGAACGGGGGAGGGGCAGAGAGAGAGGGAGACACAGAATCGGAAACAGGCTCCAGGCTCTGAGCCATCAGCCCAGAATCTGACGCGGGGCTCGAACTCACGGACCGCGAGATCGTGACCTGGCTGAAGTCGGACGCTTAACCGACTGCGCCACCCAGGCGCCCCTAGACAAAGATTTTTCTAAATCAGAGAATCATGGGCATTCTGGATGCAAAGATATTTTTAAAGTGATTTAGTTCGATAACGAATGTACAGCTTGACACTTGTGTATTCACCAAGATTCTCTGGTTTTAAACAACAGAAAGCAAATCTGGAGAGTTTTGCAATATTATGAAGTGATTATAAAAGTGAGAAGGATCTCTGAGAATTGACAGTGAAAAGATGCTTCCTTGGAAGAAGTGCAACTCGAGCAACTCCCAACAGAGTTTGGGGAACTCACAGGTAGTTTCCATTGTGTTGGTCTCAAGGGATGAGTAAGATCCCATCTGTGACAGCTCAACTTGTAAACAAATTCTGAAAGATCTACATCAAGTTGCCCACTTAGCCAGGAGAGGAAGACATTCTATTAGCAGACTCTCTAAACCTTTTCCAACAAAGGTAGATTAGTCTCTTAATGCAAAACTTTATCACTGTGCAGGAATATGGAATGTGCACACTGGGCAGGCAAAAACAGCAAACATTCATGCCACATTCTCTGTGATTTCCAGATCCCCAGCTGTCCATTCTGTTTAAACATCATCAGCAAATGGAAAACCAACCAACCAACCAAACAAACACACCATAATCAGCAATGGGAATCCACTCACGGTTAGATGACTCAGTTATACATGTTTCTCTTAAATTTAGTAGAGTTCCCTTTGTTTGTAGCTTTCATCTTTTACTTTGAATGCCAGCGCTTCTTCAAACCAGTCATTTCTACTCTTCTCTATCAAGTATTTGAAAGGAATTTTAAACCATTTCAACCAATTACTGATCCATTTGGTAGTCCATATATCCAGTATGTGTACCTATATTATTTATTTGTACCTTGTCTACAAAGAATGGGGGCAAATATTGTAAAAATGCCTTGAATCTGTTTTTCCCTGATAGCGCGAAAGAAAGCAGCTGAAATGAACCTGACTTTGTACAGAATCTAGGCTTTCTAGGCTCTAGTGATCACTGCGCTCTCTTCTTTTTTTTATTTCCATAAATTACTCTTTTAATAATATTTTCTAGACTTTTGATGCAAGTGACATCAAGCACACAGGTTATGAGTTTGACTCTCCCCTGAAATTATAAGACTAACTCTTGTCTGTCATGCTGATTCCAACAACCCTTCCATTTCCCACAATCTGTCTTTTAAATGCTTTCTAAGTACTCTGAGAATGTAGTATTTTTTTAAGCCCTAGAGACAGGCACTCTCTTATAAATCCCCAGCATCAACAAACCTCATAAGTTAGAATTTTAAGAAGCTTTAAAAAGAGGTTCTACATCTCTTATAGGTGAAGTAGGGAACAAAAGTCATTCGTCTATGTTACTTACCAATTTGGAGCAAAATTCAGTTATCAATCATGTTACTTTTACCACCTACAGTATTTCCAAGTGCAAAGTCATTATCTTAGATGTTGACCTTTTCTTGCCTCTACTATCAGATCTGATTTTTTATTCATTAAATATATTCATATCTATTTACTTAAATGTTGCTGCTAGCTTAATAGTAGGTAATATTTATACAGACTTTATCGTGCTACAAACATTGTACCTGTTTACGTATAATATCTCATTAATGCTCACAACAGCAAACACAGAGTTTAAAATGGCCTTGCCTAATATCACAAAGGTTGTTTGATCAAGAATTTAAAGCCAGGGGGTCTTTAGATACTACATTTATGAATACCACAAAATCCTGCCTCTCAAAGCTCAGCTGTGAGCATAGCACTGAGCTGCTCCAAGTATATAATAGACTACCAATGTCCTATGTATATATACACATACTCTTCAGCACTGGCATATACTATGGTTTTTGTGATCCAACACAAACTTCGTTTTCTAAAATGATACTCTTCCTGTCTCCATTTCTCGTTAGTCTTGCCGCCGAATCTGCAATGTACATAACAACATGCTCTGCAGGTTTACTCGTAGTATCACCATATTCTTATCATCAGACCCTTCCTTTACCCAACCTGGTTCCTAATCACTTTTCAGTATACATCTTCCTCTGGACTGGGCAGTGCTTCTACTGCTTCCTCCCAGAGTCCCACACACTCTGTTTCCTCAACTTTGTACAAGGAATTGATTCACAGATATGCTGTGTTCTCACTCTTTCTCACCACCTGCCAAGGTCTGCCCAATTCTCTAGGTCTATTTCAAGTATAAAAAAGCCACACATGTTTCTTAATGAACCCAACTTGCTTTTACCTAGACCTCACAACTGCATTTTTTGTTTTTGTTTTTTGTTTTTAAGTTTTTTATTTATTTTTGAGAGAAAGAGAGGGAGAGTATAGGGCAGAGAGAGGGAGATAAAGAATCCCAAGTAGACTTCACACTGTCAGCACAGAGCCTGATATGTGAATCGAACTCATGAACTGTGAGATCAAGACCTGAGTTAAAACCAAGAGTCCAACACCTAACCGACTGAGCCACTGAGGCACCCATTCTTATCTCCATTCCATTTGGCCTTTCATTACCTCTAATCCTAAAAATCTGTGAGGGCACTTTTCTACTTAAATTGCAAGTTGACTGAGGGAAGTAATCATAACACACTTCTTTCCAACCACTTAACACCGTGATGGACTAAAAGAAAGTGCCCAGCAAGTATGTGTTCGTTAGTTCTTCATCAACAGTTTCAAGACTTAAACAGGGTGGAACCCTAAAATTACCTTCAGTGTGAGAGTATACCATTCTAGAAACTTTATAGAAAAATACTATGGGAATTTAAAAAAGAAAAAAAACTTAAGACTTTTGCTTTCCCAACCGTACTCTGCACTGAGGGCAGTGCATACTACCTGAGGGCAGCCATGCTACCATATTTTAATTCCTAGACATTAGTTTTTCTTTGGCAACTTCAACAAGTTTTTGAAAAATGGTTTATCCTGGAGATGATAAATTACATAAGACAGACGTCAGTAGATGTTTCAGTTTAGTGTTACGATGAAGCGCAGGGAGAGAGAAATAGAAAGCCAATACAAACTCTTAGAACTTATGTTTCCAAATTACTAGAAACAAGATGAGTTGTATAATATTTAAATCAGTATGTGTTGTAAAGGTAAATTAGAATGTGGTTACGATAATATAAAGGATATCATATGAGATCTTCAAATGTAAATACTTACACATTTTCTGATGTTTTCTATGAAAATGTGTCTGACCTTGATTTAGCAATAATGCATAGATACATGTATAATGTTTTCAAAGAAAAAACTGTTCTTACACATATGTCTATATTTTACTATTTGACCTGTGTGGCAAAGGCTTTGCCATACTACAACCACTTGGTAAGGGGATACACAAGAGAAATCCAGTTTGTCCTTCAACAAAATGGGTTCGAAATTCACAGGTCCACTTATACTTGGATTTTGTTTCAATAAATACAGTAGAGTAAATGTGTTTTCTCTTCCTTGTAATTTTTTAGTAATTTTTCTTTTCTCTAGTTTCCTTTTACTTTATTGTGAACATATACTATATAATACATATAACATACCAAATATGTGTGAATAAACTCCTTATGGTATTGGTAAGGCTTCCAGTCAACAGAAGATTAGAAGTTACGTTTTGGGGAGATCAACATTATTCATGAATTTTTGGCTGCACGTGGGTGTCAGTACCCTTAACCCCCTGCATTGTTTTAAGGGTCAACTGTTCAAGATCTTTTAAAAATAGGGGCAAAAAAATTAAGCTGCGAAGTTTTCAAAGTAAATTTAAGCAATTCTAACAACAAAATATCACTTTTTGATCCATCTCTGTCACCTCGCCTAAATAAAAGTAAATTTTCATTCTATTTCTAGATTGTTCCATATGCTCTCATTGTCCCTAATACTTCTTTCTCTTGCTCTTTGCCCACCACCCACACGAGCTTTCTTTCAGCTCCTTTAATTCCCCATGCAGATCCTCTTTTATGTCAAAAATTTGTCAGGTCTCATTTATCTGTCTGAGAGGGTAGTGATTAAATGAATGTTTCTTTGATTCTTAGATCTGTGCTCAAATATCACTTCCTCCTATAAGCTTTCCCAGACTTCCACTTGAGATAATGTCTTCCAAATGCTTCCTAAAAACTGGTAATCTTCTCTCACAGCATTATTCAAGTTTTATATTACACATTTGTGTCTTTATTTGTTTAATTCCCATTTCTCTCATGATTCCATCTTCTCCACATTGACAGATTCTTTCCTAGCTCTCCACTACAGTAGCTGGTATGTACTAGATGTATATAAAATGTAAAGAGAATGAATGATTCAAAAAAGAATGAATCTTGCATGGAAAGAAAAATGGCGTAAAGGAAATATGTTATATTTTGGCATTGGGTCTCTAAAACTAAGACAAATATGGAGAGAGAATCACAACTATTTGGCCCAAGAAGGTTAATGTCATCCTATTTTGGCCGCTTTATAAGTGTTAGCTTCACTCCCATCTCAACAGGTTGTGAAATGTACATGATTGATTAAAAAACACATGGACAGAAGCAAACCTATTTTTCTATTTCAATATTTTACTCTCTTCAGGCAAACATTATTGAAAGGTATTTGATGATTCTATCCTGCCTGAAAGTTTAACCATTCAATAACATATAAACCAAAAATAACCCACAGAGAGATTTGATAGTGTGGAGATTACTCACATTTTTAAACTAATGGATAACACCTGGAAAATATATGATGTCAATTGATGATGAATCACTTAACTTTGTGTAAGTATTAAAAATATTTATAGAAAAATGTGGAGAATAGATTGTTTCAAATGTCAATTTTTTTTTTATTTCTTGAAACTAGATGTACCTATAATGCTTATAATTTATTAAGCCTAATAATCCATGGAGCAACATGAATTACAAATCTGACTTTAGAAAAAGTTTGATAAACTAAATTATTTTTCTTCCTTCCTCCCCTTCTTCCTCTTTCTTTAAAACAGAGTAAATTCCTAAGTCCCCAAAACCATCTGATGCCATGTCTATATCTTGCTATATTTCTTGGCTAAGTAATATCTATAAATTTAACATCATATTGTCTGTCTCCAGGCATCTGTGGTGGGTATAGGTGGCTAGTAGGACAGCTTTCATAGTTAATGGGATATCTCCCTTTGGAAGTCTTAGAACATGTGGGGAGTCACCGATCTGATCAGGTCCACCGGCACTGGAATATTTCTAAAAGATGAAGCTTTCCACATGAGTGAGACTGAACCTGACTGAAAATCCATCCTTTTTGTTCTAGTCTGGTAAAGGGCAATGGGTCTCAGCAGAACAAAAGTTGGAATACTTAATTTGCTGCTCGGATTAAAACAAACAAGCAAACAAACAAAACCTCAAATGGATAAAGCATTCCCAGGGTAAACTTTCTAGTAGCACATCAGGTTAACTGATAAATGTAGACCATATCCTTCTCTCTAGCCTCACACAAATGGATAATCTCTGAACATAAATCTAAATGTCTTTGTTGGTTTTTTTTGTAATGTTAGGGATTTAAAATATGCATTTAACTTTGAACTCTTTCTTCATAGTGATAGCAAATTTCAAGCAAATCTGAAACCAAGCTTTCTGTTCAACAGTCAGTGAAGAACTTTACCTTTCAGGAATTCTGAGAGAGTAAATTACTTTAAATAGAGCTGACTGTAAAAATAAGATTTTAATATTTTCCATTCAAATTTCGAAGGACAGCTTGCTTTCCTTTCCCCAGAAGTAGGTGCTTTTATCCAATTACTACATTGGACAATAGTTTAGATCAATGTAATGTCTCATGTGGCTCCAGGTGAAGGGAAAATAATTTACTTTCATTTATCCTGAAGTGTTATAGTGTTAAGCTGGTATTCCCATAGTTTCACTCCTTAAAAATGGGTATTCTTCCTGATTGATTTTCTGTTACAATGGTTCTCAACTCTGACTGCACATGAAACACCCCTAGGAGCTTTTAAAAATACCACTGTCAGAGTTCCACCCCAGACAAATTGAAACCACATTTCTGGTGCTAGGATCTGGGCACCTATTGTTTTTAAAACTTCCCGGGTGATTCCAGTCTACAGTGAAGGCTGCCAACCATGAATCCCACATTACATCTGAAAGAAGTGAGTCAAAGACAAATGCTGAAGAGTTAAGAAAAAATGGTTGACAAAATTGGGAGGTTCTGGATGTAGCTCTCAGCTTGTTTAAGAAGTCCTTTTAAGGTAAGCACCTTGGGGCACCTGGGTGGCTCAGTCAGTTAAGTGTCCAACTTCAGCTCAGGTCATGATTTCAACAGCTCAGGAGTTCAAGCCCCATTTCGGGCTCTGTGCTGACAGCTCAGAGCCTGGAGCCTGCTTCAGATTCTCTCTCTCTCTCTCTCTCTCTCTCTCTCTTTCTCTCTCTCTTTCTCTCTCTCTTTCTCTCTCTGTTCCTCCTCAGTTTGAGCTCTCTCTCTCAAAAATAAATAAACTTAAAAAAAAAAGATATGCTTCACCAAACAATGTTCCTGAACTTTTGTTGTGGCTCCACATTTCTTATTGACTCAAAGAAAGAGGGTATATTTCAGAAAAGCAATTTTAACTTCACAGAAGAGCTCTTCCCCAGATTCAAATCATGCTCAACTAGAACAGCACCAGGGCTTGGAAGCAGATCTCAGGCACCTCACTAACATTACCTTCATGCCAAAGTCAATTATAGTCACGGTTGCCCAGGCCATGCAAATCACAACCACCAACATCGTTCTGGACCAAATATATGTGGAAATGATCCAAAAGAACAAAAAAGTAATATAACTGAGTGGAAGAACAACTACTTTAGAAAAGACTGAGCAAGACTAAATACAAATCTCCAAGATAATACAGTTATGATAAACCTTAACATATCACTGCCTCCAAACCTAAACATATGAGCCCAAATAGGCTGAACACAAAAGGAAACCTACCAGCCAACAGACAAACAAAAAACAATTTCACAAAAGCAACAGAAGCGATCAAGCCAAGAGGTGATAGAGAAAGAGAAGGCTTTTAAAAATATTCTCCAAGGCGCACCTTGGTTTAGCTACTTCTGACAGACCAGTAAGAAACACGGGGGAGATATGTGATTTCACAAAATCCTTAAAAAAAAAATCCAACTAGAAATGCACGGTTGGCAAGAGCATAATGAGAAAGTGTGGAGCCAGCTCAAAGAGGACCCAGAACCTCAGAAAAAAGCAAACACAGTTGACATTCTGGTTTTGGTTTTCCGGCCAGGAGAAAAGCAGAGAGAAAAAGCAGAAACATTCCAAACAGATCTTACCCAGAGGTAAGATCCAATGCATAAACAAGAATTTAGTTAGAAAAAGAAAGAGATTTCTGTGGTGGTAAGGAGAGGAACCTGCTAAAATATCTCCAACCCACTATAGACTCAACACCTGGGGCTAGAATCAAATTGCCAATCTCATCATCCATTTATGCTGATGGAGGATTTGAAAAGACTTCTAGAAAAGCCAGAGTGGGGGTGCCTCAGTGGCACAGCCAGTTAAACATCTGAATCTTGAATTCAGTTCAGGTCATGACCTCACCATTTGTGGGTTCAAGCGCTACGTCAGGCTCTGCACCAACAGAGTAGAGCCTGCTTGGGATTCTCTCTCTCCCCCTTCCCATTCATGCTCTCTCGGTCTCTCTCTCAAAATAGATAGATAGATAGATAGATAGATAAATATGTTTTAAAATAAATATTTTAAAATAAATAAAATAAATTTAAAAAAATAAAAAAAGAATAAATTAAGAAATAAAGACAGAAAGATAGGAAGATCAAAGGAAGGAAGGAAGGAAGGAAGGAAGGAAGGAAGGAAGGAAGGAAGGAAGAAAAGAAATGAAAAGAAAAGAAGAGAAAAGAAAAGCCAGGGAGGATTAGGGTTAAAGCTACTTAGGCAGCCTCTCTTGGACAAATGCCAAGACTCTAAATTCTGCACCAAATCCATAGGTGCTATTAAAAGCCTGAATACACTATGGCATGGATATCCCATAGCCCAAGTGACCCCTAGTCACTTGGGTTATAGAAGATGATATACAAGGTACAAGTAAGTGCACGTGATTAGGTTTTACCTAATCCCAGCAGATTCCTGTTTCAGCACAACTTGTAATCCCCTTCTCTCAAACATTCAGAGAACATGCACTGAGGGTATCTGCAGCTCGGAGAGAAGGAGAAGTCAGGTAAGAGGAGATAGCAAACATTTTTAATGAAGTTACACAAACAACATCAGTGGGATGAAAAAGTGTGGGCCAAACTGTTCATGTTAAAAATGAGCCAAGTGAAAAATATCATAAGCTTTATTTTAGAAGAAAAAGAATGAGCAATCTACATGTAAAATTGTAATAGAAAACATGATTCTACTTAATATCTCAAAGATAAAAACATAAAACAAAAGGACGGGATGAAAACGAAATTTGAGGAGTCAGGGAACAAATATAGGGCCAATGTTTCAGTATTACCGAATTAGTAAATGCCTTTGATGCAGAAAGAAAAAGAACATATAAGGGAAAAACACTTTACTGACAAATAGGAAAACTTAGTATGTTCAGAATGATGGCAAAAGATAAGAAAAAGTAATTAAAGCCTATAGGTATGGAAAGTTGTCAAACATGATCAACCCAAGGATAACGGGTCTTCCAGAAGAAGCAAATCCATTCAAAAAATGTAAATGCTTGGGGCGCCTGGGTGGCGCAGTCGGTTAAGCGTCCGACTTCAGCCAGGTCACGATCTCGCGGTCCATGAGTTCGAGCCCCGCGTCAGGCTCCGGGCTGGTGGCTCGGAGCCTGGAGCCTGTTTCCGATTCTGTGTCTCCCTCTCTCTCTGCCCCTCCCCCGTTCATGCTCTGTCTCTCTCTGTCCCAAAAATAAATAAAAAAACGTTGAAAAAAAAATTAAAAAATAAATGTAAATGCTTTCAGAAACTGAGGAAAAATTTCCTGAAATTTTAGAAAAGTTGAAAATGAAAATGAAAGCACATAACATTTTCTTGTCTTTTTTTTTCTTTTTTTTTTTTTATATATATATTTTTTTAGCGTTTATTTATTTTTGGGACAGAGAGAGACAGAGCATGAACGGGGGAGGGGCAGAGAGAGAGGGAGACACAGAATCAGAAACAGGCTCCAGGCTCTGAGCCATCAGCCCAGAGCCCGACACGGGGCTCGAACTCACGGACCGCGAGATCGTGACCTGGCTGAAGTTGGACGCTTAACCGACTGCGCCACCCAGGCGCCCCTTCTTGTCTTTTTTAAAAAATAAGTTTATTTATTTATTTTGAGAGAGAGAGAGAGAGCATAAGCTGGGGAGGGACAGAGAGAGTGAGAGGGAGAATTCCAAGCATGCTCCATGCTGTCAACCCAGAGCCAATGTGGGGCTTGAACCCATGAACCATGAGATCATGACCTGAACTGAGATCAAGTGTCAGACACTTAACCAACTGAGCCACCCAGGCAGCCCAAGTAACACTGTCTAGGGAAGAACTGTGATATAGAACCATTAACAATGAAATATAACTTGATTAAATAATTGAAGTTCAAGGAGGAAGGAATTTTGCAAAGACATTTGCAGCTGTAAAAAGATGAGGCTATCTTCAAACTTCTCCACTAATTCAAATGCAGAACACATTAAACTCTAAAATTCTGAAGGAAAGAAAATTTGACCCAATACTACTATACCAACCAAGCTGACCATCACAATAAAAGCTATAGTCCACATTCCCCCCCCCCCCCAAAAAAAAAATCACCTAGGAAACAGAGCACTAGTGAGATAGGCTTGGATGAAACAACAAAAACTTCTCAAAACTGAATTTCACTAATTACAAATAAAAGAAACAATATCATCGTCGTAGTTGTTGTTTAACTGAAGTATAAGATGGAACAATTGGGAAACAGGATTACAGGAGATTGTTGGTTCACAACCTGGGGAGTTTCTCCGGGTGAAATCTGAAACTAACCTCTGTGCACAGAGGGTAAGGAGAGAATGAAAAGAGAATCCAACCACTACAGACTGGTAGAAAGCAGGTTTAATAAGCAATGGAACTTACTTAGCAGGCTTATCTTGAGAGGCCACAAGACAAGTAACTCTTTGCACCTGCCAACCAGAATCTTAAAATTTTATACAGAAGCCTTAACTGGGTTCACTCACATGTAATATCCATGTGGTATCAACAACATACTGCTCTCTCGAGTATGTGTCCTTCAAAAGGGCTCCCATTATCGGAATAGTGGCAGAATGTACATTCCAAAGACTGGGGATAGGGTGAGGAGTCCCTCTGATTGCCCAGTCCAGCTCTTAGGTCAAGCCCTCTCCATGACTTCCTCCAAAAGAGATAAATGTTTGAAAATAAACCATATAAGAATATTTGAGAAGAAAATATTAAAGGAAGAAAAAAGGAAAGTAGGTGTGGTAGATATAATAATCCTGCCTTCTCTCCCCAAAATGTCTATGTTCTGGGGTGCCTGGATGATTCAGTCAGTTAAGTATCCAACTGTTGATCTCAGCTCAGGTCATGATCTCACGGTTCATGGGATTGAGCCCCACATTGGGCTCTGCACGGACACTGCAGAGCCTGCTTGGGATTCTCTGTCTCCCTCTCTCTCTGCCCCTCCCCTGTTTTCTCTCTCTCTCTCAAAAAGAATACATAAATGGCAAAAAAATATCTGTGTTCTAATCCGAGGAACTTATAGATCTGTTACATTATGTGACAACAATTAGAAGAGAGGATTTGCAGATGTGTTTAAATTAAGGGTCTTGCAATGAGATTATTCTGGGGATTCACTCAGGTTTGATGTTAGCAGAGACTGGACAGATGCCATTGCTGGCTGGGAGGGGCTCATATCCTAAGGATTATGGACACTCTTGGTAAGCTTAAAAAGGTAAGGAAATGGTATCTCTCTTAAAGACCATAGGGAACCAGCCCTGTTCATACCTTGACTTTAGCTCAGTGAGACTGATTTTTGACTTGCAGATTCCAGAGCTCTGATATGACTTTGCACTGTTTTAAGCTAGTAAGTTTGTGATAATTTGTGAAAACAGCAATAGGAAATGAATACAGATGGAAAACAGTTTGAATGTATTCATTTTTTAATCTTCCTTTAAAGCAAACCAAGAAGTATTGACTACATGAATATATGACAAAAATATGGTTTCAATCTATTTTGTCAAATTATAAAAGACAACTACGAAAACTTTAAAATTAAAACTAGCAACTCCAGTGGTCAAAGTGGTAGCCAGCATTAAAAATTAAAGGAACTTACACAAGAATATTGTGTATAATATAAAACAAAAAGTTTTTAATATTAATTACCTGAGGCAAAACAGACAGTATAGTCCCTAAACTATAAAAAGGCACTCATGGGGAAAATAAAACAAAAATAACAAAACATTGAAAATATAAGAAGCATTAAAAACAGAGAAGACAGGGGCGCCTGGGTGGCGCAGTCGGTTAAGCGTCCGACTTCAGCCAGGTCACAATCTCGCGGTCCGTGAGTTCGAGCCCCGCGTCGGGCTCTGGGCTGATGGCTCAGAGCCTGGAGCCTGTTTCCGATTCTGTGTCTCCCTCTCTCTCTGCCCCTCCCCCATTCATGCTCTGTCTCTCTCTGTCCCAAAAATAAATTAAAAAGTTGAAAAAAAAAATTAAAAAAAAAAAAAACAGAGAAGACAACAGAATCACAAACTAATATATACACTGAATCAATAAATGTAAATTAGTTTATTCATTGGTTAAAAAAACATGCATTGTATCAAAAACATTCAAGTTCAATACATTTTTTTGAAAGCAATGCATTAAAAATGTAGTAATTGAGGGTTTCCTGGGTAGCTCAGTTGGTTGAGCATCCAACTCTTGATTTCTGATCAGGTCATGATCTCCGTTTGTGAGATCAAGCCCCTTATCAGGCTCTGTACTGACAGTGTGGAGCCTTCTTGGGATTCTCTCTCCCTCTCTCTCCACCCCTCCCCCACTCACGATGTCTCTCTCTCTCTTTCAAAATAAATATAAAACATCTTTAAAAAATCTTTAAAAATGCATAATTGAGAAAGCATAAATGTAAATGAATGTAGACAAAACAGACCAATGCTATCAGGGGAAGGGGGATCATCTCAATAGATAAAGAAAGCTCACTTGAAAAAAGAAATAACACTCATTGATGATTACAAACATAAACTTTTAGCAAAATAAAAACAAAAATAAAAAAAACAAGGAAACATCACACTTAATGGTGAGATACTGAAAATGTTCCCTCTGGGATCTGGAAGAAGACAAAAATATTTACTATCACCACTGCTATTCTCATTGTCCTGAAGGGCCAAACTTTTGCAATAACTGAAGAAGAAATAAAAGTTGTAGGGATGGGGAGTGAAGAAATGAAACTTTCATGACTTTAGAAAAATGAGAATATCTACATAAAAATTATTAAAAATAAGTGAATTTAGCAAGAAGACAATTTGTCAACATGTAAAATGAGTATAATTCTCTATATAAGAAATAACAAATGAGAAATAAAAATAATAACAAAATAAGTAATTTCTAATACCAGCAGAGTATATCCAATGTGGAGGAATCTATGTATAGAAACACTTTCAAGGCTTCTACATAGAAAACTACATGCTATTATAAAAGAAATTAAAGAACAACTAAATAAATGGAGGGGTTATGGTGCTTTGGATTAGAATACTACATATTAAAAGTGTCACTTTTCCTAAAATCATTCTATATATTGAAAAAAATTCTTCAAAATCCTGAGTCTTTTTTTTTTGAGGAAATAAATAAATAAGTAAATACCTGGTTATAATATTTATATAGAAATGAAAAAGATTAAGAATGTCTAATTCAAGATAAGAAGGGAACCAAGGACTTATGCTACCATATATAAACCCATTTTACAGATCAATTTTAATTAAGATACTGTGGTACTGGTACAGGGTTACAAAATAGGACAAATGCACAAGATAGGCCAAAAACAGACTCACGTGCTTGGTCAGGAGGCAGTGTGGGGAATAAGTTTAAGAATTCCCTGAGTTTGCACCAATGGGTTAACAAGGTTTAGGATGAAAGCACCCAAGATTGATATTATTCTAGAATCCTATGAAGTATAATATGGCCATTTAAGCATGTGAGTATATTTGCCATAGAACAGTTTAGTACATCAAGAGTTTTCCCCTTCCAATTTGATTAATTTATTACACAGATTTTAAAATATGTTTTAGATTTTCCAGTAATTCATTTGAGGCTTACTGAAAAACTACTTGCAGAATACTGTTTTCTCAAAACTCAAAGAAATTTCAAACTTTCTGGAAGGTTGACCAACATGAAACATCCCAATATTTTAAAACATAATTAAGATGCTACTGTCTTATAAAATTATCTACTTTTAGAATGTTTTTTTTTCCTAATGAGAGGACAAAGATCTCTGTATCCTATGGCCAAAATAGAATACAGAAAAGATTTTTTAGCAAGTATTCCAAGGACACACTTAAACTCACTGTATGATATTGTACATATGATGTGAAATAGATCCGTCTGTAAAGATAATCTAAACAGACTCTCAGTTACTTGTAAACTTGGTTTTGGTCCCAAATTCATAGTTAAGTGTTCAAAGAAGTTGATTTTTATATATAAAACTCAGACCTGACAACTGTATTTTTTTCAACTTAGTCTCAGAGTTGAGTTGGACAAAGAAAAGTAACCCATTCTTTTCTCTTCTAACTGGATAAGGGCTTGAGATTTGCAATTTCAGCCCTGCCTTTTTTTTTTTTTTTAAATGTTATTTATTTATTGTTGAGAGAGAGAGAGAGAGGGAGAAGGGGGAGGGGCAGATAGAGAAGGAGAGGAAGAGTCCCAAGCAGGCTCCACTCTGTCAGCTCAGAGCTGGATGCAGGGCTCAAACTCACAAACTGTGAAATCGTGAGCTGTGCCAAAACCAACAGTCAGACGCTAAACTGGCTGAGTCACCCAGGCACCCCAGTCCTGCCTTTTAAGGGCAGCACACACCTTGATGATCCAAATTTGGATGTACATGATTTTAGGAGAGCAAAATTTCAACACTACAAATTTTTATAAAGGTATCTAACAACTCATAATAAACAAAGCATGTTTTTTATAAGCATCTTACTAAAGTATTGCTCTCTGTGATGCATACTTAGCCTAACCCTTCAAAGAGAAACTTCAGTTTTCAATGTCTTTTGCTACCTTCTGTAAGAATGGCTTACCAAAATTTTACCTGCCTAATTATACCACTTGCTACTGCTTACCACTATTTATTTCTATTTATGTTCCCTGAGAACATGAAAGATGCCTTATTAGTCTATTTTTGCCAAGCACCCAGAAGAGTGTTCTTGTAATATGGAAATACCACTTTTATATGCAGGTATTAATGAAGTTGCACAAAGATTCAGGGAAGTGGATCTCCTCTGCAAAGGTCAGTATTTAATCAATTCTGTGCCTTTTACTTTATCTTAGCTGGTCTTAAGTAGGTGGCCCTGTCTCTCTGCTCTGTGTTGTTTGCTAAATAGCCTTTTACAGGAAGGAAGTATCTGCTAAAAGCAGTAATTACTGACACTGAACACAAGTCAGTCAGTCACCCTCTGATAAAGTCAAATCAAATTGGTACCCCAATGCAGCCACCGAGATTGTATGCCGAATTCTGAGCTTTGTGCTAAAGAAGTAAGATCTAAGAGAAGCTGCAAGCCCATGTGTTTGAAAATGGTTTGGTTTAGATGTAGACCTAAAAGATCAGTTTGAAAGGATCTTTTAACCTATGTAAAATCATTCCTTTGCTTTTAGTCACAATGATGATGTTGTCAAGCTTGTCAGGTGGACAAAGGTGGGGGACAATCATGTCAGTATTATGACCTGAAAAGTCAACAGCAAACCTCAGATAATTAAAGACAAGAATGTGTAAAATCACAATATTAAACCCATTTATAAAGAGAATAGATCTTTAAATATTACGAGGATATACTATCTGGGTTGAAAGAATCTAAAGACCAGGCTGGCAAGTTCAACCTCATTTCTACATCCACTCTCCAACTTAATGGCAGAGTTAACTGGTTTATTAAATGAAAGATCAGCACACAGTTATACCCAGGAGCTCCTGTAGATGCATGACTGATATGCCCAAAGCTTTAAAAAGTAATGTCAATCATTCTTCATTGTAATTACTATAAATATTATATTTTCTATATAGAAAATGTTTTATTTCTGTCCAGTCATTTTTTTCCCCTCTCAGGGATTCTCTCTACTTCCCTAATATCCAATTCCTACACCTTTTGCCCCCAAAGGCATTTTCCCTGGCTTTTTTTCCCCCTTTCATATATTTCCTAATTCCTGAATCATTTGCCAACAGGTTTTTAAAAATTTTTTAGAATATAATGCCCGACATCAGTATTAAGTTAGTATACATGTGTATAATATCATTATTTGTCTAGATATTCTGAAGGTGAAACTTTTAAAAACACACATTAGAATTATCCTGGGTATTCAAAACTGCTTCAACTACATACTTTCTAAAGCATATTTTATCCTTTCAGATGTAAGCGTGTAACCATCAGGAGCCAGACAAAAACACAGCCCTTGAGCGCTTTCTTTCTCAAATTGCCCCAAACAATGTGATTCAGACATTTGGTTGGATGTATTTTAATCATTTTAAAATTCTGGTTTGCAAAAGAAATAAAACAAAACCAATGTCTTTACTTGTGCCTACCCTTCTCCTTCTAAACTCCTTAAAATTATGATGTTCTGCGCTACAGCCTGTGGAACCAGGCTCAAGCAGACAAGGGTAGCTGGAAGCATAAGAGGTTTATTTTTAAAGCACAAAGACAGACCAATATTAAAATTCAATGCATGTTAATCATGCTATCTTTCAAGTGTAAAAGAAGCCATTTTTTCTTTTTTTTCCTCTTCTGTGTGTCTCAGAATCTAAACAAACACAAAATTCATTCATTCATTCATTCATTCATTCGAGAGACCATAAGTGGGAGAGAGGAGGAGAAGAGGAGAGGGAGAGAATCCCAAGCAGGCTCACACTCAGCACGGAACCAAACGTGATCTCATGACCCTGGGATCATGACCTGAGCCGAAATCAAGAGTCAGGCACTCAACAGACTGAGCCACTCAGATGCCCCAAAACACAAAATTCTTAAAGAACTAGTAGATTTGAGATGATGGGAGAGAAAAGTGAAGGTTATAAACCCATGCCTTATCACTGAATAATTACTTTTCTGAAGTTTCTAACATTTAAAATTTGGAGATTTCTATGAGTTAGTTACAAACGAATTGCCAAGAAATTTGCCAAGCTACTTTGAGAAAACATTCTTCATTTTTCTCAAATAACTAATTTTTTT
Source organism: Lynx canadensis (assembly GCF_007474595.2). Taxonomy (NCBI): domain Eukaryota; kingdom Metazoa; phylum Chordata; class Mammalia; order Carnivora; family Felidae; genus Lynx; species Lynx canadensis. The sequence continues at coordinate 99,036,778 of NC_044303.2, read as the reverse complement.
TAATTCTAATTTTCCCAATTAAGTCCTTAATTTGTATTCTAAAAATCGGTATACATGTGCTTAGAAGATTCACAACTCAAACACTTAACATTATTTAAAGGAGAGTACTTTTATAAAAGGGGAAACTGAGGCAGGGGTGGCTGAAAAAGGAAAATTAAATCCTTTGAATTCAAAATGTAGGAGCAAAGTCACTGAGTAGCTAACACATTACTTAGAAGTTCACACAAAGAGTCTTAAGTATAAATAAGTAATTTTGAAATTCAATAAATCAAGAAAAGATTGGAAGATGAAAGGAAATCAGTCAGACAACTTTATCAATGGATTAATATGATCTATCCCTGCTACACACACTTATAATTTTAATTAAAGGATGATATAAGTTGACATGAAATACATGTAACTTATAAGTACACTTTAACATTCAAGCTAGAATAAAAACATTTTACTTGGTAATGTCTTCATTTTTTTTTTTCCCAAGCTAAAGGACACATTGTCAGAGCCCTTTTACCAGTTCGGGAAAACTATGGGAAAACTATGTAATCTGTATGCAAAAGGTTTTGGAGTCATTATGCTACGAAAGTCATAGGTGCTTCCCAGTTGTGTACAAAGCTACTGGAGGAGATCACTTCTTACAAAGCTGAGCATAGGTCCAATTCTGTTCATGATTACAGACCTGCTCGAGCCAATGCAAGAAAAATGTCAATAATTTTTAGTAATACAGGCAAAAAATTTGGCACAAACTCTATAATGGAAAGAACAAGTTGAGTGGAACAATGAAATCAAAGGTGATTATGAGCCTGCACACATCAATATGGTACAGTAATGAATGGGTGGGCATTCTGCAGAATTGGGTCTACCTACTCACTGCATAATGTGCTTTCATTTCCATCTCATTGGAATTAAGAAGGGACACACTTGCATTGAGCAACTGTGTTTCAGTGCAGCAGAGCGTGAAGAGAACCGTATAAAAGGATCAGATAAATGCCAATCACATCGACCTGTCTCTACTGTCAGAGAAGTACCAGTGACATTGTAACAACTAGCTCTCCAGAAAAAAGGAAAAAAAAGAAAAAAAGAAAAAGAAAGATGTGTGGTCTTTGCCAACTTCGAAGGGGTAAACACTCCCACCATGGTTGATTTCAAGCTATCAACATGACATCACTGGATGGGGAGCTGAGAAAAGGTGTGTGTGAATCATCGGCTTTTACGAGTAGGTGTGAGCCAGATCAGACACACCACTGAAACAGCATCCTCCCCAACTCCATAACATGGGCAGCCCAAATCATTATTCTCAGAGCTTCTGGTATGACTGAAGAACATTTCTGAAGATTGCTGATAGATTGCATAATTCTTCACTACGGACCCAGAATTTATAACACATTTTAACCTACTGTACACTCGTAGATACAAATGTCTGATGTCAACACAGGTCTCTATCTTTTCAAGGGAAATTTTCTATCAGATCCAAGCACAAGGAATTCTTGCTCACTCCTCAGATCTGGTGAATTATGAAGTATGCCTTTTATCTCAACTTTTCCACCAACGTTATGAAATCCAAACACCATGCTCTAAACATTTGCCTAAAGGGCTCATGCTTAACGCTACTTTGTTCTGGCGCATAATTTATGTTTTAATGATACATTCACCCTTCACAGAAGAGAAAAGGATTAATTCTGATCACCATATGTACACTTTTCAGTCTGGGTAAGGGCATGAATGAGTCCGGAGCCAATAAAAGAACAAAAGATTCTCTGCTAAGCATAAGGAAAAGTCAAATTCAGAGGATATAGGAGCACTAGAAAAACATCTCAGGGTAAACAATAATTTTATTTCTCATATGTACGATTTATAATTTTGACTCCCTGTTTGATAAATCCACTAGACATTTAACATTTCACACTCACTCATCTTTTCTTAAACTCCACATGCCCTTGGCTTCCATTGATGTTGATGAAACTGTCATAGTTTCCTTTGTACGTCAGTTACAATTACTTCTGTACCTCCTTGCTGGGCTCTTTATCCTACCCTGATCTCTGAAAAGACAATTACTTTCAAGGATCCACCCTTGGTCCACTGCTGTCTTCTAAGTGAACCTTATTGGTTATTTTTAGTTACTCTTGTAATTTTGCCTTTATGTAAAACACACTCACATCTATGAAATTTGAAATTCAGCCCAGAAGTTTCCCTGAGCTTTGGATTCATCTACCCAACTTTTAGTTGAACACCCACCACAGAACATTCCACAAGCTGTTCCAAGTTTGTAGGACTTTAAATGTTCCATATCTTCGTACTAAAATCTACGGGTGCCTCTGGTGTTTTCCACCTATGATTGTACTGACTCACTATGATACCTACTTTAGAAGCCCGAAAATGTACCCTTCAGAGAGCTGCTATGGTGAGCTAACAAAAATACAGAGGTTTCCATTCCATTCCTCTGCATCAAACACTCCAGAGTTGCCATTAAAATCGTATTTTTCTACCTATTATAATGTAGTAGAATTATTCATAAAAATAAACCATAACTCAAAACCCTAAAAATATTACTCAAAATATGTTAAAGAAATAAAAACAGTTCTGGTTGGCACCCTATCCTGGGATTTGGGGGGAAAGTGAATCTTCTAGGATAAAGCCCTGTCCACATGGGTTCCTCTTCACTTCCTTGCCAGTTGTGAGGTACTCTGAGGAACTCATGTGGGTCTGCACAGCAGGTACTGAAAGCCGCTGAACTACAGAATAAAGTTCATTTCTTGGCAGGGTCCATAACACATTGCTCCTCCCCACCTTACTGTTCACAACCCAGGCATATGAAACCCATGGCGGTTTCTCCTGAAACCATGCTGTTTCTCATTTCCTGCCTTTGCTTATGCTACCCCATCACAAAGGACGCCCTTGAGCCTCTCCACTCATATCATGTAGCCACTTACTAAGCAGCTGTAAGACTTAAATCAGATGACATTTCATTCATTTATTTATTCAGTCAAACATCAATGTTTGAGCAAAATATTTGGTCTCATGAAACTCGTAATTTTACGGAGGGGAGACAGACAATAAGCAAACAGACACACAAACCCAGTGAAAGGAGAACTGCTTGAATCACCTACTGGTGCCATATTAGCCTTGTACTAGACACACAAAAAAACATTAGGGAGGATCTTAAAATTGTCGTACACAGTGCTAAATGTCTTCATGTGTCTGCTCATTTTAATTATCAAAATTATGTTAAGAAATAAATGTTATTCTGCCACTTCAGAAGATGGGGAGACAAGGGCTCAGAGAGATATACCAATTTACCTACGTAGCCACAAAGCCAGAGTGTGTCAAAATCTAAACACAAACCCACAAATATCTCATTTCCGAAACCATTTATGTTCATGATAACATTTGTTTTCTGATGCTATACCAGCAAACGAAAGGGTGCATCCTTGCCCGAAGTCAATTTACATGTTCAAATCTCCCAGTCCTAGATGGATTTCTCCATAGTCTAGAAACTCAGAGGAAGCTTTACACTGTGGCAATTTAGAATTCAAAAGGATTTAATCATGAGCAGTGCATCTGCAAAATATGCTCTTGGAGCCCCACCGATTCGAGCCATAGGAGAGAACAGTCTCCCGCAGCATCTGTTAAAATGAAATGACTTTGAGGAGGTAGAGGAAAAGCATAAATGCACTGAACACCTGGTAGTCAAGGCATTCTTGGCTATATAAGCACCATATTAAAGCTTGGGTTATTCATTCTGAAAATGTTTATAACTTTGCAGTAAAGATCATCAAATACATGTGGGCTCCAAACATAATCACTAAAAAATGATTCAATAGTAATACACGGTTGTGGTAACAATTTGGTGAGAATAAATAAACATGTTAACACGAGGTATTTGAGCATATGGATAGGTTACTTTGCCCAGATGTGGAGAAATACTCCGTTCAGTTTGACAGACAAAGTGTTTCCCTGTAGAGTCTGAATACATGCTCTTCATGAACCTGCCAACATGAATTCCCAAGAGTAAACAAAACCAGAAAAGCTCAAGATCACAGCTGATTCCAAACTATCCCCTTTCGTTTACTGTTTAAAGAGGGAGACCATCTGGGAATTTAGTATAATCCGACAGGTATGATTTGCCATCACTGGAAAACTATCCTCTACGATCACTTCCTAATTGTTTCATTAAAATGTAATAACTTAAAATCTGCCTCTTTGTAGGACAATAGAGGAAAAGTCATTTGCTGTTTTTGTGTTTATATATATATATATATATATATATATATATATATATGTATGTGTATATATATATGAATGTGTATATATATATATATATATATATATATATGGAAATGTTTCTAGGCAACTGTGTAAAAAAGTCATTTTGAAAAAAAATAAGATTTTCACTGTTACTATCTCAAAATATTGTAACCTGTTTAAATATTTATACTTATTTTGTTTCTAGATCAGAGACTGCTGCTTTAGCAGTTTGATTTGATTTTCTAAATTATAAAAGTGAGGAACAATAAAAAGACTTTTAAAAGTTAGCTCAGCTATCATATATAGTTACAATATGCATTTTGAAATTTATTTTTTATGCAATGCTCTTTTTATGCATAATTTGACCAAACAATACGTGTACTTTTATACCATAATTTCTTCATGTGATTTTAAATTATAAGCGTATTTCTACCATATTTAATATATGCCTAATAGTCCACTGAAATGATATTCTATAGTTTACTTAAACTTGTTTTAGGACATTTAGTTTCTAGAGGGTTTTTTTTTTTTTGTATTATTCTTACCTTTTAGTCTAATCTTTAATCAGAGACTTCCTGCATTTTACGTATTTACAAGTTTTCTTAATGGTTCTAAAAATAAACTTATAGAAGAGTCTACTAGTCAACTTATTCAATTATTTGTCTCTATAAAATCTTCATTTAATCTGAATCCATTAAACATAGAGCAATAAATATTTTTAAAACAACGGCATTTGTCAAGTCGACTACCTATCTTCACAGCGATTCTTCAAGGCAAACACTGTTCTCGTTTTACAGATAAACTATTTCAAGCACTTAAGCGATACTCTCCCATCTTGTTACAAAGGGTGTCTGCAAGGGTGACTGGATGGCTCAGTCAGTTAGACTTTGGTTCAGGTCATGATCTCACAGTTCGTGAGTTCGAGCTCTGTGTTGGGCTCTGTGCTGACAACTCAGAGCCTGAAGCCTGCTTTGGATTCTGTGCCTCCCTTTCCCTCTGCCCCTCCTCCACTCACTCTCTCTCTCTCTCTCTCTCTCTCTCTCAAAAATAAACATTAAAAATTTTTTTAAAAAGAGTACAAAGGGTGTCTACAAGGTGTTATGAATGACAGCTAACAAAGAAGAGGAACAGTACAGGTTTGTGGAGAGGAGACTGAATTCCTTTCTTAGACACATTGGGATTTTGCGTTGCCTGCAGGATACCCAGATGCAGTTATATGGTAGGAAGGTGAACAGAGATGTGGAGCTTTGAAGACAGTATTCTTCTGAAGACACCAGTTTTGAAGTCCTCAGTGTATGGCATAGGGGGCAAGTGGAGAATCTTGGAGTTGCAGATATATTTGGCAAGAAGAAAGCAAAGTGAAGAAAGAAAGGACTCAAGTTAAAGAATGGTGGGTGACATTTTAGAAATCAAGGAAGGAGTCAATTTCAAGATAGGACATTGATCATATAACGATAAAGATGCCACTGGTGATCTTGACTAAGAGAAATTTCACTGGTGTTCTGGGACGAAAGAGGGCTTTTAGTGGATTGATTAGCTGCTGTCCTAACTACAGGAACAATCTAGGGGACAAACGTGGAAAATGGAAAAGACATTTTGCTGCTCTCCTATAAACCACGGTGGTAAAGTTCCTGCACAGGTGGGCAGGAGGACTAGGTAGCTTGTCATGGACATTCTCAAAGGAGCCCTCGGACTATGTAGAGCCCTGGATTTAGCTCTGCTGTATGGGAACTTGGCACAGGTAGTTTCTGTCCTGCAGAGCAGATATGTCAGTCAGGAAGGGCAACAGATACGACCTCTCCATTACCCTCCTCCCAAAGACTAAAACCAACAGCAAGGGCTCCCATACTTTCTATCCTGTCCAAGCCATTATTAACTATTAAAACATACTATACTGTAAAATGTTAAACATACTAAAATAAGAATGGTTAAGGAATACAAGCAACACAGTAAGAACTCATGATAATGACAGAGGCCTGAGTTCCCTTGGCACGCCATTTCTACTTGCCAAGAGTCAAGAGAAAATGGTAGGATTCTGGTTCTGAGCACTTGACAATTGTTAGCTTACATCCTTTTTATACACCTTTTTTTTTTTTTTTTTTAAATATCCATATGGGACACCTGGGTGGCTCAGTCAGTTAAGCATCCAACTCTTAGTTTCGGCTCAGGTCACGATCTCAGGGCTTCATGGGTTCTCAGAACCCTGCACCGGGCTCTGTGCTGGCAGTGCAGAGCCTGCTTGGGATTCTCTCCCTCTCCCTCTCTCTGCTTCCTCCCCAAGTTGTGCTATCTTTGTCTCTCTCAAAATGAACAAACTTAAAAAAAATCCACAAATTGTCGAGTATTAAGGAACATTGTGCACACGTGACTGCCCCCCATCCCATGACCTTTAAATAGCTAAGGCCTCATTGTTCACCTCCAGCTGTGCCACCACATAAGGCTTTCAAAGGAAAAATGCAACTGTGATTTCTTGACACCCACAGATAATTACTACTGCTGTCTGAATCTGAAGGAGATAACTCTTTGTTCCGACTTTCTTTTGTTTGACGAAAAAGAACTATTTGTATCTCAACTTCCCTTATGTTTTATATTCAAAGCGTTATCAGAACTACCAAGATCATGGGAAGCCCATGGCATTTTCTTATACACTGTCTTCAATACTGCACTGACTAAAAACACTTTTAATTCCATGGAATGAACAAATTTAGTACCAAGTACAAGGACATGTGTTTAGCATAATAAACCACCCCTCCTTCCCAAGACAATCCAGAATGTTGGATTACTAGATGGCATCCCTAACTTTGGACTCTCCAAGAGGCTGCAGGACGGATACCCTACAGGCGGAGTTAGTTGAACCCCTTCCTTGGATGACAGGAGCTCCTCTGCCTATTTACTGTAGTATCCAGTCATGCCTCCATTCTAGAAATAAATAACTGAACACCAGTTTTGCCCATTGTGTTAAGACCTTGAACATTCAGAAGAGTGAAAATAATTCTTGCCACGAAGGAGATCACAGTCCAGTGGGAGAAGGTGATCACGGCAACTTGAGAATTCCACAGTCTGGACAGAAGGTACTTTTGCCATCCAGGCTGCAGGTGATGGGTGCATGGGAGCATTCCTGTGTGCTCCCAGAAGACTGATGGGGGGGCTGGGGCTGGAGTTTGCTGCAGCTTGCGTCTTGAGATATTTCTGATTATAAACTTATTCCGTATAACTTTCTACCAGCAAGACACAAGTCTGATCACAGGGGAAAATAAAAAAGGAACATTTCTTCTTGAAGGTGCAAAAGTCACTAACCAAACCCACACAGATCGATGAGGAAAGATAACCTCTATATGTGTATCTAGACCTATATTTAGACGTATAAAATTAATGGTGATATCAAATAAATTGATACTGAAAAATATTAATAAAAATATGACAAATGTGTTTTCTTTTACCAGAGGGTGAACTCTCAATTAATATAAATTTTAATTTTTTTAATGCTTATTTATTTTTGAGAGAGAGAGAGAGACAGAATGTGGTCAGGGGAGGGGCAGAGAGGGAGATGCAGAATTTGAAGTAGGCTCCAGGCTCTGAGCTATCAGCATGGACACCGATGTGGGGTTTGTAACTCATGAACTGTGATATCATGACCTGAGCCGAAGTCGGACACTTAACCAACTGAGCCACCCAGGCGCCCCTCAATTAATGTAAATTTTAAAGTGAATGTATAAATCGCTAGCTTTAAAAAAATATTGACAATTTTGAAATGTAATTAAGTTTTAAATATTAAAATAAATTTTTAATGTTTATTTTGAGAGAGGGAGAGAGAGCATGAGCATGGGGGGAGGAGCAGAGAGAGAGAGACAGACAGACAGACTGAGAGAGAATACCAAGCAGGCTCCATACTGTCAGCACAGAGCTCAACACAGACTTTGAACTCACAAACGGTGAGATCGAGACTTGAGCCAATCAAGAGTCAGACGCTAGACTGAGCCAGCCAGGTGCCCCAAATATTAAAATACTTTTTTAACATAGCCTCTGAAGGGCAGCAACCATGCAACCACATAATAATTTGTTTTGCTTTCTCTAGGGCGTGCATATTGCCTGATACGGACGTCAGGCTGTAAACTTCTCTGGTTCAAGTTTGTTGAAGGCTGAGAAAGTGCTGGGAGTTCTCAGGCAACTAAATGTCCAGGATTTTGTGTATCTCATAAAATTTCAGGTTAGTATATATTTCCCTCAATTGCACGATGGAAGAATACAGCGCTTTTTGGTACAAGAGTTGTTATATCTATGCATTAGCTACACGATGACATTAAAAAAGCATAATAGTGGCCATTTTAACTTCCCAATTCTCTGTTTTCATTTCACAGCTATGTGAAATAGAGCACAATAACAACATGAGTGTGGAGAAATAACCTAGACGTCAAGACAAATTTCCCAGAAGGGAGATATTTGGCATGAGTACAAGGGACTTATTTAATAAACCAGTCAGAAAAACTGCAACTAAATGCTCATTATATGATTTTAGACAAGCCTAGGGAATCAAGTGATGTTTCCAAAGAGGTTGCTGATAAAAATCACCCTCTTTAACAAAATAAAATTATTTGATTCTTTTTAATACTTTGAAAAGTTTAAAACACTGCACTGGGGTTTTGATTTCTATTATAATTAATGCAACATGTCTTAATTCTTTTTTTTTTCAAGATTTTTCCATCTGTTGGTGCCATAAACCCTTGAGTGAACTTGGGGATTTTTGTATCATCTTGTTTCACAGACAATATGGCAAAGATAACACTTAACTCCATTTATTTCTCTCTGCTCAGACTCTTGGCTGTAATCATCTGTTTACTCCCAGAGAAAACTGAGAGGAAATTATATACCACTTCAGTCACACAGTTTTTTCTCCTTTCCTCAAGCTTCTAATGCACATCTAATAAAATGTGCTGGTACGTAAAATCCTAAACAAATATTTAATGAAGAACTATAGGTGTAAGCCATAATGCCAGAGGAAATGATGGCAGGGTGATATCATACACAGTCCTTTTCTTACTTGGTTAAATTTGGTTGGCCAGACACACAAGTAACCATTCAAACAATAAAGGCTAATGTTATTTCCTATCCACAGACTCTGATCTTCTTGCTCTGATGCCAGGGCAATGAATGGCCTTTCACATCAGGTCCTAAATCAGAGTATTAGGTGCTGCAAAGTTGGCTTCATTTCCTTAACCCAAGTATATGATGCATTGGAAATCCTATAGTTTCTACCATGTTGGTATACCTTTTATATCTGACTTCTCCTTCCACTTACATCCTTTTTTCATCATTTACCTTACCAGGAGACTGATTTTTTTTTACCCCCCAAATTAAATCGTGATAATATGTCCTGCCAGTAAGTCTGCACTTACCTATGGAATACAATCTTAGCTCTTCCCATTGGTACCAAGAGCCCTCATGGTCTGGTGCCACTCAATTCTCTTGCTTCTTTCTCCTAGTACTTCCTGCCCAACTCCCTCCCCTGCCCCCTTTCAGCCACATCAACATGCTGGAGGTTTCTGAACATTATGGCTGCTTTGTTCATTCTGCTTTGACTGACCAGCTATTTAAATGGCATTTACCCCTGCTTTTGGGTCATTCCTTTTATTATTATTGTCATTGTCATTATCATTATCCAACAAATATTTACTGAAGACCTAGTATGTGCCAGATTCTGGGATAAGTCTTGGAAATAAAACAAAACAAACAAACAAAAACACAAATCACTTGCACTCCAAGTGCAACACTGCAACGGTCAAGGAGCTCACCATCTTGAAGCCAATAGTGACATTCATCCTATAGTCATGACCTTAGCAGGAACTCAGCTCCTGCCCTTCTTTATATCACACTTTTATATATTTCCCAATTATCTTATTTTACACTCAAAAAAGATGTAAAAATCAATGAATGAATTAATATCATCAATGTACACTCTCAAAGAAACAGTAAAATTAATAGCTTGAAATAATTCCACTTTGAAAAAGAGACTATTTTGAACATTTACAGATGACAACTTAATAAAAAGACAAAGTTCTAGCCAGATAAACGTAGAGTTGACCCTTGACAATACCACAGTGAAGGGCGATTGAAAACCTGTATGGAACTTTGACACCCCAAAAACTTAACTACTAAAAGCCTACTGTTGACAAGATAGCCTACTGATAACATAACATTCAGTTAACACATATTTTGTTTCTTTTATGTATTTTATACTGTATTCTGAAAATAAAGTAGAGAAAAGAAAATGTTATTAAGAAAATACTAAGAAGAATGCATTTGCAGTATTGCACTGTATTTCTCAAAAAATATAAAGCATGTAGAAATGGATCTGTGCACATTAAACCCGTGACGTCCAAGGTTCAGCTATATACAGCACAGGGGAAAATTAAATGAAGAATCATATAACCTGAAAAATTATGGAAATAAAAAGCACAGAGAAATTAACGAGTTTCAAGTAACTGTTTCTTTCGTGATTAACCTCTTTAAAGCTTATTTACATTATTAATTTACTAAAGAGAACTACTTCTCATAAAGAATACAAGGGTTTACTCCATCTACCCCTGTGTAGAATTACTTATCAGAGGCATAGAAATTAATCCAATATTATGTTCCATAAAAGCGGATTTCAGGGGCGCCTGGGTGGCTCAGTCGGTTAAGCATCTGACTTTGGCTCAGGTCATGATCTTGCGTTTGTGGGTTCGAGCCCTGAGTCAATTGTGTGTCTCCCTGTCCCTCCTATGCTCACACTCTCTGTGTCCCTCAAAAATTAATCAACATTAAGAAAGAAGAAAGAAAGAAAGAAAGAAAGAAAGAAAGAAAGAAAGAAAGAAAGAAGGAAGGAAGGAAGGAAAGAAAGAACACAGCACAAATCAAATTGCTCTGAAGTGCCTTACAGCATCAACAAATAAAACCTGAGGGCTTACAACCTGCCAGGTGCTGAGCTCAGTGGGAGGCACTACCATCTAATAATTTAGCCTACCTTCAGTAGAACATTCAAAATTACAGATTAGGTTTATATTCTGTGTCCTGAGATTATTATGTTCCTCAGTAAAAACTCTTTTGAAGGGTGAAGTACAAGGAAGGATAGTGTTGCAAAAAAAAAAAAAAAAAAAGTGACAATTCAAATGTGTTTTCTGTAGAGTCTGAAACTGTATGCCCCATGATATAACCAGATTGTACATATTAAACATTTCTTTAAATGTTATTTTTAGTACAACTTTATAGCTGATTGATATGGAAAATACTGTGTCAGCCACTATGTTCAGTGTGTGTGTGTGTGTGTGTGTGTGTGTGAGAGAGAGAGAGAGAGAGATGGAATCAATTATTCAGGAACCTCATTTCTTATTCTTCAAATGCCTATTATTTACTAACTCTTGATCAAAAAGTCAAAAAGAGAAATGAGAGCGGATTTCCTTCCTTCCCACCAAATACTGTTTCTCCTAGAAATTGATAAAACCAGGCACAATGAGATAGTTATATGATATTAGAACCATTGCTATTATCTGAATGTGAGGACTACATGATTCATGTATTGATTCATGAATCGAAGCATCTGAGAGGCTTGGGAGAATTTAATGCCTTTTCATTTGGAAGAGATAAAGAAGATGGTAAAAGATCAAAAGGAAATTTGCTAATTTGGGCTAAGAAAATGGCAGAATAAAGGTGAAGAAAAGAAAAGGAAGAATGGTGCAAATACAACAGAGAGAGAAGAGGGAAATGAAAAACAAGGAGATAAAGCTAGGGTTCATGTCCTGACTCTGATGTCACACATTCATAGAGATAGAGGCCCCAGTTCACAGATGCAGAGATAGAGGCAAGAGTAGTCATCTTATAGCTATAAATCTCTACTTTATTCTCACCCCCATATGGCAAAATGAAATACCAATAATATATAGTAAATATTCCTTTTGGGGCACTGGGTGGCTCAGTCAGTTAAGAATCTGACTTTTGGTTTCGGCTCAGGTCATGATCTCACAGTTCATGGGTTTGGGCCCCACATCAAGCTCTCTGCTGTCAGTGCAGAGCCCTCTTGGGATCCTCTGTCTCCCTCTCTCTCAGCCCCTCTCCAGCTCACTCTCTGCCTCTTTCTGTCCCTACTCTCTACCTTTCAAAAAATAAACATTTAAAAAATCAATAAGGAAGGAGGTAAATAAATAAACAAATATTCCTTTGGGGCCCATATCCCCTCTACCAAATACAAGGCTCTGTATAGAGTTCTTTACATTTTAGTCACCACATGCCATGACTTCTTCCAAATCAATATCAGAATTGATCAATACTTCATTGTGCATGAATTGTATATAGTTTCTAAGGATTTCAAATCAATTAGAAAGTGGGTAGGTGATCCTCACCTAACATAAATTCACATGGAAGATAAAGATAAAATAGTTTTTTAAACCAACTTACTGAAGCTGTGTGATTAATTGAAACTATGTAAATTTCTTCTCTTTGAACTGTCATGCTGTTTTCCTAGCCTCACCTGGAACTGAGAAGATGCATCGCATGAGACAGTAATTGGCTTTTTTGGCTATTGTTGCATAATACGTCTCAAATCATAATACTACTTGCACTTGCATTTAATGAGCGTAAGAACTATTCCCATCAGCTACATATTCAAAATGTCATCATATCTACCCTTTCTCCTTTTATGATAACTTTAACAGAAAAACGAAACAGGCAACAAATTTTCTGGTATTCATATGACACATAATTGACAATTACGTTAATGGAGTTAATTTACTGCATAAGGCTTAATGATGCTCAGTGTACCAATTCAAAATCCAGAACAAAAAGTTTCTACAACTCATCTGACGTCACGTACAGTCAGACTAGCAGTGCCATCACATCAACATCATGGTCATCTGTCATTACTGTCATCATGACTCCGGTCAATCAAATTCACCAGGTCTGAAATAACAAAGTCTACCCCTATAAGAAAGCTTTCAATTTACCTTACTTGTCGATATATATAGTCCAAGAAAAAGTATAATGGTAAGTTATTTGAAAATCTAAATGATAACATGACTGGAGTGATGAAAAATAATTTTGAAAGATACCTTTCACAATCTGTCAAGCATAATCACACGGAAGTAATATTTGTCCTCGGGTCTTCTCAGTTGTACTATCTTCATTTTCTCCCCTCAATCTGAAATCATAAACTCTCCAGGGATGCCTGAGTGGCTCAGTCAGTTAAGTGTCTGACTCTTGATTTCAGCTCAGGTCATAATTTCACGGTTTGTGGGTTTGAGCCCCATGTCGGGTTCTGTGCTGGCAGTGTGGAGCCTGCTTCAGATTCTCTCTCTCCCTTTTTTTCTACCTCTCCTCCACTAGCTCTCTCTCTCTCTCTCTCTTTCTTGCACAACAAATAAACTAAAAAATGAGTAAAATTATAAGCTATCCCTTCTTAGATGTTTCTCTTCATCACCTTCGTGACATCGCTTACATGCATCTATTGGGGCTACACACAATAGATGTTAAGTAGTGCTGTTTACAATCCTTTATTGTCTTATCCGTTTCCCACACTAGACTGTCTAATCTTTCAGGGCCAGAACCTAGTTAAATTCGTGACATCCTCTGTGTTGCCCACCAAAAGCTGAATCCCTGTAACTACTTAATTCCAGAGTCTTGATTATATTTCAGGTGTGACATTATATGCTGTGTTATCTAGGGAAGGGTAATAGTTCTCCTGGTCGAGGGTGAACCATGGATTATAGCTAAACATTTTAATTCCCTTGTGTTTCCAGTGATTGCTTTAGGCATAGGTGTTAGACACAGCACTGGCCAATGAGAAGTGAGGGGAAACCTTTTGGGTGGCTTCTGGAAAAGGTTTATTAAACTTTTAAAAAAGAATCAGGGAGGAGGTGACCACTGTCCTTTTTCAGGAACTTTGGACTCTACATGTCATGTCTCTAACTGCGGAAATGATTTTGTAACCGTAAAGAGAGTTTCCTAGAGATGCTAAGGACAGGATAAAAACTGGTTTCTTGCTTATATTCATTATGATATTAATTATATCTGTTGAACCACCATTTCTGGAGTTACATGTCTTCTTGGCATGTAAGATAATTGATGTTTTTTGGTTGTTAAAGCCTGATTGGTTGGAGTTTTCTGACATTTGCAATCCAAGGTCTCCTCATATACACTTTTTAAAAACTTTTTAAATGTTTATTTTTGAAAGAGAGAGAGTGAGCAAGGGAGGAGTACAGAGAGAGAGAGAGAGAGAGAGAGAGAGAGAGAGGATCCGAAGCAGGCTCTGCACTGTTGGAACAGAGCCCGATGCGGGGCTTAAACTCATCAACTGTGAGATCATGACCTGAGTTGAAGTCAGATGCTGAATCAACTGAACCACTGAGGTGCCCCTCAAATATTTTAAATGAATAATTAACTCTGGTTTCAATGCAGAAGGTAAATACCAAACAGAAAAAATTTACAAAAGTATCATCTGATGCATAATACAACCACTTTGTAGGATTTCTGAAAAAGCAACTGCCATATCAACTTTCAATATTCAAGGGTCTAGCAGGTCTAATGTATGACAAAGATGATGGGTTGAATCTCCAAGGCTTTTGCCTTATTAACAATATATTTTTAGAGTAGGGAAAGAAAATAGCAGAATATTCAATTTCTGTTCCTTCATATTTGCAGTACTGAATGTAAGGCACAAGTTAAATGTAAAAAGAAACCTAACTTACTATTTCTATCTTGATTTAGATACGAAAGTATAAAACATTAAAAGTTCCTTATAAAGTTCCCTTCTTGACATTCAGATTTAATGAATACTCTCTTGATTCTTAATAGTGTGGTTCATTTTTCAAATAAAGAGCCCGGAGTCATAGAGAGCACCAGGTGAGGAAGGATATTACACCAAGTTCTTCACAAAGGAAATATTGCACACTGCTCATATCAGCTTTTTTTTACTGTCAAATGTCATCATCTTTCTAGATTATTACCAAGCAAAAAGAGCCTGTTGATGTGACAGACAGCATTGAAATGTTGTTTGCAGCCAGAGGCTAAGTAGGAAATTGACAATACACAGGTGTAAGAAACAGCTTTGTGATTTCTATGCAAATCTGTCTATCCTACATGAGTTTATTAATCAAATCATTATTTTTGTCAGGTCCCCCATGAGTTCCCTCGAAGTTTTCAAAAACAAATGATCAAAGATAACCAGAAAAAAAAAAAGTCGGGTAGAATGATTTGACCAGAAATAAAATATATAGGACTACAATATTCCCCTAAAGACAACATTTTCCTCTGGCTAAAGATAAAAACAAAAATCTGTCAATACTTATAAGTCTCTTATTTTGCATGAAAAGGAAGGAGCTAATGAATAATTAAAGCTTCAAGTGTTCATATATTTTGACCCATGGATTCTATGACAGGAAAGCAATTCAAAATTATTAGTGCAGAAAAACCATTTTTAGTAAGATGTTCATTACTACATTATAATAAAAACACTTTACCATCAAAATACTTGTCAAATGGTGAGTGATAGGGCCCAGAAATTCTTGTGAGACTGTAAATTTGCTGAGTACAAGAACCATTTCCATATTCCCCACCTCCTGCTCTTAGCACATTGCCTGGTACGGAGAAAATTCTCAGGAATCATGATCCATTCACTCACTTGTACATTCTACTTACTCATCCAACAACCAGGTATCAAGCCTTCCATTCCTCCCATGAATCACACCAGCCACTGGGGATACAAGGAAGAAGCAATTGTGTCTTCAAGGGATTATTGTTGGTGAGGGAGTTGGGGAAGAAAAACAAGACACGTAAATACTGAGATTGAATGCTCCTGCTCTGCAGGTGTCTGCTGGTTGTTTATGGAGTAGTGAAAAACATGTTTTTTGTTTAGTTTTACCAATGGAAATAAACAGAAAAGTATTAAAAGTTAAAGTAAAAAAAAAAAGAAGGGTAGAATTCACTTAACTTCAAAGATAAAAGGAAGTCACTGATGCTGCCTGCCAGGACGGGCCACATAGGTGAGAAGACAGATCCCTGCTGGTCACAAAGTCAGCAAAGTTGAAGGATTTGAGGAGTTGGATGAAAAAGGAGCCCAACAAACACTCGTTGAATAAATGGAGCAAGAACGGGGGAGAGGATGATGATGGAGAAGAGGCTTCTAGAGCGGCCCATGTGGCATTGCCATTTCCTCGCGTCGGAATACTTCCTGATATGCTTGTTACTAGGTACTCCTGCTTTTTCTTCTTCTTTAAATTTTTTTAATGTTTATTTATTTTTGAGAGAGAGAGAGAGAGCATGAGCTGAGAGGGGCAGAGTGAGACAGAGACAGAGAATCTGAAGCAGGCGCTAGTCTCCGAACTGTGGGCACAGAGCCCGACACGGGACTCGAATCCACAAACTGCGAGACCGTGACCTGAGCTGAAGTTGGACGCTCCACCTACTCAGTCACTCAGGCGCCTCTCTCCTGCTTTTTCTTTTTAGTTTGTGATAGAGATGCAGATGAACGGTCTTTGGGGCTGGCTGATAGCTGCTGCTGCTAACACCTAGAGCCAGTTCACTGTTAAGAACCATGCCAGGGGCATGGCAGGTTGGAGGGAAGCAAGATGGCTCCGGGGTCTACACTCCAGAAGGAAAGAAGGTCTATGTGAGTAAAGCAGCATTATAGAAACACTCCCCTGCTATTCTCTTTACTCTTCATCTGAAAGGGGGTTGGAAAGGGGCAACAGGAGTCAATTAAAAAAAAAAATAGTGCATTTTCTGGAACGTTCACAGGTAAAGAATAATAAAGAAAAAACCAAACAGTTTCATGTACTTTGGTTTTCATACATCACCTCTGCTTTCACATTTTTTTTTGCTTTGTTTTGTTTTTAACATGATAAGAATAGGATAGCACAAGATGATCTGGTACTGGCTCAGAAATGAAATCGTAGAACATGTCTACATACCATGTAGAAATTGAAAGTGTAGAATTTAGAACATATTAACATACAACATTCCTCAATGGAAATCATATTAAATATTCTATGAAGTATTATCATAAATATGAATATACTCATTTAATTTTCACTTATGAATGCCTTTGAGAAACACTCACTTATAGCTTACTTATTACTCAATTATGTCATAAATAGAATATATGCAGGTGGATGTTTATGTATTTTACAGTGAGTCACAAAAGATATAAAGATGAAATAGTGAAATCAAAGCAGCTTCCATGGGCTCTCCCTCAGTATTTTGTTTACTCATAATAAAGCCCTATAATTTATTTTAAAGGCAAGGCATTCAGCATTCAATAGTTTAACAAGATTGGTGCTTTCAGATTAGACACAGGAAACCAACTGCTCTATCCCACAGCACAGGCCAATTCAGGCAAAACTAAGTATTTTTATCAAAACATTTGCCTTCTCAGAGACTAAATCAGTTCCAGTTACATTTGTTATACTCTGTACTTCTATGTTCGATTTTAATAAAACTTCTAGGGACACCTGGGTGGCTCAGTCAGCTGACTCTTGATTTGAGCTCAGGTCATGATCCCAGGATCGTGGGATTGAGCCCCATGTCGGGCTTCAGGCTGCCACCTAAGATTTTCTCTCTCTTGGGGTGCCTGGGTGGTTCAGTTGGATAAGCAACCGACTTTGGCTCAGGTCATGATCTTGCTGTTGGTGGGTTCGAGCCCCAAGTCAGGCTCTGTGCTGACAGCTCAGAGCCTGGATCCTGCTTCAGATTCTTTCTCTTGCTCTCTCTCTCTCTCTCTCTCTGCCCCTTCCCCGGTCATGCTGTCTCTCTCTGTCTCTCAAAAATAAACAAACATTAAACAAAATTTTTTTAAAGATTTTCTCCTTCTCTCCCTCTACCCCTTTCTCCCACTCATGCTGTCTCTAAAATAAAATTAATTAAAAAAAAAATTCTAACAAGTTGTTCAACATTTATCATCAAATATAATAACGCATGCCATTTATTTATTTGGGAATTTATTTTAGTGGACTTAATATTTGTATTTCATGTAATATTATGCATATTTAGCACAAAGAAAAAAATTGATTGCCTGAAGAAACAAGATAATCAGTCAGAAAGTTACTTTTTATAATTGTGTTCTAATCATAACATATGTAAAGCCAATCCATGGGGGCACTGGAAAGACCATAGGTCTTGAAAATGTATCACATTTTTGGCCAAAGGACAGTATTCTCATGTAATCTGGGCTTTAATATAGGAAAACTCTGTAGAAAAAGATTAGTTGCTATAGTCAAGGTGTGTTTGAGTGGTTTTATATTTTTCTAAATGTGTTCTTATTTATTGTAGAGTTATATACTTAAGTGTTACAGTTTTCATACTTACCATATTCTATTAATTCAACCAACTATTTATCTCAAAATTTTAACACATGCCAGAAAGAAAGAAAGAAGGAAATAAAGGGAACAAAAGAAGGAAAGGAAGAAAATGAAAGGAAGACTGGAAAAAAGGAAGGAAGCAAGACAGAAAGAACACACACTACCAACACAGTTGAGGGGAAAGAAAATACTCAATAGAAAGCCCAACTTACAGGTGTGACCCACTGTGGGGCTGTGAGAATGTGGGTAAGCCACTGAATCGATATCTTTTGCATTCAGATTTTTCATCCATAATATCAATGGTTTAATTACATGGGCTTTAAATTCAGATATTCCAAGATTTAAGATTCTGAATTCCCATTTCCCACTTACATACTATTTCTGAGTTGATACCATAGTGGGAGGAAATAGATTAAAACAAGTAAACAAGTAATTAAAAGAATTGTAATTGTGGCAGGTAGAATAATGTCTCCATAAAGATGTCCATATTCTAATTCCAGGATTATTACAGTATCATATTATAATTATTTTATGTATTGATTTTATAATTTTTAAATGGGGAGCTAGAAACGTCATGAAATTAATGCTGAGTCTTTTTTTTTTTTTTTTTTTTGAGAGAGAGAGATCACGTAAATGTGTGCACCATCGGGGAGGGGCAGAGATAAAAGAGAGAAAGAATCTTAAGCAGTCTTCATGCCCAGCAAGGAGCCAGACCCAGGACTCCATCCCACAACCCGTGACATCATGACCTGAACCAGAATCAAGAGTCAGACGCTTAACCAACTGAGCCACCCTGGCACCCTATTAATGCTGAATCTTTTTGTATTTAGTATTTCTTGTTTATGCTACAAAAAGATAATTACCCTATATACCTGAAAGCATTTCTAGATTGGTCAGGACATTCGTTTTCTGGCCCATGAAAGGCACGTTATAAAGTATGGAGTATTCATAGATTGTAGGTATATTTTTGTAACTGGGTTAAAGAATATATTTTCTTTCAATTGCTTCTTTTTTGAGAGAGCACGAGCGAAGAAGGGGAAGAAGGAAAGGTAGAGAGAGAATTTTAAACAAATTCCACACTTAGCGCAGAGCCTGCCTTGGGGCTCTATCTCACAACCACGAGATCATGATATGAGCCAAAACCAAAAGTCAGACGCTTAACCAAGTGAGCCACCCAGGTGCCCCAAGAATATATTTTCGAGAGACTGAAAGTATCCCAGCCAGGACTTATCCACGGAGCACTGATATAGATTAAGAAGCTTATCAATAAGAAAAAAAAAAAGCAAAAGCATAAGACCATACATGTGGTTGAATGAAAGTTGACCACTCAGCACCCTTTTCTCTCGCTTCAGCCCCAGGAGGGACTCCATGGAGTGACAGTGCTGGCCCCTGTCTGCTGGCCCCTCATTCTCCCCGCAGAAACTTCAATGATCTTGAGGTGAATTTGTAAGCAGGGATTGCACTTGGCTCAGCCCAGTCCTCTTTGCAGGTGTTTCTGCTGTAGACAGGATTCTCACAGATTCTCTCCTGAGCACTACAGGGTTTGCACCTGAAACACAAGCCAGGCTTTGTCCGGCACTGCTTCAGACTTGGGAGTGGAGTCTTTTGAATGCAAAACAGATATACCTGCAGGACCACAGGCTCAGACCCCCAACCTCCCTTTGGAGCACTAATCACGGTGACCTGTCGATATCCTTAAGTTGAACCTGTGTGGAAATCTCAAATGGTCCCTAACACAGGGGCAAAGAGGAGAAATATGTGTTGTGTGCCCTAAACCCTGACCAACAGCATGTTTGATATATTATACTTTTCCATTCATGTATTCAGTCTTCACTCAACCAGTATTTGAGCAC
Organism: Lynx canadensis; assembly: GCF_007474595.2. NCBI lineage: Eukaryota > Metazoa > Chordata > Mammalia > Carnivora > Felidae > Lynx > Lynx canadensis. The sequence continues at coordinate 99,016,368 of NC_044303.2, read as the reverse complement.
GAGCAAGTGAAAAAGACAGACATGATTACTATTCTCACTGAGTTAATATTCCAGTGGGAGGAAACAGCTAAAAACAGGTAAACAAGTACATAAAATTATTGTAGTTGTGGTGGGCTGAAATAACAGCCTTCCAAAAATGTCCACATCCTGATTGCAGGAATCTATGAATAGGTTAGGTTACACAGAAAAGGGGAATTACGATTGCAGACGAAAAACAAATTGCTCATCAACCAACCTAGAGATGGGAAATCACTTCGCATTGTCCAGATGGGCTCCCTGTAATCATGAGAGTTTATTAAATGGGGAAACAGGAGACAGAAAAGCCAATGTCCATGTGGCCACGGGCATGGTCACACCATGTAGGACAGACATACCTGGCCATGGCTCGCTTTGCGGATGAATGGGTCATGAGCCAAGGAATGTAGGCTGCTTCTAGAAGCTGAGAAAGGCAAAGGAATCTGTCTCTAGAGCCTCCACAAAGGAACACAGCGCTGCTGACTCCTTGATTTTAGACCAATGAAGCCCATTTCAGATTTGTGATTACTAGAGATAGAATACATGTGTGCTGTTTTAAGCCAGTAAGTTTAGGGTCACGTGCTGTGGCAGCATGGAAATAAATATACTCATACTAAGTGCTCTGGAGACATCTGTACCTTTTTTGCTTTTTTTTAAACCTTTATTCATTTTTGGGAGACAGAGTGAGGAAGAGCGCAATCGGGGGAGGAGCAGACAGAAAGGGAGACACAGAATCCGAAGCAGGCTCCAGGCTCCAAGCTGTCAGCACAGAGCCCGGTGCAGGGTTCGAACCCACTGACTGCAAGATCATGACCTGAGCTGGAGTCAGACACCCAACCGACAGAGCCACTCCGGCACCCCGAGACACGTGTACTCTTAATGAGACTGAGCATACCTGGGAGAAGATGGGCGAGCTATCATGCATTTCCTGTCATTATGATGTTTATATGATTACGAAGACATTGGGGAGAACTAATCAAGGTTCAAGGAATTGAGCTATGTATCCAAGTAAGTGATATCCCATCCCTCTGTAGTCTGTTTACTTTTAAAAGTTTATTCTTCTACAATTTGATAATAAATTATATTTTAAAAATAAAAATAAATAAATAAGTTTATTTTTCTCAAAAACTCAAATTCTGTAGCTCATTTGAAGCAATCACCTCCAAGAACAAAGCTGTACAAGGAAATGTAAACTATAAATCCTCCTTCCAAAACACGCACTGGAAAACTTCATTGCAAAGATCTTGTTATTTATACCATGATCTCTGGAAGAACCTGTAATTCACCCTCTACTATCACCAGAGAAAAAGTATCCTTACATCAAGATATCTGTGGTATTTCTTAATTTCTACTTGCTTCTAGAGGACAAAAACAGTACAGGTTCAAAACCTTTCAATGTATCAATTTATAGCACACCATTGTGAAATTGAAAACATACTATCACCAAAACTAATGTTGTTTAAATCAGGCCACTCTGCTTGTGAGGTCAAAGGGTTATAATCAAAGGGTTCTATGTGGATAGTTTGTGTTTATAAAAGTTGTTTCTTTTGAGTAAACACTTTTCCAGAAAGAGATGATCATGTGTAATATTAGATACAATTATGAGCATCTTTACAAGGAATGCCAAAGACTGAAAATAAAAGCAGAAGATATTTGGACCAATCATCCAATTCTCCCCTGAAGAATCTCACTGCAAAGTAGGAGCATCATTTGCAGATGATCAATTAAGAAGGGCCTGTGGATACCAATAACTAAAGGTTAATTCACACTAAATGTGTTTGATAGGCCCATGTACCTTCTTTAACTCTGCTATTTCCCCCAAACTCTTAAAAAATTGAAACGGTGCTTGTACATGTTGCCTAATTCTGGTATCCTTTTGAAATAGACATGTTTCCTACATACCCACAATAATCTTCCTCCTTGGGTTCAAAGTCCTTGAAAATGGTTGCTTGTAGCTCATAAAATTCCAAGTGTTTCCTTTCCATTTTCCACTCTACCTGCTCAATAATAATAATAAAATTTCTTAAATAATAGCATTTTTAATTTCTCCTGTCTGAGGATTACCAGAATCTTGGCATATTCAAGTAAAAATGTTCTGAAGCTAATCCTAAGGAAACCATTGCCTGACACTTAAAATCCAACCAGGAGTTCATAACTACTATTATAAAAGAAAATGACCCCTTTTTCACAGAAGAAAAGCTGGTAATCACAATTCTCTGGAAGAGTTGAGATAAATAACTGATAGCCATGATTAGAGTACTTGGCTGTAATTTTCTATGCTTTTGATGCATTTATTGTCCAAAAAAAGGTGGGGGGGGATTGTTTTGTCTTTCATCTATCCTAAGATCAAAACCTAGGAAGAATGAGCAACTTTTCTTACAGTACTGGGAAAACTTTTCTTATGGACTGGGAAAGATGAAGGTGTCAACAGCCCTGGCACTTAATTCAAAAAGAGATTTCACTGAGGGGGTAAGAGGTGTCTTTCCCTGTCATCAAAAACCCTGAAAGAAACATGGTTGTCTTTTGACAAACTATAAATCAAGAGTAATGTTATTAAAGTGAAAACCGTTAAATATTTTCAGGGATGCTAATCCTGTGCCGACAAACTTCAATGTTTCCTTCCATTCTTAGAAGTGAAAAGCAAGGTGTGCCTCAGTTAAGCATCCAACTTTGGCTCAGGTCATGATCTCACGGTTTTTGAGTTCGAGCCCCGCATCTGGCTCTGTGCTGACAACTCACAGCCTGCTTTGGATTCTGTCTCCCTCTCTCTCTGCCCTTCCCGAGCTCATGCTCTCTCTCTCTCAAAAATAAATAAACATTAATTTTTTTTTTAAAGAAGGAAAAACCTAATCAGTAGCCAATTGGGAAGAAGACTTGAGTCTCCCTGGGCTGTTGGCTTACAACCTGCCACAAGAATGTGAATTTTCGGGCTCAGATGATGCTTTTCCAGCTGCAGAGCCTTATTAGGATCTGCAACAGAACGGCCCCTAACCCTTGTGGGCCCCTGACAACCTTGTTGCTTTCAAGATTTGAGTGAAGTAATCTCCCTTTATTAATAGGTGTTTTCCTGAACTTGCCTTCTTTTCTTCTTCCCCTTATCACAAATGGTGCCTAACTCCTAAGTACCACACATGATTGTCATGTAAGAGGCAAAAAGGGAAAACTCTTCAAGCTGTTTTACAAACACTCCAAGAGAATCATGTGCAGCCCATAAGAAGTCTTTATTAGAAATGTAGAACACGACAGGCAGGCACATGACATGGCTCTTGCCTTATAGTTGCATCTGCTTTTAAGTCCATGAAATACTCAGATTGGTGAAAACTAGAGAACGTGGGGCATATGATAGTTTTAGACAAACAAAACTTCTTTAGACATGATCGTTTCCCTTAAGGGGCTGGAGAGCTTCAGGAAATTATTTAAGAATGCAAGCTTTGACAATTCCCGTGTGCCCAGGGTCCTCCCTTTGCTGGGATTTTGACAAGGCTGAAGAGTGTATTGGGAAGGGTTGTCTGGGTGGCTCCGTCAGTTGAGCGTCCAACTTCGGAGCAGGGCATCATGTCGCAGTTCTTGAGCTCAAGCCCCACATGGGGCTCTGTGCTGACAGGTCAGAGCCTGGAGCCTGCTTCGGATTCTGTGTCTCCCTCCCTCTCTGCCCCTCCCCCAATCATGCTCTGTCTCTCTCTGTCTCCAAAATAAATAAACATTAAAAAAATTATGTTGGGAAATAACACCGGTTTGGGAGCAGATCAGGATTATGGTCAAGTCAAAACTTCACAGCTTAACAGCTGGGAGACTGAGGGTAAATAAACACCTGCAAGCCCCAGTGTCTTTGTAGCAAGAGGAATACACATTTACCTGAAAGAGGATCAAGATAGGCTCAACTTCCCCTCAACTTTTCACAGGTTTCTTCCTGACCACAGGACACAGACCTCCCTCTTAGAAGAGCATTTACTTTCCACAACAACTTGCAGTTACAAACCCTTTGAGGTGCAAAACCTCTCTCAGTCTCTTGCTGGTTTTACAACTCAGGCATATCTTTCTCAACCTAGAGGCATCCTTCTGAACAATAACCATCAAGAAAGAAACCACCTGTGCCCCTATCTTTCAGTTCTCTGGACGTGGAGGGGGATGGGGAGGGGGGAACCTAGTTTCAATAAGCACCAAATAGCAAAAACATGAGGTCTCACCACACTGACCAGTGTTCCCAGGTGAAGGTCCTCCACTAGCTCATCAGAGTGCTGAAAACTCATCTGCCTTTTCAGTTCATAACATTTCAGACTTTTCCTCTGTTAGAGTCTTGACCCCTACTGTGGTAGTCTTGAACAAAGTCCTCCCTGTCTATTAAACCTCTACAGTGCAATTTTTTCTTTGCCAAGAGTTGTTATAAAGATGAAATAAAACAGCATATGTAAGATCCCCAAAGTGGTTGCTTATTAAACGTTACCTTCTCTCTGTCTTCCTCTCTTTCAAAGCTCACCATTCTTCTCTGACTAGAGGTCCCTGAAAATCCCAAATAGCTCTTTTCAAAGATCAGGTATAGTGTTATGATAGTGCAGTTAAACAACTGAAGAAAAAAAAAAGTCCTGAGTGTGTGTGTGTGTTTATGGAAGAACAGATTCAAGGAATCAAACAAGCAAGTTCCACTTGCAGTATCTGCTCAGCGGGCTTGAAGGGCCCACACATTAGCACCAATAACGATGATTGGGCTTTGACAGGTGCATACTGATCAGAGCACCCGAAAGGTCTCCAGCCTCAGTGCACTGCCACCAATACCAGAATCCAAGTAGAGAGGACACCTATGTTCCCAAATCCAAACAGCAAGTTTCATCTTCAGGAACTAAGATCACAAAGCAAGAACACAGGAGTGTCCTCACACCTCGAAGGCTTGTGGCTGACACGCTCACCAACATTAAATGTAAAATCTCCAAGTACCGATCACTATTCTAGACGTGCTCCAGAGTTAAACCAAAGAAACCCTTCTTGCCAGTTGCTCTCTGAGTTAGAAAAGAATAAAGTCCAAGTCACTTGCGGTTCAGTTTTCATAAATTTAAAAACAGTCTCCTCTCTTTTTATTCTCTAGTGGGATCACCCCCTAAGCCTGTTTAGAGCCATTTCTATCTCCACTTCAATTAGTTGCATTTCTCTGAACTTTGCCACATGACTGTTAAAGGGGAATGATAAAAGATACAATGAGAATTTTAAAATCAAAGTGCTTTTTCAAAGATGCCTCTTCTGTTAGGCAATAAGCAATCAATGACATACTGAGATCTTCTCTGTTGGAATATTTAATGATTTTTTTAGATTGAGATGCTTTACTCCTTTTTTCTATCCACAACATCTTATGACAGGCTTCAGTTCAAATTTATTACCTGGAAATATTTATTTCTAAGAGTAATTAATTATCACAGGGTCAGAAAAGGGCATTGCAAATTATTTATAGTCGCTGCTAACTTTGATACTTAATACAGAATTTGAATATGTGTAATGATTATATGTTCTTACTTATGTCCTGAGTGTCAAAAAAGGAGACTTACTTCCTTAGCCAAAGAGCACCACACACACACACACACACACACACACAAAGAAATAAAGACAAATTTCATGTTTGTTAAAGCTAGTGTGAAAAATATAAGCTGATTATAAAAGATAAACACGATTACTAGAATATATAATTTGGGGGAGGTTATGAAGAATGTTTTCTAAACTTTGAAAATTGACTTCTACTTTCTTTACATAAAAATGAAAGAGGGGAGCCTGGGTAATTGAGTGTCCAGCTCTTGATCTTGGCCCAGATCATGATCTCAAAGTTTGTGGGTTCGAGCCCCATGTCGAGCTTGGACAGCAAGGAGCCTGCTTGGGATTCTCTCTCTCCCTCTCTGCCCCTCCCCTACTCGCACGTGCTCTCCCTCAAAATAAACAACAAATAAATGAGAGTGATAGACACTTGAAATTTGTTTAAAGCACGTGTGGAAAATACCAAGATAATTTATTACAATGGACATGAGTTGTGGAAAAGTAGAAACTGAGGGAGGTCATAAGAATATAAGATTTCTGACAATGTCAGAACATTATATTGGATACTTTACATTAAAGTTACCATTAACAATATGAATAACAGCTGACTGATAATGAATTATTGTCATAAAATTAGAGTAATGGTCTATAGTCATAATAGGTTTAGAATTTCTGATACCTAAGTATATTACTAATACTTAAGCAGATTCTTAAAACTGACACAACTAAACTTTTGGTTTTTGTCATAATTTAATGTTAAATTTTACTTTTAACTTCTTGAAATAGATGTTAACCCAGGGAATCACAGAAACTTTGAGTGGTAAGAGAATTCACAGAAACCATATATTGGCCACTTTAAATTTACCTTAAAGGGATCTCTAGCTGAGGGATTAATTACCTTTTTTTAACACTGCATTCACTGAAACGAGATTTTAATGCTCCACTTAAACTTTTTAAAATGTAGATTTCTAAATATATTCCTGTCTCTTCCTCCTATGCAAAATAAAGATGTAAATAGGCTCCCTAAGTACTGATTTCATACTATTGCCATTAGGATACAATAATTAATACCAGATGTACCATTTTATTGTTCACTATTATTCAGAGGTTTTTAATCATGATGACGTTCTGGAATCACATGGGTAATTTTAAAATCTTACAATCTACTGATGTTTGGGCCCACCAGGAGGAGATTCTGATTTAATTGGTCCAGGATGGGGCTCAGGGAGTAAAACTTCCCGGGTGATTATGATGTCTAGTCAGCACTGACATCCACACTGGCATATCCGGCCAAGCAAATGAGTATCCTGAGATCTAAAATATTCCTCAGCACAGTGGTGCTCTAGTTTCTATACCATAAAATGCTAAGAATTTTTAGAACATATATTCTCAGATTTCTTCATCTCTCCATCTGGAAAAGAAAGACAGGTTCTCTTGGGTACAATCAGTACCACTCTTTTATAGGGACCCTGCACTCTTTCAGACTTGCAACCCACCCCTAGGCCAAAAAGGGGGAAAAAAAGGAACTCATGCCAACAAAGTCCATTGCCTATGCTCATAGAAACCTTGCCCCCATCACCACCCATTTCCAAGATCCAAGGTCAGATGAAAATTCTGTTTTCCACAGCACAATCCCCCCAGAACCTACAAGTGCCACCACCTTTATAGGGGTTTGCTACCTCTCCTCCTTCTTTAAGAAGCTTTTTTCTGGGGTGCCTGGGTGGCTCAGTTGGTTAAGTGTCTCACTCTTGATTTCAGCTCAGGTCGTGATCTCATGGTTCGTGAGTTCCAGACCCACAATGGGCTCTGTATTGACAGTGTGGAGCCTGCTTGAGATTCTCTTCCCCCTCCCTTGCCTCTCTCTGCCCCTCCACCTGCCCACTTGCTGTCTCTGTCTCTCTCAAAATAAGTAAATAAACTTAATTTTTTTTCAAAGGACCTTTTTTTCCTAGGAATTTTAGAGAGGACTGTAAGAGCTTGTGTTCTTATAACACTGTGTTTAAATTTTGATAGAAAAAAAATTAATTCTTTGCTTAGATAAACTTTGATGCATTGTTAGTATCTAATTCATTATTTAAAAAAAAAGTTCTAGGACATCTTGAGGTAGGATCTAAGTGGAATATTAAAAAATAAACAAACACCCAAGCTCAGGGATACAGAGAACAGATGGGTGGCTGCTAGAGGCAGGGGCTGTGGAGAAAGAGGTGAAGGGGGTCAAAAGGTAAAATAAATAAACAAGTAAATAAATAAATAAATAAATAATTTTTAAATAAAGAAAAAGAAAGAAAGAAGTGAAGGAAGGAAGGAAAAAGGAAGGAAGGAAGGAAGGGAAAGAAAAGGGAAAGGAACGGAAGAAAAGAAAAGGAAAGGAAAGAAAAGAAAAAGGAGGGAAGGAAGGATTAAGTTACTGTCCATGTCCTAGAGAGGCTCACCTCTAGTAGAGGAAACAGCCATCTAAAAACTAATTGTTACTATAACATGGTAACCATAACAGTATAATTAAAAAAAAAAAAAAAAAACCTCTGAGGGAATACAGAATATTTTGAAAGAGAAGAAGACAGTTTCTAAGACACCTTGAGGTAATATATACTTTCAAATCCAACCCCATTGCCCTGTTTTCTAAAAGAGGAGTGTACTATCAGCTGCTTTTTATATCAGCCCATACGTCATAAGAAATCCAGAGTATCTGCCCTCATTTCTTGGATTAGGAAACTTATTACGACTAACCTTTATAAATGTAAGCTAAGTAAATGTCACACTTCAAAACTATCAATGAGAAAACTCACAACTGAACCAAATATATAAAAAGAGTCTTTTCAGATATCTCTGCCATTTGCCCAAACATTATAAGGAATAACACATTAAATAAAAGCCATAGAAAAACCTATGAGAAAATAGAAAATAACCAATAAAACACTCTAACCTTGTTGTTCATTCTATGGATTCAGTCCACAGACACACATCGAGATGGCTGCTGTGTCTTTATCAAAGCAATTTTATCACGCTCTATAGAAAGAATATTGCACACTCTTACTCACATGATAGGTACTCTCCCGGAAATAAAACATAAGGATTTGTTTCACTAGTTTTAGGAAACACATTTGGTGTGTTTCCTAAACACAGCAAAAAAGGACTATTTGAATGTTCTCAACGGGAAGAAGACTCATGTAATTTTGCATATTGATTCCAGTAAGTGGAGACAGGTTTAGGGTAGTGTAATGAAAATGTCCCAGACACAATTTCAGTTGCAAATTGTTACTTACCTCTTTTGTCTCTGAATCTGGCACTGTGGTCCTTGCCAAAATGCGGGGAGCACTCATTCCTGTCCCCATTATGTCATCCTAGGGACTTGGACAGAGCTTGGCGTGAGATTGATCTTTCTTTTGAATTTTTTTAAATCTTTATTTATTTTTGAAAGACAGAGAGACAGAGCGTGAGCAGGGGAGGGGCAGAGAAAGAGGGAGACACAGAATCTGAACCGGGCTCCAGGCTCAGAGCTGTCAGCACAGAGCCCACCTGGGGCTGAAAGTCACGAACCGCACATGCATGATCTGAGTCAAAGTTGGATGCTCAACTGGCTGAGCCACCCGGGCGCCCCAGGGTGAGACGGATCTTAAGCACATGCAATAGAAAGACTAAATATAAAACTGAAAGTCTTACTCTCATGGGAACATTTATAGGCAGAATTGTCTCTTTGAAATCCTTCTTATCAGCTGTATACATCTGGAGAGGAAAAAGTGGCTTTTCCCCATGTTGTTAGTAGTCAAAGTAGAGTTATCTTCAAATTAAAAAAAAATAAAAATGTGAAATACGAGTGGTGCGTTATAATAACCTTGGTTTAAATGGTCCAAAATACAACTAAACTTTCACATGTTAAGTGTGTAACCTTCATTTTCTTCCATTGTATTCAGGTTAATCGTTAAGTATAAGATTTCAATTGCTCTTCCTTTCAGTTTCCTTTTCACTTCCTTTCCTTCCTTTCGCCTAGCACTTTCTGCATATGTGACAGTACCTTACATTGTTAGCTCAAATTTTCTAGCTTATTTCTTCTTCTCCGCCCAGATTCTGATTCTCACACACCGATATGTAGCAATCTTTCTTCTCCTAGGGACCGTTTGTCTTAAGTGAATAGGAATACATTTTACATCAAAGAAACTTACATTTCTGCACATGCATTTGCATGAGTTTATTTGTCCTAGTAGGAGGTCAATTTTCTAACCTAGTAAGTGATGGGTCTATAAGTCCCTTCTAATTTAATACTGTATGTTTTGTTTCCCAGTGAAAGCAAGTGTCCCTTTACACAATTTTGTGAAAAGAAGACAAACAGTAATTTGCATTTATTTAATTACTAGTTTATTACTAATTTATTTACTATGTTTTCCACATACATCTTTATGTTTCCTGTTTTTAAAATTTTTACCGATGTTGTAACTATTTTACCACTGTGGTGTTTTTACATTCTTAAAAATGTTTTACTTCATTCATTGGTTGACTGATTGATTAGGAAAGGATTTGAATAAATGGTGGGAATCTGCACAGCAAGATTTACAAAACCACAACAGGAAGGAGAAGTTATTTCAGGCCCGTGGCACATGTCCAAGAGAAGGTGCAGTAATGAAAGCGAGTAATTCAGGTCAGGGGGTCACTGAGACCATGTGGCCGGAACAGTCTTACCAGTGTTGGGCTCCCTAGATGGGGAGGTTGTAAAAGCAGCCTTGGGAGGGTTTTTGCTAGAACTGCCAGACCCAGTTAAGAATTTTAAATAGATTGACCTGAGCCTTCGAAATTTCTGGACTGAGCTGAAATGATGAAAGAAAAATTTCTTTGTTGGATATCTGCAGAATCAAGTGGAAATTCAGGCAAGAGGTCAAGTGACCAGGAAGGTAGCAAACGAAACATTGAAAATGAGCTAAAAGCCTCTCTGAGTAGAGTGTCACTGGGAATAAATTACAAAAAGGAAAGACAGTTGGGAAAAAATCCAAATTACTTGGGTAAAAGGCACCAGGGAGAGGCAGAAATTAAATACAGCTGCAAATTGGATTTTTGATGATCAGATTTATTAGGATGTCATATGGAGGAACTATTTTTTTTTTTTTTAAGTTCGGCACGAAGCCCAACACTGGGTTCGAACTCAAGTCCCTGAGATCAAGACCTGAACTGAGATCAAGAGTCCAACACTTAATGGACCTCCACGTACCCCTGGAGGAGCTATTTTTAATATTAATTCTCTGTAATGATAATTAAATCCACTTAGAAATCTATTAAAAAATCAGAATGTCAGTAGTGTATCTCAAATAGCAAGGAAAATACAGTCGTCAATTGGTACAATTGTGAAGTTTTAAAAAGGAGGTAAAGTAAATCCAAATATCTTGTTTTTGTCTTGAAGTGTTGGAATTGGTAGAAAAAGTTCTGGATGATAACTCTGGACTGTTATTAGCCATATTTATTTATTTATTTATTTATACTTAATCCATAAATTAGTATGATCAAAAATTTTAGTCCTTAGTCCTTGTGAAAGATACCTCACTGAAACATGTAATCAAATACATGACAGACTTTGCTTAAAGCAAAACGATGGTTAATGCTTTGTCAGATTTTAATAATATCATTGATAAATGATGTTTTTAATCACAAACATAGACATTTTCTTTTTAAACAAAAACCTGATGACTTAATCTCTTATTCAAACAAACACTTTTCGAAGATTTATAAAGGCCTAATGGTATTAGACTTTAATTAGTTTGACAAATTAAATTCTAAATGAATTTATTCATGTACTATTAAATATTATCATAAAAAATTAAAACTAAGTTACACTTGTCAAAACAGTTTAATGAGCTGTGCTTTCTGTTGTAGTCACCTAGGATTTCTCTCATGTGCCTTTTCTGACTTACTAATTCATAAAATTAGCTAATTTATAAATTAATAAAATTTAATAAACCAAAAATGAGACTTCTACATATGAACTGGAAAGTTCTAAGAAAATCATAAGTTTACTTGATCGTATAAGTATAAAAACATCCAAGTAAAATAATTACTTTATAAGTGACATGAATAAAATACCATTTGCATGAATTTAGGCAAATACAAATCAATCCACCAGATTAACAAGGAGCAGGGTAATTTGACAAGAAACATGGCAAAATCATAGCAATGATTGGCATTTGTTTGAAGTTTGAGGTTCGTAAGGTATTTCACATTCATTAAATGATTGGGGCCTTATGACAATATGTTGGAAGGTGGTATACTTTAAGGAGAAACAGAAAAATGTTAGCGAATTGGGTAGCAGTGGGGGATGGTTAAGTGTGTCAAGGTGACTATAGTAGAACTAAGATGTGTGAAAGGGGCAGTGTGGGCAACAAGTACAGATCTAAGACTTTGCAAAGTAAGAGACAAAATTAAGCAAGGGAAATGCAGATCATCTCTAATTTTGTGACCACAAGAGAGACATGAACTGAAAAGAAGTTGGAGTTGGAACCAATAAATGATATCTGGAAAGAATGAGGTGGAATGCATTGGTGATCCTGCCTATTCGGTAGCTCTGCAGACTTGTTGAATCCTGAAGTTGCCTATTGATGTGGCTTTGTCTGATTTCCCTTCCAGCCTTTCTGCCTACCAAAGAGCTTCTGTGTATGGTCCTGATGCCTTAGAAGTTCATTTAGGGTTTGTGCAGAAATTGCAACATCCTCCTGTTGATATTACTGTCCTCGCCCCTGACATGTAAAAATAAAGAGGGTTGGGTGATCCCAGAATATACAGCAGGGGAGGATAGTGATTCAAGAGCCTTATTAGGTAGAAAAGAGGGGCATTTTTATCTTCATTTTAAAGCAAGCCCTAGACTTGGTTTAGCAATTTGACCAGGAACACGTGGGAGTTGGAAAAACTGAGACTCAAATCCAAGCATTCTGTTTTCAAATTTACATTTTTATCATAACACACTGCTGCCTAAGTGAATATTATAAACACACGACATAATTTATATCATCAATGACCTAAATTTCTATAGTGGTGTTTCATACTTCTTTGGACTATACTGGATAAATAAGTGTCTTCAAATTAGGTTTATCTATTCTTCTAAAGATAATTATTCATATAGTCACCTAATGTCCTATAAAAGGATCTGTAGAGATTTGACTACTGAAAATTTATTTATTTTTATTTATTTTAATGTTTATTTATTTTTGAGATAGTGCCACCGGGGTAGGGGCAGAGAGAGAGAGAGGGAGACGGAGGATCCCAAGTGGGCTCCGTGCTGACAGCAGTGAGCCTGCTGTAGGGTTCTAATGCACTAACAGTGAGATCATGACCTAAGCCAAAGTCTGATGGACAACTAACTGAGCCACCCAGGCACCCCGACTACTGAAAATTTAGTACGCGATTCTAAAATGCTGAACTATCACATGTAGGTTGGTGAGTATCCTCAGAAAGAATGTAAATATGGTAGCTAAAGGCTGTAATACAACTTGTCCCTCATCTTAGTAAATGCTGTCAATTCCCTCCACTAAGTTTTTAGCAGGGCTGCTGTTAAGTCCATTTCTTTCCTCTCTATCTTTGTTTAAAATACGATGTCATCCTAATTTATGATGAGATTAAATGAATATCAAGTAATATGAAAAGGAAAGGATGGGAAGGGGTCTATAATAGTCTATAATATACTCGAATTACACACACACCAAAAAATTACTCCTTTAGGAACAGTGGTAGGTACGACTTGTACTCATGGATGTGCAGATCTCCTTTCCTTTCTTGGGCATATGGGGACTACAGTGACTAGCTTTGGCCAGTGACATGTACAGAGGCTGAGATGAGTGCACAAGTAGCTCCATCCTCTGTTGTGGTGGTCCTGGAAGCAGACACTTGACCAGATGGTGTCCCTACAAAACCTGTAGAGCCCGGACTGCTGAATGGCTGCCTGGAGAGCCTCCTGGACTTAAGATGAACTTTGAGTGAACAAGAAATAACTCAGATCCTCCTGAGATATTATGGTTGTTTGCTACCATACCTAGACTATCTTGACTTATAAAGAGAGACTGTTCTCCTCTCATGGTATGTCTTTTGACAGCTTCAGACAAGTTCCAGTGAAATAGGGACCTTCAGCTGCACAGGTCACCTGTGCACAATGCAGAGGCTAGGCTTTAGGCAGTCTTGCAATTCTGGCTTGGCCACTTCTTGGCTCTATAATCTTGGGCAGCCTGATGCCGGTGCCATAGTTTCCTCATTTGTAAAATGTAGATAATGATAGTGTCTAATACATTGGGTTGCTATGAGGGAAAATGGTGTTACAAGGGGAAAATACAACATACAAAACACGTAGAAGAATGTTTGGCATACAGGAAGTCCTTGATGAGGGTTAGATATCACATGTTTTGTCAATATCAACCCAAACCTACTCCAGGGCACTCCACTGTTTTATTTAGTTGGTCCAAATTTCCCTTTGGTGGTTGGGAGAATTGATAACTACACTATCAAACAATGGAAAATCACATCTATAGTCTAGTAGCAAAAGGATGAAAAGTTTTTAGTAAAGAGAGCTCTAATGCGCTCGTTCTTTAGTGGTTCCATGGAATGGATCAGTTGCTATTTTTAGTGCACGGGTCAATGTCAAATAGATGAAATTTACAAATGAAATACAGGTAATGGAAGTGACATGTTCATGGTCAAAAGGCATTCATACTAAGAAATCAAAACTTCTTAGGGAAAGAAACCAAAATAATAGACAGTCTTTGAACTTAGGGGAAAAAAAACCCTGAAAGGTGAGGCTGCTGATATAATACACGAGAAAATGAGGCTGGCATTATTCAGCAGCTCATTCATTTTAGACGGTTGCTAAATTGCCTGAAATCCCTTTTATATTCTGCAAAGATCAAACATATTAAGAATGTCAAAATAGCATTAGGTAACCCCTTCCAAGCGTCAAAATAGCTGCTCAGAATAAAGGAAAGATTTGCAAAGTTCAGCGCAATGAAGAACATAATTAAATGGTGATGTGATGGGGGAGAAATTATGGGGAGTCAAGCTGGCATAAAATGCCAGCTCAGTCACTGACTAAGGGGTTGATTTTGGCAAAATACTGAAACTGAGGTCCTGGATTTCTTCACTTGTAAAATCAGAGTAATATCATCTGCCTTATACATTCCTATGAGAACTTAGAGAAACTCTAATGTACGTAAAGTTTGAGAAAACAGTTAATAATATTAGCTTACCTATCCTTGATTAAGAAGTCAGAGTTATAAGCAATATTTGAGAGAGGGTTATTGGCAGAGCGTCTTTATGTTCCACTTTAGTTTTTTCCTCAAAAAGACCAGAATGATAAATCCAAGGGCTTCCAACATAATGACACCCTACATAATTGCTGCCCCACGAGACGTGCCTACCTCCAGTTTCATGTTCACCACCACTGTGTGCCCTCATGGAAGTAACCCATCTGTCATTATTTCAGAATCAGGCAACTTGAACGATTCTAAAACTCCAAAATGTTTGGTCTGAAAACTTAAATCGACCTAAAAAGCAAATCGACCTGGAAAATGTCGTGTGATTTGGTGACAGCGTCTAGTAACTGTGAGATTCTGTGCATTTTATCTAATTATGAGATGCAGGCTTTTCACAGAGCTTTATTGCTCATAAATCATTCCCTCACTTAGAAATCATCAGTATGTACCAAAGTACATCGCACTGCAATCTGCTACAAATTCAAGGGCAGCAAAATGTGCTACCAATAGAGAATCAGGGGAAAGAAACTGAATCAGGACAACTGCCAGACTTGACATTGCATTACTGCGTATTTTCCATGGAAAAAAGTTTGGTCAAGGAAGGCACCAATTTGTGACTTGATTACATCATTCCCAGTGCAATTAAACATGGACTACTCAAGCTTTTCTTCATGGAGCATCTAAAAATTAGATTTTGTAGAATTTATTAATATTAATAAATATTAATTCTAATTTGCTATAATTAGAATCTGTAGATAAAAGGTTTTGCATAGACAGTATATAGCCGCTGTTCCTCGTAATGCCAAAAGCAAGCAACTACTGATGTGTCCAAAGAAAGTCAAATAATACCATGCCTTAGACCTTTATTCAT
This sequence comes from Lynx canadensis, assembly GCF_007474595.2. Taxonomy (NCBI): domain Eukaryota; kingdom Metazoa; phylum Chordata; class Mammalia; order Carnivora; family Felidae; genus Lynx; species Lynx canadensis. Next base: position 99,000,759 of record NC_044303.2, on the reverse strand, counting down.
TAAATAATTAGATGCAGGCAAATATTCAAATGCAAGACTTTTTAGGTTAATTAAACCACTTCAGTTAATACCAGGCTCATTTTCCTTTTTTCTAGAATAAAGTTAAGCTAATGAGGGAAGGTAGGAATATAATAACAAACTGGAAGAGTGGCACATTTCTCTTTTGGCATGCCCTGTATTTTTGAGCAGATACTTTAAATTTAGCTTAAGCATGACCTAAAAAAAAAACAATCAGTTTTATCTCCTTTTATAACTGCTCTAACTACGTAGAGACGGAAGGGAACTCTGGTCAATTGTTTACGTTCTCTTTGCCTTTCTCAGATAAGATACAATAACCTCCTAAGTCCAAATTGGGATAATCGTTGTTTAAACTAGCAAGACAAACTCTTGCCTAGGCCAATTTAATTAAAAGATAGTACTTTCAAAAACATTTTTTAAAATGTTTATTTATTTCTGAGAGAGACAGAGACAGAGTGCCAGCAGGGGACGGGCAGAGTGAGAGGGAGACACAGAATCCGAAGCAGGCACCAACCTCTTTCAGCACAGAGCCCAATGCGGGGCTAGAACTCATGAACCATGAGATCATGACCTGAGCCAAATTCGGAAGCTTAACAGACTGAGCTACCCAGGCGCCCCTAGATACTACTTTAAAAACAAACAAACAAGCAAACAAAAACATATGTTTCACTCTGAATGAGTGTTGCCATAAGCAGCAATCCCCTCACACCTTTTGTAGGAACATCCCCTTCAAAAGAGGACGGAGGCTAACTTGGGGGTATATACTCCTCAGGGAAATGAAAGGCTCCGAATGCACACTGGGAAAAAGAACTGTCCTGAGGGGTATGAAATAGGAATTTTTGCTTTGGAATCTCCAGGAAAAGCAACTATTTGCCCTGTTTTATGATGATTTAATGGATGATGGGCAGAATTTAAATTTGGAAAGCAATGTTTTCTGATGATAGAAATGGCATTGCCACTTATGACACTTTAATTAGAAGTTTCCAGGCAAATATTATGATGCCCTATGTTCATTGCTTTTCATGTTTTAGAAGTTTATATATATTTAAAGACCTAAGTTCCAGGGAATGTTTCAAAATTACCAGTTGGGAAAAAATACATTGGCCCAATATACTCCATACCTTTTTTTAAAAAAATGTTTATTTTTGAGAGAGAGAGAGAGTGAGCATAAGTTGGGGAGGAGCAGGGAGAGAGGGAGACACAGAATCCGAATCAGGCTCCAGGCTCCAAGCTGTCAGCACAGCATCACCCAAGGCTCGAACACATGAACCAAGAGATCATGACCTGAGCTGAAGTCAGACACTTAGCTGACTGAGCCACCCAGGCACCCCCAATATATTCCATACCTTAATGAAAAAAAAATGAAATAACATATGGAAATAAACTCAAAAGAAAGTCACAACACTCATATGATCTAACATTAATGCTGATTATATAATAAAGTGTAATAAGAGAAGAAGGTCAATACCTCTTATCTTTTTTTAGGTTGGGATTTAATTCAGCTTTCCAGGCCAAAATTTACTTGTAAATGTGTTGAACAAAAGCAGGTATTGTCGTTTTGGCATATGTCACCAATCACACTTAAAAAGATGATTTCCCATGGGGTACCTTTGGTCTACACTTGGAAGAAGAGATGTGAATTTGAACCTCACTGGTTGTATCTAAGCATCTGGCTCAATGTCCTTACTGGATCAGCATGAATTATTCAGCTTATTCAATCTGCTTTATTGCAATGGAGTTATCTACTCTGTGCATGATTTGTGGCTGCTAAGAAGCTCTACGTTGAGATCCATATTGGCTCCCAGACATCGACAGGTGTCAGTGTTTCGAACTAAAAGCTAATTATTAGGTCACACATAACTGGCTGTGGAAGGAAGATGGGCTGAAGGGAGAAAGCTGCATGTATTCAAAGACTGCTTATAACACTACATGGTCTAACAATGGATACACATTGGAAAGAGAGTAATTATTAAAACCTAGAAAGATGATGAAATCTTGGATTTATTCATATCAAGCCTCAATGGATGCATGAAAATGTTAAGAATATAATATTTTGGTATTTGGTGAGTCAATTCTTTGTTTACTTGGGTCAGATTTATTAAATATACTTATCAAACAATTAATAAATTTTAGATGATGGCCTGTCTTTATAATTGGTCTTATGTTCTGTAACTTTCTGGAAAAAAAAAAACAACACTGGATTTATTCTGCTTGCATTATCTTCATCGCCAACACACACAGGAAAGAAAATCATGCTGAGTAAATATGCAACATGACATCCTCTATTTTTTTACTCATGAAATTGTTCCTTCAAAAAGTAATGCCTATTTTTTTCTGTTAATCTGCCTAAGGTATGCTATCATCTTTTAAAAGGAAGTTGTGAAAAAAAGGATTCCAAATTACCATAATACGGCTTGAAAACGGCGACAAAGAAATATGACTATCTCCCTGTAGCAACAAAAAATTAAAGTTTTGAGATCAAAAGCCAGATAGTCTAAAAGATTAAAGCATTCTTTATTAAGCTGCACAATAAACGAATTTCCACCAAAGATGAATCCCTCTACTCTTGCCACGTCATGGACAACTTTTGTTCAGGTATGCACCTGTTTTCATAATTCTAGGACAGATAAGCTCATTTCTAGTTCACAAAATATCCGATCAGTCCACATCACAGTAGTTGGGAAGTTAACGTGGTCCATGGATGGGTAAGTGACGTAAGCTGGCAAGTCAGACTTAAGAGAGGGCTTTTGTAAGATGTTAGGAGGGAAGGATTTCTTCTCTTCCTCCTAAAATATGACAAAGACCCCTGACATATTTCACCTCTGAGGGGAAACAGCGTTAAGGCTGATACTAAAAACATCCTATTCCAGAAGCGTCTTTATTTTCCGCTGTAGTTCTGATAAATAGGGATTTCCTTGGAAGGTAGAGAGCTTGCTGATGCAGGAGGCAAACCATCCCACTGCTTCAACATACTGGTTTATGGTATGTCCTGGAGGAATGCTCAGTGTGAGGAGGGCCTTAAAGGGCTTGGCCATGTACTGGGTCAACGGGACACTCCATATACGGTCTTGGGGGGACCACAATACATCCTATGAAAATGCGTGAAGTACTATTTATGACCTATGATAGTGAACTTGGAAAATTCTGGCATATGCTCACTGTAATCTTCTCCACACTCTGTCAGAATAGCTACCCATTTCGGTGAAATGAGTAGGGATGAAATGAACCACTGTTGCATTTTAATTCTGAGGAACATCTGATTTTGCCATTATGTACTGTTGTTTATTGACACATGACATTTCCACAGACAAAATCTTTCATTACATAGATAGCTTGAACATATAATTGTATAGTATAGAAAATAAACTTTTTGGTATTGTTCTCAGCATTTAATAATGTAAAACTAGTGACAAACATCTTTAGAAAAAAATAACAAAATAGTCCTTCAGTATTAAAATTTCTTCCTAAAAAGCATCGGGTCAAAGTTGGGGGGGGGGTGATATGTTATTAATGCATAGATGAGTTAGGCATGAATAAAATGAATCTAATTCCATCTCTTATAGTAAACCAAACTATTTGAAACCTGCAGGTCACTGTTTATCACAGGTCAGTTAAACACACACACACACACACACACACACACACACACACACACCATATTCTGCCTTTTCATGGTTCTGTGGTTTCTGGTGATGCAACTTTCTAAATAACGTAAACCTGGGATAGAAACAACACACGGCATACTTACCAGGTGGTTTTTTTATGCCACTTTGCTGAATGCAGAATTAATATATTTGGGCTTTTTATTGCTTGAGTAGAAAGTGCTCCTTACTTATTATTTTATGTTTATAATATAGAAATTAAAAAAAAAGCACAAAAAGTTTTTGAAATGGCATACATCACACTGTGGTAGTGGTTGATTTCCTCAAGATCGTCTTCTGTGGTTTTGGTGCAGTGGAAGGAGGCACAGTTGCAGGTCTGAGAGGGGGGAAGCTGTGACTGTGGCTTATTCCCAGTCCCCCATTCTCTAGGGGGAAAGGAGGGAGGTGGGGTGGAGGAGGAAGCGGGGGGCCTGGGTGAGGAAGCTTTCCCAGTGGGTGGACAGGTTCGCTGTGTAAGTGGACCTCCCTGTTTTTTATGTTATACCGGGGGTCGCAGTCCGGACAGTAGCCATGGTACTGCACTTTCTCATTAAACCGAACTCGTTCCCGAGGTCCTGGCTGGAGACACCTGTCTTTTTCAGGTCTGTGCATCAGAGGCTGTGCTGGAGCCTTGTCCAAGGTACCGGGGGGGATGCAGCAGACATCTCCGTTGGGAATTTTGTTCGGCGGCCCTGGCAAGCCTCCGTTTCGCAGAAGGGTTCCATTGGTCTTTAGAGGATTGACGGCTGGCACCACTCTTTGGGGGTCGTCACACTTCACAGGTGTCAACCGTGGGGGAGGCGGCGGAGGGTTTGGCTTTCTCAGGACGGTGAGGATAGCAGAGGGGTGTGCGGGGGGTTTAATGAGAGGGGCATTGGCCTGCACTTTGATCTTCTCTATGCTCGAGGCCGTCGTGCCGCTGGAGCTACTATTCAGGGTGTCCGTCTTGGAGCTGTCGGTCATCTCATCCTCCAGCTGTAGGTCAGAGGTCAGGGTATCAATCTGGTCAACCACCTGGTGGAAAGGACAAGGTAACTGTGGTGAAGAATGACCCGAAGCAAAACATCCTAGAAACGATGTCTCCCTGTCTAGCTGTAATCGGCTATGTGAGTCTTAATGAATACTGGATTGTGGATTCCACTGTTGCTCAATGTTACCATTAAAGAAATTTATAGAATGGTTACCATAGGAGCGTCGACTGTTTGATAACCTAAGGATTTCACATGCCTGCCATATAATATATGACTTACGTACACATTCTATTCCCGACTCTGCTGAACCCACCAAAGATAAAAACATAACTGATGCACAAACATAACTTATTTTTAATATCAAGGGGCAGGGACTTTCTCCCGGCTCAGCATGTAGAAACCTATGGGACAAACACTAATCTCGTGCTAAAAATGAGAAAAGCCAGCTACTCTGCAAAATCATCACTTTTCTTGAGACCATCACAGAACTGAGATCACAAGGATTCCCAATGAACTGAACCGGAAAGAGTCTCCAGCCCTCTATGGAGAGAAAGGACACAATGACTGCTTCACCTCTGGCAAGTCACAGGAAACAGGCAGCCTCCATGAAAGCGAGGAAACAGCTAGAACTTGAATGAATAATTAAAGGTGGCGTATGTGCTATCATGACAATTTAGAATCCCCAGGAGCTCAGACACAAAACAGTCTGTCTTCACTCATTCCATGGGCCTCTCACATGGGGTGATGAGGGTGAGAATAGAATGAATGACTCCCTCCTGGGCACACAGGCATAAAACCCCAGGTATTTCCCAGATCTCTGTCCCTTATAAAACAGATCACTTAAGCATTAAAGGAAGAGGTTTAAAAAAAAAAAAAAAACAAAAACACCTGTAACATCTAAGACACAGGCAACAGTCTCCTGCTTCTGAGAAGGGGTAGGAACCGCAGCTGTTTGACTTTGGGGAAGGGGGCAGGAACTTCTCTTGGACCCGGGAACTTAGGCTACAGATGTGTGCTATCACTTTGAGGAGGGACTCAAGTCACAGAATCTCGAGACCTGCCCTAGACACAAAGCAGAGTCAGGAGCATCAATGAGTCTTGCAGAACCATCAGACCATGATGCATGCCCCTACCTAATGAAGGAGAATTGATGTGAAGACAGAGAAGTCGGAGGGAGCACCTAAGGCAATGCAGTTCTAAGGATGTTTGGCAAGGTCACCGGGGGGTCATGGTGTTAAAGCCACTCATGGAAGGAATCTAGCATCACCCATAACAGGCTTGCCTTAGGGTCTCAGTCCTGTCCAGTCATTGTCTGGGGGGCAGCTCATGGGAAGCAAAGCATGTGCTCAAATGCTGGGTATCAGAACACAGTCATTTATACTCCCTGGGTCAGAGATCTCCGAGTCCATTCTCAGGGTTGCCATCAATGAGGATGGAAAGGTTACAGATTACTTTTTAAATAATTCATTTTTGTAGGGAGATAGTCTTTTTTATCTCACATCTCCATATGCAGATTTTTCTCTCCTTATTTGGGCCTAGGTTTGTTCAACTGTGAAGTTGGCTCTTTGACACATGGTGGCAGAATTGGGCTCAAAATGAAAACATCCAAAGCATCCAGAATTTAGGGAAGAGGTAGAGATTTCACTTCTTCCTCATGAGGGTCTGAAGTGACTGCTTCTTGCTACTGCTGCCAGAGCTCAGCCTTCTATTTTAGCTCCTAAGTACTGTATATGTTAAATCCACTTCTCTGCATTTTCATTTCTTTGGTCCTAGTCTGAGCCACCATTATTTACCATATGGGCTCTCCAAAGTCACCTTGCTTCCCCTTTTCATTTCTGTAGCGTCAGTGGATTTTTTAAAAATAGAAATGCGCTCTTGTCAACTCCCTGCTTAAAACCTTTCAGTGCCTCTTTATTTCTCCTGTGAGAAAGATCAATTCTTAACACTGTCTCCAAGGTCTTGTATAGTCTCACTTCGGTGTTGTGCTGGTCAATGTTTAACAGCTGGTTTTTAAAGGTATAAGGGAGTTCTGATTTGAAAAGTGTGCCAATTTCCTTGGTGTAAACTCCCACTGTGGTCAATTTCAAGTCAGTAAATGTGACATCACTGTGTGTGAGGTTGGAAAGCAATGCACAGTTGCACATCATTATAAGATGTTTCTACCATGTGGACAGAATAGGCAAAAACAAACTCAGGAGAGGGGTGCCTGGGTGGCTCAGTCAGTTGAGCGTCCGACTTTGGCTCAGGTCATGATCTCACGGTTTGTAGGTGTGAGCCCCATGTCAGGCTCTGTGCTGACAGCTCAGAGCCTGGAGCCTGCTTCGGATTCTGTGTCTCCCTCTCTCTCTGCCCCTCCCCTGCTCATGCTCTGTCAATCTCTCTCTCGAAAAATAAATAAACATTAAAAAAAATAATTAAAAAAAGAATAGATAACCCCAGGAACACAAATAACACTAAAATATAGTAAAATAATTACAAATGACTTGGGATAATTAGAAAACCTTTATTTTTAATGTAATTTATTTAATATGAGTTTATATACTTCTATTTTTAATAATGGGTATTTAGCAGGTGGCTCACACAAAATTTCTGAAAATATAACCCTGGTCCTTTTTAGCCAGTACAAGTCGCAATTGTACTGTACAGAGATAACACATCACCACCATCTCTCCTCTTCAAATGACTATCTCAACTCTAATAAATCCCCCTTTTTTAAAAAAATATTTATTTTGGGAGAGAGACAGAGTATGCGCATGCACGAGCAGGGGGAGGGGCAGACAGAGAGAGGAGAGTGAGAACCCCAAGCAGGCTCTGTACAGTCAATGCAGAGCCCAGTGTGAGGGGCTTGATCTCATGAACCATGAAATTATGACTTGAGCCAAAATCAAAAGTTGGACGCTTAATCAACTGAGCCACCCAGGTGCCCCTAAATTTCCCTTTTCCTTTCTGTTCTCAAACCTGTCAGGTCTTCTTTTAGACCCTCATCATTGCCAGTCTGCTTCCTGCCACAGGACATTAGCACATACTAATTTTTCTTCTTGAGATGCTGTGTCAAGTCGCAATAAGTCTTTGTAACAATACTACTGCAATTTCCTACTACAACTACTACCATCTGACTGCAATTTCCCATAGAGGTCATGTTAATTTGTTAAATATTCCCAGGAAACCCTATTTCTTTCATTCAAAGCATTCACATACTTTTTGATTGTTTAGTAGTAGGAAGAGTGTTGGAAGAGTCTTCCCTCTCTAGACTCTAATTTCAGTGAGATCAGAGACCTTGTTTGTTTTTACTCCTGTAACCTAAAGGCCTAACATAGTGAATGGCACTCAAAAGGGGCTCAATAAATACTTGTTAAATAAATGTATCGAGGGTTATTTCTTTAGTTTAACAGTGAATGAAAACATGTTATATCTTATTTGATTCCTGAAGTTGTTATTTTTAAAAGACACATCTGCTCAGTTATTCTAGAATAAAAGAGGGGACAAGGGATCTATTCAGAAATGATCCAGAGCTGGTTCCACATTCTGCAGCTCTAGCCCAGACACCCTGGAAATTCAAGGGGCAGGGCTGCTAAACAATGTGAGAGATAGAGGGACAGTTTCGGCTCACAGGCACTGTATGCTATTTAACATGGGGAGACTACTGACCCTGAGCCTTTTATCGCATTAAATATCTGCAGAGAAGGAGGGAAAGCTGGTCTACTCTGAAGGAAGTGAAGCTCATAGTCAAAGATGAATTAGTACTGCCCGGGTCTCTGATACAAGTGAAACCTTGATTGAGAGTAACCTGTTCTGCGAATGTTCCTCAAGACGAGCAAACATTTCTAATAAATTTTAACTTGGTAAACGAGTGATGCCTTGCAATACGAGCAGTATATGATGCCGAATGTCACATGATCACAGCTGAGCCAATGGTTTTTGAAATTCGCTTTGATAGACGAGTGCTTTAGGTTACAAGCATGTTTCCGGAACAAATAATGCTCACAAACCAAGATTTTACTGTAGTTTCGTAGCTCCTGCCTGGTTTTAGTCTCTACATTGTTATTTCCTGAGTGCCTACAAAATGTCAACAGAATAAAAAACTAAAACCGACAAAATGTAGTTGACCCTTGAACAACACAGGTCTTAGGGGTGCTTTTTTGCACCCACCATTGACTGGAAGCCTTACTGATAACATTAACAGTTGATTAACATACAGTCTCTATGGTATATACATTATATACTGTATTCTTAGAACAAAGTAACCTGAAGAAAAGAGTTTATTAAGGAAATCCTAAGGAAAAGGAAATACATTTACACTATTGTACTGTACTTATTGAAAAAAAATCAGCATATAAGTGGACCCACATGACTCAAACCTGTGTGGTTCAAGCGTCACCCTTACTGCTCTCAGGGAGCAGGGAATCTAGTGCAAGGGCCTGGCTTTAATTAGATACTCAAACAAACAACGGTCACAGTACAAATGCCCCAGGAGTTCTGAATGACAAATCAAGATACTACAAGAGGAGAATAAAAACACCTCATCAGAAAAATCAGCAAGGCCTCCTGAAGGATGAGTGGCTGTTAACTAGTAGGAGAGGCGTGATTCCAGAAGTCCACTCAGGAAAGAGCCTGACAGAGGTCCTTCGACAGAAGACAGCGCCTGAGGGTGAGCAAAAAAAGAATACTCTAGGCTGAAGAGCACCGTGTGAGGCCCGAGAGCTAGCTAGCAGTCAGGTGGGAGAGTCCTTGCCAAGTGCTGATCAAGTATCATATTTTTCAAGGGTTCCAGAAGTGAGAGAAGCGATGTTCCAAGAGACAATGAATGGCTACTTTTCAAGAATGGAAGCATCACCTGATTCAAGAAGTACACAAACTGAAAGAGTTTCAACAGGACAATAGAAACAAACCTACAGTCAGACATACCATAATGAAAACACAGAACACAGAAGGGTGGAGTCAAGGGCAGGCTGCCCAAAAGGAACCACAATGGCAAATTAATTATTTTGCATCGAAGCTACTTGGGAACTAGCCCAGTGGTTACTTGGGAACCAGGCCACAAGGACACTCAAACCCTCCTATGTCCCATGAAAGCAGAAAATAAATCTTTTGTATCAAAAGCACCCTCCCTGTACTAAGAAGTAAAAAGGCAACCTTATCCCCAGAGATAGGAACTTCAAAGACAAGAAAACTGTAGAAACAAACCTGAATCACTAAATTCTACTCCTAGAACCAAGACTACACTACACATTAACTAACCCGAATTTAAATAAAATCTTGGAAGAAAAAAAAAATCTTGTTACTTTTTTACCAGTTTATCACCTGAGCCCAAATTCTGCTTAGAATTCCTTAACTAATTAAAGTTCTCAAACATCTGCTTTTTTTATCCTGTCGATTCTTAAAGAATTCATTTCTCTTTGTCTAAAATGTATAAAAACTGCCTGCCTTAGTCATCTATTTGGGTATATTTCATTACTGGACTTCCATGTACACATAATAAACATTTTTTTGTTTGTTTTCTTGTTAATCTATCGCACATCAATTTCATTCCTCAATCAGCTAGAAAAACCCTGTGAGAAAAGGAGGAAATGTCTCCTTCTCCTAAGAAAGTAATGATAAAAAATTTTACAACAATAAAGCAAGAGGCACCAAATATGTATTGAGTAACAAAAATCAGGCTGACTGATTTTCAAACAAGCAAGAGAAGTCAAGGAAAATTTAGGAATATGTTTCATAATGAAAGAAAGCCATCGGAAATATAGCTGAACTCTTTTGTAAAAGTGAGGGTGAAATCGACATTGTTAGACAATGAAGACTGAGAGAGTGTGCTTTCCACAGCTCAGTGTTGAAAGTACTGATAAAGGACAATTCAGAAATAAGTAAAAAACCAGAAGAAAGGGCTGGAATACAAGCAGCATAGATGAGCAGAGACATTGTAAAATAATAAAAGTGTGCATTTATTACAAAACAATAATATACTAATGACTAGTTTGAGAGAGGAGAAAAATGTGTAGGTAAAATACTAGGGAAAGTGACATCTGATTGGAGAACAATCAAGAGTGAAAGCATTTTCAGCTCACAGTATTTGTGTGTGTATAAGGAATCACTAGCTATCTGATACTGATTATGATTCATTAAATCAAGAACGCATATGAAAAAATTTTAGGGACACTACTGAAATAATAGACAAATGTATACTTTCTAAAATAATGTAAGGCTGGGGACGCCTGGGTGGCTTGGTCGGTTAAGCCTCCGACTTCGGCTCAGGTCATGATCTCGCGGTCCGTGAGTTCGAGCCCCGCGTCGGGCTCTGGGCTGACAGCTCAGAGCCTGGAGCCTGTTTCAGATTCTGTGTCTCCCTCTCTCTCTGTCCCTCCCCTGTTGATGCTCTGTCTCTCTCTGTCTCAAAAATAAATAAATATTAAAAAAATTTTTTTTAAATAATGTAAGGCTGAAAACGCGAGTAAGAAAAAATTAGCAAATTCTAAAAAGGCAGGAAAAAAAAGCACAGCAAACAAAAATCTGCAGAAGATAGAAAAACTTCAAATATATTAGTAATCATAATAAATATAAGTAGATTACAATAATTTATTCAAAAAGGGACATGGATTGACATAAAGTGACACCCATAAGATACATCAGGCAAATAGTCTCATGAAACCTGATACCGCTCTACAAACACTAAGCCAAAACAATCTAAATTTTTCTTAAAACACTATTGTACTAATTTAGGCAAAAAAAAAAAATGAAGCAAACTGTAGAGCTTATGTACACATGAAAACTGGAAAAAATGATATGAAAAAGTAACTGACACAAGGCAAATGCCAAATTTCCACAAATCATGAAAATGCGAATGACCTCACAAGTAATCAAGGGAGGGCAAACTGAAGACAAATGCAATAGCCTTTCTTACTCAATAGTTTGTGAAAACAAAATAATCTGATAATTCCAACCGATGATGATGATGTGGTGGATAAACGGGAACTTCATACATTGCTAATGCCTATATTAATTCAGTCTGTTGGGAAAATGTTTGACAACATCCTATAAAGTGGGTAAGGTCCATATCCTACAACATAGGTCTTTTATGAACAAAGCCTACACCACTCCAGAGGAACTTGAAGAGATGTGCATAGGGTTGAAGAAGCATAGTTCCTTGCAGGCTGTTTGTTTTCTCATAGCATAAGACTGGAAACAGTCTAAATATCTGTTAGCGAGTGACTGGGTATGAAAACATAAAGTGGTTCAAAGGAAGTAACTAGAACTATATGTATCAGCAGGGGTCAATCCCAAAAAACTAATGTTGAATGTAAAAAAGTTAAAATATACATACTCAGTATGTCTGTCTTGTTTATATAGAGAAGGGTGGTTTCATTTATATAATGTGAAAATAAATAATACACGTCAAGTTTAGGCAAAGAGAAACGGGAATGGATATCAAGAGGCAGCAGCCCTACAGCTAAAACACTTTATTTCTTTTAAAACTTAATGTAAAGTCAAGGTGCCTGGGTGGCTCAGTGGGTAAAGGCTCCAACTTCGGCTCAGGTCCTAATCTCACCACTTGTGAGCTCGAGCCCCGCACCCAGCTCTGTACTGACAGCTCAGAGCCTGCAGCCTGCTTGGTATTCTGTGTGTGTGTGTGTCTCTCTCTCTGTCCTTCCCCCGCTCGCTCTCTGTCTCCCCCAAAAATGAATAAACGTGAAAAATATAATTTAAAACTTGATGCCAAGTAATTTTGATAAAGGGTTAACATTTCTTAAGCCTGGGTTACATTCATTACATTAATTTATTTATTTTCTGTCACGTGTGAAACATTTTACAACTTGAAAATAAAATAAATATTTAACACTGGTTAAATAAAGTTAGAAAGAAAGAATATAAGTAATTCTTAGAGCTGCCATGTGGAGAACATATTGAAAGGTGCTGAGGTTTATTTGCTTGGCTGGTTAGATTCTATGGCAGCCAAGCGAGAGAGGAATAAATTAGCTAGACAAGGAATACACTGTGTCCTTATAATTATGCTTCAGTGTTTCCTGAAACTCTTTTAAAGTATCATATTGCAACGAAAGGAATCATAATCACAGGCACGATGGAATTAAAGAGAAAACAAAATGAGAGAAAGTAGGACTAGAGGGACAGATTATTGGCAGATATTGGGAGGTGAGAAGAAACAAGACATTGGTCATCAGTCGAAGAACAGGCACACCTAACCGTTAGACGCAAAGGACAAACGTGTGCCTCAAACATGAAACTGAGCCATCTGTCTAATTGTGGCTACTCAGGTCGAGAGAGGAATCTGCTAATGGCATTGGCAGAGAGAGCTAAAGAAAGGACAAGGGCAGGTGATGTGCTTGATGATTCTAGCAGGTTCTGGTTAACATCACATACAAGGAAGCTATGGTTTGATTGTAGAATAATTAAGAATAATGGTAACTGTGATTTAGGAATCGCATAAGCTCAAGGTTTTCATGTCTGGGGAATAGCCCTAAATATCTTCGTAAAAGAGAAGCAGATTTGGCAGAAATGAAGTGATCATGTGATCTAAGTTATTTGTGGAAATCCAAAAGTCATTTCTATTAATTCTATAAATACTAAACTACGAAGAATAAAAATAAAGACGATGTAGAGTAATCATTAGAGTGAAATTTGGGAGAAACAGATTTACCCAGAATGAAAAAAGGAATTAGGAGATCCTTTACCTATGTTCTCATGTGGCTTTATCCTTTTGTTAATTCCTTTTTATTATATCCTTTCATTATTTTATTAACAGATTGGAATTATCTATTTATATGTGTTCCACTCAGACCATGGAAGCATGGATTTCCATCTTTGTTTCCCTGGCAGAGAGAACTGATTGCACAGAATAGGTAATATGCTGGGTGAGAGAACTGGACAAAAGTAGTCTCTGGGAGAAAAGTCATGTCTTGACCTCCTTTCCATCCCTCCTTCCTAGCTTTCCCAGCTGGGGTCTGGTTTTCAAGGTCTTCAAACTCACCAATTTCAGATGGTTTCAGGAAGGCACAAAGGAGTGGATTAGGCAGAGAAAAAGGAAGGCAGAAATAAAGCATTGGTGACACGTGACAACCTCTCCTCCTATGTTGTTGACTCTTCAAGCCTAGCTCCACAGTTTGGCACAGAGAACATTTCAGTCACTCTCCCAAACAATGAGGATACTTTAAGTGTTATGTGTATCTTTAAATATCTGTCTATATTGCTCTAGATGTATTTAGAACTTTTCTAAATCCTACTTATCTTGTTTAAATAAAAACCACATAATACATAGTTCAATTGCCTCAAAAACAAAGAAAATGATCTTTAAATTTGAGTGAATCTTTCTCTAGGGTCTCTTCAGTAACAACTCTCAACTATAAGCATTTCAATTACAAAGTTAATGAGAGGAAAGAAAGAATTTAACCCCAACTTGAGTCTATACAAGAAAATTTATGCATTCTTCTAAGGTCTTTGATGTTGATTTGTCAAAATAACCACATTTTAAATATGTGGCATCAGAAGCAAAGATCTAAAAAGAGAAATGAATGGGAGTCATAGGAATTTCTACCAAGAGAAAGAGAGAGCTGAAAACATTCCCTCCCCATAGCTATAGACCATGCTCAATGGTGGAATTTGAGAAACTGAACAGAAGACCGTAGGGGAAGGAAAGGAAAAATAAGTTGCAAGCAGAAGTAAAGAAGTAAACAAGATTGAAAACAAAAACAACACCATCATTCCTGTCAACCCTGATCGATAGAAAAGCAAGATAAAGCTAGAATGCAATGTGTCTTATTTTCTGTGTGTTCAGTTGGGTTCAACAAATATTTCTTAGGCAAATACTATTCATCTGTTATTACATGAGGCACTGAGGACTAAAAAAAAAAAGGCTTTTTGTTTAATAGGGACTGATATTCTGTACTTAGTATCTTCCTCTCCAAATCATATTTAAATGAGAGTACAGGGGGAAAAAAGCAACAAATTCAGAAAATTTTCTCAAAGTGGGGTATATATATGGATCAGAGATTTTTATAAATACATGGATGAATTAATAAAAAGGTGGAAAAAGCACTGATGGAGCCTCAGAAGAATTTCAGATCTGCAAGTGGGATATAGACAGAGCGAGAGTGAGAAGTAACGTAAAAAGTAGAGTGTGAAGCTATTGAGTGGCTGTAATTCACAGTGGAAAACACTGTGTCGAATGGCCTCATGCTCTTTTAAGGGCAGCAAGGTTAGCAACATGGTAATAGTCCATACCCCAAAGAAAACCTGAGATTCTAGCTATAAGGAAATTGAACAATGTGTCTGGATAAGTAGGCTGAGTGTAGTTGGTAACTCAGAGCAGAACTCTTCTCCATTATGTTTTAGTTGGGAACATGCTGGAACTGAGGTAAGGACAGCTAGTTTCTCTCTATCCACATACTCTGAAGTAGTGGACACCCAAGTGACATATTCAGAACATTCAATCATCACTGTGCCATCCTATTATGGGAAAGACTACAAGACATCTATATACTGTAAATATACGCCTGAGGATCATAAGATAATTTGGGGTAAACAATAGCACAAAAGAGAAAAATCAGGATGAATGTATAGATCAATACTGAAGATGAAACTGCCATTATTAATGAGCCAAAGAGAACTTTACAGTCACTCTAATTAATGGGCTACAGAGATTTGAGAATGTCTTGCAGCTATAAAATAAGAACACACAGTTATAAAAGAATACAGCAGACATAAGAGAAATACTGGGAATATAAAACATAAATGCTAAATTGAAAAAGATTCATAGAAAGCCTGATAGATACAATCTAAGAAATATTTGCAACCATAAAACAAGAATTTTTTTTTTTTTAATGAAAGGAAAATACAAGAAAAAAGTTAAAAGACATGGAGAGCAAAAAAATCTATCCTGGGGCTCCAACTGGTTGGGAAGTTCCAGAAAAAGGCGGTGGTGAGGGATATGTGATATGGCAATGGTCAAAGTATTAATAACAGAAAAGAAATTCATAGTTGATTATACAACTGGACCTTCAGTAGGAAAGCATCAACTGAGGGCTCATCAGGATAAATGAAAAAGAAAACAAATTCGATCATCTACAAAACTAACCCAGGACATGCAGAAAGAAACAAAAGTGAGATAACCAGGGCGCCTGTGTGGTTCAGTCAGTTAAGCATCCAACTTCAGCTCATGTTATGATCTCACATTTCACAAGTTCGAACCCCCCATCAGGCTCTGTGCTGAGAGCTCGGAGCCTGGAGCCTGCTTCAGATTCCGTGTCTCCCTCTAACACTTCTGCCTCACTTGTGCTCTGTCTCTCAATAAATAATAAACATTAGAAAAAAAAAGAAAATGAGATCACCACAGTTCCTTAGGATGAATGAATGATGAAAAATATTTTTACCAGTAACTTCAAAAGTTCTGGTTAGAGCGATTTCAGCCCCAATTCCACAACTGGCTAAATTAATAACTCACTGTAAGTGAAAATTAAAATATTTTTAGATATTAGGAACAAGGCCAGTTTACATCCCTTCTGTCTGCTCTTCAAACATGAATAACCTACAGTAACACAGTAAAATGGAATCCAAGAAAGGAACACCTCATTAGAACCAAGAAACATTATAACACAGAAACGTGAAAGCAAACAATTTAAGAATGACTTGTGCCACAGACCTAAAAACCAATTATTTTAAATGAAAACAGGGAACCAGAAAGCTCCAAGAAAAAATAATAATGGATTATATTCAACAGGTCATATAATTGGAAATTGGTAACACAGCAGTGATATGGGGCAGTGTGGTTGGTTACAATTGTGTAAGAAGAGAATTCATTTGAATCGTGAATTGAATTTCCTTCTGGGAGGCTTCAGTTTAGAAACATATGTTTAAAATCATTTCCTTACAAGTTCATTAACACTGCTTCATTCTATTTTTACTATTAAGATTATTGGTTATTGATTGATCTCTCCAACGTATGGAAAAAACAAAGGATCAATCCTTCATATTCCATAAAAATAAGCCAACTAATATGAGTTGAGGTTAAAATAAAAGTGTCTGAGGGGCGCCTGGGTGTCTCAGTCGGTTGGACATCTGACTTCGGCTCAGGTCATGATCTCCCCATTTGTGGGTTTGAGCCCCGCGTGGGGCTCTGTGCTGACAGCTCGGAGCCTGAAGCCTGCTTCCAATTCTGTGTCTCCTTCTCTCTCTACTCTTCCCCCGCTCATGCTCTGTCTCTCTCTGACTCTCAAAAAATAAATAAATGTAAAAAAAATTTTTTTTAAGTGCTTGAGCATATTACCTAGGTAGAAAATAAAGACAAATAGCTAAAAGGGGTTATGTCTGGGGAAAAGGACTAGATATTGGGTAAAGATGATAAAGTGCCTTGGTACATCCTTATGAAGAACCTGATTTGGAGATGAGGATATGAGTGCATGTAACTAGCTTGATAATGGTTAAAATCAGACCCAAGAAAATCTAAGATAAAGGATGAACGAGTCCTACTTCTTGCCCATAGAGGCGAATCTTTATGATACATTGCACGTTAACAGGATTTGCAAGTATAGAAAAGCAGGAGTGATTTACTCTTTCCAAGCAGGTCAATTGGCAGCATTGGTCAGAGATAGTTTCAAGTCAGATGACACCTGGGAGAAGACTCGAATGATAAAATAAAATTTGGAGGAAAAGGAATTTCTTGGCAGAGGCAACAGCATGAAGGTATGAAGTACATGTTTTTTTTTTTTTTAAGTTTATTTATTTATTTTTAGAAAGGGGGGGTCGGAGAGGCAGAGAGAGAGAATCCCAAGCAGCCTCTGTACTGTCAGTATGGGGCTCAAACTCATGAACCATGAGATCATGACCTGAGCCCAAATCAAGAGTCGGACGCTTAACCAATGGAGGTACCCAGGCACCTGTGAAGTACAAGTTTTCATGTGTTCCTAAAGAATGAAGTAGGAAATGGCAAGAGAACATGACACAAGGGTGAAAACAGATAAAGGCCAGGTTGGGTGGGGGTGGGGCGGTAGGCCACATTAAGGAGTTTAAATGCCATAAATTGCAACATTAAAGGTGAGTCCTCAGAAGGTTGAGGTTTATGGCACCGTCAAAAACAAAACAAAACAAAACAAAACAAAAAAGCATGAAGTTAGTGCTTTGAGGGAGAAATACAGACAGACACACGTTTCAGTAGGTTCATTTCCTTTAAGTTATAACTTACTTTACAGCCAGAGTATTGATAGTATGTAGAGAGCCTGTATCTAACTACAAAATTTAATTCCATACATTATTTGTCCAAAAATGTTAATGGACCCTGGTAGCCTTGGAAAATCACACATTTCAACAGGTCATGTTACTCGAACCATTAAATCATCCAAAATTTTTAACTCTATAATTTTCAATACCAAGAAGTTTGATTTTTTTTAAGCCCATAACACGAAAGTACCTGATTTCATTTAAATCACTTCCGCATAGAACTGTAAGCATTTCTGAGATGCTCCCGAAGGAAGTAGAAATCTTTCCGATGATTATATAGGCATACTTCATTTTATTATTGTGATTTGCTTTACTGCACTTTGCAGATATTGCAATTTGTACAAATTGAAGGTCTGTGGCAACCTGAATCGAGCAAGTCTGTTGGCATCATTTTTTTTAAGTTTATTTATTTATTTTGAGAGAGAGACCTCAAGCAGGGTAGGGACAGAGAGAAAGGGAGACAGAGGATCTGAGGTAGGCTGTGTGTTGAGAGCAGAGAGCCCAATGAGGGGCTCTAACTCATGAACTGCGAGATCATGACCTGAGCCAAACTCAGATACTCAACTAAGTGAGCCACCCAGATGCCCCTGCTGGCATCATTTTTCCAGCAGCATTTGCTCACGTCATGCCTCTGGTGTACATTTTGGTAATTTTCACTGTATTACAGTTTCATTGCTGTTATATTTGTTAGGTTGATCTGTGACAAAGTATCTTTGATATTTCTATTGTAATTGTTTTGGGGCACCATAAACCATGCTCATAAAAGATTATAAAATTAATCAATAAATAGTGTGTATGTAGGGGCACCTGGGTGGCTCAGTCGGTTAAGCAGCCGACTTCGGCTCAGGTCATGATATTGTGGCCCATGAGTTCAAGCCCCACGTTGGGCTCTGTGCTGACAGCTCAGAGCCTGGAGCCTGTTTCAGATTCTGTGTCTCCCTCTCTCTCTCTGACCCTCCCCCGTTCATGCTCTGTCTCTCTCTGTCTCAAAAATAAATAAACGTTAAAAAAAAATTAAAAAAAAATAGTGTGTATGTTCTGATGGCTCTACTGACCTGCTGTTCCCCCATCTCTCTCCCTCTCCTTGGGCCCCCCTATTCCCTGAGACACAACAATATTGAAATTAGGCCAAGTAATAACCCAACAATGGCCTGGAGGTGTGTAAGTGAAAGAGAAAGCCACACACATGTCACTTGAAATCAAAAGCTAGAGATGATCAAGCTCGGTGAGGAAGGCACATCAAATGCTGAGAAAGGCTGAAACCTAGGCCTCTTGCATGGAACAGCCAATTGTGAACACAAAGGGAAAGTTCTTGAAGGAAACTAAAAGTGCTACTCCGCTAAACACATGAATGATAAGAAAGCAAAACAGTCTTCAGGGAAAGTCTTACTGGTCTGGATAGGAGATCAAACCAGCCACGACATTCCCTTAAGCCAAAACTCTCATCAAGTCTATGAAGGCTGACAGAGGTGAAGAAGTTACAGAAGAAAAGTCTGAAGCTAGCAGGTGTAGGCTCATGAGGTTTAAGCAAAGAAGCCAGCTCTCCAACATAAAACAGCAACAAGAAGCAGGAAGGGCTGGTGTAGAAGCCGGAGCAAGTTATCCAGAAGATCTAGCTAAAATCATTCATGAAGGTGGCCACACTCAACAACGTATTTTCACTGTAGATGAAACAGCCCTGATTTTGTAAGAAGACGCCATCTAGGACTTTCACAGAGAAGAGAAGTTGGTACCTGGCTTCAAAGCATCAAACGACAGGCTAACTGTCTTGTTAGGGGCTAATGCAGCTGGTGACTTTAAGTTGAAGCCAGGCTCATTTACCATTTTCAAAAATCCTAGGGCCTTTAAGAATTATGCTAAATGCCTGTGCTCTATAAATGGAACAACAAAGACAGGATGACAGCACATATGTTTACAACATGATTTACTGAATATTTTAAGCCCACTGTTGAGAACTACTGCCCAGGAAAAGACAAAACAAAAATAACAACAAAAAAAACTCAGGATCCCTTTCAAAATATGACTGCACCTGGTCACTTAAAAGCTCTGATGGAAAGATACAATGAGACTGACACTGTTTTCATTCCTGCTAACACAAAACCATTCTGCAGCCCATGGATCAAGTCTTCGTTATTGAAGAAACACACTGCACAAGGCTATAGCTGCCATAGACAATGATTCCTCTGACATATCTGGGCAAAGTGAATAAAAAATCTTCTGGAAAGGATTCATCATTCTAGATGCCACGAAGAACATCTGTGATTCACTGGGAAAAAGTCAAAATATCAACATTCACAGGAGTCTGGAAGAAGTTGATTTCTACTCTCATGGGAAACTGTGAGGGGTTCGAGGCTTCAGTGGAGGAAGTCACCACATTATGGTAGAAACAGCAAGAGAACTAGCATTACAAGTGGAGCCTGAAGATGTAACTGAACTGGTGCAGTCTCATGATGAAACTTTTTAACAAAACTTTTGAGAGAGAGAGAGAGAGAGAGCATGTGCGCACACACGAGTGAGCACGCAAGTGAGCGAAGGGCAGAGCGAGAGGGAGAAAGAGAATCCCAAGCAGGCTCTACACTGTCAGTGCAGATCCCAACATGGGGCTTGAACTCCTGAGCCGTGAGATCATGACCTGAGCCAAAATCAAGAGTTGGATGCTCAACCGACTGAGCCACCCAGGCATGCCTCATGATAAAACTTGAATGGATTATGAGATGCTTTTGATGGATGAACAAAGAAAGTGGTTTCTTGAGATGGAATCTACTCCTCAGGAAGATGCTGTGAAGGTTACTGAAATACAACAAAGGATTGAGAACATGACGTACACTTAATTGATACGGCAGGGGCAGGGTTTGAGAAGATTGACTCCAAAGTCAAGAGTGTAGGTAAAATGCTATCAAACAACATCACATGCTACAGAGAAATCATTCATGAAAGGAAAAGTCAATGTGGCAAATGACACTGTGGCCTCACTTTAAGAAACTGCCACAGCCACCCCTCCCTTTAGCAACCACCCCTGTGACCACCCTGACCCATCAGCAGCCATCAATATCAAGGCAAGATATTCCATCAGCAAAGACATGATAACCAGCTGAAAGCTCAGATGATGGCTAGCATTTTTTAGCAATAAAATTGTTTTAAATTAAGGTATGGACATTGTTTTTTTAAGACATAATGCTATTGCACACTTCACTGACTACAGTATAATGTAAACATAACTTTTATATGCACTGGGAAACCAAAAAGAAAAAAAAAAAACAACTCATTTGACTTGCTTTATTGGGATATTTACTTGATTGCAGTGTTCTGGAACTGACCCCACAATATCTCCGAGGTATGCCTATACACAATTTCTCATGGTCACATGCCAGCTAAATGCTTACTCTTTAGAATAAATGTAAAACAATTAGGGGAGACAAAGTGCCATTAAAACATAGCTTAGCTTCCTATAATTAAAATGTACTACACATGATGTAAGTCCCACATTTACTTGTCTATCAGTTTCAGCAAGCGATGTATTTATGACTTTTCTTTCCCCTGTAACAAACATTATCCGCAGATTATAATGGCTGAAATGCCTTTACTAACTTTCATAAGGTATCATGTTATTTTAACAGGCAACATGCTTCCACAGAGACTGCTTGTAAAGTGTGGAAAAGGAAACATTCCTCATTATAATTGCTTTAGCAACTTTATAGATGTAAAAGACTCATCTCCTTGCACTTTGTGAGTATACACTTCGATAAGATTCCATTATGTTAACAATATTCAAGATGAGGTTGTAACTCATGTTAATGGAAGTGTACATGTTAGCACAAGCATACAGCTCTAAATCTCTCTTTTTGCATTTGTAAAAGTGTGAATGAAATAAACCTCAGGTTGTGCATTATGCTACCTACTGATGTTAAACTAGCTCAATAAAAATATTCTGTAAACATCATGAGTAAGGTTATATGAGCAAAACCCCCTCTCTACCCAATTCACCCTTCCATTTAATCTATTCCCTGCACTGCAGTCAGGCAGAGCTTTTAAAAATGTATATATATATTTCTTACATACATTTATACAACATAAATAAACCTTACGTGGTATCCTATTGTTAAGATGCAGGACAAATACTTAGTAAGGTCATAATATCCCTCAGATCAGGGTCCTGTCTTCCACACCAGCATGCCCCAATGCTACTTTCCTCACTCTTTTCTCTTTTAATTTCATCCAGTGCTTCAAAGATGTTAAGCTCCGATCTCTGGATCTTTGCAGAAGTCATTGAGGGAGAATCCAGGAATCGGCATAGAAGTCTACCAAGACAGAGGCATTCCCCATTGTTTCCTTCCACAAAACACACACCAAATACACACACACAGTCTCACACACTTTGCCTACCCTTAAAACATTAGCCCACATTTCTCCTCTTCAAGGAGCCCTTCCAGAATGTTCTCAAGTCTTATACCACAGTCCTAGAGCTCCGATATCTGTGCTTCCCAGCACACACCACACACGAATATAGTGATTAACTGTGCATTTAGCTGTTTAATGCCTGTCTCCTTGGTGAGAATATAAGCTCCCAGAGGGCAGGGCATCCCATGCCTTTGTCTGGAACAGACATTTTATTGAATGAATAAATAACAAATACTTTAAAAATCAAATGAAAAATACCAGAACAAAACATTTTTACATAGGTACTGCTTGCAGTTTGGTGCATATTTATAAAGTTTTGGGGTGATGAACTTGGACTGTAAAAAAAAATGATATTCATGAGATTTCTCACTTACCTCTCCTAATATATTATATATATATAAATAATAAAACAAATAATCATTTTAAAGTTTTAAAAAATTAAAAATAATATATTAAAAAGATAAAATTTAAAAATAATAAAAATAAAATATTTAAAATAATATATTTTAAAATAAAATAAAAACTAAAACTGACATAAATAAAATAAAATAATAATAAAATTAATAAAAAATAAAATATATATTTAAAATAATTTAAAAATAAATTAATAATAAAATGATAAAAATAAATATATATTTAAATGTAAAAAATAATAAAAGCACATACACATATATATGCATATCTTAAAAATATGATACTTTCAGACACAGCTCTCTTGGAGAGAAGACACTAAGAGAACACATTAAAATAAACTTGTGGGGTGCCTGGATGGCTCAGTCGGTTAAGTGTCCAACTGCGGCTCAGGTCATGATTTCATGGTTGGTGAGTTCAACCGCTGCGTCTGTGCTGACAGCTCAGAGCCTGGAGTCTGGATCCTACTTCGGATTCTGTGTCTCCTTCTCTCTCTGCCCCTCCCCTGCTCCTGCTCTGTCTCTCTCTCTCTCAAAATAAATAAACATAAAAAAAATTAATAAACTTGTAAGATTACTGAAACAATTCATTTATTGACACTTCTAAAGAAATATCTACATATACATTAAAGTGACATTTTGACATATGTTTTCATTTTGCACATCTCAGATACTAAGCTAGATGTTTAGTATATAACACAAAGGAAGAAGAAGTTAGCAAATTAGATCATTTTTTGTCTCAATTCCCCTAGAATCCATGTGGAATATGAAATTATTTGTCAAAAACATCAGGAAAACTCTGGTACTCCTTTCCATGGTATCTCAAGCACATAATTACACTACAGAAATAATAGCATGTATCAAACACTCAAAATAATGGTACTAGAAATGTTGATGTTGATACCACTATTTGATTTGAAGGGAGGTCATTTGGATGTGATTTTAATGCAGACTCACTAATTAATGCAATGGTGAAAGTGAGTCTTTCCTTTCTGATGTTAGTTCCCAACTTTGTCAATTAAAAAAAAAAAGAGAAAAGAAGAAAGAAAGAAGGAGACGTGTCTGTGCCATCTGTGATAAGTGCTGTAATATAAGTAGGGATAAAATAATTTGAGAGGAGAGAGGGAAGAACAATGAATTCTACCAGAGTGGGAGAAAACATGTCAGGGAAGGTCCTGGAAGCGTGAGTGGCTGGGTGTGTGTGTGTGTGTGTGTGTGTGTGTGTGTGTGTGTGGTGGGGGAGGGTGCGTGCACTGGGGACACATGAAGGGTCAAGACAGGAAGGGAGAACATGGGTAAAGACAGAAAGGGAAGATGATGGAGGTGAAGAAGTGGTAAAATGTGTTAAAGTGCCTTCAATATCATGCTAAATACCATGAGTTTGGCTTTTATCTGGAAAAAAAAAAAAAAAGCAAGATTTGAACAGAAAAGTGATGCGAGCATCTATGATTTCACAGACCCCTGAGGAAGTAGAAAGACGTTGCTATAAAGTAAGTCATTAAAAAAGATTACTCTCGTCATAAGCAAACCTAGGGATAATTACAGAAAATGATGCAAATGGGAAGGTTATATTACATTATTTTTGCATTAGTGAAAACATGTGAAAATCTCATCTCTGAAGAAATCTTTCCTAACTAGAAACTACCCGGTCTAACTCAATTATGATGAGAGCATGCGTAGCATGAATGTACACAGGGACATTATCTGTGGTTTAATAAAGGTGTGCGAGCATTCTGAGAGTCCCCTCTGTGCCTGAGCCTGAGCACTCTTAATGGAATAAGGTGAGTTGTATTTGGAAATATAACACCTGCATGTCTAATGTAATGAACCAGAATATACAAGATGGAAGAGAAAGAAGGAATTTAAAATTTGGAATTCTTTTAGAATTAGCTTTCTGAGCATCTGTCTTCATTGTCACACGACTCTGGAGATACTTTATAAAAATAAATTACACATAACTTGAAAAACAATGAAAATTTTCACCAAAGAGAACCAGCAGCCACTTAAATGTGCTAGGACTTTGGAAAGTTATCTTTCAGGGTTCCCGTTCTGTTGAAAATTCCCTGAAAGACTTCAATGTGAATTTTTTTCTTCACAAAAACAGAGATTTCATAGTTTTCATGGCAAAAGCTATTCCTATGGGTTAGTTCTAACAACACTGTTGGCAAAGGTACTATACATCTACATGTTCTGCATATGGTATTTGGATAAGCAAAATGTAGAATATTTTTCTAACACTTTTAAAATATTAAGACAATGAATACATGAAATTTGCATTACTGTGAATTTGCATTACTGTGAATTTGCATTACTGACTACTTTTTACTTTTCACAATAACCTTGCCTTCCCCACATCCAGTTTCAAATATTACATATTTTGCTTATAGTTAGGATAAGATTCTTGCATTCTTTATATAACTACATTTAAAACTTTGCAATTACGCAGTTAAACTTTTGGAAGCCATAAAACCTTGTTTATCTTCACAATTATAGTATCATTGGTTTAAAAAAAAAAAAAAAGCAAAGCCCCCTAGTGGCCAAAATTATATTTATAGTAAAACCTTGGTTTGGGAGCATTAACTTGTTCAAAAAACATGCTTGTAATCAAAGCGAATCTCAGGAACCATTAGCTCAGTTGTGATCGTGTCACATTTGGTGTCTCATATTGCAGGACATTTCTTGTTTATCAAGTTACAATGTATTTGAAATGTTTGCCCTTCTTGTGGAACGCTGGCAGAACAAGTTACACACAATCCAAGGCTTTACTGTAGTTCTGTAAGTCACCAAATTCCCTATTACTATTAAAAAAATTAATTAGCTTATTTGTTACATTGTTATTATAAAATGCAGTTTTGTCAAAGTAAGATTCTCTCTTCTCCTGAGGTCTAATTTAATGAAAAGATGGAACAATTGTGCTATGTAAGTTAATTTCATTAAGAAAGGGATTTTTAAGAATGTTCCATGTAGTATGAAATTATGAGAGTGTAAACCATATGTTCTGTAATTTCAAGATCTAATACATGGATCTTGAATTAATCATAATTATGTATATGGATTTTAGAACATACTATTTTCATGTATGTTAACCAATAGGTAGGGAATGGTGACTAAATATTCCTGGAGATTTGTAAGATCTAGCCATTCAGGGGTGCCTGGATGACTCGGTCGATTAACTGTCAGACTTCGACTCAGGTCATGATTTCACAGTTTGTGAGTTGGAGCCCCGCATCAGGCTCTGTGCTGACAGCTCAGAGCCTGGAGCCTGTTTCAGATTCTGTCTCCGTTTTTCTGCCCCTCCCCCACTGGTGTCCGGTCTCTCTCTCTCTTTCTCTCTCTCTCTGTCTCTCTCTCTCAAAAATAAACACTAAGAAAGTTAACAACAATAACAACAACAACAAAAAAAGATCTAGCCATTCAACTTTTATTTTCTTTTGCAGAAGACTAGGGTTAAACATTAACATGAGAAATATATGAGGAATGTTCAGAAAGTAATACAGCATTTTCAAGCATCCCACAAAGTCGAGTGGTCGGATCCTACAGGAGGAAGGCATATGCATATACTGCAATAAATATAGTGAGTAGCAGTGAATACCACTGTGGAAAGGGAACAGAGAAAGACAGTCCTGTCTTGCCCGTTTTGAAAGATTTCAAGAGAAGCTAGAAAGATTGATTTTTATGTGCAATTGACAGATTTTTCAAGCAATGGTGCAATGAAAAAATAATTGTTCAGGCCAATCCCCCGTATTCAGGCATTATCCAGCTGACACATCATCATTTGGGGACCTCTGGCTTAACAGACTCAGTGTCATTACATGGATATACCCCAGAATTAGTCTTTTTCTACACAATTGAAAAAATAT
The DNA here is from genome assembly GCF_007474595.2 of Lynx canadensis. Lineage (NCBI taxonomy): Eukaryota > Metazoa > Chordata > Mammalia > Carnivora > Felidae > Lynx > Lynx canadensis. The sequence continues at coordinate 98,974,246 of NC_044303.2, read as the reverse complement.
TTTGGACAAACCTTTCTCAAAATTGAAATACCCGAGCAGTGCCTGAGCGGCTAAGTCGGTTATGCAGCTGACTCTTAGTTTTGGCTTAGATCACCATCTTGCAGTTTGTGACTTCGAGCCCTACATCAGGCTCTCCACTCTCAGTGTAAAGCCTGCGTCAGATCCTCTGCCTCCCTCTCTTTCTGCCCCTCCCCTGCTCGTACTCTCTCTCTCTCTCAAAAACAAAGAAAAACATTAAAAAATTTAAAATACCCAAATTAGCCTTTCTCAAACAATAAATTAACATAGGGCATATCTCTTAAAACATTTTTATTCAACCTTGTTATGGCCTTATCACATGTAGAAAGATGTGCACATATAGGCTTTCTTACCAGGACTGTTGCAGGAATATTTTATGACACAAGGATTTGCCTTCTTGATACATTTGCTGTTCTAATAGATATACTACTGAATACCATTACTGTTTAAAGTAAGTCAATTTTCCAACTTCCATATTTGCAATTGGTAAACAAAAGTTACCTTCAGTCCATCTCAGAACAGGATATAATGTCGGCTCAGGTCATGGTCTCACAGTTCATGGGTTCTAGCCCCACGTCAGACTCTGTGCTGACAGCTCAGAGCCTGGAGCCTGATTCAGATTCTGTGTCTCCCTCTCTCTGCCCCTTGCCCACTCACACTCTGTCTCTCTCTTTCAAAAGTAAATAAACATTAAAAAAAAAAAAAGCAGAGTTTTCAAGATAGGAAAGAGTGAAGGTTTAACTTGAAACGTCGTAATATATGATTTTCTAATTAATGTGTATCTTTCTAAACTCCTCAGAATGCTTCTTTTCCTAACCTTCAAATGCCCCTGTATGAGAGCTAGGTAAAGAACAAAGTCTACTTACTTAAGACAGCAAGACAGATAGACAGCATTTCCCGGAAGCAATACAAAGGAAAATTTTCTGGGTGATAACAAATGGGGGTAGGAGGTGTGCACTGAATGAAAATGTAAATGAGAAGACCATTCATTGTTTTACTTTTTAAACCCTGTTCAACCTTTTCAACCTTTTTTAGCGCATGCATGCATTACTTTTACTCATACAAAGGGAAGTCGCAGTGAAAACTTACCAAAGGAGAATCCCCTTCTGCAGTAACAAATAAAACAACAAATAGGAAAAACTCTTGAGAGCAGACACTGCAGAACAAAAGAGGTGCAATTCATGGTCTTAAATTAGAAATACTATCAGCTAGGGGCGCCTGGGTGGCTCAGTCGGTTAAGTGTCTGACTCTTGGTTTCAGCTCAGGATCAATGATCCCACAGCTCATGAGTTTGAGCCCTGCCATCGGGCTCTGTGCTGATGGTGTGGAGCCTGCATGAGATTCTCTCTCTCACTCTCTCTCTGCCCCTACCCTGCTTGTGCTCTGTCTCAAGATAAATAACTAAACTTTTTTTTTTTTTTAAGTGGTGAACTTTAAATACATTCAGCTAAAGAAAAAGAGGGTTTTAGCTTGATTTCAGTACAGACTCTCAGATTTGCCTTAATGCCTCGGTATGATACGAGTGAAGTAATGAAAGTCCTCACATTCTCACAAATAACACCAAATAGGAAAACAACTTGTGGACCGTGACTGTGTTGGGGCAGGACTGAAGAGGAATGGATGGTAAAACAAGGGAAGTGAGCAAAAGGGGCAGGGAGTTGGTAGCAGAAGCCTTGGGGCCAGGCTTAACTCAAGCAACAACACAACCCAGAAGGCCTTTCCCCGCACGCCTGTGACAAACCCCCGAATGCGGTCGGAGAATGAACCAGAACGCGACATTTGTCTATTCTACACGACGAGAGCAGTAATTCATGATACCTCTCCGTCCCTGCCTCTGCTCACTCCGCTCCATTTCCCCCACGCCTTCAAGCTATGGGACTGTGGCTAGGACATGAAACAATTCTGTCTTCACCTCGGGGCTTGCCTGGGAAAATAAATCAGACTGGAACACGATAGGAACACAGTAGAGAAAAGTCACCCACACTGCCTGATGCCCAGGGCAAGTTCCAAGCAGAGCATGTTCAAGCTAGGCAAGATGAAAAGAACTGGCACAGAGACTCTATAAACACTATTGTGGCAAGGGCAGGGGGAAGAAAAACAGACACGTGGAACACATGCCAAAAAGGTGATGGATTCCATTTGGGGGAAACAGAAGAAAATGTGTCCTGAAGGCTCCGTGCTCGAGAAATACTTAATATGATACACTTATCCCATTATCTTAAGAATATCTACGTCTGTATCTATAGATACACAGACACATGATATATAGACATCTTGTGTGTGTATAAATATATTCACACACACAGAAGAAAAGAGAAACTGAAGAGCCAAAGAAACAAACTGAGTTCTAACGTACCATCATTAACTCAACTAATCAATACAATGCAAACGGCAAGGCAGAGAAGAGACATTACCAAAACTGAACTATGGACCTTGATAAAAAGACTTGGAGTCCAGGTGTGAATGCAGAATTCTTTGACAACTCAGGATTCTGTGTCAGGGTGTGGCAGTGAGTAGGACAAGTGGGGCGCCCGGATGGCTCAGTCGGTTGAGCGTCTGACTTCGGCTCTGGTCACGATCTCAAGGTTCGTGGGTTAGAGTGCCACATTGGGCTCTGTGCTGACAGCTCGGAGCCTGGAGCCTGCTTCCAATTCTGTGTCTCCCTCTCTCTCTGTACCTCCCCCTCTCATGCTCTGTCTCTCTCTCTCAAAAATAAATAATCATTAAAATTTTTAAAAAGAAAAAAAAAAGGACAAGCTCCTGGCCTCCCAGCCTCAACCACAACACATCATTCTCCTTTTCCCAACCTGATCCTCTTCCCCCACGAGGGGCCTCAAAGGACACATGTGTATAACCCAGCCCATACTTCCAAGCTCCGTCCATAGTCTCTGCTAACAGTCATCTTTTGGGCACTCCTCGGGTCTCAACATACCATGAATTTGGTCGGCTCTCAGAAAGAAAGATCATGACAGGGAGCTACTACAAGTCCTTGAACTGTGTTTGGAGCTGACACTTGGGGAATTCCAGGATCTAGGATATTGGACTGCAATCTAGATGGGAGATACAGACTCCAGGTGGACATGTGTGCTGTGTCCCCTATGTTAGAAACAGGAGGCAGAGTGCGGTGCTCTCAAATACAGTGTTTAAGGCAAAGGTCTATCCTGATTACATCTCAAGGCAAAATTTTCTTTTTTTGAGAGAGAGAGAGAGCATGAGCAGGGGAAGGACAGAGAGAGAGGGGGACAGAGGCTCTGAAGTGGGTCCTGCAGTGACAGCAAAGAGCCGGATGCAGGGCTCAAACTCACCAACTGCAAAATCATGACCTGAGCCCAAGTCAGGTGCTCAACTGACTGAGCCATCCAGGCACCCCTCAAGGCATTAATGATTGCAGAAATTATAGAGGAAATCATAGAGGATATCCATCATAAGAAATGTTGGTTTTCTTAGTAAATAGACTCCATTATTGTAAAATAAAATAAATAATATATTCAAAAGGCTAATTTATCTGAAAGGAAGGAACTAGTTAACTTGATTATTAAAACTACACAATCGCCTCTAAGAAATAAACAACAATGTAAGGATAGGCATCCAAGCAGAAAGGGCAAGTTCAAGGGAGACAAATCAAATTAGTATCAGAACTTCCCCAGAGCAGGGGCACCTGGGTGGTTCAGCTGGTTAAGTGTCCAACTCCTGCTCTTGGCTCAGGTCATGACCTATGGCTCGTGATCCAGCTCCACAGTGGGCTCTGTGCTCATGGCACGGAGTCTACTTGGGATTCTCTCTCTCTCTCTCTCTCTCTCTCTCTCTCTCAAAAGAAATAAAATGTAAAAAAGAACTTTCCCAGAGCAATATCAAATCACAGAAGATGGAATGGCAATGTGTATAAAGTTCTGGGAGGAAGAAAGTGTGATCCAAGAATGTCCTCCCCAGAAAAACTGCTGTGCAATATAAGGACAACCAACATAATAGTCTCAAATCTCCAGTAACAAACTACCAAACACCAAAATTCCCCAACCTGAAAGATCACAGGAAGAGCTGTGAAGAAAGGATTAGATCAATATTCATTGGCCATGTCTACGCATGCTGAAGGAGAAAATTCACTACCAGAGCATTTAAAAAATGATCCTTCAAGTACAGAGAGAACTGACAGAAAATCTCAAGTATATAGGAACACAAAAGACTACAAGATGTCTTAAACACATCTTTAAAAGTAAACATACAGGGGGGCCTGGGTGGCTCGATCGGTTGAGCATCCAACTCTTGATTTTGGCTCAGGTAATGATCTCACTGTTGGAGAGTTCGAGCCCCACGTTGGTCTCTGCACTGACAGTGTAGAGCCTGCTTGAGATTCTCTCTCTCCCTTTCTCTCTGCTCCTCCCCCACTCATTCTCTCTCTCTTCCTCTCTCAAAAAAAAATGTTTAAAAATGCAAATCCTGTGAAGTATATTAGTTTATTTTACCATGTAGAAGCTCTGAATATTTTTAATCTATAGTATGTGAAGTTATCAAAATGTAGATTATATGTTAAGAAAACAAACAGAGCATCATGGCAAGCTTCTTTTGCAGTGATGTCTGTCAATGAAAAAAAGTTACAAAATATCTTGCTGCTACGTAAAATGTGTTGCAAACAACAAAAACTGTTCAGAAGATCTATGATTCCAAATTTAAAAATAACTATAATATTTATGTTTGAGGATCCGAAGAAAGTTGATACATTTACTCTAAAATGTTTGTTTTGCTAAAGCAATGGATGTATTTGTACTGTCTTTATGCTAGTTTCATAATTTGAAGTTTAGTAATGGAGTGTTCATCTGTGACCCAAACTTTACACTCAAGATCGCTGAGGAGGCAATCTAAAACGTGAGTAAGAAGAATTTGACTTGAGAACATGTGTGTGATAACACAGACACAGTGACTGGATTATATGCATGTTATCTCAGCTCCATCACTGACCAACTCAACAGCCTGTGAAGACACTTTGGCTCTGAAATCTGTCATATCCTTAACATTGAATGATCTCTCTGTTAACCAAACTGCAAAGCTTCTGCTACACATTGTGCTTGGACGTACTGTGGGAGGAGAAAGAGACAAGCAAATAAATCTTCAGACTGAGTAGGAAAGCTTCAGAAATTGATGTAATTGTTGTACCTATGTGAGCAATCTCAGTACTTTCTGGAGACACTGGAGTGATGGACATAGGTATTTCTTCTTCTCATCTTCTGCCTGGTTCCATCTTGGCTTGGCACAGGTTGTGGGCCTCAGGGAGAAACGAACCTCAGAGCAGGTCCTTGGCCTCCCATGGAAAACTGTTACAACAGCTGCAGAAATGCCCAAATCCTACAAACCTAAGCATGGCTAAAGTTGATATACTACATAGGGATATATTATGCCAGAAAATGCCACAGCCATTGCCTTCCCAGCATAGTGTGAGGAATGCCTTCTGTTGTGAAATCACGTATTGTTCCAGAAAACAAAAACTGCGCAAGAAAATTCTGTAGTTCAATCTGTAGTCAGAACAATGGAATTTAAATCTATTAATACTTCATTTTCATATGTGGGTCGATAGGTAGGCCTTTCTGGAAACAAAAGATAACTGAGGACCAGGATTTCCCAGAGGGTACTCAAGAAACAATGGTTGGTTATTGAGGTAGCAGGCTCATAAAGATAGGAAGAAAACTCTCCTCATGGAATGGAAATTTCTTCCCCACAGAGAACAGCAGTATTCCTTAATAGTTAATTCTTAATAGTTAAATTCAACAGGAAAAAGAGCAAAAAGCAGAGGATTGGGGGCAATTTATGGAGGGTGGAGGAACATTAATACCTCTAATGTTTCCTTCCGAGTGGAGTCCTGGATGTTCATATCCTCACTGCTTCTGCCCTTGGGAATGTGGAATGAATGGTTTACAAAGACCAAACGTAACATTGTTCCTCTTCACTTCCCCTGGTGAGTTAGCTATATGTACCCAAGACACGTATTCAGCTCTAGCTGCCAGGAGGGCATCTCCTGGCCTCCCCTGCATGGCGTTGAGTGAGTAGCCCTGGGATTCAGTAGTTACACTAATTTATGCTTTCGGACAGCAGTATGCTGTTAAAGGGTTAACAACCAGATCTCCAGGAGGAAAAAAGTCACTCCTATATGTCAACATGGTGTCACTGAACACCGAGCTGGGAAGGTGTGTGAACACTGGGCTCTCATGGCCCCTATGAGCTGGCTCCAGCCACCAGGGTATGTCAGTAACAGTCTTCAAGCTGCCTTTTATCAGTAACTTAGGTGATATTTTAGCTTCAAACTGCTTATGCTGAATTTTTCAATTGGTTTAAAGCCTGGGTTGGCAAGAGGACTGCTAATTATTTGTCTCCCTCAACCAAAATATACAGAGATCCAATACAGAGACCATTTCTAATTTACCCTTATAGCTCCATGAGGAAAAGGGTAACTGAACCCTATGAAACACTTCGAAAATGAAAATGAATGAATACATTTGATTTTATGAGGGTACAGAGATATTGCCATATATACAAAATAGCATGTTATGCAACCTTTATGCAAATAATCTAGACTCTCATATTAAAAAAATCATTTGGCTACTACAAAGGTCAATGTAGATGATGCTCATTCTAAAGCCCTGGGGAATAAAAATATTAGGTCCTTTTATTATTAACTCAAATATTTCTACTGAAAGCATTTACATGTGCTTTCTTCATAAACATATGGTAATCCCATAATAAATGCAGACTGAATGAAATAAATTCCTAAATAGTTTAGTATTGAAACATTAAGCACAAAAATATCACAAATGTAGGATGTAAGTCAAGTGAATGACTATTTAAATTGATTCTATTTATTTATATTAGACACAAAAATTATATAAATGACTCTCTTAAAAAACGGTACAAAGCTGCTTTGGCAAGGTGTATAACTATGTCAACTTAAATATGTGCCTTTCAGAGCTTATTTGCAGTTACAGTTAATTACTGGATTTTAGATGTTGACTTCTGTACTCACAATTATTTTTCCCCTATTCTGGTATGTTTGATATGTATCTAAACATTTTTTTTTCAGAACCATTACTACCATTAGAAAGTCTTTCTACTTTCTTTGGAGCTCAATGTGATAAGAGATTATGAAAAAAAAACACATTTTTTTTCACATAATCACTACCACCCTTCAACTTCACAGCTATAGGATGTGAACAGACAATGGAGCCAAAGAGAAGCAAACACATAACTTTAAATTGGTTACACAATTAAGTTTCCTCAGTTGACTTCTTCCTCCATGATGCTGAGGTAGTATAATAGCAGATATCCAGTCAGCAGAAATTAAAGGACAATAAAACTGTAATGATGTGGTAAGTAGGGTCCAAGAGATTCATTCATGTAAAAGGCGGTAATGACACTGTAAGAATAATGAAACAAACTGGACAAGTCTTACTAGTTAGCGGAGTTGGGATGCTATGGGTCTGGATGTGCAACCCAAATCTATGAGGTACCATCTAAAATTAGCTGGCACCTGTCCTATCCCGCATCCAGGGAGTTGGGAAGGATCAATACCAAGACGATGAGGACCTTCCTCAACTTGCCTGCCTCCCCAAGGGGGGGTTTCATTCTTCCTTCCATATCCAGCCTTCTCATTTGATCACCTTCACTTAAATATATCAGTTGGGCTAAGGATGAAAACCAACCTTCAATCACTACCACCCAAATGCGCATTATGATGGTGCATGTAATTGCATGCCTTTATTGTATTATGTCTGATTCTAGGGTATTTTTTCTAATTTTGTTTAATGTTTATTTATTTTTGAGAGAGACAGAGACAGAATGCGAGTGGGTTAGGGGCAGAGAGAGAGAGGGAGACACAGAGTCCGAAGCAGGCTCCAGGCTCTGAGCTATCAGCACAGTGCCCGACGCAGGGCACACACTCAGGAGCCGTGAGATCATGACCTGAGCCAAAGTCGGACACTCAACTGACTGAGCCACCCAGGCGCCCCCTAGGGTATTTTAATGGATAATCCCACAGACCATTTCCCCGAGTTTTTAGATTATAAATTAAATTAAGTGACGTTAGAGGAAAATATGAAGCAATAAATTGGACCCTCAAGTATTACTAAATTACTACTTCTACTCCTCTTTCCTGTCTTTTTGCTTATTTATATGAAACCTTCCATATATGTCCATCTCCTTCTATACTTTCCTTTATACACTAAACTATTAAGTACCATAAAAATCTCTTTTTAAAAAGTTCAGTGATTAAACTCAAGAAAAACCATCCATTGAAAATTCCTGTCAACACAATACATTTCTAACCACTTGATTCTAACCATTCAATTTTATGGACTTAACGTCAGCAAGACAACATACACAATCACCAGTGGAAACTGAGCATTTATGTCATTAGGTATCACATTATTAAGCACTCATCATTGCCACGGGCCAGTTAACATGAGCAATATATAAGCATGTTATGGGGAAAGGCTGGAGGGTTGGATATTAATGAAGAATCGGGGAAACGTGAACAATGAGAGGAGCACATCTCTTTTGCCTTATGAAGCTTCTGAAGCTTTCTGTCCTTCGACCGGCTCTTTGTCTACACTCAGGTTCCACTGATAACTCAATATATCTTGGTATAATTTTCACCACAATTCTTTTCCTAACAGTTAACAGCTATGGCCTCATCACCATTACTGTCATGGCTCACAAAGGGAATAAAATAAAAGTTCACAAAGCCAGGCATATTGTTTATAAATATAAATACTGCTCAACCTTATCATTAATAAGTACCATCTTTCAATGAGAAAATAGCAATAGTGAAAATTTTTACAATATAATAGCCCTGGCAAGCATGTAACCTAAATGGGCTATTTGATTTAGAAAGTCTGGTGGGCAACGTTTTAAATGAGAATATAAAGAGGGGCACCTGAGTGGCTCAGTTGGCTGAATGTCCAAGTTTGGCTCAGGTCATGATCTTACGGTTCGTGAGTTCGAGTTGCACATCAGGCTCTGCTTTCAGCACAGAGCCAGCTTCAGATCCTCTATCCCCCTCTCCCTGCCCCTCCCCTGCTTGCACTCTCTCAAAAATAAACAACATTTTTAAAAAAGGAGAGAATATAAAGAGGGTGCTTGGTGTCAGTACAAATAACTTACAGACAGGCTGCTCAGTGCATTTATGTTACCTAGCTGGGGCATTATGAAAATCTTTGTGCGGGAGCACGTGGCATACTAGTCCTGATGGATAATTTTAAATTAATTAAAATGAAAAATAATCATACTACTTGGTCCTCAATTCTATACCTAGGAATTCACATTATCTGCGTGTATGTATTTATACATATGTATTTTTTTTCTCATGTTCACTAAAGTAGTATTTGTTATATAGGGACATGTGTATAAACAGAGTTACACTGTCATCATGAATATAAGAATGCTAATTTCGACACCATTTGTTAAAGAGCTATTTGTAAAAAAAAAAAAAGCAAGAACAAAAGCAAATTCTCACAAATAAAAACAAAAGTTCAAAACAAAATTTTGTCAGTAAGGAACTGACACAGTGCAGCTCCTTCAAACACTAATGTACAAAGCTCTGCAGGGGCTGACATGGCTGACATGGAAAGATTAAGAGGACATATCTTTTTTTAAGTTTATTTATTTATTTTGAGGTAGAGAAAGAGAGGGGTAGAGAGAAAGGGAGAGAGAGAATCCCAAGCAGGCTCTGTGCTCTCAGCGTGGAGTCCGACACAGGACTCCATCTCATGAACCAGGAGACCGTGACCTGAGCCAAAAACAAGAGTCAGACGCTTAACCAAACGAGCCAAGCAGGTGCTCTGAGAAGTTGTATTTTTTTTTTTAATTTTTTTTTTCAACGTTTATTTATTTTTGGGACAGAGAGAGACAGAGCATGAACGGGGGAGGGGCAGAGAGAGAGGGAGACACAGAATCGGAAACAGGCTCCAGGCTCTGAGCCATCAGCCCAGAGCCCGACGCGGGGCTCGAACTCACGGACCGCGAGATCGTGACCTGGCTGAAGTCGGACGCTTAACCGACTGCGCCACCCAGGCGCCCCGAGAAGTTGTATTTTTAAAAAATATCAAAAATATGGTGCAATGCACACAGTGAGGTCAAGGTTCTGAAATGCCCTTAGGAAGATTCTAAGTTCGAGACCGATATATACTTTTTTCCATAATTCTAACACAGTGAGGTTTTCCTCCAGCCTTTGGACAGATTCACCACTTGATTCCGCACCAGATGAAGTAATTAGCTTGCATTTAAAGTCCCCATGATATATATAAAACGAGAATAATGCACATGTGTACATTTATAAATACTAGAATCACACTCAATTCAAAGGGATGTTTATATTATACAATGTTGGCATTAGGGGTCACTGAGACTTGATTTAGAGAAGAATATTTATGTCCCCATTCTTAAACGTGTGGACTTTGAACAGATTGCATAGTTAAACCCACCTCCCAGTATCCTTTATTATGCTGAATCTTCACACCTAGCTAAATCCTGTAAGTTGAAGAACTTTCAATTTATGCTGGAAATCCTCTACATATAATACTCATAGGTTTTAAAGAAAGAAGGGGTGTCTATGTGTATGTGTGTGTGTACACAGAGGTTTCCTAGAAGAATAAAAAATACCTGTGACACAGTAGGACGTATAATGTTCTCAGATTTTGGAATGTAAATAAAAATATACTTTATTGGCATATCCTTTTGTATTTAAACTTTTACCATATTGTATATGCCATGAAAAAAAGATCAAAGTACACAGTGTTAGACAAACAAAGCTTCTCTACAAATAAGACAACAATTGGGGCGCCTGGGTGGCGCAGTCGGTTAAGCGTCCGACTTCAGCCAGGTCACGATCTCGCGGTCCGTGAGTTCAAGCCCCGCGTCGGGCTCTGGGCTGATGGCTCAGAGCCTGGAGCCTGTTTCCGATTCTGTGTCTCCCTCTCTCTCTGCCCCTCCCCCGTTCATGCTCTGTCTCTCTCTGTCCCAAAAATAAATAAACGTTGAAAAAAAAAAATTAAAAAAAAAAAATCAAATAAGACAACAATCCTCTAAGATTCAGAGGGGCATCTGGAGTTAAGAGTATTTCTCACCCTCTGTTTAACTTAGGCTTAGGTTTACGGTGACCATACTGCCATAAATGATTATGAATCAAATGTGCAACCCTGAGGATAAAAAAAACAAAATCAATTCAGTCATTTAATGTCACTAGCACTGATGTTCTCTCTCCAGTCCCTAAGGACAGCTGTGACATGTTAGACTTCTCATACTTCTCATGGTTGCCTAATTGCTCAGAGAGCCACTAATTTCATGTCACTTTATCCTTGATGTCACAGCCAGAGTGACCTTTCTTTTTTGTTCTTAAATGTTTATTTATTTATGAGGGGGCAGAGGGGCAGAGCAAGACAGTGGGACAGAGGATCTGAAGCAGGCTCAAAGGTGACAGTAATGAGTCCGATGTGGGGTGGAACTCACTTACCAACCCTGAGATCATGACCTGAGCTGAAGTCTGATGCTCATCCAACTGAGCTACCCAGGCGCCCCCAGCCAGAGTGACCTTTCTAAAGTGAGATTTCCTTGACCTAAACCTCTTCAGTGCCCCTCCCCACTGTCTAGGTAAAATCTAAACTCTTAAACAAGACTGTGCATTGTCCCCTAACAGCTTCCCTTTTCTTCCTCAGCCAAAGAATACCTAGCTAAAAGAATGTTAACAGGGAAAATGGCCACCCTCTGCCAAAAGTCTACACTTCCTGGGCTCTTGTGTAACTAGTAGATGTGAGGTACTATGTAGGCTTAACTGATGGAAGGTAATGTGTACAACTTCCGGGAAACATCCCTAAGGGAGGAGATTTTGATGTTCTCTCCTGTCTCCTGCCTGTAATGGTGACATGATGGCCAGAACAGCCATTTTGGATCACAGTATGGCAGAGGCACTGGAATACCTCCTTTATTTATTATTTTTAATTAAAATTTTTTTCAATGTTTATTTACTTTTGAGAGGGAGACAGAGAGCAAGCAGGTGAGGGGCAGAGAGAGAGAGAGAGAGAGGGAGAGAGACAGAATCTGAAGGAGGCTCTGAGCTATCAGCACACAGCCCTATACAGGGCTTGAACTCACGAACCGTGAGATCATGACCTAGGTCAAAGTTGAATGCTTAACCGACTGAGCCACCCTGGCACGCCTGGACTACCCATTTTATACGAAAGAAAAATAGACTTCCAACTCATTTAAACTCCTGTTATTTTGAGAGTTATTTCCTCAGAGTTAATCCTAATCTGAAAGAACACAAAACATGCTATAGGATCTGATCTCTCTGCCTATCGTTTTAAGTTCATTTTTTTTTCCACTCCCACAGTTGCCCTCTACATGGCAGCTCTATCTGACTGGCACTTCCCTGAGCAACCTCACACGTTGTTTCTTACTTCTATGTATTACTCAAAGATGGCTCATCAGTCTGAAATATTCTGCTCCCACCTCTACTCAACCCTCTACTCCTCTGCAAGGAAAACTGGACAATGGACTCATTAGAAGGCAAAGATAGTCTTTGTATCCCCCTAGTACCTAACACGTTGTTCGACACGTAATAGTTGCTGCAGAAAAGTTCAGAAAAATTTTAGAGCTGAAGAAAATCTTCTTAGCCTACGCCTACCCCCACTGGCTCAAAGGAAGGGAAAAACAGAGATAAAAGGATCTAGAAAAAAACAGAATGGAGAGAAAAAGTGAACCTCAAATATAAATATCTTCAGAGGGAGACAGAATATACTGCATCCCCTAAAAAAGGATATTGTCCTATGAAAATATGCAATAAAAATAAGAAAGAGCTCCCACATATTTAACATTTTATTACCTTACTTAAAAATCCAGTAAAAGGGACAGAAGAGAAAGTCCCAGAAAGCAGGACAAAATGACTGAAGTGGAAAATAAGTAAGAAAATATAAAAAATATCATGCCATCAACCTGAGACATTCTGTAATCCGCTTCCAGGAAAGTGGATTTCAGAGAGGAGAAAGGAATGAGGAGAATTATCAGAGACATTACACACGAACACATCTCAAAACAGTAGATGATACTCATGACGAACTTACCTAAGTATGTCTGTATTCATTCTGTCACTCGTTGTATACCAGTCATAACTACTAACTACATGCTACCTGTCAGAACATATGTCACCTGCTAGCGACCAAAAGATCAGTAAGATAATGTTTCTGCTCTCCATGACCTTATTCTATCGAGGCAAACAGCCATATAAAATGGTAATTACAATAAAATGACATTAAGGACAACACTAAAAGTTTCTAAGAGCTGAGTAAGAGTACAGGAGGGATAACTAATCCAGTCTAGACCCGATTTGGAATTTTACAACACAATACTTACATGCTACATTTTTGGGTTAACACTGCAGTTTTTTTAATGTTTATTTTTTTTTTTACCTGAGAGAGAGAGAGATAGAGAGAGAGAGAGAGAGAGAGAGAGTGCAAATGGGGGAAGGACAAAGAGAGGGAGACACAGAATCCAAAGCAGGCTCCAGGCTCTGAGCTGTCAGCACAGAGCCCCATGCAGGGCTCAAACTCATGAACCATGAGATCATGACCTGAGCTGAAGTTGAACACTGAACTGACTGAGCCACCCAGATGACCCGTGATGCCCTTTTAAATCATTCCCATAAAATGCATTTTGGTGTTTAATTTTTTAAAATACTTTTTTAACATTTATTCAGTTTTGAGAGACAGAAAGAGACAGAATGTGATAAGTGTGGGGGAGGGGGGGCACAGAGAGTGGGGGAGAAACAGAATCCAAAGCAGGCTTCAGACTCTGGCCTGTCAGCACACAGCCTGATGAGGGGCCTGAACCCACGAACCGTGAGATCATGACCTGAGCCAAAGTTGGATGAATAACGGACTAAGACACCGAGGTGCCCAAGTATTGGTTCTCTTTAAGGATACTTGTTCTGGGGAAACTTTCAGCTGTACCTATAACACTAATTCGTTTAAAAATAATGAAGATTTTAATTATTTGGACAGAAAAATTGAAAAGCAAAGTCAGTGTGACCAAGAAACCCTCTTGCAGGGAGAAAACTACCATGTGAGTTTAACAAATTCCGAAGCTTCTATGCAACTTTTCTAAGTTCTAAATGTCAGAGAAGGTAGTAGAACCTACTGGTGATAGACAGAAATGGGTTTAATCTTGACATCACCATTTCTTACACTAGAAACCTACTTAATATCTCTAAGACTTGAATCATCTTTTTTAATTTTTAAATTTCTTTCAAAGTCTTTATTTTATTAATTTACTTTTTGAGACAGAGAGAGAGAGAGAGAGAGAGAGAGAGGGAGGGATGGAGGGAGAGGGAGAAAGACAGAGTGAGCAGGGGAGAGGGGCAGAGGGAAGGAGAGAGAGACAGAGTTTTTTTTTATTTTTTTATTTTTTTTTCAGTATACGAAATTTATTGTCAAATTGGTTTCCATACAACACCCAGTGCTCATCCCAAAAGGTGCCCTCCTCAATACCCATCACCCACCCTCCCCTCCCTCCCACCCCCCATCAACCCTCAGTTTGTTCTCAGTTTTTAACAGTCTCTTATGCTTTGGCTCTCTCCCACTCTAACCTCTTTTTTTTTTTCCTTCCCCTCCCCCACGGGTTTCTGTTAAGTTTCTCAGGATCCACATAAGAGTGAAAACATATGGTATCTGTCTTTCTCTGTATGGCTTATTTCACTTAGCATCACACTCTCCAGTTCCATCCACGTTGCTACAAAGGGCCATATTTCGTTCTTTCTCATTGCCATGTAGTACTCCATTGTGTATATAAACCACAATTTCTTTATCCATTCATCAGTTGATGGACATTTAGGCTCTTTCCATAATTTGGCTATTGTTGAGAGTGCTGCTATAAACATTGGGGTACAAGTGCGCCTATGCATCAGTACTCCTGTATCCCTTGGGTAAATTCCTAGCAGTGCTACTGCTGGGTCATAGGGTAGGTCTATTTTTAATTTTCTGAGGAACCTCCACACTGTTTTCCAGAGTAGCTGCACCAATTTGCATTCCCTCCAACAGTGCAAGAGGGTTCCCGTTTCAAGACAGAGTCTTAAAAAGGCTCCACACTCAGCACAGAACCCATGGGGGCTCAATCCCACGACCCTGGGATCATGACCTGAGCTGAAATTAAGTCATACGCTCAACCAACTGAGCCACCTAGTTGCCCCTCGTTGTTGTTGTTGTTGTTGTTGTTGTTGTTGTTTTAATGTAATGCCCTATGTTACAGACTTGTTTCGAAGAGTAAAGTGAGATAATAAATGTGAAGTTACCACAGATTCTCTGTAAATTCTAGCTGTTTTCATGGCATACATTTACGTTCAGCAAGGCATCCCCGATATGATGCTTTTTTTATGTAATTTTTTTAACGTTTATCTATTTTTGAGAGAGAGAGAGAGAGAGAGACAGAGTGCGAGTGGGGGAGGGGCAGAGAGAGAGAGGGAGACACAGAAGCCGAAGCGGGTTCCAGGCTCTGAGCTGTCCACACACAGTCCCATGTGGGGCTCAAACCCAAGAATCCAATGGTGAGATCATGACCTGATGCCAAAGGCAGATACTTAACTGAATGAGCCACTCAGGTGCCCCTGGCTGTGAAGCTTTGATTCATAAATGCCCAACAAACACAATGTAGATGAGCCTTTTCTAAACCCTGCTTGTATAGATACACTGAGTATGAACATTGTAAAGCTCAGAAAAGAACTGCATATAAGGAACGTGAATAAATACATTTCGCAGTGTTCCTAAACCTTTTCATATTTTACCCGAGCTTCCCATTTCAGTGACTTGGCAAGCCATGCCTCTCCAAAATGCTAGATCTAATAATGTAATAAGTCCTCTTGCTTCTACTTCCGTAGGACATCTAAATATGCATTTACTGCTGTTTCATTCCTCTGGTAGCCCCTAAATCAGGAAACCCACACTGTTCCCCTACAAATAAAAGTATGTAACCTGGTAATTTCCTCATATTACCTATAAACACTAGTTGTCTGCAAAGTGCTTGAGAAAATAAAGTTAAAACAAAGTCTGACTTTCAGATAATTTGACAAAGACCTATTCTAGGCTGTACAGAATTTAGAAGGATTATATAAGCTTTCAAAGCAGGTTCAGATGGGGAACCTGGGTGGCTCAGTCAATTGAGCATCTGACTCTTGGTTTTGGCTCAGGTCATGACCCCAAGATGGTGGGATGTGGAGCCTGCTTGAGATTCCCTCTCCCTCCCCACCCTGCCCCTTTGCTCTGCTCACACTCACTCACTTTAAAAATAAGAAAAATAATAATAATAAAAGAAATTTTAAAAAATGTTCAGAGGTCATCCAAAAGCAATTACAGATTTTAAAAACTGTACTTACGAATAACTCTTAAGAGATTGGAATTTTTTTAATGTTTTAAAATGTTTATTTCTCAGAGAGAGGCAGAGAGAGAGAGCACGAGTAGGGAGGGGCAAAGATAGAGGGAGACACAGAATTTGAAGCAGGCTCCAGGTTCTGAGCTGACAGCACAGAGCCCGATGCGGGGCTCGAACTCACGGAGTGTGAGATCATGACCTGAGCCAAAGTTGGAGGCCTAACTGACTGAGCCACCCCGGTGCCCCAAGAGACTGGAATTATTAATTTTTTTTCAACGTTTTTTTATTTATTTTTGGGACAGAGAGAGACAGAGCATGAACGGGGGAGGGGCAGAGAGAGAGGGAGACACAGAATCGGAAACAGGCTCCAGGCTCTGAGCCATCAGCCCCGAGCCCGACGCGGGGCTTGAACTCACGGACCGCGAGATCGTGACCTGGCTGAAGTCGGACGCTTAACCGACTGTGCCACCCAGGCGCCCCGAGACTGGAATTATTAAAGAAATAAGCTGAAGGGCTGAAATTATAATAGACTTCAATATGACGGGGTCAAATGCAGTCTATGAATCCACAGAACAAAAAAAACAACCCAAACCAAACAACAAAAGGCATCTGGTAGAAGTGACTGATTATATCAAAGGATAATTACACCAAGAAAAATCTCCTGGCAGACACTGACATTTATCACCCAAATATAAAGTGACTCAGTTTCTAAAAACCTCTTTTTTTGGGGTGAACTCTCTTCAAAAATTAAGATTTCCATGTATCTGGAATGTTTAATTGTCATCTACTTGAAAGCAAGAAGGAAGACTGGAAGATACCACAAAGTTCCTTTCTGTTCTACAAATACATGGTTAAAGCCAAGACACATATTAGTCAATAGCTGAACGACTCAGGCAAAGCTTGTCAACACAGTCAATATTTCTTTCTAAAATTTCTCATCCTAGGCCTTTTCTGTCATAGTCTAATTCTAACGCTTAACTTGAAATTTCTCTGGAGATTCCAGCGGATTATTTCTAATTTATTTCAGAAAGCATTTCATGGCATCTTTTTTATTGTTATTGTCATTCTATACAATGTCCGGTATTGAACATCTCCTACGTGGCAGCCTCAGGGGTCTGTAACTGAGTCATCCCCCTAGTGGAGTGACTGCCTGTTCTTACCACACATTCTGCCTCGGTACCTCATATCCCTACAAACAGAAACAGAACAAAATGTAATGCCTAGTCTGATGTCTATAGTTGTGGTGTTATCTTTCTCTTGGTTTTCCCTTTGTTCATTTTTCTCTTACATGTTAATAAGTCATCTCAATTCTCATCTTTAATGTTGCTAGAAATGCATTTGCTACCTTTTTGTTCCTCTGTTAAGCCCAAATCAGGATCTCAATAGCTTCCTGACCACCCAGTACAGCCTCTGGTCAGCCCCTTGCCCACTCTGTCCCCTTTATGGTCAATCTATAACATACCATTGCCAAGTGTCTCTTCCGAAAGCAGACCTCTTATGATACCATCAGCCAACTCTGAAACGTTCCGTTCTTCTTCATGACTGCTAAGAAGAATCCATGGATTTCATCCTCCGATTATCATCCCTGGAAAGTGTCTCACTTTTCTACGACACTCACCCTAAGTTTCAGGCCGGTGGCTGAGCTTTCCGGACTGAGGACTTTGCTAATGATGTTCCCTTGATCTGGAATGGCCTCCTTGCACCAGCTAAAAATTCTATGCATTCCCCATGGCAATGCATTCATTCTTTGCTTCATTCAATAGAGAGGGACACGTTGATGAGTATGATGGTCATTTTTTCTGTCCTCATGAAGTTTCAGTACAGAAGCAACAACAGAAAATAAACAAATAATCTTATAAATTATTGCTTGCAACTGTGATAGGTGCCATGATGGGAGAGTTAGTAGTAACATCTTTAAATAATGTGACTGAATATTTTTGCCACTTTCTTCATCTGTCCCTGACAACCACAAAGAGATCGTGCTCATTTTTCCCATGTGGCTAACCCCCATATAATTACCACCTTTCAGTAATATCTCAGTAATATTTCTGTAGTATGTATCACTCTCTGGCCTGTAAAATACTTATTTGAAATCTTAACTTATCTTCCTATTTGGGGGGATGTAACTCCTGAAGACCTATTCCTCTCAGATGACCAGTTTATATCATTCATGGTCCCCATACTGGACGGAAAGACGTAAGAGGAGAGATTGATGAACTATTTCCAGGAAAAAAAAAAAAAATCCTCTGTCTTAAGAAAGATAACCACAAGATTACATGGCATGGTTTTCTTCCTCCTCTTCTGGTCATTGATATTCAAGATGTAACGCCTGGAAGTATTGCAGATAATTAGCCATCAGAGGGAGCATAATACCAAAACCAAGGATGACACAATGAGGGCAATAATAGAAACCCAGTTCTTGATGATATCACCGGGCTACTGATTTCACCAATCCTGTGGTACCCACAGACATACCTATCTGTACACCCCTTATTAAGTTGACAAGAATTTTCCTTTCTGTTTAAGCCAGTTATTAGCAGCAAATACTGATATATTTCATTACTAGATTGCAAACACTCATGATGGCATGTATGTCTTTTTCTCTCCATTTTTCCTATAGTATCTGGCATGACTTTTGCTCATATTAACTGGTCAAAAATAGTAGGGACAATTAAAGTTGCATTTCAACTAAAGTATTTTTCACTTATATTCCCCCCCTTCCTCTTCCCTCCCTTTTTCTCACTGTGTGTGTATGTGTGTGTGTATCCATGCTTTTCAACATTAGTGGCCTTAAATTCCAAGCTCCATTAGAATGTGCTTGCTATGATGCTGTAATACACAGGTTGATACTTATAATGATAGAAAAAGACAAAGAGTATTCAATTTCATTAATCTTTCCTTTACTAAATAAAGGATTCATGTCTTGTCTACATAATAAGGTCATAAACACAGCCAGGTAATCTACAATTTTAAAGAGCATAGAAAAGGTACAGCTGTCAGAAAAGTTGAAAATACCGAACACTCTTCAGAGATGACAAGACGTACAAATGTTGGCAAGGCATCTAGTCAGGAGAGAGCCACAGGAATAAATATTTTATTTTAGTCAACAGCTGGCTTTAGATGAATAGGTTGTCGAGATGAATCTTTTAACTGTAAATGAAAGTCAGGTAAGAAGGCTTTCTATCAAAGGTCTCATTTCAAGTTATTTAAATTCCCATTATGGTTTATGAACTCACAATATGAACCAACTGAAGTATATAAACCAGAAGTGTTATTTCACTGTATGAAATACCCTCAATGACAATGTTCTATGTAAGAAAACAGGCATCATCCATTACTAGAAGAAAGGTTCTGGAATGCCTTTCAAAATGCCAGGTCAAATGAAGAATATGACTAGGTATCATAAAAAATGAGGTAGGCCTGGCCCTCAGCTCAAAAGTGTATGAAATATTCTGACCCAAGAGGCAATATTAAATGAAAATATAAATGTGATTCAATTTTCTGTTGACTTAGCTGTAAATGCAATGGCTTGCTGTCAGACATACTGGGAATCCCTGTTTGCACTCCCTGTCGACGTTAACCTGCACATCTACCTGCCCTATACGTTGTTAACTCCCACTGGGCCCTTGTATTAAGAAAATGAACAAAATTAAACATTATTTGTTAAAATATCAGTGCTTGACATTTGCTAAGCTCTTTGTACTTGGCAAACTTGGACATTTCCTTTTGCCTTTTTCTCTCAGTAGCCCTGCTACAAACATTAGAGCTTTTCAGAAGACCAATGTTCCACATATTGGAGTCAAATAAAAATAATAGCCAGCATTTATTGGATGCCTACTGTATGCCTGGACTTAAATTAGGCACTTTAAGTATATTATTGCAGCGGACATTCACTATAAGGTAGTCCTCATTCTTACTTCTCAGAAGTGGAAACGAGAGGGAAGTTAGGTGACTGGTTCTAGTATCTGAACAGCTCATAAGAGAATGTACAGATTTGGAACCCAGCTCTCTGAGTTCTTCCAGAGCTTTCCATGGCCTCAGCTAAATGCTTTAGTCCCAAGGCTACTCCCCCTGCCCACACTTCATCCAGGTCTACCAAAGGCACACCTGGAAGAGAGATCACCTGCTCAGCTCACAGTGAGGTTTCACTGGTCGGTTTTACATTTTTAGGACGTACCATGCAATATTCATCAGGTTCTCAAACTGAATATTTAAAATGAATTTTAATAATTTAAGGCAAAAAAAAAGATAAACCATGATAAGGTATATTTTACAATTCACTTTCCTAGATATTTTTCTAGTATTTTGACCAAAACAAAAGAACGAGTGATTGTTTTTTTAACCATGTTTCCATTTTCCAGCATATTACCTGAATGTAACCTGGACAAAACACAATCCGGAGCGGTGACTTCTGACTGCCAGTATTGTTTCCAGTACAATCATATAGAGAAGAGAAACTGTGAATGGGCTGGGGATTTGGCAAGGTCTGTTCAAATGCCTTAAATTTACTACTAATAAATTAAAGTAGTCAAAAGAGAGAGTTTTACATCCAATATAGGACAATTTAAGTTCTTTCTTGTTTATTACTACTACTACTACTACTACTATTATTATTATTATTTACCTATATATCTATTCTTGCTTTCAAACATTTATCAACAAAATGACATCTGAATTTTTATTCCATTAAAAAAAAATAAAGGTACATATCCCCATACCAAATGTTTCAAGAGTATGTTTATTTACCTTTGAAATTATTTCAATTCCAATTATAATAATACAAGAAGCAAGTTATCCACTTCTTTGCGATGCCAGTATTTCTTAGTGACCCACTACAGGCTTAAAGACTATGCCAGGTATTAGGAAATCAAGAATGGAGGCCTGGTTATGGACCACAAGTATCTTGGAGAAAGAGATGGTAAGACATGAGTCACAAAGCAATATGCTGTAGAGGTGAAAGTGTAATGCAGCAGGAAACTACAGAAAAGGGAAAGTTTAGTGTGACTGGCAAGGGGGGGAGCGTGACAAAGAACGGATGATGTGGGCTAAGTAACAGAGTCGCCGGTTTGGAGTTCTCATCAGGAGTTCACGCTCTGGACAGAGAGACGGGTGTTCAGCGCTTCTGTGAAGTAGCAATCGTTCACTGGGGATGTAGCCTGAAGACACTGAGTGCAGGAAAGGAGCCTAGACAGGAAGATCATTCATGGTCTACAGGTAACCCAAAGGGAGCTTCTATTTTTTTTCTATAGGTTGATGATTTTCAAGCTGCTGTTCTGCCCTGCAGACACACCTAGGTACCTGAGGCCACTCAGCAAGCCATGATAGTAGGGACCTTTCTGGGATCACTGCTCTATTCTGTCTCTGTCCCCCACATTATACTTCACATAGAATCAGCTCCATGCCGTTGAGATGGTCTTGTTTGCCCAGTAAAAACAGGTTTGAAAACTGCCGTTATGGGAAGTAAGCAAACAGTGAAGAACTTTTAACAGGGAAATTGCAAGTTCAGATTTGCAGATAAAAAAACCGGAAGGACCATTTGGTAGCAGACAAGCCTGAGGCTAATTAGTAAGGATGTGGTCCCAAACGCACATGAGACATGGGAGACATGGCGATGGTATGAAGAAATTAAGGAACAAAGTAAGGGATAAACAGTAGAGACATTTGGGAGGTAGGACAGTCGGGATTTGGTGGTTGATTATTCGTGAAGGGTAAAGAGGAAAAGGAAAGTTTAATTTTTTTTTGTACATTTATTTATTATTGAGAGACAGAGAGAAACAGAGCAAGAGCAGGGGAGGGCCGAGAGATGGGGAGACACAGAATGTGAAGCAGGCTCTATCTAGGCTCCGAGCTGTCAGCACAGAGCCTGACGTGGGGCTTGAACTCACAAACTGTGAGATCATGACCTGAGTCGAAGTCAGACACTCAACTGACTGGGCCATCCAGGTGCCCCCAGAAAAGGAAAGTTTAGAATGGCACCAACATTTCTGGCTGGAGAATATGGATGGACAATACAAGGCATACCTAACAAGGGAAGAACTGACAAGGCTGGTGGCAGGGAGGGTGGAGAACCATATGAGGTCAGTGTTCACATACTGGGTTTAAGGTTCTGGGGACAAGCAGATAAATATAATCAACAGGCAAAAGGATGTCATCCTTGCAGATTCAGGTGAATGCTCTGCTCAGTTTAGTAATGGAGAGTGAAGCTACATATGGATGATTCGTCCCTGGCATGTGTTTCAGAGAAAACAGTACTATTTTCTCTTAATTGCTGTTTTCATTTGAAGGAATGAAGGTCAGCTTGAACAGAAGAAAGCCTGACGTGGTCCTACATAAGAAGGGCAAATGGATGGCCATCTAGAGGCGTAGGTAGTATTCTATTTCCTCTCTGTGAGCATGAAGGGTGTGCTTACGGGCAGGAACACTGCCTGAGGACCATTCCAGACTTCATGCAAACAGTGTGAAAGTGTGACCATGCTATCTGAAAGTGGAGTTCTCCTTCATCATAAAAGGTTGGAGAGCTAGTGAAAGAAAAGGAGGGAAAAAAACCGTTTGCTTTCTATCCTATGCCTTTCTTTAAATCTACATAGTACTTACATATTCTGCTGCTGCTTATTAAATTGCATTACACTTACTGGTCTTGTCTGCCTCAGCCATTATTCTGTTAGCTCTGCTAGACCAGGTATGGGGATTTTTAAGGGTTGACTTCTCCACATGTTTCACTCTACATGGCACAGAGTTTGCAGTAGACACTTGCTAGATGGATCTATCAGGAAGAAGGTTTTTTTCCTTGCATCTTAGAGAAGACTGGTCATAATCTGCTCGGCCTCAGGATAATTTTAAACTGGGTGCACGTTTTGTTTAAATCCTTGATGTTTGCCTTGTCGGCTTGTTTGTTTCTCTGCTCGTATTCCTTGTTCAGCTCCACCCCTACTTGCTCTACTCCTCTAGCCCTACAAGGGTCTCTTTTTTTAAAATTGTAGGCAGTGCATACTTCTCTCACTCGCTGCCTCCAGGCTCTGCAGCAAGTCAGCCAAATCACTGACGGCCAGTTCAGGACTGCCAATTCACAGAAGGGCAAGGCAAAAACTGCCTAAAGAGTAAGCTAGCTCAGCCTAAGGGTTAAAGCCTTCGTCGTAGTCCTGTGGGTCAGACACTCAGACACAGGAGCAGAGAAGAGCTGGGTTTTATTCTGTTTTGTCTTGTTTTGTCTTGTTTTGTTTTATTTTGTTTTTGAGAGTAGTAAGGCCATTTGACAGTATTATCCGTCTACTTTTTAATAAAGATGAGAGAGTTGGCCAAAAGTTATCCTGTGAAGAAAAGAGCAGGAAATTATGCTCTACCTCTGGCCCATACGTAATGCTCCACTGACAGGCACATGCAACCTTTTAAATTTAATCCCAGTTCTCTGTTAATGTAGGAATGGCTAGTGTATAAAGAAAACACCATGTCTCCGAAGAACAGACTGCCTTCAAAGCTGATACTGTGCTGACAGTGAATCAGAAGGTCTTAGTGCAGCATGACAATGACTTTCATCATGAAACCTTTATGTGTGCCTGTCTCATGTTTTCTTTCTGCAGGGCATCAAATATGTTAGTACCATCAATGTAAAAATCCTTGTAGCTTTCACATATCATACATTTTAATTCAGTGATATTGATTTAAAATGACAGTGAGACTCTTTTTAGGTGAAGAAGAAGGAGAATTGGGAAAGCGACCGCCCTTTTGGGGCTTTGAATTCTGAGGCCACACAAAGCATTTCTATACCATTTTTCACTAAGTTTAGCCCAGTCGGTCAAACTAGAGAAGAAAACAGAATGTAATCTACACTGATAAATCATGGAAGGAAGCAAAATGCTCTTCCAATTAATCAGAACTTTATTTCCATTTTATTAATCTTTGTGCTGTAAAACTGATAATATTAAGGTTTATTTTTTTCTAAACAATTATATGATTTAAACAAACCATAGTATAGAAAGTCCTTAAATATTAAAACAATAAAAATATATTAATTGAATCCAACATCACATTTAAATATCTAATCTTAGTTAATGGTTTATCATTGTGTATAATATAGGTAAACATCAAAAAATAAGTTACCTACTAATGATAAGTGTCACTCATTTGCTTGTTCTGAGTTAGTAGAAGGCACATATTCTGAATTAAGTCACTAGATACCAAAATTCAAAAGAAAACCTTTTGTTTTTCAATAATAAGAAAATAAGAGTTCTAATGATTTCAGAGCTCGTTTAAGTGCACAGGACAAGATCTTAGCCTCACTCCTATGAAATATGTGCCTTTAAAATAACATCTTTCCAATAGGATTGGAGCATTTGCCAGTGATCAGACAATCCAGTATATTAGGGTCATAATATAAACTGAATAGTGAAAGGTTTTTTCTTTTCCTGTTTCTTCCTACACAGATAAACAGAGAGAGAAAAAGACAGACGAAGGTAGAGATATTTCTAAGATAATTACCACACCACAGGCTGTATGTGTTGGAGTGTGTGTGTTAGAATGTGTGTATGTTCCTGTATGTATATACTAGGGTGTGTGTGTGTGTGTGTGTGTGTGTGTGTGTGTGTGTGTGTGTGAAGCAAGAGACAGATAGACTGTGGGAGCCACACTGCGGATGACCTGATTGTAAATCCTAGCTTCACTAAATCCTGGCTACATAACTTTAAGGAGGGGCTTAACTTCTCAGAAAGCCTGGCCTTAAAACAGGATCAGAAAAGAATTTCATGGACTGTTAGAATTCAATGAATAAATAAATGGAAAGCCTTGAAACAGTGCCTGGTTCACAGCCTTATTACCTTATGGATTACCATTATCGAAGTTCTTCTAGCCTCTACCTGTCATAAATTATCCTAAAAATACTGGGTCAAATACATTGTTTAGAGAGCTTTTGGATCTATTTCTGCTTAAAAATATCATAATTACTAATGCCTCCATGAATGACCTTGGGGAAATAAGCTATGTGTGAAGTCACTTCCACATTTTAAAAAAGGTGGCTATGATGCCTGCCAACACTGGAGGAGGAGATCACAAGGAATGAATGAATCTGGCTCAAGTTTCTAACAAGGAGGATGACACAGTAATATTATGGCACCTTAATATTTCTTTGCCTTTATGTGTTACTTTGCATGAGTTTCAAAGCAAACCAACAACAAAACTGCTAAATCAGGGTTCCTTTCAAGAGAGATCTTTTTTTAAAGTGTGTGGGAGAGAATGAGCTGCAAGCAGCAAAAAATAGGAAAACATAAAGACAGAGGAAGGAGATCCATCTAATGAGAAAAAAAAAATCAAGAAAGTAATACTCAAATGGTAAATTATTTTCCTTCCAATCTATTTCTTTCCAGGCTCAGCAGAAAAGGAGGGTTCCAGGCTCCTATTATGCATGTGCATATAAAATTAGGGCTCTTAATCTGCCTTAGAATCATGAACGTTAAAATATCAGCTCTTATTTTACTTTGGTGATGTACAAAGAGGAGGTCATATCTATTTTAAGTTCCTTGGATTCCCTCTTAAGTTTTAGGTTTTAAATAAATCTTCACTATTAGCTTATCCTATCATCATTTGTTTCCTTATGATTAGAGTTGAGTCCAAACATTAAAAAATCTGTTTATTTGTGGGCGAGTTGTCAACTTTTAGAGAGAACAGATACACCACTAAGAAATTTTGGAAACTTCTGTGTCCCACAACAGACTAGATTAGACAGACCAGAGAGCCTGAAACTTCTCTAAAATGCCTATTTAGATTTGCTTAAAAAGGAAAGGGGCCATCTAGGTTCCAGGAACGGACATGGAAGCCAACGAGCTAGTACAGAGACAAAACTTGTGAAGAGGAAGGTGACTGCCGGTCTAGGTGATCAAGGAGCTTGAGGTTTGACATTCATCGTGGACCACAGACAATAAGGTAGCAATACCTGTAACAGAAAAGAGCTCTAGAAGAGCTCCACCCTCTGTGAAGGGTCAACCAAGAAAACAAATAAATATATCCACTTAACGTAGAGCATTAAGGACATTGTTCACTGTGGGTTCGAGGAAAATGGTGTTCTGTTTGTTTGTTTGTTTTTGGTAACTTTTAAAAATCTTTACCTGATTTGGGATTCAAATGTCAGAATCTGCACACCATGGCAGTCCCAAGCCAGGAAATTATGAAAGTGTATCTAGCGGTAGGCTAGTAATAGCACAGAAGCATCTGGAAGAAGTAGAGGCAGGTCACTCTTACAATATTTTGAAGATTTAGATAACTTTATAATAAGCAATGACAAAATGTATAAGAAAGCAACCCACTATGACTGAGTGTCAGCACAGAAAACACACAACAGGAATAGAAAGCCAAGAGCTTAAAAATAATAAAAAAAAAAGATAAACTGTAAAATAAGTAGGTTTAAAGTGATGAAAGACATAAATTAAAAAATAAACACTGAATAAGATACTGCATATACATGTAAGTAAACATATAACAAAGCTAAATTCAAATTAGACACAGTTGAAGAGAAAACCAGTGAACTAGAAAACAGACAAGGAAACAGAATGGAGTAATAGAAAGATTTTGAAAATACTAGCAAGTGGCTAGGGGATGTAGATGATACAATAAGAAGGAACAACAGTTAACAGAAGTTCTGAGGGAGCACCTGAGTGGCTCAGGTGGTTAAGTGTCCAACTTTTAATTCCAAGTCAGGTCACTGATGGTTTTTGGAGTAGTGGGGGTCCGAAGCTGATGCTGAGAAAGAATTCTTGAGATGTCTAAAATCAAAAAGGTGATTTTATTAAAGCAGGGGGACAGGACCCATGAGCAGGAGCTGCACTGGGGTTGTGAAGAGTGACTGATGATATTATATGGAGTTGGGGGACGTAAAGACAAAAGGAGGCCTCCAGAAGGACTTTGATATGCTAAAGAGGACTCACAAGATAGGAGGCCTTGCTATTGTCAAGCTAAGATTATTTTTCCTATAGTGAGGACAGCAGGGGGTTCCTGGAG
Source organism: Lynx canadensis (assembly GCF_007474595.2). Classification (NCBI taxonomy): domain Eukaryota; kingdom Metazoa; phylum Chordata; class Mammalia; order Carnivora; family Felidae; genus Lynx; species Lynx canadensis. The sequence continues at coordinate 98,946,856 of NC_044303.2, read as the reverse complement.
AAATGTTCTACTCTGTATTTGCCTCCAGTATTTGTCAATGGGCTGCAGCTTATAAAGGAATTTAATTTTACCTGCCATTTCCTTCTTGCCTTTGTTCCCCACATTACAATGGAGGGAAGGATGATGTTGGGGCTCCAAGAAACTAAGTCAGTAGGTTTCTGGAGATTAGGTTGATAAGATTGCCTTCTTCTTGTAACTTACTAAGACGTTTGTAAACTGATGGAGACTCATGTCCTGCATGACTGTGATTTCTTATCAGTTAACCATTTGTTTTCCCCTTTCCTGTGTTCTTGGGCAGCCAGGAGTGCCTGAGGAATGTCACACATATCCCACCCGGCTGGGGGGGTGGTGTGTTTGTGAGTGTCAGCTTACCTTATGCTCCCTCATCAGTCATGATTACAGAGTTCGTGAGAGGGAGCCCCACATCTGGCTCTGTGCTGACAGTGCAGAGTCTGCTTGGGATTCTCTCTTTCTGCCCCTCTACTCACATGCACACACTCTCTCCAAATAAATAAATAAATAAACAAACTTAAAAACAACAACAACAACAACAACAACAAAAATCAAACATAAGTTCTGAGACAGAGAGGGAGGGAGGGAGGAGGGGTGAGAGAATGAAAGTAAGGACAATGGGAATATGTTAATATTTTAAAAAAAGAACGGCCGAGAATTTCCCAGAATTGACGAAAAACAGGAGTCCTTGGATAAAAGGCGAGGTGAGTGTGATTAACAAGGAAAAATCCACAGCTGGGGGCCGTCATAATGGAACAGCTAATGACCAAAGAAGAGAGAAGCTCCTGAAAGCAAGCAGGATGAAGAGCACATGAGCTGCTAAATACTAATACTTATGCCAACAGCTGAATTTAGAGGACTCAGTGCTACAGCAGACACCAGAAGATCATGGAATGATATTATTAAAAGGCTGAGAGGAAATAACTGTTTGCTTAGAATCCTCTGCCCAGTAAATCTAAAATGGAGAATCAAATACATATTTTTCAAAGCAAAAACAAAGAGAGGCTTCTACTAGCTGTTCTTACCTAAAAAACTCAAGGATGTACTTTGGGAATATGGAAATGTAGGCAGAAAGGAGTGGGAAATAAAGGTGAGCAAAAAACGGAAAACGTTATCAGTTAATCTAAATAAGCGTCGTTAGCATAAAACAGTATAGAAATGACTACTGTAAGGCATATAAGCCAAGACGAGTCTAAAATATTGGACAGTTAGGTACTGAACAGAGTTAAAACATGCTAGGATCCTTTTATTGGTCAAGAGACATCTAGGAATACCGTGTATGCATGTAAAACCTGCATTTTAGAAACATGCACTGGGAGAAATCAAGCAGGCGTGTTAACAACTGAATGTAGTCTCTAAAAAGTAGAACAATGTGTGTGTGTTTCAAACAAGGTAAGGGGATTCCACAAGGAAAATCAGAGACTCCCACCTTTAAGATGCTGAATTTTGCATGGGAAAGACATAGCTACAATTTCCTACAACAAAAAAGAAACAAAAATCTGCTTCATCCTCTCTGTCCTACGTTTTGTATCTTCTCCCCTTTACAGCCTTAGTAGAGGCAAAGAGTTCCCATAAACTTACATGTTTCCTAAACTTTAGAAAGCACAGTGCTGGGCGCTGCCAAAAACATATAAACAAAAACAGAATCTATTATTCAACATGTGCTCAGAGAGCTCGAACAAATGTCTGCAAACTTGCCAATACATGTGCTTTAGGTATGGCCACCCCACTCAGACTCACTTATATCTAAAAGACAAGTGTCTTAAAAACAAAGTGAGTGTAACCAGAAAAACATTTACATAGCTCCCATGCTTACTGCTCTCTGAAAAAGATACCCATCTTTGTTCCCTTGCTGTTAGCATCTGAGTTTCTGAATACAAAAACTATCAAGTGAAAACAGGAGGGCCACAAATACCAAACAAAGCATCCAGGCTTGATGTTCAGCCTTCCAGGGAACAATCCACCTTCGCATGTAAGGAGTATAAATTCACGAGATAACAGAACAATTGAAGAAATGGTTATAGGATCCACGTTGCTGCTAGAAGAAAAAATGCACTCAGCGGGATAAAGGCAACAGAAAGAGAATGCAATTAAGAAATGTAATTGTAACTAAGAACAGGTCAAGAGATATTGTTTAAAACAAAACAAGAAAACACACTAAGGGTTCTTTTATTTCTTTAAGAAAGGGCCTAAGGAGGGGGAGAATGATGTGTGAGCTTTTGACAAATCTGTCTCTAACAGTAAATTCTTGAGTTCCAAAGAAATAGACTGAGATCAGAGGCTTTTAAGCGTCAGGGAATATGCCATTCAAGATGCTTCTGGGGGAAGAATAACTTGTAAAACCAGTAGTCTGTCGCTCTTCTTTTGTTTTGATGCATGGAGAGCCAGTACAATAGTTAAGTAATCTATAATACCTCCCTAATTTTTTTTCACAAAGCCTGAAGCCCAGGAATGAGAAATGATGCACTCGGGAAAATTATTTTTAAATGGGCAGAGTTTGTGTGGGATCATACTTTTCTCCATCTGCCCATGTAAGATGCCTGATAATGCACAACAAAGACTATTGTAATGCATCGGTACTGAGTCATATTTTAAATCCTTACTGCTTGCAGTTCCAACTTACTATAAGATGTTCAGAGAATACTTTAAGATGACAGTCATGAACTTGCTTAAGAACCTAGCTATAAGGGGCTGACTCAGTAGGAAAAGCATGTGACTTTTTTTTTTTTACATTTTTTTCACATTTTATTTATTTTTGAGAGGGGGAGGGAAGAGCGAGAAAGAGGGAGACACAGAAGCCAAAGCAGGGTCCCGGCTCCAAGCTGTCAGCTCAGAGCCCAACGCGGGGCTCGAACTCATGAACCATGAGACCATGGCCTGAGCTGAAGTTGGATGTTTAATCGACTGAGCCACCCCTGCATCCCAGCATGTGACTCTTGATCTCAGGGTTGTGAGTTTGAGCCCCACGCTGGGTGTACTTAAATAAATTAAGGAAACTTTAAAAAGAAAGAACCTAGTTATGATATCTACATGGCTCTACCAAATTCATCAAATGGCACTTATTAAGTATCTGCTAGTTGAAACAATGAGTTCACAGTATTGGGATCATATATGGATTATATGCGACTAGTATTCAGGGCCACTGAGTACGAGGCCAAGTTAAATCCCTATATGCCTCTGTTGCCTAATGTGCACAATAGGGGAAATGATAAATGAACACCCTGCATATCTCACAAAGTAGAAATGAGTGAAAATAAAAGGACAGAATATAATGAAATTGGGCCACTGACTGAAGAAGTATATTAATTAGCCATCCAGGCTAAAATAGAGAGTTTCTTCTACACTTTGCAGAAATTCCTCCAGACATAAACTTAATACCATAATGCAACTTCCACTTAAACATTTTTATTTCAAGTGATGAGCTTTAAATGAGGTACAGAAACCTAATTTATTTCCAAAGTCAGATACTCAGATTATCACATCAAAGGGAAATTATGTATGACTGAATTCTAAATAAATAAAACTTCCTATTTCATTGCCAACTTATTTTGATGCTAACTGTAAAAAAATGACTTTTTTAGCTTTTACTCTACAAATTATGGAGAGAGGCCAGATGAATACAAAAATTACAATGTATTATCAACTTTTGAACTTGATTTTCAGTCTGCCTTATCTTTATCACTTACTACGGACCAAAATACTCAATCTCTGGGCTATCATTAGGTTTATCTTTTTTTTTTTTTTAACATCTTTATTGAGGAATAATTTGCATGTGACAAAATTCACCCACTTAAGTGTACAATTCTTTTCTGGTAAATGATTTTCAGTAAATTGACAGAATACGGTTAATGATATCGGAAGAGCAGTGTAACAGGATAGATGGTAACTACACTTGTGGTGTATACAGCAGAAAACAGAACCCTGTCAAATCACTACATTGTACAGCTGAAACTGATGTGACATTGTGTGTCAACTGTACTCAAACAAACAAACACCAACGAAACAAAACAAAACAACAACAAAAATCAACCCAGAACATCCTGGATGCAGAGACAAAGTAGCAGAACTAGATTACTACCATCAACACTCTTGCTGCTAACACGTCAGTCCTCTTGAATAGGACACTAGACACATCACAGAAGAACATGAATGATAAATTCACCCACTTAAGTGTACAATTCTTTTCTGGTAAATCATTTTCAGTAAATTGACAGATGTGTGCAACTTTTGATGTAATCTAGCTTTCAGATTTGCATCACCCCTTAAAAAGACGTCTCAAGGTTATGTGCAGTCAACCCCTAGTCCCAGGCCACCAATACTCTACTTTCCAACTCTAGAGACTGTTTTTTTATGGATATTTCATATAAACCGAAACCTATACTATGTGGTCTTTCATATCTGGCTTCTTTCACTTCACAGAATGTTTTTGAGGTTCTTGATTGTTGTAGCATGTATCAGGAGTTGGTTACTTTTTATTGCTGAGTAACAGTCTCTTGCATGGATATTTAATATCTATATTTATCTATCATATTTCATATGATAGATATTTGGATTGTTTCCAGTTTTGGGCTATTATTAATACTTCTATGGATATCATAGTCCATGGTATGTACTGAATTATACTCATCATACGCCCATGCTCACGTGCACGGTTCCAAATACCCATAGTGTTTATTCAGCCTTGGGGAAGTTGGTGTTGAGATATATAAACCATTGATTTAGACTTTCTAAGTGCTCTGTGATTGTTTTAAAGTTTTGATGTGAAGAGAAACAGGAGTGTAAAGTGGTTAGGAGTACATAGTCTAGAGGTGGACTTCTTAGGTTTGTAAACCAGTTTAACATTGTATTAATTCTATGTTAGACAAGTCATTAGTGTCTTTGATTTTCTTGACTGCAAAATGGGGATAATGACAATGCCTCTTTTATTTTTTTTATTTCTTTTTTTAAGTTTATTTACTTATTTTGAGAGAGAGAGAGAGAGAGAGAGAGAGAGAGAGAGAGAGAGAACACGAGGAGGGGAGGGGCTGAGAGAGAGAGGGAGAGAGAGAATCCCAAGCAGGCTCTGCACAGTTGGCACAGAGCCTGATGTGAGGCTCAAACTCACAAACCAAGAGATTGTGACCTGAGCTAAAATCAAGAGTCAGACGCTTAACTGGCTGAACCACCCAGGCGTCCCTGACGATGTCTCTTTTATAAGCTTATAGTGAAGGTTAGATGATAAACAGGCTTTGCGCAGTGCTCACTAGATATTAACTATTATCATTACTGCTGTGCACCAAATCATCATGGAAATAATTTTTAAGAGGTTAGTACTGCTAGTAAAATAAGATGTTTAGATTTCTCAATCTATTTTCACACTAAGAGACACAACTATCGCTTTTGCTTAATAGAATACACTATCAAGCACGAACACCATATGTTTTCATACAGAGAGCAGGCAAATAACTATTTTCCTGTCTGGCCACCCCCACAGTGATGGCCTGGGGAAGAATATCTAGTAACCACTAGGCAAATAAACTATTGGGATTACATCAAAATAAAAAAGCTTTTGCACAGCAAAGGAAATGATCAATAAAACAAAAGGACAATCTACTGGAGGTATCTGCAACTGATATATCTGATAAGGGGTGAATATCCAAAATATATGAAGAATACAACAGAACACCAAAAAAAAAAAAATCTGATTAAAAAATGGGCAGAAGACCTGAATAGATAATTTTTCAAAAAAGAAATACAGATGGCCAACAGACACATGAGAAGACGTTCAACACTGCTAATCATCAGGGAAATGCAAATCAAAACCACAGTGAGATATCATCAAACACCAGTTGGAATGGCTAAAATCACAATGACAAGAAATAACAAAGGCTCGCAAGGATGTAGAGGAAAACAGTCCCTCGTGCAGTGTTGGTGGGAATGCAAACTGGTGCGGCCACTGTAGAAAACGGTATGGAGGCTTCTCAGAAAATTAAAAACGGAACTACCATAAGATCCAGTAATTGCACCACTGGGTGTTTACCCAAAGAAAACGAAAACACTGTTTTGAAAAGATACATGTATCACTAACATATATTGCAGCATTATTTACAACAGCTAAGATTTGGAAACAAGCTAAGTATCTTTCAACAGATGAATGGATGAGGAAAATGAAACATAATCATATATATATGTGTGTGTGGGGAGGGATATTCTATAGATGTTCCATATTCCACACTCATTAAAGGGATGAGATTGTGCATGTGCAACAACACGGATGGACCTAGAGCGTATTATGCTAACTAAGTGAAATAACTCAGACTGAGAAACACAAAAACCATAGGATTCAGCTCATAAGTGGAATTAAAACAAATGAACAAAACAAATGAATAAGCAAACAAACGAAAAGCCGAATCAGACCTAGAAATATAGAGAACAAACTCATGGGTGCCAGTGGGGGGAGGGTTGCGGGATGTGCAAAATGGGTGAGAGAGAGGGAGATACAGGCTTCTGGGTGCAGGATGAAACAGGGGGAAAAAAGGGACAGCATAAGGAATACGGCTAATGATATTGGGATAGCAGTGTAACAGGACAGATGGTAACTACACTTGTGGTGTATATAGCAGAAAACAGAACCGTGTCAAATCACTATGTTGTACGCCTGAAACTGATGTGACATTGTGTGTCAACTATACTCAAAAAAACCCCCCAAAACAACAACAAAACAAAACAACACAACAACACCAAAAACCAACCCAGAACATCCTGGGTGCAGAGACAATGTAGCAGAACTAGATTTCTACCGTGAACATGCTTCCTGCTAACACATCAGTCCTGTTGAATAGGACACTAGACACGCCACAGAAGAGAATGAATGACAATAAACAGAAAAGGCAATGACATAGCTTTCTCAGCTTAATTAGTTTATTTAACAAATATAGAGTGCATACTATGGGCTGGGAATAATTCTTAATCCTTCAAAGATAGTAATTTAATCTTCATCACAACCCTATAAAGTGTATCTATTTATTACCTCCAATTTCAGATGAGATCAGTAAGGCACAGAGAGGTAGGGTAATTTGGCCAGTGTCACACTGCAAGCCAGTAACAGACCAGAAAACAGAGCTCCAGGGTGTAGTTCACACCATTGTACTTTGCTATTGATTTTACTGGGAGACAGACACATGTGACTGAAGCAAGACATATTCCCAGAAAAGACAAGTAGAAGCATCATCAGTTTGTTCTGCACACAGACCAATTTCCTTTCATCATACTATTTGATTTACTTTAAGCCACAGGAAAAGGCTTCTTTCAAAGATGAGTGAAATAAGAAAGGTCTAAATTATACCCTACTTTCAGTTTCATCTTAAATTCTGTTATCCATTCTGTATAAATGTAATACTGAAAAAGCCAAGCTTTGCAAGTTCAAAGATGTGATTCTTCACATGCCAGAAAGGATCCCAATCCTGACCATAAGAACATTTTCCCTCTTACCAATCACTTTTTCACTATCCGTGAATTGAGACAGCAATAGACCCTCTGAGGAAAAACATTCCCAATTTTGAAAAATGTTGCACAATTTACGCCCTCCCTGGAAGATCGTGGTGCACATTAACACTTTTGACTTTTTAATTACATAAGCATTAAGTACATATGTGTAAAATTTAAAACCTACAGAAAAACGAAATGCAGCCCTACATTAATTAACATGATAAAGGCTCTGAAGAGTCTTGATATGTAGAAACCTGACTAAATTTGTTTAGTGCAGCATTTCTCAAAATGTTAAGATAATGCAGTTTGCATTTCTCCTATGAAACACCTATTGATCTATATTGGAAAACAATGCCCTAGGTGGCTAACCAGTCTATAACAGATCGATGCAATTATTTCTTCTTCATTTTTTAGGCTTATTTATTTATTTTTGAGAGAAAGAAAGAGAGAGAAAGCACAGGGGAGGGGCAGAAAGGAGAGAGAGAGAGGGGGAGAGAGAGAGAGAGAGAGAGAGAGAGAGAGAGAGAATCCCAAGCAGGCTCTGCACCGTCAGCGCAAAGCCTGATGTGAGGCTTGAACCCACAAACCATGAGATCATGACCTGAGTCGACATCAAGAGTCGGACGCTTAACAGACTGAGCCACTCAGGCGCCCCATAATGAAAAGTTAATCGAATGCAATCTTTGAAGCCTGCATGAGACAGATGACAGTTAATAATATATGGCAACATGAGTTAACTGTCAAGACGAAAATAAAGAGAGTAATATTCGCTAACATCATTAGAGGCTTATCGCGCTCCAGACACTGAATGTTCTACGTGGATTACCTCATTTAACGTTCAAAACAACCATAAAAGGCAAGCATTTATTTATTGATTCTTGTTTCATAGAGAAGAAACTGAGTAATAGCTCAAGGCATGCACTTAGAAAGAGGCAAAGCTGGACTTTAGATACATGCATTTTAAACCCAGAATTCATCTTCCAGTAATTAAAGCGAACTGCCTTCCACTGTGTCCTAGGCAATCCTATCACTTACACATGCAGAATCCCAAGTCACAGGAATAAACTCGGGAATAGGTAATTGTTATGCAGAACTACCAAGGAAAATCTAGGAAAAATAATAGGGTTTATTCACCATAATTTATGTCAAGTCTGGATACCTTTGTTACCATAAAACCTTTCCATTTGTGTGTGTCTCCTTTCGCTTTATGAAGGAGCCCGATGATTGGAACATTTTTATTTTCTTCTTCCTCATCCAAAAATAACTGCAGTGACAGCACATTTTCAAATGGTGGTATATTCTACACATAGCTGAAAATAAAAAAAAAATGTATCTGCAGTCAAAGAATTATTTCATATTACTTTTCATTTTTCTTTGGAAGGATTATTCATACATTAATCCCTAATTCCAAAATACAAAATATGTTGTGTTTGTGAGTGAATAGTGTGAATTTTTTTATCATTTTCTCCCTACTGCATACTTTTCAAAGTGCTAACATTAAGTTTCTGCAAATCAAATTCTATTTTGCCATATAGACTTTTAAGAAGTGAAAAGAAAGTCATGCAAAAAGCACTTGATTTAAAGACCGGAAAAAGTTACTAAAATATGGAATGCCAACTTCTAAAAAATGCACACTTTTCATGTTTTGTTCTCAGAAGACAATATAGAAGTAATGAGTAAGGCACTTCTGCAGCTCTCCGTAGCGTCTTCATTCCCTGGTGACCTCTTTAGAGCATCTGAAAATGGGGGGGGGGGGACAAAAAACCTATCTGTAGAAAGAATCTTTTTCTTTCACTCCATACATACTTCTTGAGCCATTACTTTCCTAGATGTTGAGGATTCTGTAGTGAAAAGAAATGATAAGGTCCGTACCCTTAAGGAACTTCCATTTGGCAGGGAGGAGACGGTCAGAAATTAAAAAAAAAACAAACGCATAAATGAGAAATCACAGAGTGGTTGGTAACTGCCACGAGAAAAGCTACAGAGAGACAACTGTGTGCCAAGTGGCTGAGTGTGTGATAGGGAGTGACAGAGACACATATGGACAGTGACAGCTCAGGCTGATGGTCTGAAAGAGGTACCATAGCCACTGGGGGCTAAAAGAGTAGAAGGGGCCAGTCATGTGCATACTAGTAGCAAAGGCCTGGAAGCACGAATGAGTCTGGGAAGCCCAAAGAACCCAAAGAATAGTTTGCATTGGTAGAGAAGAAGGTAGAGGCATCTGACTGATAGGTGAGTTCTAGGGTCAATGGGCCACAGCAGACTGACCACAAGGTACACAAACACGGTAAGGAAACTGAAGGAGCCCTGGTGACAATAGGAGGCCACAGTTTTCAAAATGGGCTGACACTCCTTCTCTCTCTCTCTTTTTTTAATGTTTATTTTTGAGAGAGACAGAGAGAGCAGGGGAGGGGCAGAGAGAGAGGGAGACACAGAATCCAAAGCAGGCTCCAGGCTCCGAGCTGTCTGCACAGAGCCCTACGCGGGTCTCGAACTCACGAACTGTGAAATCATGACCTGAGCCAAAGATGGATGCTTAACCGACTGAGCCGCTCAGGCACCCCATCGTTCTTTTCTGCTTCACCCCCTACTTTGGGTGCTCTGAGGAAAATGGATTGTAGGATGGCAAGGGAGGAAGCAGGGTCCGCTTAGGAATTCATGTAAGGATGGTCTACTTAAAGGATGAGGGGAGTGAAGATGGTAAACAGGAGTCAGGATATGTTCTTCAGTCAGATTTGACAAAACTTCCTAGTGGATAAGACACGCACGGTGAGTCCAAAGGAGGAAGCAAGAACGATCCCAAGACTTTGGGCCCTGGCAGCTGGTGCGATTATGGAGTGATTTACTGACAGTGAGGAAACTGAAGAAAGAGAAAGAAGAGTGGCAGATCTAGGCATTGATTCTTAAGTTCTTCTTTTGACATGTTTATTTCGCAACACCAATCAAACGTCCAACAGAGATGATGCGTGGGCTCTGGGGAGAGGTCAGGGTCAGGGCTGTGAATCTGGGAGTTACTCACAGCTGCTGATGGAGCTTTGAAGGACTAGATGAGGTTAGCATGGAGGGGAGGAAGGAAGAGAGCTCTCAGATTGAATATGTGGGCCCAGCAACATCCAGTGGTGGAGGAAGCCAGAAAGATTCAGCCAACAGCACTACGGAGGGGTGGCCAGTCAGAGGGGAAACGTGAATTGACCAGTTCAGCACCTAGAACCTTGGCAGGTACCACAACAATAACCAAAGAGGAGAGCATTCTGGCTTTATTTCACTTACAGCTTTGCGTTTATACCAAGGTCACTGGCCGACATCATTAGAAGTACTTGTGTGCCGCCTAAGGTTGAATGTACACAATACTTGTCCAGAATAACTTCCACGGTGTTTTGATTTAACAATAAAATCAAACAAGCCCGTCTCAGAAGCACACTTTCCTGCAGGTTATCAATCACTGCACACATCTGTGAAGAAATGCAACATGGCCACAGAGCTGCTTCATCATTGCACCTGCGGACGTTGCTGCCATTATGCTCTACAAGGTTTCACTCTTACCATGTTCAAGGTCATTCACATGGATGAATAAATTTAAGATCAATTTCATTCACTGTTTTGTTAGGGAACTGCACAATACTGCAAAAGTTCTGCTACATAGTCCTCATATTCTTCTTTTCACTTCACTAACTGAAAAAGGAGACTCCACTGTGGCTGGAAAGTTCGTTGCACATCCCATGTTTAAAAATTCTGAGGACTACTGAACAATACTTATGTTATGTTTTGAGCCACACTTGTTTTAGTTCCTCTCTACCATCACTATTCATCCTTATTTCCTGTACTCGAATTACTACTTCGTATCTTCTCTCTGATTTACTTCCAACTCCCTTCACTTACATTGCTTTTATACATATATATATATATATATATATATGTACGTATATACATATACAAATATATATATACACATATATATGTATATACATGTATGTATGTATATGTATACACACACACACACACACACACACACACACATTGCCATACTCTGAACCTATCAAGGGCAAAACCATGTTTTGGTAATCTTCACATCTCTCACTTCTAACAAAGTGCCCAGTACAAAGCACATTTTCACCAAGTGTTGAGTGAATGCGTGAATTAAGTAATCTACTAAATTAGTTCAAACTGTTCTTTTTTAGTTTGACAAAAATGATAAAGCTATCAAAGGACTGCTTTATTATATTTAAATTACACACTTAAGAGAAATTTTCAATTTTCCTATTGCTGAGATTTATCAGTCTTCCAAACTGTCCCAACTTTAATTTGGATATGTAATTTTCATCAGTGTGCTGGTATAATAAACCATTTTGAGTGACAACTGCTATTCAATTGACATTAGACTTTTTTTTTTCTTAGCCTTAGGAACTAGCAATGTGGTTGAACTCAATAGCATCATTAAATGTTGGATTTTTTCTTTTGTTCAGTGTGGCAAATACTTCTGAAGAAGTATTTTAAAATTTAGAGTCCTGGGGTGCCTGGATGGCTCAGTCAATTAAGCATCTGACTTTGGCTCAGGTCATGATCTCATGGTTCATGAGTTCTAGCCCCACATTGGGCTCTTTGCTGTCAGCACAGAATCTGCTTCAGATCCTCTATCCCCCTCTCTCTCTGCCCTTTCTCCATTCTCTCTCTCTCTCTATCTCAAAAATAAAAACATTAAAGTAAAATAAAGTAAAATTTATAGTTCTTATAAGCATTATGAAAAGTTACCATAAATTCTATATCACTATTTCTACTAGTCAACTTTATAATTATTTCAACAGTGAATTCTCTGTTTTCAACGAACTATCCTCAGCTAAAAGAGTTAAATATTAGACCTGAATGTTTTTCCTAGAAAAATTATAAATGAGTTGGAGAGGTTCTATCACTGTCTGTTAAGTACAACAGAAATCTTAAAGGTACAAAATACTTCACTGGAGAGGAGATACACTGTCTGGTTGGAGATTACCAAGACTTTATTCTGATGGAAAATGCTAAGCCTGCAGTGCTCTGCTTTTTCTGTAAAAGTCATATCAAACAGAATACATGGAAATGAGGCCCTGAATTCTCTGGCTCACTAGGTCAGCTGAAGGTCTTAGGAACTCATATTGAATAAGTGACTTGCAAAATATTAATCATCAGTTAATATAAGAGCTAGAATATGAATTTAAGAAATCTTCATTTCTAGTCTTATCTTCACCATGTGATTTGATCTTAGTTGTGTCATTTAGTTTTATGGTGAAATCACATTATTTATTAAAAAGAAAAGTAAAATAAAAAGCAATTCTAAATATCTCTACATGAGTATTGCCTATCAATATAAATATAGACAGTTTTTCTAATCTCTTTCTCCTGATTTAGTCAAAAACTTACCTTTACTTTCCACTGGGTATGTTTTTATATTTACATAGACCTCAATAACTTGTATTTTATTTATCTGAAAAGTGGAATTTGAGAAGATAGGTATAGCTAAATTGCAACTAGCATTCCTTCTTGTTTTACAAGTAGGACATATTAAAATGAAGACAATTCATGGTGTGAGTCCTAACTGTTAAAAACCAGTGTGATTATTACAACTCCATATCTGAAAAAAATGTTTACTAATTACATTATTGAATTCGCTGTACAGGTGAATTAACAGGCTCTCAACTACAAAATTGATACTCTCAGAGGAATTCATTTCAAATAGGGCATTTCCAAACACACAACCAAAGGATGTAACTGATTAAAGAAAAATAGAAAAATATTAGACCTGAATATAGGTCTGAATTAGACCTGAATAGACCTGTTTGAAAACAGGTCAAAATATTCCCAATATTTGACATTATCCAGACATCTTTTACTTTTGGTTTTACATTTAATAAATTTTCTCTTCAAATTCGATAGTTAACTGACCATGGCATCTTTCAGATTTTATCTAGTGTGGAAAAATTTAGTATTCATATTTAACACAAAGGATAACTGGAGTCCTGCATAGATAGGAACACTGAAATAAAATTATTACTCCAGAAGCATCACAGCTTAATAAGTAATAAGCCCGTATTCTTTCATATATAGAAAAGTACTGATACCAACGAAATCTTTATTGTTACCCTTTGATCGTGGGAAAATAAAAATTTGCAACAAACGAACATTGTTGACCTTGACTGTACGTGTTTTCACTTCATTAAGGATTCACAGCTGTTAAAGGTAATGATCCTTCTTATGGTCACATATGGTGTGGCCGACTATCCCTGAATTATGAATGAGTTCTAAACAACACAAATCAACTTTTAAGGGGAAAAAATGAGCATAATTCAATATTGGTTCTAAATAATCATATATTGTATGTAATTTTTGTTTTTTTAATGGCCCAAATGACTAGTTGTCTGTAGTCAATATTATAAAGGGAAGTTATGGAAATGTAAACTAGTTTTGTTCATAAAAAGCATAGGTATGCTAACATGAACCCATTAATCCTGGCACCTTGAAAGTTAAATCCTACAATTAAATAAACAGTATAAGTATTCCTTAAAATACTTTGGAGCTCCACAGAGCAAACAATGCTTAATTTCATGGTATTATCATAGATATTTTCCTCTATGGAATTTAAACATAAAACATAACTTCTATGTTGTGAAAATGACATATGACAACCTATATGGTGATAACTAGTGTTGTGATTGTTACCTGTTTTCAAGGTCATTATTTAATAACTTGAATATCCAAATATCTAATTGTTAATTACCATTTCTGTATACATTTAGAATAACAAATGATATACTGGACTTGCATGTTTCTTAGAAATGCTGGTATGTGTTGTCCAATTCCCTGCGAGCGTCATGTCAGGGTGGGGCTGACCTTCTCGGACATTTCCTGGTATCCTGTTGTCTGCCTGCAGCACTGTTTCCCTGTTTCATCATGTGGGGAGGTGGGAGTAGGTTATGGAGCTTCTGTTAAAAAAATTAGAGAACTTTTAAAAATAGCATATTGACTTTAGACTTTTCCAAACACACTGAACTGAACAGGTGCAGGAGATTATGAAGGGAGGAGGGGGAAGCATGAGTCAGGATGAAGGAACTGGCTGTAGCAATGGAGATGCGCACACAGATGAGAGAGAGGAGAAGTTCACATATGAAGTGTGTGCAAGGAGCAAATGCACATGCAGGGGGCTGCATCATGTGGCTGAAAACATAAGAATGGTGGTATAGAGATCAATCAATAAAATGTCCAGGAACTTTTCACTGACTACCTGGTCTTTCTAACAAAAGCTTGCTATATAGCAAGTCACTGGAAGTTTTCCTGAGACTAACACATAACCGGTTTTGTTCTGCACACATTAATCGATGCTGTTTTAGTATTGCTGCCCAATGAGTCATTAATGTACAAAAATAAGGACCAGCTCTAGAGACAGTGATCAGGAAGAGGAGGGGCATTCGGTCAAGTGCCAGAAACCAATATAAATACCCCACAAGCAGTGTGGTGGTGTTGAGTAGCATCTGGAAACCAGAGAGCAATCCTCAAATATTTGAAAGGATGCCTTTTCTTAGGAAACCAAGACTGGCTGTGTGAGGGGCTAATGGACTGAACCAACCTCAGAGAAACATCCCCTAGAGCCTGTTAACAAAAGACTACACTAAATCTGAGCGACAGATGAACTTAGAGCAGAGGCTAAGTTTGGCAGTGCTATTGTAAAATCTCCAAGTACCAGAGGGTAGTGAATACAGAGCCCATGGCCTGTGAGGTCTAAATACAGAGTTGATGGTCCATAAGGTTGCACCCAATCCAGAGATGCTAGACCACTGCTCCCGAAATATGGAGTCCTCAGTCCCTGCCTTAAACCTCCAGTAGCAGGTTCTTCAAATACTGAAGTTGCTATATTTGTACCTTGTTCAAACTAGGTATCCACAAAAGGACATGAGCTATGTCATTCAGTCTGCCCAATCATTCACTCATTCTGTCACTAACTACCTACAGAGCCCCGTGCTTTGTCAGTACTGGTAAAGAGAAAGGGCACAATGTTCTCATTATCTAGCTTCTTCCCGTTCAAGTCTTGATTTTCTTTATCTACAAAATAACTTTGAATATTTAATAGTAGAGGAAATGCAAAATCATACTTTGGAATAAGCTCAAGGCAGTTAACTTTATCACTTGTCTGCTTATGATGAATACTCACTCATTCATGAAATACTCACTGAACACCAATTATGTGCCAGGAGCCCTTCTAATTCTGGGGAATAAAACACCCAGAATCCCTGACCACACTTTTATTATATACATGTGGATTACAGGAAACATTTCTGTTAATAATGAATTATAATTATAAAATTTGAATGTAAAAATTACTAATTTAAAAAATAATCAGAGATTCATAAACTTATAATGCTGAAATAGAAAAGCAAAGAAAGGGTCAAAAATTAGGCTATCTATATTAATACCTCTGATGGAATTTATGCACTTTTGTTTTCCCCTCCTTTCCCCCAAAATCGTTTTTTAAGTTTATTTATTTATTTTGAGAGGGAAACAGAGACATTGCAAGCAGGGGAGGGGCAGAGAGAGAGAGGGAGAGAGAATCCCAAGCAGGCTGTGCACTGTCAGTGCGGAGCCCAACGTGGGGCTCAAACTCAGGAACCCAGAGATCATGACCTGAGCAGAAATCAAGAGTAGGATATTTAACAGACTGAACCACCCAGGTGTCCCGTGCCCAAAATCTTTTATATGAAAAGGCCACTAAAACAAAGGCCTAAGGAAGGGAATGTCGATTTTTCCCATGGAACACTACTGTTTCATTCTGCACATTAAGACACACGGGAGATGGGTTGTAGAAGTAAGGCATCCACGGCCAGACTCTCTAAACTATGGGCCCAGTGAAGATACTAATTTGCTTCTCTTTTCTTATCTCTGAGAGGGAGGTATTAAAAAAAAACAAAAACAAAAACAAAACAAAACAAACAAAAAACCCTAGAAAACAAACAAAAAAAAACCCACAAAAAACAAACAAACAAAAAAAAACAAACCACACATGCATCAGATGATCAATGTAAGAATTAAATGAGCTAATACATGGACAGGATTTAATACTCTTTGAAGCACATTAGTGTTTACCCTCACTTCTGTTATTAAATCCGAAGAGCACGGCAGAAACAATACACATCAGAATCTTCACCGACAGAAGTTGCCAGAACACTTCAAATAAACAATTTGGAACTTAACACTTTAACCTTGTCATTAATCTCAGTGTCAAATATTCTCTGGGCAATCTAGCAGCAGACCATGCTGCCATAGTTGAGTCTCCATATGTTCCCCCTCACAGCAAAGTACAAGTGCCAGCCTCTAAGTTCACTGCCAGAGCTCACCAGCTTCATAAAGGCTACCACTTTTATTCATGTTTTCCATTCTGACAGTATAGATTCCGTTCTTCTGTCTGGCAGAGACTGTCTGGCTTTGCACAGTGGAAAAAAAAAAAAAAACTTACCAAACCATTCTAGCCATAATTTGTGATCTTATTCAGCAACAGAACTTTTTGGCCAACTACAAGCTAAACAATGTCTTCCTTCATTCCCAACCCCCACCATGTATTTCTGAAAGAGTCTCATACTAGGCTAAAACCAAAATGGAAAAAGGTTTCAAAATTATCTGGTAAACATTCGAAGGAAATCATGAAATCGCGTTTCAATTATCCGGAGTATCAGTTCCCATTCTAGAAGGAAAACATCTGAACTCTATGCTTGGAAGCAGCTACTGTGAAACAACAGAATATGATCTGGGTTTGTTAGAGGGGGAAAGCAGCAAACCTGAATTCTTGACAAATGTGCATTTACATTTTTGGCTTTTGCAGAACTAATCAACATCCACAATCTGTTTTAATAACTCCGTCCTGAGGATTTGCTTATTTTTCCAACAACAAGGGGCAGACAAAAGCCCACAGGATAAAAAGTGAATGTCGAAGAGGTTTTTCAAAAAGCATGATAGGTTTTACACTGAGCAGGCCCCATTATCTAGTCTCTTTCTGATCAACCACACACATTTGTAAAATGTGTCACATGCACCGGGTCATGGTCTGGTAATCGAAGAAAAAGATGTCTCTGTCTTAAGCTATCACATTTCTCTAGGAATCAAACACACACGCATACCCACAAGCCCCAAAAACCATCAATGGAATCCATGTGTGCTAGTGTGCTTTACTAAGGAAAGCTCCATTCAAATTCTAATCAGTATCCAACTGGCTGCAATGAAAGTTCCTGAGGGAAAGTGATAACCCCTTACTCATGTTTAGAACATTAGCATCTGAGGATCAAAGGAGATTTGTTCATGGCCAAACAAACTTAATTAATACTCAGCTCTTAGGCTAAGCTTCAGGGCACTATTGGACTTTTGGTCCAGATTTCTTAAGTGAATCATGTGTCTGGATACAAAGAATTAAAATGGGGTGGCAGGGGTTCAGTCTCATTTTAGTGGCCATCATCTATAGGATCTATGACTGCCTTAAAGAAAAAAGTAATTTTTCAGCATATCATCATATCACTATGCTGTTGAAATTGCAACAAGAAACCCAGAAAAGCCTTCAGTAAAAATACATTTTAAAAACTGAATTTAATTATGTGATAGATCATATGTGTAAAGCAATCCTATTTATAACAGGACTATTATAAATATAATAGCAATATTCAAATTTTGGATAATGTGTTAGTTACTTTGTCCAAATGGAAAGTAAAATGATGGTTTGGATTTCATGTAAATGATATGGAAATACCTTTAGGGGATTTAAGTCATGAATTTTAGTAATAAAAGGCTTATAGAATTATTGAAAAATATAGAGCATGATCTTCCATAGGGCAATTGGAAAGATTTTTTTCTCAAGATTTAAGAGAAAGAAGAAAGTAACAAAAAAGTTTACAAACTTCAAATTGAAACCAATTGCAACTTAAGTGCTACCAAAAAGACAATGGTGAAATCTGACTGTAAAATCTAGCATACCTCATTTATAGTATACCAACACGAGCTATGATTGCACATTCTATGATTATTCAGAAAACCAGCAATTACACAAGATGCGATCCTTATTTTAAAATTCAAGTTTAACTACCACGTTTCTCTCACTGTATTTAGATTCGTGCAAGATGCACTATATCCATGATCCATGTATAAATTCATGGGTAAATAACAGCATTATGTGTCCCTTAATTACTGCTGAACTCCTAACTGGATGCTTTTGCCTAAAATCTTCATGAAGTATGCACAACGCTCATATTTTTATCCAGTAAGAATCTCAGTTGCAGAAAGGAAAGCGATATAATCACTAATCCCTCACTTCAGTAAAATGAAAATGTGACTTTTCAGAATCAAAGTATGATCAAATCACCTAAGTGCTCAATTAAAAAAACAAACAAACAAACAAACAAACACAGGCATTAATACCCATGCTGAAAAGGACTTCAAGGTTTTGTGGAAGGAGGATGTGAGTAATATATACATGCTTCACTGAATAATGCAATAAAAGAATTGCACGTATTAGCATTTTAGAACCCAAAATAACATATTTTTAAGATTATCAAATTAAATAATGTATGTATGGAAGCTTTTTTAGCTTTAAAGTATATTTGACTGTAGTTAATATTGATCTCAAAATTAAGAACTCATGTTGCCACATCAGATATTCAGAGTTTAAATAAGAGTTCAGCATTGAAATAGAGTATTTCGAGGCAGGTGAATTTTGAACCAGTTACCTTCGTTGTGCAAGGGAATTTATTGACCTGGCTAGCAGACATATGGAGAATGATGGACACAACCCATTACCTTCTCGGCTACAAATCTATACACTAAATGGTAAGGAACTGCTTTTCTAAGAGAAACACAGGAATGATTTGATAAAATTTATATTGTTTCCAGTCTACTTTCATGCCTGTATTCCTATTATTTTAATCTTGAAACTTTTCATGGTCTAAAAGCCTAGATGAATGACTCCTCATCCTGAGATTATCATTATCAGTTTCCACATGATTTGACAAATATCCCTGAATAGTTTGAAAAGGGAAGCCAAGGGATGTAAATTGATGAAGAATATCCATTCTTATAAAAGGAAAGCACATATTTTTGGGAGATATGATCTTCCCAAGATGAAGAGTCAGCTCTATTCTGAATATAAGCAGTTTTGAGGATTAATTTGCCTCACAGAATACCGAGACCAGCAGCAGACATCTTCTTTTTGACAACTTTCTGATTCCAGGACGATAATGAGAATGAAGATCTCAGTTTACACTCCAAAACTCCAACCAAAAATGGGTTAATCTCATTTTATTTTGTATGGGTCAAACACAACCACAGAACCTTGGATCACAGCAGAATTAAAAATAAAAAAATAAATTGAATTAAATTAAAATTAACAAAAAACAGATGAAATACCATCTAGAAGTTTAGGAAAGCTTAATAATTATCACAGTATACTTTTGAAAGAAATATAATTTTTTTAATGTTTATTGATATTTGAGAGACAGAGACAGAGAGTGAGGGCAGAAGGGGCAGAGAGAGAGGGAGGCACAGAACCCAAAGCAGGCTCCAGGCTCTGAGCTGTCAGCACAGAGCCCAGCGCAGGGCTTGAACCCATGAACTGTGAGATCCTGACCTGAGCCAAAATTGGACGCTTAACCGACTGAGTCACCCAGGCGCCCCAAGAAATGTAATTTTTTTAAGTTTATTCATTTTGAGAGAAAGAGACACAAAGAGAGAGAGAGAGAGAGAGAGAGAGAAAGCACAGCAGTAGGGGAGAGGCAGATAGGGAGAGAGAGAATCTCAAGCAGGGTCCACGTTGTCAGTGCAGAGCCTGATGGAGGGTTTGATCCCACAAACTGTGAGATCATGACCTGAGCCAAAATCAAGAGTTGTACGCTTAACCAATTGAGCCACTCAGGCACCCCAAGAATTGTAGTTTTATCATTAAAAATAGATTAGTAAAATCTAGCCTAATAGAAACAGCCCTATAATTAATAGATTAAAATGCCTTTTTTCAGGATATAAAACCATGAATTAGTATGCTAGCCTTTTTTTCTAACTACTAAACTGTGTATAAAATTTGAACTGTTCAAGCAGTAAACAAATCTTCACCTTGAAGACATGTCTACAGTTTTGTGTTTCTACTTGTTGGACAGATTTGCACCAAGTACTGTTCACTTCTGCCTCCTATTTTGAATGCTAATGTAATCATCATCAATTCTTTTTTTTTAATATGAAATTTACTGTCAAATTGGTTTCCATACAACACCCAGTGCTCATTCCAACGGGTGCCCTACTCAATGCCCATCATCCACTTTCCCCTCCCTCCTCCCCCCCATGAACCCTCAGTTTATTCTCAGTTTTTAACAGTATCTTATGATTTGCCTCCTTCCATCTCTGTAACTTTTTCCCCCCTTCCCCTCCCCCCATGGCCTTCTGTTAAGTTTCTCAGGATCCACATAAGAGTGAAAACATAAGGTATCTATATTTCTCTGTATGGCTTATTTCACATAGCATAACACTCTCCACTTCCATCCACGTTGCTACAAAAGGCCATATTTCATTCTTTCTCATTGCCACGTAGTATTCCATTGTGTATATAAGCCACAATTTCTTTATCCATTCATCAGTTGATGGACATTTAGGCTTTTTCCACAATTTGGCTATTGTTGAAAGTGCTGCTATCAACATTGAGGTACAAGTGGCCCTATGCATCAGCACTCCTGTATCCCTTGGGTAAATCCCTAGCAGTGCTATTGCTGGGTCATAGGGTAGGTCTATTTTTAATTTTTTGAGGAACCTCCACACTGTTTTCCAGAGCGGCTGCACCAGTTTGCATTCCCACCAACAGTGCAAGAGGGTTCCCGTTTCTCCACATTCTCTCCAGCATCTATAGTCTCCTGATTTGTTCATTTTAGCCACTCTGACTGGAGTGAGGTGATATCTCAGTGTGGTTTTGATTTGTATTTCCCTGATGAGGAGCGACGTTGAGCATCTTTTCATGTGCCTGTTGGCCATCTGGATGTCTTCTTTATTTAAAAAAAATTTTTTTGACGTTTATTTATTTTTGAGATAGAGAGAGACAGAGCATAAACAGGGGAGGGTCAGAGAGAGAGGGAGACACAGAATCCGAAACAGGCTCCAGGCTCTGAGCTGTCAGCACAGAGCCCGACGCGGGACTCGAACTCACGGACCGCGAGATCATGACCTGAGACGAAGTCGGACGCTTAACTGACTGAGCCACCCAGGTGCCCCCTGGATGTCTTCTTTAGAGAAATGTCTACTCATGTCTTCTGTCCATTTCTTCACTGGATTATTTGTTTTTCCGGTGTGGAGTTTAGTGAGTTCTTTATAGATTTTGGATACTAGTCCTTTGTCCAATATGTCATTTGCAAATATCTTTTCCCATTCCATCGGTTGCCTTTTAGTTTTGTTTATTGTTTCCTTTGCAGTGCAGAAGCTTTTTATCTTCATGAGGTCCCAATAGTTCATTTTTGCTTTTCATTCCCTTGCCTTTGGAGATGTGTTGAGTAAGAAACTGCTGCAGCTGAGATCAGAGGTTTTTCCTGCTTTCTCCTCTAGGGTTTTGATGGTTTCCTGTCTCACATTCAGGTCCTTTACCCATTTTGAGTTTATTTTTGTGAATGGTGTAAGAAGGTGCTCTAGTTTCATCCTTCTGCATGTTGCTGTCCAGTTCTTCCAGCACCATTTGTTAAACAGACTGCCTTTTGTTCCATTGGATATTCTTTCTTGCCTTGTCAAAGATTAGTTGGCCACACTTTTGTGGGTCCAATTCTGGAGTCTCTATTCTATTCCATTGGTCTATGTGTCTGTTTTTGTGCCAATACCATGCTGTCTTCATGACGACAGCTTTGTAGTAGAGGCTAAAGTCTAGGATTGTGATGCCTCCTGCTTTGGTCTTCCCCTTCAATATTACTTTGGCTATTCAGGGTCTTTTGTGGTTCCATACAAATTTTATGATTGCTTGTTCTAGCTTTGAGAAGAATGCTGGTGCCATTTTGATTGTGATTGCATTGAATGTGTAGGTTGCTCTGGGTAGTATTGACATTTAAACAATATTTATTCTTCCAATCCATGAGCACAGAATGTTTTTCCATTTCTTTGTATCTTCTTCAATTTCCTTCATAAGCTTTCCATAGTTTTCAGCATACAGATCTTGTACATCTTTGGTTAGGTTTATTCCTAGGTATTTTATGCTTCTTGGTGCAATTGTGAATGGGATCAGTTTCTTTTTCTGTCTTTCTGTTGCTTCACTATTAGTGTATAAGAATGCAATTGATTTCTGTACATTAATTTTGTATCCGGCAACTTTGCTGAATTCATGTATCAGTTGTAGCAGACTTTTGGTGGAGTCTGTCGGGTTTTCCATGTATAATATGTCATCTGCCA
The DNA here is from genome assembly GCF_007474595.2 of Lynx canadensis. Lineage (NCBI taxonomy): Eukaryota > Metazoa > Chordata > Mammalia > Carnivora > Felidae > Lynx > Lynx canadensis. The sequence goes on along the minus strand of NC_044303.2, from coordinate 98,923,981 downwards.
ATTTTGATGCCTTTGATTAACTTTTGTTGTCTGATTGCTGATGCTAGAACCTCCAACACTATGTTAAACAACAGTAGTGAGAGTGGACATCCCTGTCGTGTTCCTGATCTCAGGGGGAAAACTGTCAGTTTTTCCCCATTAAGGATGTTATTAGCTGTGGGCTTTTCATAAATGGCTTTTATGATGTTTAAGTATGTTCCTTCTATCCCGACTTTCTCAAGGGTTTTCATTAAGAACGGATGCTGAATTTTGTCAAATGCTTTTTCTGCATTGATTGACAGGATCATATGATGCTTATCTTTTCTTTTATTAATGTGATGTATCACATTGATTGATTTGCAAATGTTGAACCAGCCCTGCAACCCCGGAATGAATCCCACTTGATCAGGGTGAATAATTCTTTTTATATGCTGGTGAATTCAATTTGCTAGTATCTTGTTGAGAATTTTTGCATCCATGTTCATCAGATATATTGGCCTGTAGTTCTGTTTTTTGGCTGGCTCTCTGGTTTGGCAATCAAAGTAATGCTGGCTTCATAGAATGAGTCTGGAAGTTTTCCTTCCCTTTTTTTTCTTTTTTTTTGGAACAGCTTGAGAAGGATAGGTATTATCTCTTCTTTAAATGTCTGGTAGAATTCCCCAAGGCAGCCGTCTTGTTCTGGACTCTTATTTGTTGGGAGATTTTTGATAACTGATTCAATGTCTTCACTGGTTATGGGTCTGTTCAAGTTTTCTATTTTTTCCTGTTTGAGTTTTGGAAGTGTGTGAGGGCTTAGGAATTTGTCCATTTCTTCCAGGTTGTCCAGCTTGTTGGCATATAATTTTTCACAGTATTCCCTGATAATTGCTTGCATTTCTGAGGGATTGGTTGTAATAATTCCATTTTAATTCATGATTTTATCTCTTTGGGTCCTCTCCCTTTTCTTTTTGAGAAGCCTGGCTAGAGGTTTATCAATTTTGTTTATTTTTTCAAAAAACAAACTTTTGGTTTCATTGATCTGCTCTACTGTTTTTTTAGATTCTACATTGTTTATTTCTGCTCTGATATTTATTATTTCTCTTCTTCTGCTGTGTCTGGGGTGTCTTAGCTGTTCTGCTTCTATTTCTTTTAGGTGTGCTGTTAGATTTTGTATTTGGGATTTTTCTTGTTTCTTGAGATAGGCCTGGATTGCAATGTATTTTCCTCTCAGGAGTGCCTTCGCTGCACCCCAAAGCATTTGGATTACTGTATTGTCATTTTCATTTATTTCCATATATTTTTAAATTTCTTCTCTAATTGCCTGGTTGACCCATTCATTCTTTAGTAGGGTGTTCTTTAACCTCCATGCTTTTGGAGGTTTTCCAGACTTTTCCCTGTGGTTGATTTCACGTTTCATAGCATTGTGGTATGAAAGTGTGCATGTTATGATCCCACTTCTTTCATACTTATGAAGGGCTGTTTTATGATTCAGTATGTGATCTAAATTGGAGAATGTCCCATGTGCACTAAAGAAGAAAGAATATTCTGTTTCTTTGGGATGCAGAGTTCTAAATATATCTGTCAAGTCCATCTGATCCAATGTATCATTCAGGGCCCTTGTTTCTTTATTGATCCTGTGTCTAGATGATCCATCCATTGTTGTAAGTGGGGTATAAAAGTCCTCTGCAATTACCACATTCTTATCAATAAAGTTGCTTATGTTTGTGATTGTTTTATATATTTGGGACTCCTGTATTCGGCGCATAGACATTTATAATTGTTAGCTCTTCCTGATGGATAGACCCTGTAATTATTATATAATGCCCTTCTTCATCTCTTGTTACAGCCTTTAATTTAAAGTCTAGTTTGTCTGATATAAGTATGGCTACTCTAGCTTTCTTTTAACTTCCAGTAGCATGATACTTCCATCCCCTCACTTTCAATCTGAAGGTATCCTCAGGTTTAAAATGAGTCTCTTGTAGACAACAAATAGATGGGTGTCATTTTTTTTAATCCATTCTGATACCCTATGTCTTTTGTTTGGAGCATTTATTCCATTTACATTCATTGTTATTATTGCAAGATATGGGTTTAGAGTCATTGTGATGTCTGTTGGTTTCATGCTTGCAGTGATGTCTCTCGTACTTTGTGGTCCTTGCAACATTTCACTCAGAGAGTCCCCCTTGGGATCTCTTGTAGGGCTGGTTTAGTGGTGATGAATTCCTTCAGTTACTGTGTTTTAGGAAAACCTTTATCTCTCCTTCTATTCTGAATGACAGACTTGCTGGATAAAGGATTCTTGGCTGCATATTTTTTCTGTTCATCACTTTGAAGACTTCCTGCCATTCCCTTCTGGCCTGCCAAGTTTCAGTAGATAGGTCTGCTCCTACCCTTATGTGTCTACCTGTGTATGTTAGGGCCCTTTTATCCCTAGCTGCTTTCAGAATTCTCTCTTTATCCTTGTATTTTGCTAATTTCCCTATGATATGTCATGCAGAAGATTGATTCAAGTTACGTCTGAAATGAGTTCTCTGTGCCTCTTGGATTTCAATGCCTTTTTCCTTCCCCAGATCAGGGAAGTTCTTAGCTATGATTTGTTCAAGTACACCTTCAGCCCCTTTCTCTCTCTCTTCCTCTTCTGGATTCCTATGATACGGATATTGTTCCGTTTGATTGTATCACTTAGTTCTCTAATTCTCCCCTCAAACTCCTGGATTTTTTTATCTCTCTTTTTCTCAGCTTCCTCTTTTTCCATAATTTTATCTTCTAATTCACCTATTCTCTCCTCTGCCTCTTCAATCTGTGCCATGGCTACCTCCATTTTATTTTGCACCTCATTTATAGCATTTTTTAATTCCTCATGACTATTTTATAGTCCCTTGATCTCTGTAGCAATAGATTCTCTGCTGTCCTCTATGCTTTTTTCAAGCCCAGCGATTAATTTTATGACTATTATTCTAAATTCTTGTTCCATTATATTGCTTAAATCTGTTTTGATCAATTATTTAGCTGTTGCTACTTCCTGGAGTTTCTTTTGAGGAGAATTCTTCTATTTCATCATTTTGGCTAGTCCCTGCGGTAGCTCCAAACTGCAGGGCACTTCCCCTGTGCTGTCCAGAGAAATTTGTCTTGGTGGGCGGGGCCACAGTCAGACTGGTGTGTACCTTATCTTCCCCCCTCCCAGGGGCAGGACTCAGTGTGGAGTGGTGTGGCCCCTGTCTGGGCTGCTTGCATAGCCAGGCTTGTGGTGCTGCTTCTATGGGATCTGACATATTAGCGGGGGTGGACCCTCAAGGTGCACGGGGGTGGGAGGGGCAGACTTAGCTCACTTTGCCCTCGGTGGTCCCCTGCGGGAGGGGCTCTGCAGCACCGGGAGGGAGGAAGGGAGGGAGGCAGATGGGTCAGAGGAAGCACTGGGTGTTTGAGTGGTGCAAACAAGTTCAGTGAACTGGTTCCCTTTGGGGTTTCAGCTGGGGGATGGGAGAGGGAGATGGCACTTCCCAGTGCCTTTGTTCCCTGCCCAGCTGAGCTCTGTCTTCCAGGGCTCAACATCTCTCTCTCCTGGTGTCCTCTCACCCTCCTGCTCTCGGAGCAGAGCTGTTGACCTATAACTTTCCAGATGTTAAGTCCCATTGGCCTCAGAACTCACGCAGTCCGACCCCTCCACTTTTGCAAGCCAGACTCAGGAGCTCTGCCTTGCTGGGTGGGCTGCCCCTCCACCGCCCAGGCTCCCAGCCACCAGTCTGTGTAGCGTGCACCGCCTCTCTGCCCTTCCTGCCCTCTTCCATGGGCCTCTCGTCTACTCTTGGCTCCAGAGAGTCCGTTCTGCTAGTCTTCCAGCGGTTTTCTAGGCCAATGTGGGTGGAATCTAAGCTATCAGCAGGACGAGGTGAGCCCAGTGTCCTCCTACGCCACCATCTACCCTTCCCTCCAATTCTGAGTATCAGTACTGGTTTCAATATTTCTGCATGAAAAGGGCTCAGAGGCAGCAATCTAATTGGAAACTGTAGCCAGGGTCGAAGCTACTTGGGCTAAGAAATTTGTTTGGCGTACCAAAACTACTATTACAAAAAAAAAATTCTTTAAGCTTATTTAGTTGGAGAGAAAGAGAGAGAGTAGGGTAGGGGCAGAGAGACAGGGAGAGAGAAGATTCCAACCTGTCTCCGAGCTGTCAGCACAGAGGATTAACATGGGGATCAAACTCACACACTGAGATCATGTACGTCCGACCCAGAGTCGGGACACTTAACCAACTGAGGCACGCAGGCACCCCAAGAAAACTATTTTTATTTAAAGCATAGGTTCCATCCCAGGGGGTGAGGGTAAGGTGACATGGAGATTATAGAAGGAAGGCTAAATCTTACTCCATCCTGTGCTAGCAAAGGCCTCTAGTCATTACATCTGATCCATTTAGGTTCAAAAGGAAACAAGTAGACATTTTTCAAGGAAACATAAGGGAAGAGCTTCAACCAAAGCAGGCCAGCATGTCAGTGATGCTGCCCAAGGTGCTCCAAGATGTGCTACCCAATGGAAGGATGAGTTCCTTCCAAGGAAGGAAAAGAATGAGTGATTCAAAGACGTTAAAAGGTAGGTCTCTACCTGTAAGGTGTGTTACTGTTTACTTATGTCTTTATTTTCATGAGAGGACTGATTAGGAAAATATCAGAATGTGTGAAACTTACAAGATTTTCCTTGTTTTTTTATAAAGTGAATTTTCTGGGGGTGGGGGGTGGGGAGAAATACAGATATGGTAATAAGCTCCAGGAAAACAAGGCAAACGGAAGGAAACAAAACAAACACCGAAAGAAAATTCCCTGTTGGCACGATTTAAAGGGGTTAGTGAAAATCTTCTTTAATATGCCTTGGGAAGTGGGGAAGTGCAGGGAAAAACTGCTATCTTTGTGAAACAGACTAAAAAAGGCCTTTGAAACTAACACAGGTAGTGAACACAGTACTAGACTCTGAGGAATCACAGGGCAAGCGTCCCTAGAGCAGCATCCACAGTGGGGGCACAGTTACTGTCCCCAGCTCACCTATGTGGACAAATCTCTGTAAATCCCCAATGAAAATTCCTTTGTAGAAGAGATATCTCTTTGTACAAAATATCTTTGTAGAAGAAATGACCCATTGATTTCTAAAAGTGAAAAGAATCTAAGGTTTGTTTTAGTTTCTTCCTTGCAGTGTTAACAAGATGATATTTTTTTTTTTAGTATTTTTTAATGTTTTATTTCTTCTTGAGAGAAAGAAAGAGAGAGAGAGAGCGCAAGTGTGCTCGAGCGGGGGTGCGGCAGAGTGACAGGGAGACAGGATCCAAGGCAGGCTCTGAGCTGACAGCAGAGAGTGAACTCCTGCATTGGGAGATCATGACCTGAGTCTAAGCCAGATCCTTAACCAACTGAGCCAGCCAGGTGCCTCAAGACAAAAATATTTATTATTACCTTGTGTAATAGTTTATTTTTATTAATTGTGATTGTTCTGATTATTATAGTATATTATGTATTAATACATTTATTATATTATTATAGTGTAATAATTATCACATTTCATACATCATTGGGTCTGGGATATAGTATGTTATAAAAAATTGAGAAGTTTTCAGATTTAAAAATTTTTTTTTTAATTTATTTCTGAGAAAGAGAGAGAGACCAGGGGAGGGGCAGAGAGAGAGGGAGACAGAAGATCCGAAGCAGGTTCTGTGCTGACAGCAGAGAGCATGCGGTGTGGGGCTCAAACCCACAAACTGTGAGGTCATGACCTGAGCTGAAATTGAACGCTTAACCAACCAGGCACCCCAGAACTTTTCACTTTTTGTTTGAAGGTGAGAAGAGAGGTCTGTCTTTGCAAAGTGAATAAGCTAAGATCTACATTTCACGACTGGCCCCATGAACAAATTTGTTATAAATCATGGGAAGGTTGTGCTGCTGCAAATACATTTTTGAAACAACTGAACCAAGCACCACTATTTTCAGGTTTTAATGAGGCAGCAATAAAATATAATTTATTAATACATGAAATTCCTATACTGAAAAATGGAATAAAAAGGCCTTCCCTTCTGATGGAATCCTTCAATGCATTTCCTCCATTTTTGAAATTATTTAACAGAGCTTTGTATATTTCCTTGACTAAATTCTTAGGGCCAATGATACATGATCTTAGGTAAAGAATGTGATATGGTTTACAACACTTTATCCTAAGAGAATCACACTGGTGGTCAATAAAGTGATTGCAGGTGGTAAATAAAAAAAAAAATTAAAGTTAATAGTCAATGCAATTCAGGGAGCTTGTGTGGCTCGGTTGGTAAAGTGTCTGACTCTTGAATTTGACTCAGGTCATGATTTTACAGCTCATGAGTTTAAGCCCCATATTGGACTCTGTGCTGACAGTGCAGAGCCTGTTTGGAATTCTCTCTTTTCCTCTCTGCCCTCTCCTGCTCACATGCATGTGTTTCTTCTCTCTCTTTCTCTCTCTCTCAAAATAAATAAACTTAAAAAAAAATAAAGTATGCTGCTTCACTTTTATTGAGGTATAATTGATAAGTAAAATTGTAATACAATTAAAGTATACAACATGATGATTTAATCTACATACACACTGTGAAAGGATTTCTACCAAGTTAATTAACACATCTGTCATTTCACATATTACCTTTTTCTTTTCCTTTCTTCTTTCTTTCTTTCTTTCTTTCTTTCTTTCTTTCTTTCTTTCTTTCTTTCTTTCTTTCTTTCTTTTCCTTGTGAATACTGAAGTTCTAGTTTCACAACCAATTTCAATTATACAATGCAGTGTTATCAACTCTCACCCGACATTTTACATGAGATCTTCTGACCTTATTCATCTTGTAACTAAAAAACTGAATCCTTTTACTTGCCTCTTTGAATTTCCCCCACTCCCTCAGCCCACTGGCAACCACCATTCTACTCTCTTTTTCTATAAGTCTGACTTTTCTTTGTTCCTTGTTTGTTTGTTTTAATTCCACATGGAATTAATACCACACTGTATTTGTCTTTGCCTGGTTTATTTCACTTAGCATAATGTGCCCTTGTTTTATCCATAGGGAGCAAATGACAAGATTTCATCTTTTTTTTAAGGCTGAAGATTTCATTATTAATATAAATACAAGGAGAATATGTACTTTTACATTTTAGAAAACATTACGTCTTCTTTATACATTCATCTCCTATTGGAAGTTTACTTTCAGGGCTATGACGAACAATGCTGCAAAGAACATGGGAATACAGATATCTCCTTGATCTAATGATTTAGTTTACTTTGGACATATACTCAGAGTTGGGATTGCAGGTTCAAATGGTAGTTCTATTTTTAATTTCTTGAGGAACCTCCATACTGTTTTCCACAGTGGCTGCACCAATTTACATTCCCACCAACAGCATGCAAGGGGTCCTTTTCTCCACATCCTCACCAACACTTGTTAATTCTTTTCTTTTTGATAATTCTAACAGGTGTGAGATGACTCTCTTTGTGGTTTTTATTTGCATTTTCCTGATAATTAGTGATGTTGAGCATCTTTTCATAGGCTTGTTGGCCATTGGTATGTCTTCTCCACGGAACAGTTTAATTGGGTCCTTTGCTCATTTTTTTTTTTAGAAAAAAAATTTTAAGTTTATTTTGAGAGAGAGAGAGAGAACACACAAGTGGAGGGAGGGGCAGAGAGAGAAGTGGGGATAGAGAATCCCAAGCAGGCTCTGTACACAGAGTCCAAAGGCTCAACACAGAGCCCAAAGTAGGGCTTGTACCCATGAACTGTGAGATCATGACCTGAGCCAAAATCAAGAGTTGAACACTTAACCAACTGAGCCACCCAGGTGCCCCTCCTTTGATCATTTTTTAATTTGGTTATTTTATTTTTGTTATTAAGCTGTATGAGTTTCTTGTATATTTTGAATATACTTCACTGGTTATGTAATTGGAAAATATTTTCTTCCATTCCGTAAGTTGCTTTTTCATCTTGTTGATGGTTTCCTTTGGTATGCAGAAGTTTTTTAGTTTGATATAGTCTTACTTATTTTTTGCTTTTTTGCTTTGCCAAGAATATTCGCTACAAAAAATAGAAGGTGAATATGGAGGAAGAAAAGAAGAAAGAGCAATGAGCTTCACACTTTTGGGAGGATCCTCCTCCTGTTTTTAGACTATTATAAAGTTATAGCAACTCAGAAATGCAATACTGCTACATGGTCTGTGGTAATGTCACATAGACTAAGTGAAAGAACAAATGCCCAGAAATATACTTCTGGGGATTTGACATGATAAATCAGTAAGGGCAAAGAATGAATGGTTTTTGATAATTTGCTATCAATATGGAAAAATCAGAATAGTTAATCCTTACTTTGTATGACAGACAAAAGTAAATTTTTACTAATTAAAATTTTAAATGTGAAAGTCTTTAACACTTCTAGAAAAAAATAGGGTAAAATATACTGGGGTGGAAAACATATGTTAAATACAAACAGCAAAACTTGAGCAATTTTAGAAGAACATGGTATCATTTTATGACTTTGCAATATAAGTGAAATTCTCTAACAAGACTCAAAAACACAAAGCCTAAAGTAAAATGCTGATAAATTCTACTAAAAGTTACAAGATTTACTACATGAACAATGTTAAAAACAACCAAAAGAACAAACAGAAATATTTTCAAAGTTTATATCTTATAAAATACAAGTATTCAAATATAATAAACAAAATCTAATATAAATCAATATATAAGAGACTAATAACCCAGTAGAGAAATGTAAGTTATGTAAATAAGTTTAGTTAATGAGAAAACCTAAAGGCCAATGAGTATTTGTAATCATGGAAATAGTGATTATAACATTACTTAGAGGGGCGTCTGAGTGGCTCAGTCAGTTAAATGCCCTGCTTTAGCTCAGGTCATGATCTCATGGTTCCTAAATTCAAGCCCCACATCAGGCATCAGGCTCCGCTGTCAGTGCTGAGCCAGCTTAAGATTCTCTGTCTCCTTCTCTCTCTCTGCCCCTCCTCTGCTCTTGCACACACACTCTCTCTCTCAAAAATAAATAAACATTAAAAATAAAAAACACTACTGGGGTGCCTCGTTGACTCAGCTGGTTAAGCTCAGGTCACAATTTTGCAGTCTGTATGTTGGAACCATGCATCTGTCTGGCTCTGTGCTGACAGCTCAGAGCCTGGAGCCTGCTTCAGACTCTGTGTCTCTCTCTGCCCCTCCCCTGCTCAAGCCTCTGTCTCTGTCTCTCTCCCTTTTTCTCTCAAAAGTAAATAAACATTTTTAAAAAATTAAAAAGAAAAACCATTACTTACATACCACTTTAATATCCTTAGTAACAATACTAGAAAAACCGTAACCACCAATGAGTGAATATACAAATAAGTTGTTCTATGTCTTTATAATGGGATGCCCTTTATATTCTATAATGGAGTACTTTCCAGCAGTAAAAATGTATGAACTTTAACCAGAAGTTCTATAATGCATAATGTTGTAAGAAAAACTATTTTGCACAATCAATGCGTATGACTCTAATCAGGCAGCATTCAAATCAGTTATGTCCATTATGTACAAATGTATACATATGCAGAAAATATAGAAAATACATTACAAAAATAAACATCAAATTAACGATTTTGTTTATGTCCAGGTACCGAGGACGAGACAAAGGAGAGTGGGACTAGTCAGATTTGGACAGCGGTTGTAAATTGTATTTGTGACATTCTATTAGCAAAAGTTTTATAAAAATTTTAGATCAGATACAGTAAAATATTTGCTTTGTTAAAGTCAGGCAAGGGATAGAAAGGTGTGAGTTATCTCACCATCTGCAATTTGAGTATGATTGAAATATTCCATTAGGTCACAAGAAGGAAAAGTTAAAGGGAGGGCTCACACTCTTCACCACACCCAGATAAAGTTCAGGTGCATTATGCAGGCAGAGAGAAGAGACTTTCCCACAGGCTTCAGGATATGCCTTCTCAGGTCTCATGAGCACAAGCCAGACCGTGTGCATTAACCAATCACAATGGACAACGGGTTGGAAAAAAAAAAAAAGACAAGGGATGAAGAAGTGGGATCTGTTAGGAATGTTCTATGATGGATAGACTGATAAATAAAAGTACAAGTCATGAGAAGGCTTTTCTGTATTTCAATGGCCAGTTCTAAGGAGTCAAAGCCAAGCCAAGTAATTGCTGACACTTGAGAACAAAGCTATCCTTAACTGTGATGAGACACCTCTTAAATTTTCACAGTAGCTACCAGTGCCCTGCAATGGGGCTCTCAACCAGAAAAAGTGCTTACAAAAGATAACATTTTGACAGGAAATACATTGGGTGGTTTTTAAAGATGGAAACAGTAAGAGTTGATTTAAGTTACAAAGCTAAATTCTTCTAATTAGGACTACCATTAAGATAAAGCAATATTAGGGACCCAGAACCTTTTTAAGTATTCATATGAAAGAAAGACATTAATTGATGGAAAAAAAAGTGCTTAAAGGAGAATCCCAAGTTCATGTGAAGACTCTGAGAATAAAGTGACTTCTCAAGTTAGTAATTAAAGAAGGAAATTCCCAAGGAGGTATCTTAAGGTTTTGGTGTCAAAGAGGTTATCGTTAATTACTTCATGCTATTCCAGAAAATACAGACATCTAGAAGTTACATGGGAGACATGTTAATAAAATACTAATATTTTGAGGGGGCGCCTGGGTGGCGCAGTCGGTTGGGCATCCGACTTCAGCCAGGTCACGATCTCGCGGTCCGGGAGTTCAAGCCCCGCGTCAGGCTCTGGGCTGATGGCTCAGAGCCTGGAGCCTGTTTCCGATTCTGTGTCTCCCTCTCTCTCTGCCCCTCCCCCGTTCATGCTCTGTCTCTCTCTGTCCCAAAAATAAATAAACGTTGAAAAAAAAATTTAAAAAAAAATACTAATATTTTGAGTGTAACAAAATATTTTCATGTGTCATAAAATAATAACCATTATTGCGAAAATCCAAAGTTAATTATTGGCTGAGATAGAGAATTTACAGTGTCATTAAAAAAAAAATGCTCCTCTAAGGATGAATCACGTAGAGAGTGGGCAGCAAAGAAAAAGGAAAGAAATAATGTGCAGACCTGTTTTATGTCAAATTGCTTCTGAAATAAACCACTGCAAAAGATCATAGTTCCATTATTCACAAAAGCCTGTCTTCTTAATGTCACAAATAGTAAAAAAAAAAAAATCTTCTTTATTCTGATTCATATGCTTCATATAGATGTAATATATCAGTGGATGCAATATATGTCAAAACAAAACAGAAACAAATTGGCTGGTCCTGAATATAGCATTTTACAACTTGGTCACTTCAACTGTCAATTTAGTCAAGACTATTTACCAAGCATTCACCACACAGAATACTGCTCTAAGAGTTATTCTGCATTCCATTGCCCGGGCCTACAAATATATTTTTCACATTAATAAGTAGACTATTTTTTATACAAAATTTATGTTTGAAAGAGAGTGCTTTGGAAGCAGCATATAAACTTCAACCAAGGAAAGTGAATGCTACCAAAATTTATGGAAGAATGGTATGACATCATCATTACATATGACAAAATGATAACAAAGTATAATGCTTGGATGATGCTGGTGTATCTTCTTGGTTGTCCAAAACACCATATAAAGATTTAAGCTATGGTACTGCATAAGAAACAAAGGCTCTGATGGCAATCCTGGGATTTTTCTCTTTTACACATCAAATGGGGACATAAGCTGTACTTGCAAAGCTGTTTTACAGTGTCGTTTGGGAAATACACCATTCTAAAACTCACACTTTATTTTTCCTTTTAAAGATTCAAGGTAAGAAATTCCAAATCCTTCCATGCAAGTATATTTACCACACTATTCATCTCTATGGGTTTACTATTTTTACTTTATTTTATTTTAGTTAGAGAGAGAGAGGGAGGGAGAGGGTGTAAACAGGGGGAGGGGCAGAGGGACAGAGAGAGAGAGAGAATCTTAGGCAGGCTCCACACCCAGCATGGAGCCTGTTGCAGGGCTTGGTCTCACAATCAGGAGATCATGACCTGAGCCGAAATCAGGAATTGGATGCTTAATTTACTGAGGCACCCAGGTGCCCCAACTTTACTATTTTAAAATCACTTTTACCCTGATATTATATAGCAATTTCTATAATCCTGAAAATTAAAAGCATCCAACATAACTTATAAACCCAAGACACTTAGACCATCCATGGGATTATAGCACAAAAGGGAGAGAGGGAGTCATTGTACAGATAATTAAAAAACAAAAGAAAACAAATGCATACACAAACTACTTCACTGTATCTCCCAAAACAAGTACTGTATTTATTAAATTAACTAAATGAAATTCATATTTTACTCTATAATGTGCAGAAAATTCTCAGAATACTGTAAAAAAGAGATATATTGTCTACTTGTTATAAATCAATCCTGGGCTATAACCATTTATAAAAATATTTATACAGCCTTTAATACAATGATTGTGGCAGGAGAAGAAGAGATATATTCTCTGCTAATGAAGAACTTACTATAAAAAAATATAATACTATAAGTGAGAATAGTTTGAAATACTATCAGATTAAATCTAAAGAATACAAAATAGGTAACAGATGAAGATCAGAGAAGCTTTTTCCTTTTTTTAATATATTTTTTAAGTTTTTATTTTTGAGAGAGAAAGTGTGAATGGGGAAGGAAGGGGCAGGGAGAGAGGGAGACACAGAATCTGAAGCAGGTTCCGTGCAGTCTGTGCAAAGCCCCAGTGTGGGCCTTAAACCCATGAACTGTGAGATCATGACCTGCGCTGAAGTCGGATGCTCAAATGACTGACCCACCCAGGTACCCCAGAGAAGCTTTCTTTGTGGTGCACTACTATAAACCAGAATGGTGATGAATAATTATGAATATGCATTTATTTATATTCATATTTGTTCACAGTAATAATAATAATGCCTAAACTTTATTGGATGTTCCTGGTGAGTCTGGCACTTGAATTCACAGTCAAGGTCTCCTTGGACTTTCACTAAACTATTTAAAAATTTTTCCTTCTCCATTTCACACTTACATAAACTGGAACTTGGGGAGGTCACATATCTAGAAGCAACCTCACAGTGGTATAAACCCAGATCGATCTGATCTCAAGTTCCCCATCACAGTTCTAGTATCATTGTTAGTTGCTAAGGATTCTATACATGTAGCTACTTCTTATAAGTCAGCAGCTTTCTGAAGAAAGCAACATTTTCTAAAACTTTAATGTAGAACCAGTCTTTACAAAATGAACATAAAATATCCATAAGCCATCCTCCTGGATGGCTCGGTCAGTTAAGGGCCTGACTTTTGACTTCATCTTAGGTCATGATCCCAGGGTTGTAAGACAGAGCCCCGCGTGGGGCTCTGTGCTGAGCACAGAGTCTGCTTAAGATTCTCTCTTTCATTCTCTCTCTCTCTCCCCTTCTGCCCCTCCCCTCTCAAAAATAAACACCGAAAAATACTAACAGTAATTAGAGATTAAGTATAAACTGAAATCTTTAGTAAGAAACTCTTACTGGCAAAAGACTTACAGAAAACAGGTAAACAAGGCAAACCGCTCTCAAGAGGCTATTTCTTAGGGGGACAAGTCAAGCGCACAAGTGACTTCAGTACACAAGTCTGCAAGGATGCAGCTGGGCACAACTTGCCACAGGCTCTCAGAGGCAGAGGAGTAAAAGAGAAAGAATCAAGAATCTGAGCTGGATCTGGAGGGATCCAGCTGAGAAGAGGTTGAGGAATGAGGCCCTGGTAAGAGAGCATCTGATAGCATCACTTATCTTTTGTTTCTTTTCTGCTGAGGGGGGTACATATTCTTACAGTGCTTTCTGAAAATCATGTCTTAGATGGGGAACAAAACACAAGCTGAAATAGGAGTGCAGGTATCTCTTAAAATGTTGCCACAAGTGTAGATATTCTATTAAGTGTTCTTATCACAAAAAATAATGGTATAAAAAGAGGGCAGGAGAAAACTTTCAGAGGTGATGGATATGTTTACGGCACTGCTTGTGATGATTACCTCAGAGGTGTGGAGAAAACCCTAAATCAACAAGGAGGATAAAATAAACATGTGCAGCTTTCTGTATGCTAATCATATCTCCATGAAATGTTAAAAAAAAAACCCACATATGAGCTGAAGATTCTAGATAAAAGGATTAAAAAAATTAAATAAATCAACTATGAACCACAGAAATGCTTTCAGTAGAAAAGGAAGGCAGGGAGGGTGACCATCATACATATAAAGCGAAGCTATTCTCTGTTCTAAGTTCCTTTCTTGGCAGGCAAATTCAAAGCCCAGTCTCTTTTGAGTTGTGGCCTTTTGACCAGATAGTCTAAAGATCACTGGCCAAAATCCACAGCCTCAGATTAAGCCTGTGAGAAAAGGCAACAAAGTGTGCATCGAGTTGGACATTTCTATACATTGAGAATTTATAGGTACGATCATTGTGGTGGGCTAGGTTATACCAAAAATTATTAGATCCTAATCTCGGGGAAGTAGGTGGAGGTGTTCTGGTTAAAGACAATCACTTCTGGAAAGGTGTTAAAGTAGGAGCCAATAAGGAACACTCAGAAAATTAGGCTTCATCCAGGTTAAGAGGAATACACATTTTTAATATACATTTCACGAAGTGTCTTTAAATTAAATAGAAAAAACCCTTAAAAACCAGGCTAATGAGCTTAATTTTTATTCTTTATTAAAATAAAAAGCTTACTCATGTAATCCTTATAATACTCATCTAAAGTGGGTTTTATTATTATCATCCCTATTTTACTGAAGATAAAGCTGAAGCCCAGAGAGGCTAAGTAATCTAAGGTCACATTGCCAGAAAATGGTAGAGCCAGGAATCTAATCTAGGAAGTTTACTAGGACTTTTCTCCTATTATTTTTTTAAAACAAAGAAATAAAGGGGTGCCTGAGTGGTTCAGTCGGTTAGGTGTCAGACAGTGTCCCAGTTCATGATCCCGCACTTTATGGGTTCAAGCCCCATGTCAGGCTCTATGCTGAAAGCTCAGAGCCTGGAGCCTGCTTCAGATTCTGTGCCTCCCTCTCTCTTTGCCCCTCCCCTGCTTGCACTCTGTCTCTCTGGCTCCCAAATGTAAATAAATACTAAAAAACATATTTAAAACAAAGAAATAAGGGAGAATGAGAGATGGATACCTTAATCCCAGATCAAGAGTCATTACACGTATTATAGTTCAAGATTACGGTGGTGCAGAAGCTTTTTATCTTGATGAGGTCCCAAAAGTTCATTTTTGTTTTTAATTCCCTTACCTTTGGAGATGTGTCGAATTATGGAACGAGCCTAACTGTCCATCAGCTGACGAAAGGATACAGATGTGGTTTATACATACAATGGAATACTACTTGGCAACAAGAAAGAATGAAATGTTGCCATTGGCAGCAACGCGGATGGAACTGGAGGGTATTATGCTGAGTGAAATAAGTCAGGCAGAGAAGGACAGACACCATATGTTTTCACTCATATGTGAACCCTGAGAAACTTAACAGAAGACCATGGGGGAGGGAAAGGGGGAAAATAAAGTTACAGAGAGGGAAGAAGGCAAACCATAAGATACTCTTAAATAATGAGAACAATCTGAGGGGTGATGGGGGGCAGGAGAGAGGGGAAACTGGGTGATGGGCACTGAGGGGGGCACCTGTTGGGATGAGCACTGGGTGTTTTATGGAAACCAAGTTGACAATAAATTATATAAATAAATAAATAACACACTGCCAGGCTTGTGGTGCTGCTTCAATGGGTTCTGGCGTATTAGCAATGGAATACTACGTGGCAATGAGAAAGAATGAAATATGGCCTTTTGTCGCAACGTGGATGGAACTGGAGAGTGTGATGCTAAGTGAAATAAGCCATACAGAGAAAGACAAATACCGTATGTTTTCACTCTTAATGTGGATCCTGAGAAACTTAACAGAAGACCATGGGGGAGGGGAAGGGGGGAAAAAGTTACAGAGAGGAAGGGTGGCAAACCTTAAGAGACTCTTAAAGACTGAGAATAAACTGAGGGTTGATGGGGGTGGGAGGGAGGGGAAAGTGGGTGATGGGGATTGAGGAGGGCACCTGTTGGGATGAGCACTGGGTGCTGTATGGAAACCAATTTGACAATAAATTTCATATTAAAAATAAATAAATAAAAATAAAAAAGAAAATCTACTTCTGTATTTTATTTCTCTATGTAGAGAGTAAATTCCAGGATAATAGGGATCCCAGAACTGAAGGTAATCTGTTAACAAGTACCCGAAACACATATGCTCAGCTGGAAACACTACCTTGATGTGTTGAATAACACAGCTGACATTCTTAATGGAATGTAAATATTAGGGGAGAGAAACAAAAATTAAGCTTTATTTTTAACTGAACAGAAAAATCCTCTTCCTTCATTCTCCTAAATCAGCGCAATTTTCTTACACTATTGTGTAGTGATGTGTGGTGCTTTTTTTATTGACTTAAAATTTGATTAATAAAAAATTAGGCTCACTTCACTAAGAAAATGTACTTCCCTCAAGCCCAGAAGTAAAATTGACATGTCTGCCTTGTTCTTATTTAGCTTTTGGAAGTCAATTGATTTTTAGACTGTTTTAACAGTTGAACTTTTCATTTCCCATGGGGGGAAGGTAAATACATGGCTGTTTTATTTTACAAAATACTTTTGAAAGACTGAGGACAACAGGGGAGCCAATCTGGTGAGGTGGAAAAGCTAGGAACATGGATTCCAAGGAGACCTGTTTCAGTCCCACCCTGTCCTGATCACGATGGACATGACCTCATGTCTCTGAGTCTTGGTTCCTGTAGCATACTATCTGTCTCACAGGATCACTGGGAGGATTAAATAATATAACATGACAGTTGCTTCCAGAGGACCTTCTAAAAAGTATGCTCTTAACAAACACTGATGGCTGCTATTTTGGAAGAAAGTACCTTCATTTTATTATTATTATTTTTTGAAGGAGAGACACACACACAGACTGAAAGCAGGGGAGGGGCAGAGAGAAAGGGAGACAGAGAATCCAAAGCAGGCTCCAGGCTCTGAGCTGTCAGCACAGAGCCTGACACAGAGCTCAAACACATGAACTGTCAGATCATGGCCCGAGCTTGAAGTGGGACACTTAGCTGACTGAGCCACCCAGGTGCCCCAAAAGTAGCTTCATTCTAAACATGTGATTTGAATCAGAAGTCAGAACTATTGCTCCTGGTTGTGTAATTGCTAAATTTTGATCATAGGCTATTCATAACTCATCAAAAAGACATTTTACTCCATTGTAAAATGCAGAGAATTTATTATGTGACTGTCTAAACAAAATTGCACAACCATCAAATCAGACACTACATGTTGAGTAGAAAAAGCAATATAAACACAGTAAAACAAATTCCAAATAGCATTCATAAAATACTTTTTAAAAACTCAAGAGTAAGAGTAAGAAAAAAAATTCAGCAATTAACTTTTCTATTAATCAACTATGATACATTTCAAGGAGCAAATTATTACTGTGCATTTAATTAGAATTTTAAAGCTATTGCATGACCTCTAAGATTCTTTCTGATTCTTGAATTTTATAATTTTTGATATCATCCTGTAAAAACTGCTTACCCAGACTCTAAATCAGAACTCAAAAAAGTGAAGACATTGTATGTGTGGAATTCAGGCAATGCCCCTCAAAAATAAAATCTTCAGCACCTGGGTGGCTCTATCGTTGAGTGTCTGACTCTTGATTTGGCTCAGGTCATGATCCCAGGTTCATAGAATTGAGCACCACATCGGGCTCTTCAGTGAGCATGAAGCCTGCTTAGGATTTCCTCTCTCTCTCTCTCTCTCTCTCAAAAAGAAAAAAAAATGAATAAACTCTTTATCTATGTCCTAGATGCTCCTTAATTCGCTAGCCTCAACTCCTATCACATTCTACGTTATCCTATAATTTATAATTAATTGCTTGGGACATTGTGTCTCTATTCAAGGGCTTTTCCCTCTGCCTAGAAGACCTCCCTTTCTATGACCTTGTATCAGGGCACTGCACTTACTGTGTGAAAAGGCCTATTTGCATGCCTTCTTTCCCTTAGGTATGTTACTGAACAGGGAGGACCTGGTACATTTTAGCATCTCCATTGTAGCAAACAGTGCTTGACCCACAACAGATATTTAATGTGTTACACTTGGCCAATAAAAAAGAGTCAAGACAATTTCTGAAACTTCCAACAAATCCCTCAAATACCTGGGACATCCTGAATCAAATGCCTACGTGTTTACAACTGCTGCATCAGGGCAGCTGAGAATGTGCCCTAACACTGACGACCAGAGGGTAGGCCTAGAGTCAGGGTGCCTGGCGTTTAGGAGGCAGTCACCAAGCAACAAACCGCATAATTCTGAAGCATCTACCAATGTCTGGGGTTTCCTTTGTGTCAGGCAGCTCATCTTAGCTTTGGCAGAACAACAGGACCAAATCTCATGAGGTTTACAAACAATTTCAATGCCATTCTTGACACAGTTACTTCATCCTGGACCTGGTTGTTTTATTTTTAGCTCTGTTTCTGGTCATATTCACAAGGAAAATTCCCAATTCCTCAATACAAATACCAAAATGTATGCACTTAAGAGGGACAGTATAAAAGTCTCTTCTTGTGAGTTGTCCTAACCCGTGCCATGTTTCATAAAATACCTCCAGGAGACAAACGTGACTCATTGCTTCCTACCTGGTTTGCCAGGCTGTGGCAATTTTTAGAACCCTCAGATGGAGTGGCAGATTGTATTTTCTGCAAAGGCAGACACACACACACACACTCACACACACACACACACACACACACCTTCCCACACACTTCCATTAAAATGTGATGGCAATCCTCCAATGAAATGAGGTGAGGTCTATGTTCTCTCCTCCTAAACTCTGGGTGGACCTTTATAACTGCCTCAATCAATAATTTTTTAGAAGAAGCAAGGCTATGTGACTTCGGAGGCTGAGTAATAAAAAGCAAAATGACCTCAGATAGGCCCACCTTCTAACTTGAGACACTTGCTCCTGGAACACAGCCACTATGTTGTGAGGAATCCCTGGCTAGATGAAGAGGCCCCATGTGGACATTCCAATCAATAGCCATAGCAAAAGCTACCACCAGATCTGTGACTGAATGTAAACATAATCCCAACCTCCAGCATTTGAGTCTTCTAGCTGAGACCCACAGAAACCATGACAGATAATGGATGATTATTGCTGTTTGAAGCCACCAAGTTTTGGAATGATTTGTTATGAGGCAATGAATAATCAAAATAGACTTGGCAGGCTGCCTAGTCTTTGGAAAATCAATTTGGAACTAGATTTAAGTCAGTCTGAGACCTCATACTCTTTGGGCACTTTTTCTTTTCTTTTTTTATTGAAAGACTATCTGCAAATAACCATTCTGAGTTTCACATTCCTGTAACAGATATTACCATTATGGAAGACATAAGAAAATCATTCAGAAAATGCTAACTTAAGTGATAGAAGATTCCAGATTGCTTTTTAAAGCCATCTACAATCTTTCCCTATGTTTTTAACTCTATTTCTCCAACAAGGTTTGCAGAGTAAAGGTTTTATGTTTTTTTTAATTTTATTAATATTTATCTTTGAGAGAGAGGCAGAGAGAGAGAGGGAGCAAGAGAAAGGGAGCGAGTGAGTGTGGGGGCAGGGGAGGAGCAGAGAGAGAGGGAGATACGGAATCTGAAGCAGGCTCCAGGCTCTGAGCCATCAGCACAGAGCCCGATGCGGGGCTTGAACTCATGAACCACGAGATCATGACCTGAGCCAAAGTCAGATGCTTAACTGACTGAGCCACCCAGGTGCCCCGAAGAGCATAGTTTTGTTACTGTTGTTTTTTTGTAAACGTATTTCTTTTTGTGTGAAATGACATGTGAATTCTCTTTGGCAGAAAATGTACAACACTGTAAACTCCAGACACCTCTACTCCATAGTTTCTCACAATGAAGTCTTCATGCATTTGTTTGAATTTACGTTTACCTATATAAACCCTTGCCTCTATTAAAATTGACTCATAAAAATACTCCTCTGAAATAAGCTTTCATTCACTCAGTTTTTGTTCTTAGAATTCTCTCCCACTTCTCCTTAAACCTATGGCTCATCTTAAGCCCTTTGCAACCCAGTCACCCACCATCTACAGATATTCTACAGGTGTTCACAGAACACTCCCCCTTGGAAGATCTCACTCCAATCTGCTAAATAACACACTGCTCACATCAAAATAAGCCCATCTCCTTCCTGGACTATCATG
This sequence comes from Lynx canadensis, assembly GCF_007474595.2. Taxonomy (NCBI): domain Eukaryota; kingdom Metazoa; phylum Chordata; class Mammalia; order Carnivora; family Felidae; genus Lynx; species Lynx canadensis. Next base: position 98,903,726 of record NC_044303.2, on the reverse strand, counting down.
TGCTTTTTCATACATAATGCAGTGTTCCTATCCATTGAAATGAGGCTAAAAGTTTCATCTAGCTCCTAAGGTTGCTGTGAGAATTCATTAAAAATATAAGTGTTTACTAGGTCCAGGTTTACACATAATTATTATGATATATACATCTTCTTTTCACAATGGTATTCAAGACATTTACAGCAGGTTCTTTGTCTCACACTGTCACTGTGTCCAGCCAATTACATCATATTCATTGTACGTGATAATCTGTACTTGCAGTAGGTCAGGATATTAAACCTTGAAATTTCTTACTGACATTAATCGTATTCAAATTTTAGGGGTGCCCACAATTTACAACATAGACATAAAAGCAGAAAAATGATCCTCTTCTAATATTTCGTGTAGAATTTACTAATTTTGACAAAACACATGCAAATTCAGGAAGCCAAGTTATGACCAGAACTTCATCTGCTAAGACAGAATTTCATTGAACAGTCTCTTTCCCAAAAAAGTTGTGGCCCTTTCTCTCAGTTTAAAGAGGTACAAGGCACCTCCCCGCCCCACCCCTACCCCACCCCCAGAAAGCTTTGGCCATCTCTCTTTCTCCATGCAAAAGGACTGATGTCAATGAATAATTTTGATAATCAGGTCCAGCTTGGGATTTAGAATAGAGTAATAAATGCTCTGACAGAAGCCTAAGTAGCCTGAAGGTGATAAGGGATAACTTAAAATAAAAAGGTGATGAACACAGCATGCCCTTTGTGGAAAAAGTAAATCTCCATTTGAATATTTCTGATTTGTATTGTTAAAAGGAAGATTAAGGAAGAGTTTAAAAAAAATAAAACAGGTATTATAGTTGTGGAAAAGAAGCTCATTAGCTTTCTAAGATTTTAGGAAAAAAATAACACTGAGGTGCTTTATCTTAAAAATCAGTGATACACAGCACAGCAGCAATAGTTAATAATACTGTATCACATATTTAAAAGTTACCAAGAGAGTAGATGTTAGAAGTTTTCATCACGAGAAAAAAAAAAATTCTGTAACTCTGTGTGGTGATGGATGTTAACTAGACTTATTTTGGTAATCATTTAGCAATATATACAAATACTGAATCTGAATCATTATGTTGTATGCCTGAAGCTAATATAATACTGTATGTCAATTATACTTAAATTAAAACAATGATATACAATTTATTGCAAGGAAAGTCACAGTGTCAGGCGGAAAAGGGTATAATACACCATCTCTAAAATAAATATTCTGTCAAGGACCAACTATTTAAAAAGTTTCCTATAAAATGGATATTCAGAGGAGGCTATTAATCCCAAATTGGGAAAAAGGTCTATGAATACTGATGTTCATACTTGTATTATGTATCACAGCAAACAAATGAATGTCCCCAGATAGAAATACAGTTAATTAAATTATGGCTCATTTTCTTAATGTGGTATTATACAACACTAAATTGCTTACAAAGATTTATAGCACCACAGAAAATACTGAAAGCATAATGTTTAGTGAGAAAATAATGAAAGCACATATATCAAAGGACCACAATCAAGCAAATGTATGCACAGCATAAGAACTGGTATGGGCAACAGAAGAGGTTCCTTAGATGTGGGTGTCTAGCTGACTTTTTTCTTTCACATTTCCTGTTATTTTACCTAATATATGATAATGGAAGATAATATCTTTCATAATAGAATATTTTATTTATTCATTTTTATTCTAGAGAGAAAGAGTGTGTGAGTGGGGGAGACAGACAGAGGAAGAGACAGAGAGAATTAAGCAGGCTCCTTGCCCAGCATGGAGCATGACACGGGGCACCATCCCACAACCATGGGATCAGGACCTGAGCCGAAATTAAGACTCGGACACTTCACTGACTACGACACCCAGGCACCCCAATAATGAAATATTGTTAAATTAAGCTGGTCTTTATTATCCTGTCTTCTTCCTTTCTCCTCATTCTTTCTTTTTTTCATTCACAAATTAGCATACCATTTAAGGGTTTGGTCTCCAGATTCCAAAAGAACTGGCTTTAAGTTACATCCCAGGGGCACTTGGGTGGCTCAGGTGGTTAAGAGCCCAACTTCAGCTCAGGTCACAATCTCACAACTCGTGAGTTCGAGCCCCGCGTTAGGCTCTGTGCTGACAGCTCAGAGCCTGGAGCCTGCTTCAGATTCTGTGTCCCCCCCCCCCTCTGCCCCTCCCCACTCATGCTCTGTCTGTCTTAAAAATACATAAAAACATTAAAAAAAATTTTTTAAAAGTTACATCCCAGCCACTTTATAATAGTGTAAATTTCTGTGAGTTAGTAACTCCTTAAGTTTCTGCATCTGTAAAAATTTGTATAATAATAGCATCTCCACTGCTGCTGGAGAATTAAATAAGAGAAATATAGCTCTCAGCATTGTTCCTGCCACATGGCCATTACTCAATAAATGAGGGTTGCTACTTTGTACTGTATGGCCTGCCACTCCCCCTTGTGTGTCCTTCTTTACCCCCTTAACAGAAATCCAGCATTGTTAACAGAGGAAGAAACACAGCAAACATTACCAAACTAAACATCTGTGTGTTGTTTAATGTTGCACTGGCTTGTGCAAGGTTTGCAAAAGTCCCAGAAAGCAATGATCATGCAATGGTATTTCCCAAAAATCCCAGGAAGATGTCAATGTTGCAAAACAGAAGAAACACACACAACTAAAAATTATCTTGGAGAACACATTGGTGTTATTTCTTTGCTCCCATTTTATTTCCTCAAAGCTGAACTAATGTGCTAATCAAGTTACTGTCCACAGGGAGGATGGATGGGCTAAGGTCATCCTCTAGACCTCAATAAAACAGTGCCTCTTAAGCTTCTACATTTTTCAGAGTTTATAGCCTTTGCTTACTGAGGTTTCATATGCTACTGCCTTCTCAATATGAACACCGCAGGGCTTTAAACAGGACATTTGAGATGAAAATATAAGAATGTTCTGGTTTGGATTTCTTTGTTAAAATTTCAAAGTAAATTCTTGGAACACATATTGCTTTTGTCTGTACACATTGCTATATATAGTTATACATGAATCATATTAGTGTGAACCCACAAGGATATGCAATTATTCACCTGTTCTGAACCATTTCCTGGAATTCACCCATGCTTTAAAAAAAGCTGTCAGTATGAGAAAACCAAATATTTAAAAAATTCATTTCTGTATTAGTCAGGGTTCTCTAGGGAAATGGAACAAATGGATGCATAGAAAGACAGAAACAAAGAGATAGATTATAAGGGGTTGGCTTAGGAGTTGATAGAAGCCAAAAAGTCCCAAGAGCTGTGGTCAGCAAGCTGGTGATCCACGAAATCCGACAGGGTTCGTCTATTCCCAGTCCAAAGGCCTGAGAACCAGGAGAACCAATGGCAGAGACTCAAGTTCAAAAGCTGGTGGGGTCAAGACCCAAGGAAAGTCAGTATTTCAGTTGAAGTTTGAAGGCAGGAAGAAAAAAAAATATCCCAGCTACAGTCACTATTTTTTAAATTTAGTGATAGTTTTCTGATTTTCCCAGGCAAAAATACAAGAACAGTAGCATGAATAAGGAATTATAGCTCAATTTAGCATGATAACTCTCATGTAGAGGGGTGGGTGAACATTTCCTTACTACCAGAAGTGATTTTTTTTTAATTTTTTTTTTCAACGTTTATTTATTTTTGGGACAGAGAGAGACAGAGCATGAACGGGCGAGGGGCAGAGAGAGAGGGAGACACAGAATCGGAAACAGGCTCCAGGCTCTGAGCCATCAGCCCAGAGCCCGACGCGGGGCTCGAACTCACGGACCGCGAGATCGTGACCTGGATGAAGTCGGACGCTTAACTGACTGTGCCACTCAGGCGCCCCCAGAAGTGATTTTTTAACAAGGTTAAGGTTTTTGTCTTGGAGCAGTCAACCCCAAGCAATATACTAGCTTCAAATAGATTTCCCTTCATCAATTTCTCTAGTGTTTATGAATACATTTCTTTTTTTTTTTTTTTTAATTTTTTTTTAAACATTTATTTATTTTTGAGACAGAGAGAGACACATTTTTTTGGGACCGGGAAGCTCTTCTCAATGAATACATTTCATTGTAGTGTAGCATGCATACTGAGACTATTTAGAATTCACAAGAGAATTGGGGTGCCTGGGTGGCTCAGTTGGTTGAGCGTCCGACTTCGGTTCAGGTCATAATCTCACAGCTCGTGAGTTCGAGCCCCACGTCGGGCTCTGTGCTGACAGCTTGGAGCCTGGAGCCTCCTTCGGATTCTGTCTCCCTCTCTCTCTGCCCCTAAGCCACTCACATTCTGTCTCTGCCTCTCTCAAAAATAAACATTAAAAAAAAAAAAAAAAAGAATTCACAAGAGAACACACCTACGACATCAACAGATAACTCAAGAAGCAGACTATGAACAAGCACTCCAGAACTGCTCCCCTTTCATTTACTACATCCCCAGAAAAACAATCCTTATTTCTAATTCCACAGATTCATTTTACTGGTTTTTAAAATTGCATAAATAATCTTTTGTGTCAGGCTTCTTTTTTTAAGTTTATTTATTTATTTTGAGAGAGAGCGGGGGAGGGATAGAGAGAAAATTCCAAGTAGGCTCCACGCCTCCAGTGCAGACAGAGCACAGTGTGGGGCTCCATCTCACAAACTGAGAGATCATGACCTTATCCGAGCTCAATACTCGAATGCTTCACCGATGGATCCACCCAGGTGCCCCTGTGTCAGGATTCTTTTGCTCAACGTAGTAAGTGAAATGCTATGAACTCATACAATTAATCCATGGTGTTGCATAAACTTCACTCTGTTTGCTATGTAGTTTTCATCGTATGAAAATATCACACTGTCCATTTCATTATTGATGTGCAATTGGGTTACTTCTACTTTGGAGCTATTTTAAATATTCCTGCTATACCATTACTTTACATGTCTTTCAGTAAACATATGAACAAGTTCCTTTGGTATATACCTAGAAATGGAATTTCTGTCTTTTACTGTATATGTTATGTTCAGCTTCAGAAGACTCCAGACATGGTTTTCAAAGCAGCCAAACCAATTTATGTGTCTACCAATGACATAATGACATAAGAGTTCCAGTTGTTCCTTGTCCTCATCAGCTTTTCATACTATTTTTTTTTCATTTTAATCATTGTGATGCATGTTTATAAATATCATAGAGTGGGTTTTATTTGCATTTCTCTTTGATTAAAGAAATTGGGTAGATTCTCATATGTTTTTTGGTCATTTACATAAATGCTTCTGTAAAATGGACATTCCCACCATTTGTGCATTTTTTTTTTTTTTTGCATGGGGTTGTCTTTTCTTACTGCTGCTGATTTGTTGGAATGAGTTGTATATTCTGGAATTAAGTTCTTTATCAAATATACATATTAAAATTCTCCTCCTTGTGTTTTCCCCTTTCACTCTCTTTGTGATTTTTTCATAAATAGTAGCTCAACTGCATTTAGCCCAGTCTATTGATATTTTTCCATTACAGATAGAACTTCCTGTGTTTCTTAAAAAATTCTTTGCTTACTAAAAGGTAATAAAGATATTCTATTTTTTCACAAAAGTTATATTGTTTTCTCTTTCAGTGTTAGAGCTACAGTCATGCTAACAGTGATTTTCTTAATGACAGGAAGGTTCAAAATTCATTTATTATTTCCAGTCTATATATTCAATTGAAATAGCATTATTTACTGCAAAAAAAAAATTCTTTCTCCACAGCTGTAGACATTTTTTTTAATGCTTCTTTATTTATTTTGAGAAAGAGAGAGAGAGACAGAGACAGAGAGTGCAGGGGAGGGGCAGAAAGAAAGGGAGAGAGCAGGTTCTGTGCTGGCTGCCAGCACAGAGCCCAATGCAGGGCTCAAACTCATGAACCATGAAATCATGACTTAAGCCATGAAATCATGACTTGAGCCAAAACCCAAGACTTGGATGCTCAACAGACTGAGGCACCCAGATGCCCCAAGCTACAGACATTTTGAGTACTAAATTTAGCTTTGTTAATACACAAGCATGAATCAGCAAGTATTATAGATAACTCAGTTGCTTTTTAAAAGTGGTCTGGGAACAAAATAAAAATTAATGCTTATAATCTCATCATATTCCTAATTCTACTACTTTACTAGTTTCTTAGAGAACGAGGAGTTGGAGATCTTATAGCATCAACAATAGTAACTGGCATGTAGGTGCTCAGTAAATGTTTCTTGAGTGAAGTCGCTTCACATTTTCCTAACAGTACAGAATGCTTCATTTATTTTAAAAAAAAATCCAGTAAGTATGGCTTTTCATAATATATACCCATATTCAAAATAGCTATGCATATCAATGTGCTTTAACTTAAAAAGATACACATAGTATCTCCATGAAAGAAGAATTCCAAAATCTGATAATTCCATAACACTAACAAATTTTCTTTACCTTACAACTTTAACATTTAAAACTGGTCTCATACAGGGTGCCTGGGTGGCTCAGTTGGTCAAGCATCCGACTTCAGCTCAGGTCATGATCTCACGGCTCATGAGTTCCAGCCCCACATTGGGTTCTGTGCTGATGGCTCAGAGCCTGGAGCCAGCTTCAAGTTCTGTGTCTCCCTTTCTCTCTGCCCCTCCCCCGTTCACGCTCTGTCTCTCTCAAAAATAAATAAACATTAAAAAACATTTTTTTTTTAATTTTTTCTCAACGTGTTTATTTATTTTTGGGACAGAGAGAGACAGAGCATGAACGGGGGAGGGGCAGAGAGAGAGGGAGACACAGAATCGGAAACAGGCTCCAGGCTCCGAGCCATCCGCCCAGAGCCTGAAGCGGGGCTCGAACTCACAGACCGCGAGATCGTGACCTGGCTGAAGTCGGACGCTTAACCGACTGCGCCACCCAGGCGCCCCTAAAAAAATTTTTTTAAACTGGTCCCATGGAAGAAATTAACTACAAGAATTTCCATGTGAGAGCACCAATTTTTGTCCTGGAATTATGTTTTAAGGCATACCTTGTTTTTTTATACTTTACTTTATTGAACTTTGCAGCTCTTATGTTTTTTATAGATTGAAGGTTTGTAGCAACCCTGTGTTGAGCAAGTCTACCAGTGCCATTTTTCCCACAGGGCTCACTTTGTTTTCCTGTGTCACATTTTGGTAATTCTCCCAATATTTCAAACGTTTTGATTATTACTATATTTTTTGTGGTCTTTGATTAGTGATTATGACTTGTTGAAAGCTCAGATGATGATTAGCATTTTTAAACAATCAAGTGCTTTTTTTAAATTTCTATTTTTTTTAATGTTTATTCATTTCTGAGAGAAAACGACAAAGTGTCCGCGTGAACAGAGGAGCAGCAGAGAGAAGGGGGGACAGAGGATCCAAAGATGGCTCTGTGCTGACAGCAGAGAGCCAGATGTGGGGCTTGAATTCCTGAACCATGAGGTCAAGACCTGAGCTGAAGTCAGATGCTTAACCAACTGAGCCACCTAGGCGCCCTGGCAATAAAGTGTTTTTTAATTAAGGTATGCATGTTGTTTTTTAGACATAATAACTACTGCACACTTAACAGATACAGTATCTGTAAGCATGATTTTCATAGACAGTGGGAAACAAAAAAAATTCATTTGACTAGCTTTATTGTCATGGTCTGGAACTGAATATGCAGTATTTCTGTGGTATGCCATACTTTCTTCTTTACATTTCAGTATATTAGCTGAACTTATGACAACGAGTCTATGGTGTTTTTACACATAAGAAAAAAAATGTTATTTTCAAAAGGTCTAACTTGTATCAAAACCTCTGGTTTTCCAAGAGAAGTGTTTCTATCAGAGTTTTCAAAAAGAAGACGTTTTGAATACTCTGTAGGGGCAAAAGCTGGGATGCCCTCTTCTATCTGTTGTTAATTATAAAGCTAGAATTAGAAAAGTAGAAAAACAAAAAAAAAATCCAAAACTTCTCTCAAGTTAATTCCTTCCATAAATTTCTTAATTTTTTTGTGCATATACATTCACTTGGCCAGAAAAGTAAACGCTTTCTCTTGGCAAATGTGGTGACCATACAGATGCAGTACCATTGACTAGACAGAGATGGCGACAGAGAGGATGGTATGATGGATTCCACTCCATGGAATGCTAGGATCTTGGCAGTTTGGGAGACATTTCAGAACAGACTAAATCCTGAATTTGGAGTATCTCAAGATTGCCTAAATCAAATTCTGTGTCATGTTTTCCCTCTAGATTAATCTGGAGTAATCTGGGCCACTGAATAACTGTGTTAAATCCAGTCCTTTCTGAATTTTTCAAACTAAACAATCCCAATGTTAAGCTTATATTTATAATTATTTGAAAAAAAGAGAAAACAGACAACATGCTTTGCAGTATTGTTTCAGCATACCTTTTGATATATGAATTAATTAGTTTCATGGAATTTATAAATTGGTAGATACCAAGTATAAATAGCTTTCTACTTGTATTCCCCTGGGTGAAATAATATCAAAATGAAAATAAATGGAAAGAAAATTGTCTTTCATAACTTAACAGAGAAAGAAGAGAGAACTTAACATTTTATTTTTTAAAAAGTTTCAGGATTTCTCTTCTTGTAATTTACCTGTAAGTTTAACATAAATACAAATATGTTTTAAAAATCAGGTAACACTTTTTATTTCTTTAAGTCCTATTTATGCTTCTCTAAGCTTTGCTGTTTTCAGCTTAAAAACAAAGACTTTTATTTGAATTGAGAATAATCACAAAAACTAGGCGAATCAATACTATTAAAAATGCTATAAAAGTTATATTTGCTATTTTTAAATTTTATTTTTAAGTTAGTTAACATACACTGTAGTAGAACCCAGTGATTCATCTCTTATATATGACATCCAGTGCTCATCCTGAAAAGTTCCCTCCTTAATGCCTGTCAACATTTTAATACACCCCCCCACCCACCCCTCTACCGCCCCCAGCAACCCTTGGTTTGTTCTCCGTATTTAAGAGTCTCTTATGGTTTGCCTCCATGCCTATTTTTATCTTATTTTTCCTTCCCTTTCCCTATGTTCATCTATCTGAGTTTCTAAAATTCCACATATGACTGAAATCATATGATATCTAATTCTCTGACTTATTTCACTTAGCATAATATCTTCTAATTCCATTTGCATTGCTGCAAATGGCAAGATTTCATACTTTTTCATTGCTGAGGAGTATTTCATTATATATATTATTATATATTATGTATGTTACTATACACACACACACACACAGACACACACACACACATACACACAATGACATACTGGATAAAGCGTTGGTATCCAAAATCTATAAAGAACCTACAAAATTCCACACCCAAAAAACAAATATATTTACTATTAAAATATGACTTATTTTTGCAGAAAAAGGCACATATAAATCATTTGGCTTCAGGTAGAAAAATATGAAAGGCAATCATTTAACACAAAACTCTATTTCATTGAAATTAGCAATCCAGAAAACTTAAAGAAAAGACCAAAGTAAAAGTACTACAAATTGTCAACCTTAAAGAATGGGTCAGCCAAAGGGTTAAAACAATGTGTTCCAACCTTTATTGTAGAAATGTATCTCAAAATCATATAATGTTTTATCGATTAAAAGTATTCACATATAGATAGATAGATAGATAGATAGATAGTTTCTCGCAATAAAGCATAAGTAGGTTAGTTGCTATCCTATTTCACTAATTTGAATTAAAGCTGGCAAAGGGGAAATAGCACTCAAACCTTAAAAGCTTTCCATTCTCCCTACCTTTGTGTGTTGACAGCACAGACTGGATATATGACACTAAACAAGTTATTGAACCTTATTAAATCTCAATTTCTCATCTGTAAATGGCAACAATAGTAATTGCTACCCCAATGTATAGGAACGATTCTATGGCACAGGATGTATAACATAATTACCACAGCACCTCTTTCTCTTGCAGTAGTGTTGCAGAGGCGATGGTGCCATCATTAACATCACTGCTGTCAAAATCATCCAATGAGTAGCAGTGAGTTCCTACCAGTGGGGTCAATGTCCTCCAGGCTCACTGTGCTCCTAAACTTTTACCAAATTAATCCAAAAGAAGGTTGTAGCCTTGCCACAGTGAAAACACCGGTTCACATACCAATGCCTTCAGAGACAAAGAGGGAAATAATAAGAAGACAGCATATAATGGTGTGACCTGTGGCCAGCTGAGAAGTTTAAGCCCAAAGGCTTTCAAATTCCATTTTTTTCCTCACAGATTTGAAATCAGAATTTACTCCTCTTGCCATTTTGACATAGTAGTAACAAGGCATTTCCAAACAAGCATTTAAACTCAAAGTGGAGAAGACTTCTGGATATTTAACAGCGTGAGAGGGAAACAGATAGAAACATACTCAATGGCCAAAAACAATTCTAGCCAACATTCTTTAAGTCACAGACTTAAAGTCATAGGCGTTAATTTAGCAAGTGCCCTTAAGTTGAGACAAATCCCCGGAGCCCTTGGTGTCCCCTCTGTTCAGACACAGAGGCCAAGACTGAAAATAGAGACATTTCATGTGGGCCAACAAGAGGAATATAATATATGGATCCATATAATATATGGATTTTGTCCATGCTCGCTTTCTCTACTTGTTTTCTGGGGCCACTCAGATAGGTTTTTGTTCCTAGGACTCAAATAGCTCCCATAAGGTTCACCAATGGATTCTAGGTGCCAAGATAATATTCAAGTTGTAGTCCTCACCTACGTAATCAGCCATGTGTAACTAATTTGATCATTCCTAGTCCTTCAGAAAGTTTCACAAGGCTTCTAAGACATCATTTTCCCTTGGTTCTTCATGACCCACTCTCTCTTGGCTTCTTTGCTAGTTCTTCCTCCTTTCAGTAATTGCTAATATTTAAAATTCCCTTAGGCTCCGTAATTAGATTTCTCCTCTTCTCCACCTACTCTCCTCCCTAAATGAAGCTCATCCAGTCCCATTAATTTAAATACCATCTATATGCAAATAGCCTCTGCTCAAACCTCTCTCTTGAACTCCACAGTCATATATCTGGCAACCTACTTGATATGTCCATTCAGATGTCTACCAGGCAGCTCAAATTTACCATGTGCAAAATGGAACTTCTGCTTTTGCTTTCCACAATTTTCCCTGTATCAGTAAACGGCAACCGCATTCCTCCAGGTGTCTAGATAAAAATAAAATCATACTGCCAAACGTGATTCTTCTTTTTTCTTTCAAAGGCACATCTAATCCATTAGCCAAACCTACAGGCTAAGCCCTTAAAACTTAACTAGAATTCAACCTTTTCTCACAATCTGCACCTCTTGCACTATGGCAGGTTATATATGCCCACAAATTCTTTGAGAGTCCTCCCATCAAGACATAACGCTTAAATCCCAGTCCCTGGAATTTTGGTGGGTCCTGTGGCAGCTATGACAAATAGAATATGACACCAGTGATGTTGCCCCACTTTCTGGATCCAGGCCTTAAGACACTGGCAGCTATCACTTCTGGTCTACTACGATACTTCCTCTTGGAGCTGTAAAGCACTATGTAAGTAGTCTGAATAACACACTGGAAAAGACCATGTGGAGAGGTTCTGAAACTGCATGGAAGGAGAGAGGGATTCAAGGAAACCCAGCCTTCTTGATCTCCCTTCCAAGGCATCAAGTATGTGTCTGAAGTGGTGTTGGATCCTCCAGATAAGCCACCAGCCATACACCTCAAAATGATCCTTGTTTACTCCTCATGAAGCACAACTTCCAGTTGAGGGCGTTATTTTCAATGTGCGACCCACAAAAATGTGATGTATTATACACTGGCTGTTGTTACAAGCCACTAAGTTCGGGGTCATTTATTCCAAAGTAATAGATAACCAGAACAATCATGTTTTCCCAAGGAACCATCACCCTTCTCTTGGATGACTTCAAAGCCTTTTAAGTGATCTCTGATCTCCCCAATTTCAAGCTTGGCCTTCCCATTTTTTTTTTTCTTTACAAAGAAGCCATAGTAACTCTTTTAAAATTACTGTATCACTCCCTTCCTCAATACCCTCCAAAGGATTCCTATCTAATGGAGGTCAATTGCCAGGTCTTTATAATGGCTTTGAGAACCCTACGTGATCTGAACCCCCTCTGCCGTCCTGACTTTGCACCCTACCATGTTACCCCATACCGCTGTTCTTCATCCAGACTGGCTTCTCTGAAGCTGCTGGCACACCCTAAGCACACTTCCACTACAGTAACTACTGCATTTGCACTTACTCCCCCCCGCTTCACAGAAGAGATTTCTTCCTGTGTCAACCACACGGCCCCCTCCTTCACTTCCATCCATTCTCTGCTTCAACGCTATCTTCTAAGAGAAGACATCGATGACCATCACATATTAAATAACATCCCAACATTTCCCCTTCAGCATCCTCTATTATCTTACATGGATTGTTTTCCCGAGCCACATGACACTGCCATGTATATTACCCATTCACTTGTTTATTTCTTTTCTGTCTCCTCCCTTTGTGTATAATTCTATTGCATTTGCATGATTCTTAAAAACTACATATTTTTAAAACTCAGTTGGTTTTAAACTTGCAAAAAGATGATCATGTGTGTAATCTTTGGGAATCCTTTTTTTTTTTTTCACTGAAAGACTTATTACTAAGATTAATCCATGTCAACACATTTTGCTACTGGTTATTCATTTTGCCTATGGTGTTATTTTATGAATACACAACAAAAGACTCCTCCACTCTTGTAGTGATTCACATTTAGGTTGTTTTCAAATTTGCTACTTTGCATAGAGCTACTATGAATATGCCTGTACATGTCTCTATGCACATGTGCAAGCGTTTCCATTGGTAAAATACCTAGCAGTATAAAGCCCAGGCGGTAGGTTATTCGAATGTTGGGCTTTCCCATTATTCTTTGTACCAGGCCACGTTTCATGTTTCTACTGAAAATGAACATGAACCACCTGAGCTTCTTCACTCCCTACATTACACATCTGGACCCATATATTTGGCTAAGCAGCACAGCCAGTGTTTGCCTTTTCAACATTTACACTCCTTTTCTTCCACCAACAGTTCCCTTGATGAACGCATTTTTCCATTTTCAGCAGTTCAGGCGGCTGGGACAAAGTCAGCTCTAGGAATGAAAGTGACTGGCAGGAACCATTCAATACACCCCATCCTCTCAACCCACAGTAAAGCCTTCAAAGGGAGCCAGGGAAACCATTGAGAGAGGTTTGCTGGAGCTTTTATTTCTCGTCCATGGAAATGACTGGGATGTACTCATCTGGATGAACAATATAATCCTTGTAAACTTGAAAAGGAATAAACCCTGGGAACACAAGGTCAAGAAATAACAACAGAGAATCCAGGTCCTGGTCACACCTTCAGACCCCAATCAGCCATATCTAAACTGAATCCTATCCCTGGAATTTTATGCTGTCTGATCCAATAATCCCTACTACTTCATTGTTTCTTTAAGTAGAGTTTCTGTTACGTGTCTCATAAAAGTTGTAAAACATCCCTCATTTTATCTCCAAGAGTTCCTTACACTACGAACCTTTCACCCAGCTCTTGCCAGCCACGTCCCTTGCTTCCAAACACCGCCTCCCCCCGCCCCTTCCTGGTATTTATTATGTCCACCTTCCATCTAGCAAACTCCTGCCCATACTTCAGTGCCATGTCTTTATGAACACTTCCCTGATCATGCTGGGACTTCACAGGACACTATGGCACTTTTCTGCTGTCCTTCGGGGGAAATGTTCTGTTTTCGCCATCTCTTTGAGCGTTTTCTGTTCCGACGGATGTCTTCTGCTGTGCTGTGGGATGCTTCTTGCCTTGTTCAACTCATAAGCTTGCTGCGTTCAGGAACCATGATTTGTACTTTACTATCTCTTCCAAGACAGTAAATCCTTATTAAGCGAACACACTCTGTAAAGCATGTCCATGATGTCTCAGGGTGGTAGCCAAATTCTTAGTGGAGCTGCTCTGTTTCCAAGACACAAGATTCCAGGTTGAATGGAAAACCCCCAAAACTCATCACTCTTCAAACTGAAGCCATGAATTTGCCTTAACCCTTGCCTACCAAATGTCTCTCCCCAGAGCATTACATGGGATGCTCTAACAGTTTGTGCACACTTAAGAGTTTTTACACGTATTTTCAAGCGCATAAGAGAATACATTTTTTATACTTTGTTTTTTAATTTTTTTTCAACCTTTTTTATTTATTTTTGGGACAGAGAGAGACAGAGCATGAACGGGGGAGGGGCAGAGAGAGAGGGAGACACAGAATCTGAAACAGGCTCCAGGCTCTGAGCCATCAGCCCAGAGCCTGACGCGGGCGGGGCTCGAACTCACGGACCGCGAGATCGTGACCTGGCTGAAGTCGGACGCTTAACCGACTGCGCCATCCAGGCGCCCCAATACTTTGTTTTTTAAAAAGTGTTTTAATGTTTATTTTTGAGAGAGAGAGAGAGAGTGCGTGCGTACAGGAGCAGGGGAGACTCAGAAAGAAAGGGGGACAGAGCATCTGAAGAGGGCGCCATGCTGACAACAGACAGCCCAATGCAGGGCTTGAATTCATGAACCATGAGATTATGACCTGAGCTGAAGTCAGACCCATGTGCCCTGAGAGCACATGTTTTTTTGTTTGTTTGTTTCTTTGTTTGTTTGTTTGTTTGTTTTTAAATAAAGCATCCCAATGCTCATGGAGGATACAGTAAACAATCAATTTTAAAAAGTCTTTCACGAGTATACAACAGAAAATCTGAGACCATCTAACACATGTTTATAAACATTTATAAATGGAAAGAAAAACAACCTTTAAAGCAGGACAGTGATGAGAAGGATGTATGGAACAGTGCTGTCAAAACATGAGTGAAATGAAACACTCTCACTTGAGTGAGGGGAAGATATAAAAAAAAAAAGGAAGAAAAAAAAACCACAAAGAAACCCCACGAGTTGATAAACCAGACAGGCGAGCTGGTATCGAAGCTCTGAGAAGTGGCTGGTGATTCTATAGTGTGTTTGTCAGGAGCCGGTGATGACAGTGTTACAGAAACATTTCACAGTTGTTATAAAATTAGCTAAATTCATTTCACAAAACTTCTACTCAGATGGTTCTGACAACTTAACCCAGTGTATCAAGACAGTTAGTGTGTAAATCCTGTGTGCCAAAAAAGTATCAAAATCGCTTTACAAAGAAAAAGCTGGTGGTATTATAGGATCAATCACTACCGAACAATGTGTTAATTCTCACTTTTATATTACCCTGTATGCTACGAACATGAAAAGTGCTGTAGCCTGTATGCCACGCTATACAACACAGACAATAAATCCACAAATATTAAACAGGAATTTCTGTTTTAAATTGGTTCCCTGGATTAGGATTAGGTGGTAGAGAAAGTGAGGAGATGGAGGGAAATGATGAGTTTCTTTATATTCTTTTTTTCTTTTTTTACATAAACCTTAAAAAGTCATTTCCGCCCCCCTCCCCCGCCCCCCCCAGGTGATTTGACTCTGGTTGTTTTTTCTTTTTTTTTTAGAAAGGTCTTTCTTGGGGCACCTGGGTGGATCAATCAGTTAAGCATCTGACTCTTGGTTTCGGCTCAGGTCACAATCTCACGGTGCATGGGTTCGAGCCCTGCATCAGGCTCTGCACATATTAATTTTAATATGCATTATTTTTTAAAAATGTTTATTTACTTTTGAGAGAGAGAGAGACAGAGTACTAGCAGGAGAGGGGCAGAGAGAGAAGGAGACACAGCATCAGAAGCAGGCTTCAGGCTCCAAGCTGTCAGCACAGAGTCTGACACGGGGCTGGAACTCACAAACCACTGTGCTGACAATGCAGAGACTGCTTAGAATTCTCTCTCTCCCGCTCTCACTCTTCCCCTCCCCTGTTTGTGTGCTCTCTCTCTCTCTCTCTCTCTCACTCTCAAAATAAATTTTAAAAAATTTATAAAAAAGATTTAAATAAAAAAAAGATCTTTCTTATAAAGTTCATCTCTGGCTCTTGGGAGCTGTGATTCCCCACTAGCTGCACAGCTGGGCCACCCAAGGAGCATTAAAAAGTACATACTGTCTGGGTTTTAGCTCAGCCCCATTGATGCAGAATCTCCCTGCATGGACCTGAAGACCTAGACTTCTGGGAAGCCAGGCCGATTAGGGTAATGTGTCGCCCTCTGCAGTTCCAGTGACGCCTGCACACTGCCTGGCTCCATGCACATCCATTTTTCTGGATTCCCCAGGTCTCCTAAAAAATGACTAATACGCAGGGGCACGTGGGTGGCGCAGTCGGTTAAGCGTCCGACTTCAGCCAGGTCACGATCTCGCGGTCCGTGAGTTCGAGCCCCGCGTCAGGCTCTGGGCTGATGGCTCAGAGCCTGGAGCCTGTTTCCGATTCTGTGTCTCCCTCTCTCTCTGCCCCTCCCCCGTTCATGCTCTGTCTCTCTCTGTCTCAAAAATAAATAAAAAACGTTGAAAAAATTTAAAAAAATGACTAATACTCAAAGAAGAAATTATCTCACAGCACAAAGCTTATAATCACTTGTCCAGCAGTACTGGTGACATACAAAGAACCACAGGAAACATGCAAGGCTCTAGTAAATTCACGTACACTAAAGCTTGTGTCATATCATGTTAGAAATCTACCTTGCAACCACATGAAATCCATACAAATGTCATACAGTCTGTAGCCTCATCCAAAAGACATTGTGAATCACAGGGGAGATGGGCGGAAAGGAGACAGGGCTTGGACTAGATAGGGCCTTGTCCAACAAGACAGATCATTTGTTACACAGGACTGTCCTCTAAAAGGTAGTCACTTATCTTAAGGGTAATTTCCCACCAGACTCTATGAACACTGTCTACTCCAGGCAAATGGGATGGGAAAAGCAAAGTGGTAAGAAGGTTAACTGAAAAAGCAAAGTAAGGTCTAGTCCCTCAGGTAAGAGGCTCTACTGAACAGGTTGCCTGGGCCTACCTTAGACAGTTTGGACTGCTATTACAAAATACCGCAGCTCGGGTAACTTAAACAGCAAAAACCATTTGTATCTCACAGTCCCGGAAACTCAGATGGCCAGCCCAGATCAGGGCCAGCAGATCTAATGTGTGTTGAGAGCTCTCTTTCTGCTTTGTAGATGGCCTTCGACCTTCTACCTTCTACAAGGCACAAGGCCTGTTGTTGGGGAGGAACAATAGGCTCTCTGGTCCCTCGTTCTAGGGGCACTAATCTCATCATGAGGACCCCACCCCCTCATGACCTCATCTAAACCAAACTCCCTTTCAAAGGCCCCATCTCCTGATACTGTTACATTGGGAGTTAGGGCTTCGACATAAGAATTTGGAGGTATATAGGGGGCGCCTGGCTGGCTCAGTTGGTTATTAAGCGGCCAACTTCAGCTCAGGTCATGATCTTAGAGTCTGTGGGTTTGAGACCCGCGTTGGGCTCTGTGCTGACAGCTCAGAGCCTGGAGCCTGCTTCAGATTCTGTGTCTCCCTCTCTCTCTGCCCCTCCCCTGTTTACACTCTGTCTGTCTCTCAAAATAGTAAACAAACATTAAAAAAAAAAAGAATTTGGAGTTATACAGACATTTAATCCATAACAGGGCCCTAGGCAAGTACATTATATCTCAGAAAAAAAGAAATTAGTCCAGTAAGCCAGCAACACAGAATGAGTATGAATTTTGAAATTAAGAGCCTATATGGCCCATGGGTAGACACAAGAGAGGCTTTATAGATGTAATGGCATGCATGAGATATCTGGCTTAGGATAGCAGATTTATTTCTCTACACCAATTTATAAGATATGAGAACCATAAAAACATAACATACACTGATCTGATAAGTATAGAAGACAAAATACAAACCACAGAAAAGCAGTTTACTTAAAAATTTTGCAGAAGCTGAGTTTGCCTTAGGAACAGAAACAAAAAATAATGATAGAACTTCACCACACTTGTAAGAAAATCACTTATTTTTTATTTTTTATTTTTTTTTTACAGTTTAAGAGTAATATATCAAAGACTAGAGTCAAGCCCAAGCACAGCATGATGCTGGCTAAGTTAGGGTAAAAGTGCTTTTGTGATTGAATTCATAGAGAATTACTTCTGGAATATGTATGGGAAGCAGTTCAAGAAACTGTTAACAGCCTTTGCTTCCCGGGAGAAGGAAGCGAGAGGCAGGGAGACAGAGAAGAGACTCGCTGTAAAGTGAATGCCCTTTTGAAACTTAAATTTTATAGAATGTGGAGCCAGAAACTATTTAATAGTTAATGAATTTTACAACCAGAGATGAGTGTTTCAATTTCTCCCTTTGTTTTTCATATACATGGATAGAGCCATATTTTGACATTAGTGATAAAAAAAAAAAACAAAAAAAAAAAACCCTTCCCTCAGAAGACAGCATACCTCAGCAAAAGTCATTTTTCCAAATGGTTGTAGGGTGAAGAAAGCCTAGATTGTTAGTGAAAACAAACGCCAAAAAAAGAAAAATACATAAAACCCAGTAGGATACAAAAGCAGTACATGCCAGTCAAGGTATTGTTTTGGTGACATCCACTGGAAGGGGCAGGGTAAAGTCACCCACACAGCCAACCATGACCTGTTTATACATTTAACACAGAATATGCCATGATCCATGTGTGAAGAAGCTAAATCAGCCCTGTCAAAATTCGGGGGAAAAACGATTCAGGATAAATTGAAATGTCAAAATACTGTGAAAGAAATCCATTTGTGATGCAATTGCAAAGTTAATTGCACTTATAATAAGCTCAGTACTCAAAACAAGGAAATAGAAAGATATTTTACAGGTATCGGGTTTTAAGAGGCTAACGCATAAGGCTTATTACAATGCAATATAAAATTAGGGGTGCCAGGGTGGCTCAGTTGGTTAAGCATCCAACTTCAGCTCAGGTCATGATCTCACAGTTCATGAGTTCGAGCCCCACATTGGGCTCTGTGCTGACAGCACGGAGCCTGGAGCTTGCTTCAGATTCTGCATCTCCCTTTCTCTCTGCCCCTCTCAGGATAGTGCTCTCTCTCTCTCTCTCTCTCTCTCTCTCTCTCAAAAGTAAAGAAACATTTAGAAAAATAATGCATGCTAGAATTAAAAATATTTCTTATCCAGCACTCTTCCATCCCACAAACCCTTAAGTGGAGAGCACTACTTTTTATTTTATGTGTAAGGCCAGAAAGTGGCTAGGGATCTTACAAGAAGGAAAGGGTAGAGAAAGGAGTCACAATCCAGCTTTATTTCAAACACCTATTATCTTTCCAGATCACAGGTTGATGAATTAGATATCCAATCAAACAGAGCAGAACAAGTTCTTCTTGAAACTACTGGTTTTGAAATGTTTCTCTGCATTTAGGCAAGGTTCATCTGATTATCTAGTCTGAATAGGCTAGTTTCCACATTTAAGAGTATAGAACCTCAAAGTCTCATTTCATCTCAAGGACATGTATAATTATATCAAGGTATCACTTTGTATTTCAAGGTTATACCTCCCTTTAATATTTTTTTAAAAATTCTTTTGCCTCTAGTTAACTTCTAATATATCACATATGAAGAAATTAAAAAAGAGCCAGCATTCTAGCACAAGCACAAAACACATGCATATAAAGGATCACTGGTATACTTTCCAGAAACTGTTACAACCCATTATGCTATTAGATATATCTGGGCATTGTGGATTACTAATACATGACAATACAATTTTTACTTTAATTTGTACTGTTGTGTGCTGTAATCTAAAAATAACCAAAACCAAAATTACTAAAGTATCAAATGAAGCCTGCATATTTTATTGATGTCATAATAGAGTATACAAGCTGTATCTCATTCATAAAGAGTAACCAGTAAAGTGCCTTACAGGAAGTGTATAAAAATGGTTGGAAGAGAGTGAAATGAAGATAGTATTATTTGTTAAAGGAATTTATATAATAGGGGTTTTAAAAATAACATCATCACTCAATTGTTTCCCAGAATGATATGACTAATCGTTACCTAAAATAATAAATACATAAGATCGTATTCAAAGGTATGTATATAACTGACATTAGAGCCTAGTGACAAGATACTGATTTTGTTTCAAAATTTCCTACATCAAGCACAGAGAAGTAGAGTTAATAGCCTATTTATAATCCTTCCAAATATCTGTTATCTTTCTATACTACATATCATGTATATAAATAAAGAATTTACCTCCAAGTCATTATACCAACTTACTTCTTAATGGTCTTTCAGCCTTTTAGTTGGCAAAATCTCAGGGCCTTTATTCTGTTTTGTGGGAAGAATGGATGATTTTATGTTATTTTATTTTCAGCTTTACTGAAGTGTAATTGACAAATAAAATTGTAACATATTTAAGTGTACAACATGATAGTTTGATATAAGTACACACTGTGAAAAGACTTACACAATTGAGTTAATTAACATAGAGAATGGATTGTTTTAAACAACAGTTTACATGGAAATGCTTAAATAGCTTAAAAACTTGAATATGATAAAATGCCTCATTTCTAACAAAAATCTCCCATACTTTGTAGTTTATTTTAATCAATGACCATAGCCCTGATCCTTTCAAATTTGAAATATTTTCTAATATTAACAGGTTTCACATAGAATGAATTCCAAAATGATTCTTCTGAGGTGCCTGTATGTAAGGATTCTAAGTTTGAAAACCATGTTACGTATTTCAAGGGCTGCTAAATAATTTCAAATTGTCAATAACCTAATTATCAGATATGGTTCATATTTCTTCTACTAAATATCGAATGAATTTAAATATAATTATATATTACAATCCCATTCAAGAATGCAAGAGAAACCACAAGAATTTTAATGATACATAATCAAACCCTTTATTTTGCATAAGAAAATGAATATCCAGGACTGCCAGAGAGTTACCCAAAGTATTAGTTTTGAAAGTGATTTTTTTTTTCTTTTGGTTTTGACATCAAAAGCACAGGCAACATGGGAATACAAGCTGGTGCAGCCACTCTGGAAAACAGTATGGAGGTTCTTCAAAAAACTAAAAATAGAACTACCCTACCACCCATCAACTGCACTACTAGGCATTTATCCAAGGGATATAGGGATGCTGTTTCAAAGGGACACATGCACCCCCATGCTTATAGCAGCACTATCAACAATAGCCAAAGTATGGAAAGAGCCCAAATGTCCATCGATGGATGAATGGATAAAGAAGATGTGGTGTGTGTGTGTGTGTATATATATATATATATATATACACACACACACACACAATGGAGTATTACTTGGCAATCAAAAAGAATGAAATCCTGCTATTTGCAGCTATGTGGATGGAACAGGAGGGTATTATGCTAAGTGAAATTAGTCAGTCAGAGAAAGACAAAAATCATATGACTTCATTCATATGAGGACTTTAAGAGACAAAACAGATGAACATAAGGGAAGGGAAACAAAAATAATATAAAAACAGGGAGGGGGACAAAACAGAAGAGACTCATAAATATGGAGAACAAACTGAGGGTTACTAGAGGGGTTGTGGGAGGGGGGATGGGCTGAGTAAGTGGCACTAAGGAATTTACTCCTGAAATCACTGTTGCACTATATGCTAATTTGGATGTAAATTTAAAAAAATAAAAAATTAAATAAAAAAAACTATTTAAATAAAATTTTTTTTAAAAAAGCACAGGCAACAAAAGCAAAAAAATGAGCTAGTGGAACTACATCAAACTAAAATGTTTCTGCAAAGAAAACAGTGAACAAAATGTAAAAGCGATATGTGAAACAGGAGAAAATATTTGCAAACCCTGTTTCTGATAAGGTGCTAATACCTACAATATACACAGAACTTATACAATTCAATAACAAATAAACAAATAACTGTATTAGAAAACGGGCCAACAACCTGGCTAGACATTCCCTTGAAAGGACAAAAATGGCCAAAAGGGATATGAAAAAATGCTGAACATGACTAATCATCAGGTAAAAGCAAATCAAAACCATAATAAAGTACTCCCTCACACTTATTAGGATGACCAGTATCAAAAAGTCTAAAACTAACAAGTGTTGGCAAAACTGTGGAAAAAAGGCAATCCATGTACTTGTTAGAACGTAAACTGGTGCAACAGTTATGGAAAACAGTATCATGATTCCTAAGCAAATTAAAAATAGAACTACCATTTGATTGAGCAATCTCATTTCTGGGTCTATGAAAGGAAATAAAATCAGTATTTTGAACAGATATTTGCACTCCCATGTGTACCGCAGCCTTATTTGTAGTAGCCAAAATATGTAAACATGGTAAGTGTCCATCAACAAATGAATTGATAAAGAAAATGTCACACACACACACACACACACACACACACACACACACACACACTGAAATATTACCCTCTAAAAAGGAGATCCTGCCATGTGTGACAATATAGATGAATCTGGAAGATGTTAGGCTAAGTAAAATAAACCAGACACAGAAAGACAAACACTACATAATTTCACTTATATACGGATCCAAATACATACATACATACATACATACATAAATACATAAATAAATAAAAATAAAATCAGAGAATAGAAGGGTAGTTGACAAGGGCTGGTGGTTGGTGGGGTTGGGAAAAAGAGAGATATTGGTCAGATGGTATAAACTTCTAGTTACCATATAAAGAAGTTCTAGAAACTGAAAGTATAGCATCATGACCATTAGTTTTAAAAATGTCCTGTATACATAAACTTTGCTGACATCAATCTCAAATGTCCTCACCACAAATACACAAAGGGGTAACTATGTGAGATGATGGATATGTAATCAGCTTAACTGTGGTAGCCATTTCACAACGAATATATGTATCCAATCATTGCACTGTACATCTTAAATACATGCATTTTTATTTGTCAATAATACCTCAGTGAAGCTGGTGGGAAAAAAAGCTAACAAACAACAGGGTCAATTATTTGCAGCCAGGTCTCCTGAAACGCAGTTGGTATCTCTTCTCATCATTATCAGTATAACAATAATGATCACGTAAAGCAATATGCAAAAAATAAAAAAAAGTGCAGATACAATAAAATCAAATATCATATAAGTAGAATAAAGCAGTGTAAGGAAGGTTTGGAAAGTATGTATGTCTTATATAGATACATGCATGTACATATATAGCTCTAAAACTCTACTGACTGTAGGTGAGGCAGATACTCAATTTTCTCTTCGGCCTTCAAAACACATGTTTTTCTGTATGCTATAGGAGGAGACACACAAAAATGGAAATTAAGACACATTTCTATTTTATGCCATTTAAAATGGATTTTCCATTTTAGTCTTAGAGTGGTACTGGTGAAAAGTCTGGTGATAATATTCAAAGAATACGACTTGGCTGACATACAATTCCTGCCCAGGAAAGTAAGAGCTTATCATTAAAAAAAAAAAAAAATCAATTTTCTAGATGGGAAAATAATTGTGACAATGGTCAGAATTACGTTTCAGAAGCTAAAATTTTACCGCCCCACATAGGAAAAAAAAAAGGACTGAGAAAGTGAAACTGATAAAACCTTAACAGTTTATCTACCCAATTACATCTATAATTTGGGAAACCCAGAAAGTTATTCATTTTATAGATAAGCCCTGTTATGAATGTTTGTGGGCTGAAGGTTTGCCTCTCCATCGAATTCATATATTGAGCCCTTAACTTCCAAAGTGATGGTATTTGGAGTGGAACCTTTCAGAAACAGTTAGGTTTAGATGATGCCTTACTAAAATCAAGCTATGGTACAGAGGAAGGAGCAATGAATTTACCATTTAGTAAGTCTACCAGATTTTAAACAAGTGTGATGAAATTGGTTTTTAGGGCATATACACTACACTTTGGTTATCACTGCTCTTTTTTAATGGCCTCAGATCATAGCTTAATAGTAAGTCCACACAGAATTGTGCAAGGATAAAAATCTGTGTAAGCATTTCATGTGATATTTTATTTGTCTGCTAAATGAAAGACAATGATTTACCACTTTGGAATCTGTTATCTTCTTCATTCTTCATGGAATCTGAAGATGTTGTGGAAAAAGCACAAAAATGAGTAGAGGGACTGCATTATATTTTTTAGTTAACATTAACTGAACAAATCTGTCTTGGACCAACCAGCTAAAATCTCTACACTGTAAAGTGAGGGAAGTAGTCTGAGTGCAGCATTAACCTGACCCATTCAACTGTGCGATCCTAGAAGGTTGAATATATGAAGACAAGGTGATGAAACTGGTTAGTTGAGGAGGCAGACTCAGAACTCAGATTTCCTTATCTGAATTCTAATCTTTCATTCATCATCAACATGCAATAGAAGACTCTAAAAATCAATAAGAAATAAGTGCTAAAGAACTGCCTAAGGCATGACATCTGATGGAAATAAGAGCTATACTTACAACGATAATTTCTTTAACATTCTTCTGCAAAACTGACATGGCCCTAAGATCCAATTTGCGTAGACAGAGAAAGTTGCAGAAGAGATTCGCACACAATTTATTTCTACAAGGATGGTCCAAGATCAAGAAACATGGTTTTAGTTTGCATATAAAAAATAATAGCTCTTTAAAAAATATTTTTTAATTTTTTTAACGTTTATTTATTTTTGAGACAGAGAGAGACAGAGCATGAGTGGGGGAGGGTCAGAGAGAGAGAGGGAGACACAGAACCTGAAACAGGCTCCAGGCTCTGCACTGTCAGCACAGAGCCCGATGCGGGGCTCGAACTCATGGACCGTGAGATCATGACCTGAGCTCAAGTCGGATGCTTAACCGACTGAGCCACCCAGGCACCCCTAAAAATTTTTTTTTACATTTTTATTTACTTTTGAGAGATAGAGAGACAGAGCACAAGCGGGGGAGGGGCAGAGAGACAGGGAGACAGAGAATCTGAAGCAGGCTGCAGGCTCTTAGCTGTCAGCACAAAGCCCAATGTGGGGCTCGAACTCATAAACAGTGAGATCATAACCTGAGCCAAAGTCAGGCACTCAACCAACTGAGCCATCCAGGTGCCCCAGAATAATAGTTCTTGAATGACAAGAGTTTCCCAAAACTATTTCTAACTTAAAACAAAACAAAACAAAACACCAACTCCAATTTTGCAAAACAGGCTATTGCTAGCTATTTTGAATCCACATGCAATTAGAAAATATATTTCTTATTTGCAAGTTCATTTTAAGAGATATAAATGGCATGGGCTCTGAGTGGTAAAAAGATAAATTAATTCTGTGTTTGTGTTTAAGTACGTGTCTTACAATTCCCATTTGACCTCAGCTATATTTCAAGCGTCAATACCACTGCCCAAAATAATACATATGCCATACTGTTTTGGTTCTCTTTATAATTATTTGGCATTTAATAGGTCATATTAATGTTACAACCAGTGACTATCTATAAGAAAGAATAAAGCATCTAGTTCTCAATGCAGTCACTTGAAGGAAGAATGGCATGGAGGAAAGAAGTGTTTACCATTAGTCCCTACTGACAACATCTTCAGTCGTACAATGACAGAGAAGCCACTGGAAGTTTGTGAAAGACACAAACTGAATTTCAAGTCAGTATAATCTTTAGAAGCTCCTGAGGTCTTACTGAAGTGGTCTACT
The DNA here is from genome assembly GCF_007474595.2 of Lynx canadensis. Taxonomy (NCBI): domain Eukaryota; kingdom Metazoa; phylum Chordata; class Mammalia; order Carnivora; family Felidae; genus Lynx; species Lynx canadensis. The sequence goes on along the minus strand of NC_044303.2, from coordinate 98,878,145 downwards.
TAGTGCATTATAGCCTACTGCTACTGTGGAAGCTACATGTCACTTTTAGTCCCCAAATGCCATAGGTGACTATGAATTAGGATCTAAGAGGATGCCTGAGACTCACTTCCAGCAGATATTCTACACACCCTTCACTGAACTCCTGTTGGACATAGCCACTAATCTAATCAAATACATTTGAATATTTATTATGTACATAAGGCATGACACTACCACAAGAGAACATGTTCTACCAAGTCAGAGAATGCACTAGTACTTTCCCTCCAGTGAGCCGACCAGCCCTTCCATTATGGCTAATGTCTTTTTCTGTACCCCCCACTGGCATTATTTCCACATTAAAAATAATTTCTCATATATTTATTATAGCCCACCTTTACATGAATGCACAGGTCTTGCTTGTTGACCAAAGAAAGCATTGGAAGTTGGCAGAAAACTCTTGGACTTAACATACAGTGATGTTTTATAGAGTTTAAACTTAAGTAGGACTTATTTCTGGCATACAGAAGAAACTAACATGCGTTTGTTGTATATTGATTATATACCAGGTATATGCTAAACCAACAACAGCTTGATGAGGGAGTTCCTAATATCCACATTTAAGAGATGATGAATCTGAATCTGAATCTAAAGCAAAATTTAAGAATGAGTTAACACTCACACAGCTTACATAGTCAAAGAGCCAGCACTTTAACCCAAGATATCCTGACTCTAAAAGTCATGTGCTAATTAACCTTCCTTTTATAAAGAGGAAACACAGTATGGAGGGCTGGTAAGGAATAATGAAGATACTGAAATAATCAGAGCACCTGCCAAGTTCTGTCCTTCCCTTCTTAAAGCTATACCACATAAAAAATACAGTTGACCTTTGAATAATGGGGAAGTCAGGGCTGTCACCCCTAAGCAGCCAAAAATATACATATTACTTTTGACTCCCCCCAAAACTTAACTACTAATAGCTTATTGTTGACAAGAAGTCTTACTGATAACAAACAGTCGATTAACATATATTTTGTATGTTACATGCACTACATATTCTTGCAATAAAGTAAGCCAAGGAAAAGAGAAAGTTTCTAAGAAAATCATAAGGAAAAAAAACACAGTACTGTAGTGTACATATAAAAAAAAAAAGCCCATATGTGGACCTGAACAGTTCAAACCCATGTGTTTCAAGGTCAAATGTAATGTGAACAGCAAGGAAGAAAAGGAATAAGTGTCATGAAGAAAGAGGAAAAACAATGGAGGAAACATCTATGTGCAAAATATTTTGTTGGGTACATCCACAAATATTAACTCAATTAATCCTCCTAATAGTGTTCCTATTTCCACAGGTGCAGAAATCAGTATCTGAATAGCAGCACCAGGATATAAATCTATAGCTGTTAGATTCAAACACGATGCATCTTCAGTTTTGTTTGCTGCATACAGTGAGATCCGCTCACACCTTCTGTCACACCAACCAGCATAAGGGACACAGGAGCACTTCTGATCAGAGTGGAAGGGAAGCATTACTGCTTTCTAAAATTTCTTTATTTCACATTTATTCACCACCAAAGCCAGAGCCTTCCTCTATCTGGTGCCAGGAAAAGAATCAAACCCACCATGTGCCACTCACTTTTCCTTTGTCTTCGTTTTTCTTTCCCATTTTCAGAGCAGCCAAATCATATCGGTACTAAGGGACCTCTTAGAAAACCTATGCGGTGAGCTGTTCAAACCTAATGACCAAGTCTATTATTTCTCAAGAAATTCTGGAATCTGTTAAGCTTCATTTTTGAAGTTGGCATCACGCAGTGAAAGAAGACTATATTCTTGAAGATGCTCTTCTAGTGATCATGACAAGCAGGTGCTGGGGAACATTCTGTGCAATACTTTGTTTTCCTGATAACATTTGAAGGGCATTCCATCTGTCCAGTGCTGATACACTTCCTCTCATCGGGTGGTTAATTGGGATTCATTTTTCAGTTTCTTCTCATAGGAAAATTTGTCTGATTTTCCTGACTTTTGCCAAATCCCCCTTTTGGGTCCTTTACAGGGCTGATGAGTGCTACATTTGTTTTTTGTGTGTTTTTTTTAATGTTTATTTATTTTTGAGAGAGAGAAAGAGAGAGCGCGTGCAGGGGGGGGGGGTGGTCAGAGAGAGAGGGAGACACAGAATCCCAGGCAGGCTCCAGGCTCTGAGCTGTCAGCACAGAGCCTGATGCAGGGCTTGAACTCATGAACATGAGATCATGACCTGAGCCGAAGTCGGACACTTAACCTAATGAGCCACCCAGGTGCCCCTAGATGAATGTTGCATTTGTACATTTTGATGAGAGATTAGATAAATCTAGTCCTAGGGGAAGAACATAAACTACACAGAGGATGGGGATTTATCTGCTTTTAATCAACACTATATCACTAAATGGCTTGTCACATTCCTATGAGTAGTAGGTGCTCTATAAGTATTTGTTGAGTTGACTCATTTGCAGGTTAACCGCCTAGGTTTAAGGTTAGGCAGATCTGTAGCCATGGAACACAATAAAGCCTACCAGATTCGAAACAGTTAATTGGGACAATGTCCCATCCACAGCTCTGTTAGCCGGGGCCTGCCTTGGCTCCTAAGTCCTTAGCAGTATGTCATTTTTTCCCAATACCAAGACTACAAAGGTATATTTTAAAGAATCAATAGGTATATATTCAGAATCTTCCAACACATGCTACAGAAGTATAAAGAAATCTAGATTGTGGTTCTTCCTCTCAAAAAATTTATAATGTATTTGACTAATATGTTGTGAGGAATTTGAGGAAGTGAAAAAGTGACAGCATGAAATAAGAGTAACCAAGAGGGAGATCACTGAAGGCCACCAGAGTCAGAGAGGACCCATGGCAGACCAGGGGCTCCGAGTCTTGTGCTCAGCCTGAAACACACAGAATGTAGATTAAAACAGAAGAGGAGATGCTTCCAGACTAGAGAAACGGGAAAACATAAGCTATTCTGAAGGGAGGGAAGGAAGCCTGCTTGACTCCTGCAGAGGGTGGAAAAACAGTGAGAATATTTTCATATGCAGGGAGACCAGAGAATAAAGAATGTCTTCCAACCAGGCCTAAGACTTCAGGTGATGGGGTAGACCACAAAGTACTGCTTCTAATCCTTTTATGTTTTGCCTTTTTTTTTTCTTCTTTAATTTGAGAGAGAGAGAGAGAGAGAGAGTGCGAGTGGGGCAAAGGAGTAGAGGGAGAGTGAGAGAGAGAGGAGAGAGACAGAGATAGAGACAGAGACAGAAAATCTTAAGCAGGCTCCAAGCTCAGCACAGAACCCGACATGGGGCTCGATCCCACGACCCTGGGACATGACCTGAGCCAAAATCAAGAGTCAGATGCTTAACCAACTGAACCATCCAAGAACCCCAGCCCCTTCCAATTCTTAACAGTCAAAGGACATGTTGGAATTCATGTTTCAGGAAATTATTCTAACAAGTTTATCTTTTAAGGAATAAAAGTAGAAAACCATGCAAGGATAGGAAACTTGGAGGTATAAGGAAAATAGTCAATACACTCTTCTAGAATGGTAACTAGGCTTTATTACGGAAGAAGCAGCAGATATGTATACAGGGGGGTGGTATGTGCATGTGTGTATGTGTGTACAGATGGAGCAAGGGCCTAGTTTTGTTTTGTTTCTTGTTCGTTTTGTTTTATTTTTTTTTTAACATCAAATCTCAACGTTTTCAGCAGTCAGATATCAACACATTTAAACTCAGTTGAGTGCATCGAAATCTAATTTGTGGAATCTAACCAAAAGTAGAAAGCATGGCAGTCGGGCAACAGTTCATATCACTGTCTGTTTCCTAATTCTTTAGTCACCTCTTGGCCAATGGCAAGTCAGATGTACACAGTGTGACATTGCAGTCAGTCCACGAAAAGATAACATGTGTCAAGTCCTTGCTTATTTCCAGCTCTATCAATAAAAGATAATTCCAGGACAACAGGAAAAGAAAAAGCATAAGGCCTGAAGGTCAATTATAACATTTGACCCTTTAAATTGAAGTTACTCTGTCAACCAGCACAGACAGCCTGAAATGAATGACCCATTATTTTTCTATAAACTTCACAATTTTTCTTTAAAACAACTCTGATTCGGGGCACCCGGGGGCTCAGCTGTTTGGATGTCTGACTTCAGCTCAGGTCATGACGTCACAGTTCATGGGTTTGAACCCCACATTGGGCTCTGTGCTGACAGCTCAGAGCCTGAAGCCTGCTTCAGATTCTGTGTCTCCCTCTATCTCTGACCCTCCCCCACCTGCACTCTGTCTCTGCCTCTCAAAAATAATGAAATGTTGGGGCGCCTGGGTGGCGCAGTCGGTTAAGCGTCCGACTTCAGCCAGGTCACGATCTCGCAGTCTGTGAGTTCGAGCCCCGCGTCAGGCTCTGGGCTGATGGCTCAGAGCCTGGAGCCTGTTTCCGATTCTGTGTCTCCCTCTCTCTCTGCCCCTCCCCCGTTCATGTTCTGTCTCTCTCTGTCCCAAAAATAAAAAAAATAAACGTTGAAAAAAAATTAAAAAAAAAAATAATGAAATGTTAAAAAGAATTTAAAGCAACTCTGATTCAAATGACACATTCTCCTTTGACCAGCAATACTTTAAATATTTTCTCTTTATTATTGACTAGTTTAAAGACTTTTTCCTATTTATTAACTGTCTGAATTTCCAAGCCTTCTTCATTGAATTTGCATAAAAAGCTATAACTGAGGGCTAGCTAAGCTTTAGGGAAAAAATATAAAAGACTAGTAACTTAATATAAAAAAAGTGAATGGAAAACAATCATTTGTCAGGGCACCTGGGTGGCTCAGTCGGTGAAGCGTGCAACTCTTGGTTTGGGCTCAAGTCATGATCTTGCAGTTTGTGAGAGATCAAGCCCCTTCTGAGGCTCTGTGCTGGCAGCCTGGAGCCCCCTTGGGATTCTCGGTCTCCCTCTCTCTCTCCTTGTATCTATATCTGTGAAATAGTGGCTACATCTGGCTCAGGTAAGCATTGCTGAACACAAAGAAAGCTCATGTGTTTACAGGTGCAGTTTAGGGGCACCTGGGTGGCTCAGTCAGTTAAGCTTCTGACTTTGGCTCAGGTCATGCTCTTAAGGTTCGTGAGCTCAAGCCCCACATCAGGCTCTGTGCTGACAGCTTGGATCCTGGAGCCTGTTTCAGATTCTGTGTCTCCCTTTCTCTCTCTCCCCCTTATGGGATCATGCTCTGTCTCTCTCTCCTTCAAAAATAAACATTGAAAAAGAAAAGAAAAAGACACAGGTGCAATTTAGGAAAGAAAGTGAATAGGAACATCAATCATGCATGTATATCTGCAAAATGTGGAAACACAATCCTAGCTTCCTTTTCTGAAATCAAGATTCGCAACTTGACAAACACCCTCTACCTTCCTCAGTATCTCTTTACACTTATTGCCATCATAATCAGCACACAGAAGTGAAGGAGACCCAGGACAAATCAGTGATTTATCATATTCACTCATCCAAAGCTCTGGTGTTTTTATCCTCATTAGCTGGTATTTTTTTTCCCATATCACTGAAATAAGGTCCTATGAAAATTAAACGAAATAAAATTTCTCATCTATTGTCTGTATGCACGCATGCTTTTGTAAAAATTGGTAGATTCACTCACTGTGAATTTTAATTGATTTTTAAAGAAAGAGAATACGTTATTATATCCATATAGACACTGAGACCCGTTTACCCTTTTGTGAATGTTTGCAAGTCTCACAGCATGAAGGGAATAAACACTTGTTGCAGAAATTTTTAAATAGCTTCAAATAGATGAGCGCTTTGCTTGTGACTTACATTCTCCTCTTTAAAATACTGTGCCAGATAACAAAGATTAAATTTTGTTTTTATCCATTATGTTCTTGTAGATAACGCCAAGAGATAATTAATATTACAAAAAATGAAAATTGCATCATAATGAGGATGATTTGCCTTCCTCCGAAATACATCTAAGAATATCAAAGGTTTACAGAGGAAAGCCATAGAAAGAAGAGTCACCAGATATTTTATTTTTCCTCTCAGGACAGGCCAACGGAGCCTCTGAGCTCAGACAGATGCAGCCACCTGCCTAGGTAGGCTACAGGGGATGGGATTTGATGGGCTATCCCATTTACTGCCTCAGTTAGTAACTATTACTTCCCAAGAACTTCCATATTGCCCCTACCTTTCTTTGTCTTGCCTATTTTCCCAGGAATAAAGAAATATCCAAGGATCTGGAAATTTTTTGCCAGTCTTGGAAAATGACTATAGTGTGAGCTCCTTAGACACTACCAGACCCCTTCACTGGGATGACTGGATTATATGTTCACCTTCAAGACACCTGAGAGGAGAGAAGAAATCTGTAGCCAAACCCTTAGTCACTTCCCCACTGAGGACTTTCAGTTCAACAGATCAGGCTGTGGTCACTGACTAGTCACAGCACCTCACCAGTTTCCTCAGGTTAAGTATTGATATGTAGGGATGATTCTAAAGTATTACACAATCAGTAGTCATACCAACCAAGCAGGAAGAGCAGGGGCCTGAGCACTGAGGCAGCCCTCAACAGGTTTCTGCTGTGCCAAGCACTAGTCTGGTCATTTCTAAATTATGGAAGATCTATTGATGCTCTGGGAGAAAACCTGGGTGCTACTTGAGGAGAGGCAAGAGAGGCCAGGTCGGGTCAGTAACTATCTTTCAAACAACACAAAAATATTTCAGTATTTTCAGTCCTACTGATCCATCTTTACCACTGTGTACTGAAATTAGCCATAATTACATGCATAAGCATCTCCTCTATATTCTAGGGAGTGTGGAAAATTAATTGTTGGCAGGCTTGCAAGTAAATCTTTTTTAGTTAAATATGGAGACAATGTAACACAGCGGGTGAAGAGCAGGGCTGTGCCACTAACTGTACAACACTGTTACTAACTCCAGCTTCCTCATTCATAAAATGGAAATGATAAAAATATTCCTTGTAGTGCTTTGAGAATTAATGGAGTGATGTATAAAAAGGACTTTGCATGGCAGGTGCTCAATAAATGCTGGTATATGTCTACCTCAATAGCGGAACGTATCTTCATCTAACTACACTGTCACGATCAGTAGAAAATAGAGACTCCAGGCTATTTTAGGTTACTTAAAAAGAAATTGGCATGAATATATCTTCCTTTTCAAGCTGTTGGGGTATGATGTATTCCTTCAGATTAAGTTTGGGAATTGAGGGACAAATGTATTTTTGTGAGGTCTAAACTTTAAAGAGTTCAAAAAAGTGGTACCCAACGTCTTTTCATTTTATTTTTAATGAGGGAAATTACTTATTATGAGTGGTGCGATACGGCTGTGATATTCCATGATTCATTGACAAAATATATGGTTTTAGGATATTTCTCCACAGATATGAATAAAAACTTTTTATACGTCATGTGGCACTTTTTAAAAGAATTTCATTTGGGAAGCACTATATGACATCTTATTTTTATAAGGAAGTTTTAATAATTTCCTTGCCAATAACTAAAAATAAGCCCCAATGACTTAAAGGATAAAAAAGCATATGGTAATACTTCTCAGCCTTCTTTATGACATCATGAAAGTCATTGCCATATACGACTTGCCTATTATAAAACTATAAGTTATTAGATTTGAAAGAAACCTTGTCAATGAGCTTGACATTAAGTGGAGAGCACGGATTAATTTCAAATATAATGTCTAATAAAAATATCAACCTCATAGAGAGAATCCAATATATAAAACTACCTATAATAATCATCAATAATTTCTAATTATCATAACATTTCATATTTCTTAAATGTGTATTCATTTATTTTGAGAGAAAGAGAGCATGAGTAGGGGAGGATCAGAGAGAGGGAGAGAAAATCACAAGTAGGCTGTGCTGACAGAGATGTGGGGCTCTAACTTACAAACCATGAGATCATGACTTGAGCTAAAATCAAGAGTCAGACACTTAACCAACTGAGCCATCCAAGTGCCCCTTCATTAGAACATTTTACTTTTCATTAGGAATAGATTTTTATTTGCCAGGAAACAACTAAAACATTTAAAAGAGGCAAGGATGCTTATGGACACAGCTATGTGCATGTGGATAAGCATGAAGACATGTCCTCTGTAGGCAACTGAAAGGAAGAAAATGATCTTTTTTCCCAAAAAGAGTTGTGATGTTCAAATTGAATAGCCTACCTCTGTCCCTTCTCTTCTACCCTCTCTACTTGTCCTTTTTTTCTTAGAGGCACTATTATCTCCTATTACGCTGATAATTTGAGCCATAGAAAGTCTACATTCTCAACAGGCAACACATCTTCCACATTAGCTATGGAATGATTCTGAAGATATCAAATTGAGGAAACCATGTCTAAGATATTTCAGATCTCAGAAATGTAGGTGGAAAAATCACATGTAGGCATCAAGAGTACTGCCCTCCAAACTTTTCAGAGGAGCAGTAACTAGGAAGTCAGTCCACTGATGGGTCATAAAAATGATCTAATTTGAATGGGACTGCTATTTTAAAGAAATTAAATATGAAATTACAGAACAGTAAAGATGCTACATAGAATAAAATGGAAAACATAATTGTATCATACATTGTATTTCATTATATTTTGCTTCAGTTTAATATACACACACATGCACCTGCATACATCACACACATAGGTGTATATACTATGTTGTGATGAAAAAGTCACTTCTTACTGTTTCAATGGGCAGTGTTCGAAAGCCACTAAAATGAAGCAGAAATCACAAACTGGCATGCAACAGCTAAGTTCCAGTAAGCTGAATATTTAATTTAGCCCACAGAGTGGCTTCCTTGACACTGAATTAGTTGCTAATATATAAAGATTGCAAGAGCTCACATAAAAAGCTGTTTATGTGGGTTCTTTCGGAAGGTCAGAAGATCTAGCATCCATCTGACACACAGGCCCCAGGAGCTGAGAAGTATCTGTATCACTAGAAAGGGCAGGAGCTCTCCGGTCATCAGGAACCCTCATTTTCCTTTTGCACTCTGTGTTATATACTTGCCTGATAACTTCAGGCATTTTAATGTGTCCCTACTTGTCTACACTTGTGCTCTGGCAATGATCACAGAGGTCCAGGGACTGTTAAGGAAACTCATGTTAAAGACACAGAGTCTAGAATGTACAGGATCATGAAAGAAATAAGTCTAAAATTATCTACCTCTAGGGCAAAAGACCAACAGTAAAGATCAACAGAGTTCTAACCCTTTCATTTCACAGATGAGAAGACTGAGACCCAAAGACAGCAAGTGAAATGCCAAACGTCACAGAGTTAATAGCTCCATGGTCAGAAATAAGTTCTCCTATTTTTTTTTAATTCTTTAATGTCTCTTTTTAATTTATTTTTGAGAGACAGAGAGACTGAGCATGACGAGCTATGAGGGGAAGAGAGACAGAAAGAGCCACAATCCAAAGCAGGCTCCAGGCTCTGAGCTGTCAGCACAGAGCCTGACACAGGGCTCAAACTCATGAATCGTGAGATCATGACTTGAGCCAAAGGTGGACAATTAACCAACTGAGCCACCCAGGTGGCCCAAGTTCTCACTTCTATCTTGATGCCCTTTCAGCTACCCATGGCTGCCTTCAGTTGCATAATTTGCAGGAATGAAAGGCAGTTTTGATGCCACGGAGGCATACAGATGTGATGTGGAAATGGTCTATCAGTAAAAAAGACATTGCTGGTGGAAATAAAGTACTGGCGATCGACACTGGAGTCACACTGGCATCAGGTTCTGTTCACATCCATTGCCTTTCTCACCTATAGCATCCAAGTGTATATCACCTGAAGACACACAGCTGGGGTTGGTCAAACACTGCATACCACGTACATTTTAAAATATGAACAACCCAGGCAGGTTAATTTCTTAATTTGGACAAATGTATCAGGGTTATAATCAAAGATGTTAACATTGGAGGAAATGAGTTGAAAGGTATGTGGAACTCTTCACACAATCTCTTGCAACTTTTCTGTACATCAAAAATCATTTCCAAAATAAAGGCTTTGTTTAAAAATATTGAGAAACCATGAATAAAGATGTGATGGGGCTTCCATATTCCTTAGCGGTAAAATCAGAAAAGGATACATTTTTCTTGAAGAAAACATTCCTTTATCCAAAACAAAACAAAACAAAACAAAAACTACATCAGCGTAACTGTCACCACTCAAAACCTTGCAACAGACTGACTCAAGGCTTATAACAAGGTCATGTCTCCAACGAGGCCCAGAAGTTGCCCCAATGCTGAACTACGGTGTTCCCCTAAGACATACAACACACACACACACATACACACACACACACACACACACACACACACACACACACACAGTTTTAACTAATAAAGACATGTCCTTTCCAGACATTCTTTGTAACACCCCAGAGAGAAGAAATACCAGGTTTGCTTTTAAAGGGGTACACCTGAGAAGATGTATTTGCTTATTTTTAATCCATGGCTTCAATGAATACTTAAGAGTATTTAAAAAAAAAGAACAAAGGGTGACAAAAATTTGCTAGCTGATTCAGAGAACAATCAGGAGAATATGAAGAGGCTGAGACATCCTGGGGGAAATGTCTTTTCAGTTGATGGACAATGTTCATTTCCAAAATAGCCCATCTGGGCCCTGAAAGTTACGTGACCCCAATTATCCTGGGAGGAACTCTCCTATGTCTAGATCAATTATTACCAAAGACAGATGTTGGTTATAAAAAAAAATGATGTGGATATGAGGGTATCTTGGCACTAGAATCCTAGGAAACAGGCAATTCTTCAAATTGTCCTCAAGGAGTCATTTTAAAGTCCCATATCTGCTTTGGTAGAAGACACTATTTAATTTATTACCATCAATTCTTAGGAGAAGAATGCAGTCCTACGTGCATTTTGATCTACACTGCTCAACAAAACCCTGTGCTTGTGAGGAGAAATAATGGCGAGCTGGGAAGTAGATGAAAACATTCAGGCTTTCAAAAAATAGTTACCTATTGCTGTGTCTTTGTGTCTAAATTGTGCTACTTCTGCTCTACCTCAAATACTAAAGCAACTTAGAAGACGTCAAATGATTCCCTTTATAAATTCACAAAAACATAACTATATATTACATTTATATTTGTCTGAATAATATTTATGACACACACCCTGTATTCATGGCTCTGTACCACATGCCTACATGGAAGGTACATTCTATCTGGGCCTGGAGACAACTTAGCACCAATAACAAAATTAATAATTTAGAGTTGATAAATGCTACAAAAGAATAGTACACGGTGTTGAAAAACAGCAAACAAAGGGTGTTAATCTATCCTGGGGTCAGCAAATGACTAAAGCCTATAAGCAGAGTTCTGAAGGACAGAAAAGGATTGGTTAGGGAACACAAAAGGACAGAGGAAGGGAGTGGGGGTTGCAGTATGTCCAAGGTCCAAGAAGGGGCATGACATTTTCAAGTGGCAGAAAAGAGGCCTATGTGACCTGAACACTGGCTGTTCAGGGGCACAAGGTGTGCAGTGAACCCAGAGAAAGAGGTGGGCCAGGTCACACAGGGTCTCACAGGACTGAGACAGAAATCTGGCTGTGATCCTAAGAGCCCTGAATTTTCTGGTAAAGGCAAGTCCATGCCTATAAAAAGTATGTTAACAAGGAAAGCAACAGGGGCACCTGGGTGGCTCAGTCAGTTGAGCATCTGACTCAATTTTGGCTCAGGTCATGATCCTAGGCTTGGGGGATTTAGCCTCTTGTCCAGCTGAGCATGGAAACTACTTAGGATTCTCTCTCTCTCTCTCTCTCTCTCTCTCTCTCTCTCTCTCTCTCTCTCTCCCTCTCTGTGTCTCTTTCCAGTTTCATATTTGTGTTCAAAAAAGATCAAACTGGCTGGTGTGTGCAAGCAGATAAGAGTGGCTCCTTAGAGGGCTCTGTTGTGGCCCTACTAAGACTTCCTGTCCTGACCTAAAGAAAAGTTCTCAAAGGAGAAATAGTGGGTGAATACGCTTGGCTCATTCAAGAAGGCAACACTTTTAATTAATGTCTTCCTTGCCTAATGAACCATCACAATATGCAACCCTGTTAAGGTTCACCAAAATGGAAAACAAAAACAAAAACAAAAACAAAACAGAAAACAAACAAAAAACAAAAACCATGGCCAGGTATACACAAGTATGAGTTTCTGTAGAAACAGCTACGTTCCCAGGCTTTACGAGTGACAGGCACAAATATCGACCAAAGAGACATTTTGAAACAAAAAGAACCTAAAATATAAAGACAATGAACTCTACAAATGATCCAGTCATCTCTCCTACCACTATATATGCTAACCACTCATCAAAAAAACATAAAAATAAAAATAAAGCTTAATACATGTAAAAACTTTTCATAACAATCTTTGCAAGCAACAGCAAAAACAAAATAATCTAGATACTTTATCTGCTTGAGGCTGATATATTAATTGTTCTTAAAAAAATTAAGCATCTAATTACATTATATTGAACTGATCACTTAAACACTCAATCAATGAATGATACAAGAATCTTATGCCTCATAATGCTATTCTTTTTTATATTTTTTTTGGAAAAATTTTTTAATGTTTATTTATTTTCGAGAGAGGGAGAGAGACAGAGTATGAATAGGACAGGGGCAGAGAGAGGGAGAGAAACTGAAACAGAATCTGAATCTGAAACAGGCTCCAGGCTCTGAGCTGTCAGCACAGAGCCCCATGCAGGGCTCGAACTCACGAACAGTGAGATCATGACCTGAGCTGAAGTCAGATGTTCAACTGACTGAGCCACCCAGGTGCCCCTTCATAATGCTATTCTATACACTTTTTGCCAACAAATATTTAAGTTTTGTGACAGAAAAACATTTAAAGCTGTAAGATTCTTAGACAGTTATTCACAATATTATTTAGTATTAATCTTATAAATTTCAGAATAAAACCTAAATTAAAATCATTTCGAGTAACATATGGTCATTGTTTCTTATTTCTCAGTTCTTCTGTTATTATTGTAATCTTAAATATCTGGTCCTGACTTAGAAATTTTGAAACTACCAGGAAAAAAAAATACTGTGTAAAAACACATATAGTTGCTTTGTTTTACCAAAATCATGATTTTTTAAAACCTTTTTTCTGTCATTAGGAAATATTCATGAGAACCTGCATCCATTCTTCTCTTCGTGTTGTAGAAATGGCCTCGGAGCTGCCTGCCAGAAATTGCACAAGATTCTAAAAGGCATATTGAGCTGTTCTTTCCTGTTTTCTCAGGAGCGCAGGTATTGTGGGGCGGGGGGAAAGCCTTCCCTGCCTTTGGGGTCAACTGCTCCTGATTTAGTCATTTTCCTGCATACCAATTTTCCTTCTCTTTATTCCACTTCCCTCACTTTTTCTCAATCTTCCTCCAGGGAACAAACTCACATTACAATTGCTAAGTCAGCAGCCAACGCTTTCTCCCAGCAGTGGTCCTAAGCAGGTGGTACAAATTCGCCAGGCTCCAAGCAAGGCTAAAATCTCTTGGAAAAGAATGGTGAGCTCACTCAGAGGATGGAGGTTTCAGAGGAACCAGCTTATTTGGGAGCTTTGAGTAAAGTCTGAGAAGCAAGGACAATGTTCTTTTGTATTAATGCCAAGGCTGAAGATCCTTTCTGCTTTCAAAAGCACCCTATGGATCTGTACTTTCTTTCTTTTTTTTTTTTTTTTTCCTACAGAATTCAAACCACCATGGGGTTATCAAACTTTTAGTAGTGGAAGACTTTATTCAATCCATTAAATCTCCACTAAAAGTGGCATTTTAATAGTATATATTAATGTTTACGAGTTCAAAATTGTCATATGTATACCCCATAAACCGAACTGATGTATATTTAACAACACAAAATCTTGCAGGTGAGGTTGATATACAACTGCTGCTTTTGTAAACACATTACTTGGGGATTTCATTTCAGTTGCAGAGCAATGAAAAAACCCTAATTCACGTAGAAATAGAGCTGAAATTGCCATGTTTTCTCAAGAGCGCCTCTTAAAATCTCAGACTATTTATCAATTAAACCAATTCGGTAGCTTGAAAGAGGGGTAGTAGAAATTTCTTCGTTCAGATTAGAAATGGAACATTACTAACAGCTTTCTTGCATTTCCTAAACAGTAAATATTCAACATGGATGGTGCCAACAGACAACCCAATCCATCTTAATGTCCTTTGTTTAGCAAAAAGTATGCTTTAAAGTATATTTTAAAATTATGATGTTAGAAATATCATTAAAAAAATCCAAGATCTAGAGGCAACTGTTTATGGTTAGAAAATCATACAAAATTTCAAAACCAATTCATTTCAGCCTGACTCCACATTTTATTTCAGTTCCATTACTGATTTTTTTTTTAAGTGCAGTCACTTGCATGTAACTACAGTTAAAGAGTCAGTAAAGAAACTAAAACATGATCTTGCTTGGCCAAATTCAGCTCATGTTGTTTATAACGGTAGGGGTGAGGCAAGGGGACCTCCCAGTTTAACAATATCCACTAGTATTGTGGATAAAATTGCATTTATGACGGGATGGGTGATGTTTGTGTAATACTTGCCAGAGCAGCCCCTGAGTTTCCCCTGAAATGCGATGCATATGCTGCAGGAATTGGGAAATCTGATAGGACTGCAAGTGAACCACATACAGACAGCACTATATCCTTCTAGGCACTAATACATTTTCCAAAAACGCCAGAGATGTCCAGAGATGGTGGGGAGTCAATTTCCAGAGTCAATTTGGTAAAACAAATTAACTATCTTGGTGAACTTCAGCACATTTAAGTATGTTAATGAATCAATGCGTGTTATCCTAGAGCTTTTAAATGATTAATTTCATAAAATTAAATTTGAATCAAGTAATTATTTCTTCTTAAAGAATACTATGGTGCTAGGAACATAGTCAAAAAACCAATAGTCTAAATAAATCTTAAGAGATAAGGGAAGTATGTTGGCTGATATTTGGTTGAGGCAGACAACAGCTAGTCCGAACATTATGACTTATTTAATCAGTGGCCAATACGGACGGAGGTAGATCCTCTAAAATGTAAACATAAAAACCTTGCACACACTTTAAAATTGCAACCTTTTACATGGGCATGTTTCTTTCTATTGATTCAGGTGTGTTTTGCTTAAGTGAAACGTGTATACGTATACTAATTTAACGACATTTTTTTCCAAAAAGGACACGTTTTGGGACCTGTCATTTGCAGAACCCTTTGGATAAGATAGTCACATATTTAACTGGAAAAAAAAAAGTTACTTTGTAAAGTACAAAGTGTAATACTATGCCACTAGAAAAGAGATGACCACAGGCAGTATTATGGGAATGAGTGTATCACTGACATTAAACCAAAAGGCCATTAAGGAGATTCAAACAGAATTCTCTTCTGATCACAGGAAGGTCACACACATAAAGTCATTTGTTTCTGCCAACTGTCACAACTTTATAGCAGAAACACTGGCAGCGGTTGATGTGATATTTTATACATGAAGGTACATCACTTAATGAGAGTAAATGACCTAACATGAGCAACTAAGCATGGGACAATTGATGAAATGTGACAAAAGTCTACAGGCTAGATAACAGCCCTTTATGAGTATAAATTTCTTAGTCTTGATACCTGTACTGTGTTTACCTAAGTGATCATTCTTGTTTTATAGGAAATAAACACAAGGTATTGAGAAATAAGCGGGCACCATGTATGCAAATTACTTTCAATGATTTCAGGAAACAATTGTAAGGTAAGAGAAGGAATAATAAAGCAAGCATGGTAAAATGTTAAGAGTTGGGGAATCTGGGTACAGAAGAATTCCGAGTACCATTTGTGCACACTCTCTGTGACTGAAATTCTTTCAAAACAAAACAATGTTTTACAACCATCTTACAAAGCATATTTTCTTTCATGAGGATACTCAAAGGACTTAATGCAGAGATCTGCAATGTTACTCTCGACTGTGAAAAGAGAAGCAAACTAACAGATATGGCACTCTATTGTAGCTTTTATCTATGTTCATTATATACACGTGTACATGAAGTGTATGTATGTGTGTGCCACACAAATGAAACACAGGCAATGTAAAATAAATAGACACAATCACTCTGAATCCCAAATTCAATACAGTCTGCTTCGTTACATTATCTAGATCCATGTCTGTTACTCATCACAATAGAAACCTTTAAAAATAATTAGCACTACAAAGTTCTGATAAAAATGTTGGTTCATTTACAAGGTTATTACAGAACGGCAAAGGAGTTCAACTACCAATAAAATAAAAATTGTTCATGCAAGAATCTTTCATAATACACATGCTCATAATAGCTTATTTAAAAAACTATATCTCTCGCCTTTCTAACTTGACCAGTTGGGGCTCACATCTAATTAAATAAAAGCAACAAACATGCTAGGATTAAAAAGATTTATTTTAAGATAATCTTTGGAAACACATTGAAACACACAGAATTATGGACCCTTTTGTATGCAGTCTTTAGGGAAAGGGGAAAAATGATACATAGAAAGAGGTGAGAAACAATATATTTTTAAGTACAAAGAGGCTGATACATAATTTCATCAATAAAATGATAGATACCAAAAAAAGATACAACAAATTATTTTAAGGGCAAAATAGTCAATGACAGCTGGGCTTAAGTTGTATTTGCCCATCTCTATTAGGGACTGTGAAAAGCACATAAAAATGCCTTCTATGTATATGTTCTCAAAAAGGAATATTAGAGTTTAATGTAAAAGAGCATAAAATATAAGAAAAAAAATTCAGAAACATGAGCCAGCAGACATATGTGGGGTGCGGAATTCATTCTTCTAACACTGAGTGCCTCTGGACACAGTCCTTGAACCTCTTCTCCGTATCACTTACTGATTGAGTTAATCAGTCTCATGGCTTTAAATACCACCTATGGCCCAAAAGCAACCAAATTTGTATCTTCAGGGTGGTCTCCTGGCACAAACTCACAAATGATTTACAAAATTGCTTATTAAAAATCTGTCTGGATTTCTAAAAATCACACTGAGCTCCATTTGTCAAAAACTTAACTCCTGATATCTGCCTACACTTGTGTCTCTCAAAGCCTTCCAAATCTCAGTGGAGATAACCCCAAATAATTAGCATCGCCCACCGACCAGAAACAAAAACAAAAACAAAACAAAGAAAAAAACAGCCTGAATTCATTCATGACTACTCTCTTGCTATGATAACCCACATCTGATCTGCCAGAATACCTTGTTAGTTTTACTTTCAAAACATACCCAACATCCATCCACTTGCTACTATCTCCACGGCTACCTTTCTGGTCCATGCCATCACATCATCTGTCACCCACACTGCTGTGACAGCCTGATTTTTTCTTTCTGCCCAATTCCACTCTATAGACTATTCTCAGCACACACATTAGGACAATCCTTTAAAAAACATAGCTCACAGATCATGTGCTTCTTTGCTCAACAGTCCACAC
Source organism: Lynx canadensis (assembly GCF_007474595.2). NCBI lineage: Eukaryota > Metazoa > Chordata > Mammalia > Carnivora > Felidae > Lynx > Lynx canadensis. The sequence continues at coordinate 98,860,659 of NC_044303.2, read as the reverse complement.
TAATCTCCTATTTCACTCAGAGACAAGAATGACAACACTCAATGGCCAGGTTTTAAACGCCTTTCCAATTTCACTTCCTGGTGCCCTTTCTTTTGCTCCCTCTGTCCCAGCCACAAATGCTTCCTTGAATGTACCAGGCAAGCATGGTTCTGGCTGGGAAATTTCCCTGGCTTATGTATATACCAACTGAAATGTTTTCCACAAATATATTCACATGGCCAATTCCTCCACCCCCTAGAAGTCTTGGTTCAAATGCCACTCTCACAATAACCATCCTATTCAGAATAGCAACCTATCCCTACCTCCAACCTGACACTTCAGAATCCCTTTATAACAGCTGACCTTTTCTTTTTCCACAGAACTTATCACTTTCTAACATATTATGAAACTTACTAATTTATCACGTCTTATTGTTTAATATCTATCTCCTTTTTTAAAACTTGAGCTCCAAAAGAGCAAAGATCTTTGCTTCATTTACTAATATATCACCAAGTCCCTGCAACAATGCCCTGCACATCATAGGTGCTTGATAAATAGTTGTTGAATTAAATCAAACTGAAAAGAAAACTTAGTAGGGGTATAGATGATTAGGTTGTTTTTGGAATTACTGAATTTGATGCCTTGGCATTGTATCCAGGTGGATGAAAGGCATATATGTAAGATCACTGCAGAGAAATCCAGTAGATTACTCCACATGCACAGGAGTAGTAAACTTTTGGTCAAATTAGTCTAGTGACTATTATCCAGGACCCTAAGTTCCAGCAACAGCAGACGCCTGAGGTAGACAGCAGAGAGGAAAGGAAGTAGAAGATCAGGAATGCAACCATGTACCTGAGACATAAGGGACATTGCTCTGAGTTAGAATGACCTGGAAACACCAAAAATGTTGGGGAGACATTGCCCCAGCCCACTCATTCTACAGATTTTATTTTTACACAGGAAAGTTTTTGGAATGACCTTTGCAAAATGTAACAATAACTTTTTTCCTGGAGAACAGGCTCTGGAATGGGTTTTTGCCTGTCATTTCTCTAGTATGTGGATTTTCATCCTAAAAATTCTTATAAAATTAAAAGTTAACTCCTACAGAAAATAAGAGTTCTTCCAAAATCCTATATACATTTCCTTATAAAAAATAAGTCAACATTCTTGAAATATAAAGTTGCATATATTTTTTTCTAAGTTCCTTGAATACAACATTACATATTATAAAGTTTTTAACCTTTCAGGCACAATAACTTGGATGATGAATGTATAAAAACTCTGAATACCAGAGCAAACCAGCATTATTAGCCATTCCTCTGAAATCTGATCTCGTATAAGAATGAACAAAGAATATTCAAATCCATTTTTATTGTATCTATTAAAGAAAGCCATAAATGTACTTCAAAGGAACTATGAATAGATTTTCTGAAGAACTTGTATGTAAGTAATAAATATAGAAAAATATTTCTGAACAATGGTGTATTACCTTTGCCCAAAATGACATATCTGGATAATTATAATGAGATTTACGTGTAATCTTGCCCAGAGTGAGGGGACTGGGTAAGACGGGGTCTCTGGATCCCAACCAATAGGGTTTTATGATTTGGAGACCACATTATACAATCATCAAATACATTTTATTCTCATCTTCTCTGTTGATATAAAATTCACTCCATTCTTATTTTTCGAAATATGAGAGAACACAAGGTATTCAAAAAGGAAAGTTTTAATAGATTATTTTATCTCTTCAATTAGCTCCCTGTTAACAAGTTGACTGTGGATGTCTTCAACTCATTAGATGCTGTTAACAACTTCCACCATTGACTTGTCAACTTATTGTACAATAGCTCAGCAGTCATTTCAGTAAATTAATTATGCTTTGTACCATATTTACATATTTAGTATGTATGTATAAATTAACAATTAATAATTTAGCACTATGCTCAGAAGATACTACTTCTGTTTTTGCGTTTTCTCTTGGGTTCTTTACCAAATGAGTGTCAGTTTAGAGAGTTCTGAAGCAGTATTTAGACAGTGGCACCAAGCAAGGTGCCTAAGTAAATAAAGATATGAACAAGAAGGCAGAAATCAAAAGATTCAAACTTCTTCACACAGGAAAATACTCCAAGTGAAGCTTATATGGGAATGACCTGCTAGTGAGTGCATGTATTCAATGATTGGCTTACTGGTATTATGGATGAAAGGTGGACACTCACTACAACCCATTCTCCATACTACATTCTGGTCATAATGGCACAAGCTCCCTAGAGCACTGTAGAGGGAGGGAGAAGTCAAGGAGCCTCCCAGAACTATTCTTTAAAAGGTCCAAGGGGCGCCTGAGTGGCTCAGTCAGTTAGCATCCTACTTCGTCTCAGGTCATGATCTCTCAGTTCAGGAGTTCAAGCCCCAACTCGGGCTCTGTGCCGACAGCTCAGAGCCTGGAGCCTGCTTCCGATTCTGTGTCTCCCACTCTCTCTCTGCCCCTCCTGTGCTCACACTCTGTCTCCCTCTCTCAAAAATAAACATTAAAAAAAACCCTAAAGGTCCAAACCACTCCCTCTGAACAACTGCTTCCACAGTGAAACTGAGATCAAATATGGCAACCTAGCATTTGCTACCAAACTACCACTGCTCAAGATGAAAAGATACTTTATATTCAAGGAAGGTTCTTACCTGACAGTTTTCCTTCCTTTAAATGAGAAAAGAAAACTTGGACTCTGAGTTTTCAAACCTCCTAGTTATTTTAGCCAATATACTGGGGATACAGAGAAAAGGGAGCCGAGCACTAAGAATGTCTGATGGAGGAGAAGGAGGAGGCTGTCTGTGCATTTCTGTTCATCTTTAATTATTTTTCACCAAATGTATGTCTATTACTGTTTCTATCTTCTGTTGCACTAACCTATGCACTGCATGGAATTAGGTAGGTAAAATTCTAACTGGGATTTCTTTTTATTCTTTTTATTATTATTATTTTTAGTTGTTATTATTTTGAGAGAGACAGAGACAGTGCAAGTGGGGAAGGGGCAGAGAGAGAGGGAAAGAGAGAGAAGCCCAAACAGGCTCTGCACTGTCAGCACTGAGGCCCACCCCAGGGCTTGAACTCACAAAACCACGAGATCATGACCTGAGCCAAAACCAAGAGTTGGTCGCTTATGTGACTGAGACACCTAGGTGCCCTACCCCCACAACTGGGATTTCAATGTGCAGAATGTTTGCTGAAATCTTCTACAATTTTAGTATATAGATTCTATGAAGCTCTCTGGCACAGATGGGAAAACAAGAGCTTTCACCCTGAGTCCTACCAAGGAGACTCACTCATTTTTCAAGTCTCTCTTCTACTAAGGTTGCTCCTTTCCCGTTCCTTCAAATTCCACCCTGCCATCCATTTCTCAAACCCACCTCTCCCATACCCCCTGCACTTTACTGCTTCCAAAATCCAATGCTACTCAACCTTGCAACAATACACCATTTCACTACTATGGGGTTATCCTGGAACTAGTCTTACGCTACTCTCACATACTTATTTTTTTTTAAATATTATTAGTTTAAAAAAATGGAAGGAAAAAAAACAGGAATGTAAAGGAAGAAGGAATTAAGAAAATGAGAGGAGTTACAAAAGAAAAAGTGCCAAAGACACAATGAAAGTAAAGGAAAGAAAAAATGCAGACAGGAGAAACCAGAGGAAAAAGGAAACACAGCCAGCAAAGAATTTCCATGGTTCAAAAATACCTAGGGCTGGAGCAGACATTGTGCTAATTGCTTTCCATGCAGTATTTAAGTTAATATATATATATATATATATATATATATATATATATATATATGTTTACGCCATATATATATATGATGTATATACATATACATCATATATATATATGCCATATATGATGGCCATATGATGATATATATATGTCATATGTATGGTATATATGACATATATATGTATATATATGATATATATATATGTATATATGGCATATTCACAGAGATAACTTTTTTTTTTGCTTAAGGCTTAAAAATTGCTTGTATTTGGTCTTCAGATGGTCAGTTCCTGTTAGCTCGATATATGGCAGGAAAAAAATATTTTAAGAAAAGTAAGCTTCCTAAAAAATGAAATAAATATGTCATGATGCGTAATGTATTCTTTTCTTCTCATTTCATTCAAGCACACAAAACCCAATTTTGTATTAGTTTCATTTAGTTAAAAAGGTTAATATTAAAAAGAAAGAAATCCTATAATACCACGTGCAATATTTTCTGGGATTATAATTGAGTGATTTTATCTAGTTACATGCTCTAAAAAGATGTATCACCATGGTAACTAGATCCTTTGACAATTATTCTATTTTAGTGCAAACCAATACAAAGGGGTTAAAAATACCTCAGTCTTGAATCCTGAGATTTGCATTCACTCTTAAAGTTTATCCTTTCCTCCCTTTTCATTTTCAAGAGAATGCTTAAGAATTGCTCTCCATCCTATTTCCCCTCACATCAGAATGATGTGAACAGGAGTAGTTCTTAAACCACGAAAGCTGAGGCACTTCGTGATAGTAAACTCCCAACAGGAATTTCTCCACTTAATTCAAATGGATAAATATCGCCAAGAGTTTGTTACATAACCCAGAAGGTTATTTTAGTGTGCTTGCCAATTTAAGAGAGAAAAATCTGGATTTTTGTCTTAGAGACAGATAATTTTAAATTCAAGGCAGCATATGATACAGCCTCACTATACATTATTTCAGAGCATATATAACCTTAGAGATGATTTGGGTGGTCAATAAGCCACTGTTAAAACTAAACACTGTGAGCAATTTACAAACTTACCACCTCCTCCATGTTTCTGCAGCCATTTTATGTTTCTCTTCATTAACAGTGACTGTGATGTTAGAAATAATATAATTGTTAAACTATCCTCTCCAGAAAGCATATCAAATTCATCTTTATAATACTAGCACAGCACCACTTAGTAGGCTGTCAATAAATGCTGATATGAGGAAAGTTATTACAGTAAACACCAACTCTTTTTTTCAGAAATCAAGTGTATTGGCCTAATACACATTAAGAACTAATATCTGCTGGTTTGAGATTAAATTGCATTTCAGGGAGGAGAGAACACTTAAATAATAAAAAAATATGTTAGCAAAATAGCAAAAAAATGATTTTCTGTTCAAGCCACAGCATCCTCCAGGTAAATGAGACACAGGGTCAACCCTACCTCTTTCCACAAGGCCTCATTGTTTTTGCCAGCCTTTGAAGAACATCACAACTCTTCAGGAATTTGGGGAAACCCATACTCCTACTCTTCACTTTCCTGGATTCCTCACGGACATTCCCATTGTCATCCAGCACGTGGGCGGTCGGTGGGGAGACTTGTCAACTCTCGCCAGACGGCAGCCTCCACCTGCCTCCATTATTTTCCTGACACTCTCAAACTTCTGAGGAAAGAACGGTGTCCCCTACCCTGCTCGAATGAATTCTTTGTAAGTCACCTCTAGATCCAGCATCTCTACCCCATCCTCTTTGTACCTCCGTCCTTCTCAGTCTGCATCCATCTCTGCATTGAAGGGGATCCCATTCTGCATTAGATCTCTAAGGCTGAGCTATAACCCCAGATGCCTTCACTGAGCCCAAATCCCTAACTGACTGAGGGACTCTTTGTATTTCCTCTGAGGTACCACAGTTTTCCCGCTGTCTGCTTTTCCACAGGCTCTCTGACACTCCAGGCTCTTTTCTCTACTCCATCCCCAGAATATGGCAAAGTTGCCACAGATGGTTGATGTCCTGATTCCTATAAAGCAATGTGTCCAGCAATCACCATTCAGCTGCACTCAAATGAGGGCCAGTTCAGAGCAGCATCAACCCTACTATACTCCAACTGGCTCTCCTCAACCACTGTTCTCTGAAATCACCCTTGTGGCTCTCCACAGTGCTGACTTAGTGCAAAAAGCTTTGGGTATTTTTGTCCCTATTGGTGTCATATTTGGATTCTTTCTTCTGATATCATGTCACCATTATACCTAAATTCTAGAATTTTCTACAGCAGCAGCAGCAGGTAAGAGATACCAGTCCAGGTGCACAAGATACTCATCAAGGCACAGCAGGAACAGCTAGGTTTCTATCACTATTAGGGCTTCTGCATGCCTTTCCTGTCTGATTTTTATCTAAAATAATATTCATTAACTTAATTTGGCATTTTTTAAAAATGATTTAACAAAGAGTTATATGAAATAGCTGTGGATTTCCCTTCATTTCTTCATACTGTTTCTCCATTAGGCATAAAGGGGAAAGGTAATTTTTATTCTTGTCTGTTTTCACTTCCAGGCTACGTGTTGCTCTAATACAGAAAACAAAACAAACATCCCTCAGCACTGACTTTGATGTCTTTTTTCTCTCTTCTTCTAAAATGGCCCCAACATCTGAGAACATGCACATAAGAAGGTATGTGTCAACCCTGTCCTACCCTCTGAGCAGAAAGTTCAAGAAAACATAAAAAAAGAAAGAATACTCAGTTGTAGATTCTAGAGCCTTCCAGAAACCAGAGAACCTATGGCATAGTCCCAAGTTTTGTTTCCAAATGCACTCTACATCTAAATAAGTTCAGACACTATTATAGCTTTACTTTTCACTTCATGACCCAAAATTAGCCAGAGGTGACTCAAACTGTTCCTTGCTAATATGTTAATTTGATCAGAATCTCTCATGGATCTTCTGCTTCTTTAATCCTTTAAGATGGGGGTCAGCAAATTGCAACCCATGAGCCAAATCCAGCCTGAGAGCCAAATCCAGCCCACCGCCTGTTTATACAGCCCATTAGCTAAGAATGGTTTTTACCAATGAATGTTAGCAATCACTTTGATGATACGGGGTGACAACTTTGAACTATGATTAAGGAAAATGTTGTTTCCTCCCAAAAAAGAGTTCAACTTCTTATCAGTAGATTTGTTACAAAAACTTGTACTCAATTATGATTCTATTTTGAATTTCATCAATAAAATTCGTGGAAATGTGTTTGTTATATAAGCATCCACATTATGCTCTTGATTTGGACTGTGAGCCCACAGAACCTAAAATAGTTGCTATCTGGCCCTTTACAGAAAAGGTTTGCTGACCCCGCTTTAAGGGAACACAGCTGGAGACATTCCATGGAATGCAAAGGAAAACCTCCACAGTAGTTAATTAATGCAAGAACTCTGGAAGTTTCAGTCTACAATTAAACCTTATTTTGTAAGCATAATTCAATCCAGAGACATGCTTGAAATCCAAAGCACCTTATATCAAAGCAAATTTCAAGAACCATTGACTCAGTTTTGATCATGTGACATTCGGCATCACATACTACTCATATTGCAAGACATCACTCGTTTATCCAGTTAGAATTTATTAGAAATGTTTGCTCATCTTGTGGAACAGTTGCAGAACAAGTTACTATATATATTGTGTTTGTGTGTGTGTGCAGTGCAGAGCCTGCTTGGGATTCTCTCTCTCTCTGCCCCTTCACTTCCTCCTCTCTCAAAATAAATAAGTAAATCTTTAAAAAATAATAAAAAAGAATAAAATAAAATAATGCATTATTGCTGTTGCCGCTAAGGAAAGTCATGTGATCTTAAATTAAGTCACTACTGCATATCCGGAGTGGAGCATCCAAATGAATGGTTTGAAGTGGCACATCTACTTAATAATGTATTTATTTATAATCAGTCATGTTCTGGAAAAAAACTGAGATGGCTTAGAAAGATTCTTAAAGGGGCTCCCAGGTGGCTCCGTCAGTTAAGCATCCGACTTCAGTTCCTGTCATGATCTCACAGTTCGTGGGTTCGAGCCCCCCCATCAGGCTCTGTGCTGACAGCTCAGAGCCTGCAGCCTGCTTTGGATTCTGTGTCTCCCTCTCTCTCTGCTCCTCCCCTACTCGTGCTCTGTCTCTGTCTCTCAAAAATGAATAAATGTTAAAAAAATTTAAAAAAATATAAAAAAAAATAAAGATTCTTAAAGTGTAGCAAGGCAGCATACATTAAAAGTGGGGAAGAAAAAAGAAAAACAGTGGTGGAGTTACAATTTGTATTTAATTTATTAAGGTTAAGTTTAGATACAGTTCAAGAAGTGTCTGGAATAAGGAGCTATAATAGGGCCTTGTGGTATAGCTTGAGTTATTAAGTGCGTGAACTTGAAGGCAACGTCATTTAGTGTATTTAAATATATAATAGAGCCCTCTCACATTTACCGATCACTTTGCAGTAAACAAAGACCATCAAACATATTTATTTCCTTATCTCTGTAAGTCCACATTAGAAATGAGGAAATTAAGTCTCACAAGAAACAGTGTGTCGCCATGACAAGTTGCCTTATACAGACAATAATATGGAAAATTTTCAAGGATACTTACAGACTGGAAAAGCAGAATTATAGAATCTTTTAAAGGAAGTCTCCACAGTACCCTACTGACAACACATTTCTATATTATCATATCTTTAAGATATCACTTTTGATATTAAGTTAAACCATAATGGAATTGCCATTTTGTGGGTTAAAAATTGGTTAAACATCAGCCGTTTCAGATGTTCAACCTCATAGTTTGGATGTCAATGAAAATCAAGTGTGGTATCTTCTCAAGTATCCAAATTTTTTCATGCTCACTTCATTTTGTAGCTTGCACATGAGACATGCCATGTCTTTACTAAGGAAGACGTATAAACAAAGACACACTATCCTTGTAAGATCTTTTTCAGAACAATAATTCAGCAACAAGAAACTCTAGATTCTGGTACTATGTGTTATGTACAGATTTTTTTAGGGGTGGCTGTTGAAAACTATTCCATAGAGAAAGGTAAAGAAAGAATGCGGCACAGAACTCAGCTTAACTCCTGGAATCCTGATTCACACTGGACAGGCTATATTAGGCAGATTACATAAATGTCTGTGTCTCAATTTCCTTCTCTGCAAGTTGAAAATAATGTCATCGCTTTCTCTATTGGTGAATCTACATAACTGAGAAATTGTATCCTTTCTATTTTGACTTCTGAAAAACACAGAGCCAAGTTGGAAGCTTAACTTCAGGAACCACTTTGATCCCTGTGGTCTACATATGAATATTCTCTTGTCTGGTCTTCAGTTATTACTTGTTTATATTTCTCTTGATTTTAATCATCTATTTCTTCTTTATTCCACTTTTAGGAGATAGCTTTTTTAATAGTATCTCAAATCTTTGTGGTATGAGTTGGGTTACAAAATAATCAATAAATGAGTCACAGGAAGAATACACTCTCACTCTGAAAACGTTGATGGAGTGTGAGTTCCACCAGGAAATATATGTTTATTAATTTAAAAGGCATATAAATTCAAGCATGATAAAGCACTCACTGTAGAGGGTTATAACTACAGTAAATTACAAAGCTCTAAGAAAAAATCCAATTGAAAATAAACATTAAATCATAAAATATTAATAATTTTTATATTCAAAATCACTGCTACAAATGAAAAGAAATTAAACAGTATGAAGTGAATAAACCATATTCACTGATGTCAATACTAAATGGTGTTTAACTATAATATTCCCAAATACAAATGAATTTATTATATGGATCTGTGCTACGGCAAAGTTAATATATGAAATTCAAAGCAGCATTTGCCCCATTAGTAAATAAATATTAAAATAATGTTGGCTATTAAATAACACATTCAGTATTACAGGCTATAGTTGAGTTATTCTATTGAAATCTAACTATCATAGAGGCAAACACACTTAAAAAAGTTCCATATGTTTTTATCACCCCAACACAGAGCTAATGGTTAATTAGACCAGAGTCATAAATAAGTGAAATGATCAGATGCATTATTTTCTAGAAACACACAAGTTATGAAGTCCACCCGTTTAAAATAGAAACAAATAAATGAAAAGACTTAAAAAGTAAATCACTCAAGTCACTCCTTTGAAGTTAATTTAGAATAAGAGAGGTTGGGATTCATGCTTTCTGATTCTAAATTAAGTCAAAAGGCAGACAACAGGCTCAACGTTCCACCAGAAAAATAAGTCTCATAAAGACAGGCAGACTGTAATTTGTGATTATGATCTAGGGTGTGTGAGTGTGCACATGTAACATGCAGAAACACAGTGTGCACATTCCATTACAGCTATTGCGATAACAACAACAAATCCAGAAATCTATAGAATATTAAAACCTAAAGAGGGGTGCCTGGGTGGCGCAGTCGGTTAAGCGTCCGACTTCAGCCAGGTCACGATCTCGCGGTCCGGGAGTTCGAGCCCCGCGTCGGGCTCTGGGCTGATGGCTCAGAGCCTGGAGCCTGTTTCCGATTCTGTGTCTCCCTCTCTCTCTGCCCCTCCCCCGTTCATGCTCTGTCTCTCTCTGTCCCAAAAATAAATAAACATTGAAAAAAAAATTAAAAAAAAAAACAAACCTAAAGATATGTTCTCTCTGATTATTCTAAGAAAAGTGAATGATCCCAGGCCACACACATTTTATATAGTATAGATCTTAACATACTTTGAAGACAGAAAATGAAGACTCTTTGAAAACCTATTATTTGTTTCCTCTGTCCTTAAACACATTTCTGAATTATTGCAGGTTTTTCCTTCTTTCCCTCACTACAATTGTTGTAAATTCAATTCTGGGTGCTGCCTACTTTCTCTATTCAGAACAGAAGAATAATACCACCAGATGCCTGCTGACAATTTATAACTGAGTCCTTTCCAGGAATCTCCCTGAACCAAGGGAGCTGTCCCATCCATGGTGACATTCCATTCGGGAAGCACCGCCTACTCAAGGTCTGGTTGAAGGGGAGATAACAAAGGCCCTGGCTTCACATCAGACCTCTCTGAAGAATCATGGTGAGTTCAGTACTTCCTCTGGAACTAGGTAAACCCACTGCTGCAATGATAGCACGTTTTAACTTCTCCCTTGGCCTAACCCTGTTTCTGTTCTTCCCTTAGAGGTGTTTCCAGAGGCACTTCCAAATAAGCCCCTTGAAGGCAAACCTCCATCTCCCAAGGAACGTGATCTATGAAACTGTGCTTTAAAAAAAGAAAAGTTGCTATAGCTCACTTTAAGAAAAATTAAATAAGGGGTGCCTGGGTGGCTCAGTCAGTTGAGTGTCTGAGTCTTGATTTTGGCTCAGGTCATGACCCCAAGGTCATGGGATCGAGCCCCACATTGGGCTCCACACTGAGGGTGGAGCCTGCTTGAGATTCTCTCTCTCCCACTGCCCCTTTCTCTGGTGCTCTCTCTCTCTAAAATAAAAAATAAAAAATAAAAAAAAAAGAGAAAAGAAAAGAGGGGCACCTAGGTGGATCAGTCAGCTAAGTGTCCGACTTTAGTTCAAGTCATGATCTCATGGCTCCTGGGTTCAAGCCCTATGTCAGGCTCTGTGCTAACAGCTCAGAATCTGGAAGCTGCTTCAGATTCTGTGTCCATCTCCCCAACTTGTCCTCTCTCTCTCTCTCTCTTTCAAAAATAAATAAACATTATTTTTTTAAAAAAGAGACAAAAAAATAAAAGAAAACAAAGAAATTAACAAAAGTGTAATAAAATCTGTAAGAATGTGAGATGGAGGAAGGGGAGGAAGACACGCAATTTTGAGTGGAGAAATAAGACCATCAAAGTTTCATTTTTAAAAAATATTTATTTATTTTCAGAGAGAGAGTACATGTGTATGTGCGCAAGCACGGGAGGGGCAGAGAGAGAATCCAAGCAGGCTCCATGCTGTCAGCACAGAGTCTGACTTGGTGCTTGATCTCACAAACCTCAAGGTCAAGACCTGAGCCGAAATCAGGAGTCTGATGGTTAACCAACCGAGCCACACAAGTGCCCCAAGACCTTCAAGGTTTTAAACAAAGGATTACCATTTTCACTTAGACATGTTTTTAGTTTATGACTGCTTTTCAAATGTAACACATACATGACAACTCACAAAAGATGTTCAGTTGAGGAGAACAATAAACTGAAATGATGAAATATTTACCCATATCAAAGGAAACCCAGTGTTAAGGCACCACAGACAGTAAAATACTGCATGTTTCAGTTATCGTTAGAATAGGGGACCAACATGAACTGAGTTCAGGTTCAACCTAAGTTCTTTCCAAGGGAAGAGGTTATCAATCTGTAGAGGCCCTCTGCCTTGCTTCTGTTTTATTCTGAGTTTACTATAAGTTCAGGAACAGGATCAAATTCTGTGGGTAAATATTCTAATAAGATATTGGACATCATCATATAAAAATAGAAAATTTGATTCTACCCTTTCATAAGCTTTTTAATAATAATGTCCTGGATTAACTGTATCTAGAAAAGGTTTAGAAAAGAACAATAGAAAATATTAGTTCAGGGATATAGATATAGAAGAGTGAATCAAAAAGATGAAGTATTGGGGTGCCTGGGTGGCTCGGTCAGTTGAGTCCCCAGTTCTTGGTTTTGGCTCAGGTCATGATCCCGGGGCCATGAGATTGAGCCCCACAGTTGGCTCTTTGCTGAGTGTGGAGCCTGCTTGACACTCTCTCTCTTTCCCTCTGCCCCTCTCCCACTCATGTTCTCTCTAAAAAAAAAAAAAAAAAAAGTTTAGATATCCTCCTATAAAAAGGGGAAGCTGGATATGAGGTCACCAGGTATTAAAAAATAAAAACCCAAAATCTAAAATGTGTTGCTTCTCAGCAATTCCTCAAGATACCAATTCCCCTACTATGTTACAACCTCTTACATCTGCATATTGTTTTCAGTTGGATCCTATCCTAGAGCACTAAAACGCTCTGGTGTCTCTCTTCTTTCATCTGAAACGATTTCCTTCAGCTCCTAAAAGAGAATTATAATACATCCCACCTCCATTCTCCACTGCTATCCCTAACAATCCAATCAAGTTTGACTGCTAAGTCTACTGCCCAAATGAAACCTCTCCCACGAGTTACCTGTCCCTTCAGGGCTACTAGAACCTGGGGTCCTTTCATGCCACCTCACTTCACTTCTCAGCGGCAATGGAGGAACATCCCTTTCTTCCTGAAAAATGTTGTGCTTCTGTCATACCAAATGGCTTTCTTGCTAACCTGTTGGCAGCTCCTTTCAGTCACCTCAGGCACACTTTTCTTCGTTCGTTTGCTCATTCATTCGGCAGAATGGAGTCTGGAGATACAACAGTGAGCGATACCAGACGTAGCCCCTACTCTCACAGAGTCCATTACACGCTCTCTAGGTTACCTTGCATGATTCTTTCCAAGTATCACTATGTTGCTGCAGGTACCTTGTCTCCACTTCTTAGATTATGAGGAGGTCTTCCTATCTCAATGCGTTCATCTGCATTCCTCCCTCCTCTTAGGTTTGCCCCAGCTAGCCCATCCCTAAAACAGCTGCCATGTCAGGTCCTCAGAAACTCGCCCTGAGACAGGATTCCTATCCCAATAGTTATGTCCTCTTCCTCCACTGCATCCAACTCTTTCCTTCCATAATAACTGTAATCTGTAATTACGAAGCTGCTGTGTGTGTCTGTTTGTCGAGGGCTCCGGGAAGTTAAGAATCCTGCTTATTATGTCATCTTCCCAGATCTTAAAGGCCCAATAAAATAACTGGCACAGTTTTCTCTTTGAAATAAATAGGACCAGGGTGCCTGGGTGGCTCAGTTGGTTAAGCATCTGACTTTGGCTCAGGTCATGATCTCGCGGTTTGTGAGTTCGAGCCCCACATTGGGCTCTGTGCTAACAGCTCAGAGCATGTAGACTGGAGCCTGCTTCAGATTCTGTGTTTCCCTCTCTCTCTCTCTGCCCCTCCCCTGTTCACACTCTGTCTCTCTCTTTCTCAAAAATAAACATTAAAATTAAAAAAAAATAAAATAAATAGGACCTAGAACAAGCAATCAAACAGCTGCTATTTCACTGTTGGTACAAGAGATGGTTTAGGTGAGAAATCCAACAGGTACTAAGAGATTTAAGTATATAAATGAGAGCATCATCTTTAACTTTTGCTAAAGTTAATATCAGAAAAGATAACTAGGCTTTTTATTACCACATTCCTGGATCATGCACACCCACAAACAGACGAGAAAAATTCAAATCCAGGCAACTTGACTCAAGATCCAATAACTCAATAAAACTACCCATCTTTCACTGTATGGACATACAACATTTTCCCCAGCCAAGGTACTCAATTCAAGCATACTGATCCATTTGCAACCACACTGCTCCATTATGGGGAATCTTAGAACTTCAGAGCTAAGCCCTTGTAGATCTCAGAGAGATCACACCCAGAAGGGTCACAGAGAGAACAGTTGCAGATAAGACGCTAGAATTCAGTTCTCCCAGTCCTCAAAACAAAAGTCAAACACTGCACACTGGCCCTTCTCTTTGGAAATAAGGGAGACAGACAGAAAACCAAGTTAAAACTATAAACACTCATTATCTACAAAATATTAACCATGAATACTCTACAGTACTTCTCTTAAAAAAAAAAAAGAGCAATCTTAAAAAAAATGTAGCTACTTTTTAAAGGAAAGGCAAACTGTGAAATTGCAATATTTTTAAAGACCCTGGAGGTTTTTTAAGGTATATTTTCAACATAGAAAGTTTTTCCCCCTTCATTTATGTTTTATAAAGAAAGAAAGCTGTATTTTTCTATGGGAGCCCATATATATATATATATATATATATATATATATATATATATATATAGAAGATTTTTAAAGAAGTGTATGAAAGTATAAACAACAGTTGTAAGTCTTTTTTTTAAGTTTATTTATTTAGTTTGAGGGAGAGTGAGTGAGAGGGTTGGGGGGGGAAGGGGAGGGGGGCGTGGAGAGAGAGAGAATCCTAAGCAGGCTCCACGCTGTCAGCACAGAGCCCAATACAGGGCTCGAACCCATGAACCATGACACCATGACCTGGGCCAAAACAAGGAGTCAGACACTTAACCAACTGAGCCACCAAAGGCACCCCAAAAGTCTTAAGAATCTTAAGTCTTAAGGGTTATGGAGATGCTCTTTTGCACTGCTGGTGGGAATGCAAACTGGCACAGCCACTCTGGAAAACATTATGGAAGCTCCTCAAGAAACTAAAAATACAACTACCCTACGACTCAGCAATTGCACTACTAGGCATTTATCCGTGGGATACAGGTGTGCTGTTTCGAAGGGACACACACACCCCCATGTTTACAGCAGCACTATCAACAATAGCCAAAGTATGGAAAGAGCCCAAATGTCTATCGATGGATGAATGAATAAAGAAGATGTATATATATACACAATGAAGTATTACTCAGCAATCAAAAAGAATGAAATCTTGCCATTTGCAACTACATGGATAAACTAGAGGGTATTATGCTAAGCGAAATTAGAGAAAGACAAATATATTACTTCACTCACGTGAGCACTTTAAAACACAAAACAGATGAACGCAAGGGAAGGGAAGCAAAAATAATATAAAAACAGGGAAGGGACAAAATACAAGAGACTCTTAAATATAGAGAACAAACAGAGGGCTACTGGAGGGGTTGTGGGAGGGGGGATGGGCTAAATGGGCAAGGGGCATTTAGTAATCTGCTCCTGAAATCATTGTTGCACTATATGCTAACTTGGATATAAATTTAAAAAAATAAAAAAATAAATAAAAAAAATAAAGTATTGATTACTAAAAAAAAAGGAGTTATGGAGAAAAGTCTGTGGGGGTGGGGAGCAGAGGGAGAAGGGGGGGCCCACACTGGTGGATGGTGGGGCAGATTTCTGCTCCATCAATAATGTTCCAATTTCTCTTAAAGGGGAATTAATTGAATTCATCCATTGTTTGTATAACTATAATAAGAAAAATAAAACACCAAAATTGATGTTTTGAAACAAACAAAGTAGACTTTCTAAAAGGATTTAGGTTAAGCAAATCAGCCTATGTTCTCCATCATACCAGTTTTCTCCAAGACTTTTCCAGTACAGTGATGTAAAAATATCTGCTGCCAAAGATTTCTTTCCACCAATTTTTGACTCTGACTCAGGGAAACCCCAAAGAAGCCATCTCTCTGGGTTCTATTCACCTCAGGAGGATTGCTCACAGATTTTGCTAACAATAGAAATCATTCTTGGTTATGATACAGACCCAGCGGGATGTTCAAAATGCCACAGGCTACTCAGTGGCCCTGCTTGGCAAAGCCTGCTGGTAGGTACCATATGAGCCATATGGTAATTGCTAAAATGGGAAATAAAGCAGCAGGCTCTGAAGTCACCAGCTTCCCTTGCCATGGTAGAATTAGCATCAGTCTATGATGCAAAGCATTCCTGCCTCTGAAATGCCCCCTATCCATGGGGTATCACCAATCCATGGCCACATACCAAATGGCATCTCAATATATTCTGCCGATTTCCTTTTTGCTTCTTTGATTGGTGCCTGAAACAACCACATTTTGAAAGAAGAAAGTATAAAAAGACAAGAACCTATGTAGGCCATACTTGGCTCAGCACAAGTGATGGCCTACAGACATTGTGATAGGATAATTTTGAAGTGCAATGTAAATGTCTTCTAATTGCCAGAGTATGTGTACTACTTCCCTTCTGAGAGATAACGTCAAGAGACTTTTTTTTTTTTACTTTCTAACATAAAAATTTTCAAATTCAAATTGTAATGTGGAGACAATGTAGGGAAACAGCTGTCTTAATAAGAGAGGCCAATCAGAAACGTAAAAATCACCTACCAGAATATCCTCAATAAGAACAAAAACAGCATCAATTCAAATTTGACAGGTGTTTTAGGTCAGGGTGTCTCAAGAGAGCACTGAAGAAAGAAGTTGTATCAACATAATATGTGGAAAATGCTGAAGTTCCCCATGAGCCATAGTTTTACTTCCCAGAGTTCAGTTACCTGCAGTGAGCTGTGGTCTGAAGATGAGCCTCCTGACGTATGATCTGAAGGTCAACAGCAGCCTAAGACTACATTAGCTACGTCACAATGCTTGCGACATTCACCTCGCTCGGTCTCATCACACAGGCATTTTATCATCTCACATCATCACCAGGAGAAGGGTGAGTACAATACACTACGGTATTTTGAGAGAGACCACATTCACATAACTTTTACTACAGTATATTACTACAATTGTTCTATTTTATTATTATTATTATTAATCTCTCACTGTGTCCAATTAATAAACTTCATCGTAAAGTATGTACGTATAGAAAAACGCATAGTATATGTGTTTGGTACTATGCATGGTTTCGAGCCTCCACTGGAGGTCCTGGAGCGTACTCCCCATGGATGAGGTAGACTACTGCACTTCCAACTGAATAAAATCAAAATAATATCAGAATATATAGATGCTATAAAGGAAATGGATGTGGGATCTTTGCATAATCCCAATCCACACAAGGTACACCGTATATTTCTCTTTCCAGGGATGAACGTTCTGTAACACATTGCTTTTTGTGAGAAACACATGTTTACCGTGCAAATGAATATGCACATACATGTGTGAGTACAACATACTATTAACCTGTTTGTTTGTTTGTTTTTTTAGAGTGACTGAGTAGATAAAGATTTTAAAAGAACAATGATCCATAGGGAGGGCATCCCTGATGCTGTTTAAGCCAAGGAATTTCCAAAGACAGGTGCCAAGATCAGCTACATTACACAAAGTTCCTGCCATCCAGATCATCATCGGTATTACATCCCCGGTATTATCAATCACGTATCACTCTTTCATTAATTTACCAAAGAGATTATGTTAGAATGGCACTTCATCTGAACAGGACATTTAACATTTATCTCTCTATTAAAAAAAACAAAGGAGGGGTGCCTGGGTGGCTCAGTGGGTTAAGTGTCTGACTTCGGATCAGGTCATGATCTCAGGACCCGTGGGTTTGAGCCCCGCGTCAGGCTCTGTGTTGACAGCTTGGAGCCTAGAGCCTGCTTCGGATTCTGGGTCTCCCTCTCTCTCTCTGCCCCTCCCCCCTCTCATTCTGTCTCTCTCTCTCTCAAAAATAAACATTAAAAAAAAAGTAAGAATTAAGGAGTCCCTGGAAGATATTAGGGGACAGATGATACACTCCGTATACATATCTGTGGAAGTTAAAGAAAATGCATCAATATTCCTTTATCACAAATCTTAATATTAGTTCTATACAGAACTAATTTTGAATCCTTGGATTTAGCGACTGTGCCAGCATTGTGGATGCCACTTGCACATCATTAGACTGGAAGCTTAAGATTCATCTATTCACCATTCACTTATAAAATACTTATTGAGCGCCTACTATATGCTAGAGGTGGTGCTAAAGGCTAAGCATATGATAACATATGAGACGGATGTTCTTGCTAGCCTTGTAAGCCTGTCAATTAAACACACACACACACACACACACACACACACACACACACGTAAATATAAAAGTCCAAACTGTGACAAGTCCTATGAGAAGTTCTATGAAAAATGGGAACACAGGACAGGGCCAGCAATCAGGATCTCACCATGAATGAGAAGGAATCAGCTGAAGAACAGGAGGGTCAGGTCTCAAGAAGCAGATGTGAAGCCTTTGAGCCCATAGAGTATGAGGTTTTGAGACCCAGAAGGGGAGCAGCGCGGCTACGGTATAAAGAGCAAAGGAGAATGAGGTCTGAGGTAAGCCTGGAAAGGTAGGCTACGACAGATGGCCATGATGAGATGTCAAAATTTAAATTTACTAGGAAGTCACTGAAAAGATATAAGCAGAATGACCTCAGTCTTTAAAAAAAAAAGTTTATTTATTTATTTTGAGAGAGGGGGTGGGGGTGGGGGTCAGAGAGAGCAGGGGAGGGGAAGAGAGAGAATACCAAGCAGGCTCCACGCCACTGTCAGTGCAGAACCATATTGGGGGTGTGAACTCATGACGGGAGCCGAAATCAAGAGTTTGACATTTCACTGACTGAGCCACCCAGGCGCCCTTGATTTAAGTTTTAAAGCCGGCTCTTTAGAGAGTGCCTATAGGCAATACCTCCTCAGTGTCATCCTCATTTTTCTCTGCTGCCATAATCCAACCTCCTGTAAGATAACATTCATGCATCCCTTCCAAATGTGTGGGAAGAATGGCCAGGAACAAGAGTCCCCGAGGAAGGGATTTCCATATACCAAGTTTCACCAGAGGTACTCCAGCCTTCCTGGCACTCCTCCACCCCATCCTCATGACTGCTCATTTTGTTAACTAAGTATAGAAGCCACAGCCAGGAACCCTGACAGGAAAGATACTCATGGAGTTTGAAAAAATTGGGATCTTTTATGGATTTGATCCCCTGGAGCCCTCACAAGCCGGCTGCTCAGAAACCTGCCAGAAACAGGAAGTTATGCCTCCTGGAAAAGCAAAAGACAGCAGTTGCATGAGGGAAGGAGACTTACACCCTAAACACTAGCCCCTGCATGGGGAGCAGGGAGAACAAGTCAACACAAGGGGAGTCCAGCAATATCAAGAGTTCTGGGTCGTGCTGGTAGCATACAAAGCAGGTAGGTGCCTAAATCTGGGGCAGGGCTGAAATTCAGCACAGCTGTGAGGGGGAAAATTTTTGAAACTCCATTAGCATCTTTCCTCTCAGGGTTCCTTAACCACACTAATAAAGCGTGACCTAATTGGTGCGGTGAATAAAACTGAATAATTTAACTGTGGGTCTTAGGGACTTCAAACAGATTTCTCTTACACCAAAGCTTCCAAAAACAATGGTTGTTCATTTTCCTAGAAGACCTCCAGTAAGGGCAGGGTTTTTTTTTTTTCTTTTACTTTCTTTTCTTTAATGTTTATGTTATAGAGAGAGCGAGAGAGCGAGTGTGCACAAGCGGGGGAGGGGCAAAGTGAGAAGGAGACACAGAATCCAAAATAGGCTCCAGGCTTTGAGCTGTAAGCACAGAGCCCGACACAGGGCTCAAACCTATGAACTGTGAGATCATGACCTGAGCCAAAGTCAGAGACTCAGCCAACTGAGCCACCCAGGCTCCCCTATCCTTTACTTTCCTAAGATAAATCAGTGGAAATGACACATCCGCAGGGGTTCTTCTAGGTTTTTGTTTGTGTGCTTGTCTTTTTATTGGACACTAAACTGGGACCAAAATGTAATATTCTTTCTTCTCTGTTGTCAAAATCGAAGGAATCTGATTATTTTCTATAGGATAAGAGTAAACCTGAAAAGTCTAACTGCCTCTTAAACACCAAGAACTTCCCAAATAAATGCATTAAGTGAGTAGAAAGTTACCCTAGACCTGACTTCTCTCAATATTGAATTAACCTAACATAGGCAGTGAGGAGAGGGCCAGGGCTATGGAGAGAAATTCCACCAAGAACTTAGAAATAAGAGAGATAAGGTTTCCTTCTGAAAATTGAATTATAAAATTAGTACATAATGGGTTAGAGAGAGATAAGGTAAGTCATTTTGAAGAGACAGAAATGGCTCCCAGACATGGAAACCTGGCTATCATCAATAATAATAAACCAGTCAGAAGAGCTGGCAATGGAAATTTAGAAAGATGTAGAAAGGGAACATTCTCAGAGGCATGGTCCCAGGGAGGGAATGCTTTGGCCCAAAGATATATTCTCTCTGGTCCCAGGGATAAATAAAGCCTTATATGCACAAATTAAGTTACTTTAGATTGATGCCATTTAATCTAAACTGATTTCATTCAACCTGTATAGGCTTTTAATTATATTCTGGTTTCCCAAGTAGCCTGCCTTTAGGAAGAAAATCAGCTAGCCAAAAGCTGATGGCCCCTCTGGTAGTGTTATTTCTCATTATATATTAATACATTGGCATTCTGCTTTTATTCATTAGTTTATGGGAGCTTGTGTGGGGGATCCTAAGAGACAGAGTCACATTCAGTATGCCAATAAATCAGGTTTCTGAAACCATAAGGCTGAACACCAGACCATATCTCATAATATCATACTGTACTCTTAAACACATGACATTAGTGTTTCCAAGTAAGTAAAAAGAGGCACCCCACGTATTTCACTGATGAGATAACTAAAGGCCCATGGTACAATACCAGGCAGGGCCAGGAGTGCAATTTGGGTCTCCTGATTCCTTGTCCACGCTGCATCAGAGATATAGATGACATGCTAATTGTCTATTAAATCTGTCTAAATTCTAGGGTTTGGGATACATAGGAATCCTCTAGGTATTCCAATTTGGGGACCACACTAAGTAGAATTCATTTATCTAATAAGGTGATTTTCAAATCCCCCCTCACTATCACCCAGTGCATCCTATCCCCTTTATCAGCCATGTTATAAGGTTGTTTATGATAGTTAAAAATAAATAAATAAATAAATAGTGGCATCATACCATGTCTGACATCCAATATGTGGGTACAGATGGCATTTCATGGGACATGATCCTTTTCTACAAATGATAGGAAGTTCAAAATAATCCCTCAAAGATAGCAGGCTCTGTTGCACAATGATAAGCAATGCCAGAGAGTAATTTTACATCTTAGCGGTTTCAACTGAGGAGCGGTTTTGACTGTCAAGACCTATCCATTTCTCATATTCCCATTATGAACTGTATTCTAACATACATTAACAAGCTCCTATGTAACGCATTGAATGCTACCATTTAGTATTTAAGTAGCCTTCTGAAAACCCCAAGTGTTGTGCCAATCATGAGTACTTTGCTTGTAACTCCATCTCTTGGGAAGCAGGCATAAATCATTCTCCCACTTCAACAGTTGAGAAACGAACACTAAGTCAGAGTAAGTTAATGACAATACACCTTAGTAAGCCTGGCTAGGATAAAACAGGTATTTATCCAGTTTGGGACATTTTACCATAAGGATCTTTTAACCTTTCATGCACTGGCTCTTCTGGAAACTCTTTTTGGTTAAAGAAGCCTTACTGACACACTAGTACAAACACCCCCTTGTAGAGGGCAGTATACTGAACAGGGAGTCAGTAATCCCCATACACCAGAAGCCCAACATGTCAAGCTGGAGAAATATCCTGATAAAAGCACTTAAAGTCTTGATGATCTATTATGGAGTAAATATGACTTAATGCTGACACAAAATTAAGCAGCACATTCAGGTTATTCATTTCCTGTTAGTCCATACTTCTGATTGAACAGACACAAGGAAAAGTGAACTGCCCTGATAGTCACCTGTCATTTGCCTGAAATTCACAAGAATTTCCTCCCACTCCAATTCAATACTCTAGGGGAAAACTGCAGTTCCATTAACACTGAAACATGACAAAAATTCAACAGCCACGAGTAGCATAAAATTGATAGCTCTCCTTCTCAAATTTCAATCCTCCCCCTCTCTCCCAAGTAATGTCTAGATACTACTGCATTTAACTATGAAGAATGGCAAAAGGAACTGTCAATAGATAGAGAAACCCTGGGGGTAGGGTGCTTCTCAGCCATTATTCCCTATACCCCCACGCTGAGAAAACAGAGCCTTGGCAAGCAGCATACTTTCCCCGGCTGCATCAACTGAAAAATTTCAGTAGCCCAGAATGGCTTGCCATCCATCTTCTGGTGTTCTTAACCAGCCCTTTTTTCTCTCACATGATCCCCAAAGCATATGGTTGTAAACAGTCCTACAGATGGAGGCAGAAAACTCCAACAGAAGCCAAATGTGGGAAAATCTGGCCCACAGATGTATGATTACACCATAGTGGGCCTGTGCTGCTCATAAACCATGTGAGTTAAAGTATTTACAAGATGAATACAAGAAACACAAAACACGCGTGAATGTATAGGACAAGGATTTACTACACTACTGCGTTTTGTCAGCTAATTAGAAATTCACTATCTAGATTCATGGTAATGTAAACAGAAAATAGGGCTATATAATCGACAGCCCATTTATGAGGAAGCTAGGCCCATCACTATATATTTCCAGTTTGACAAATTTTATCTTACTAAGCAAATTATCATCACCATTCAACCTCACCCAACAGAATTTACAAGTTATACAGAATAAAAGCATTTAGTAATGAAATGTTTAAATTCAGACAATGACAACCCTAGTACTTCTTATGACATTATGGTTTAATGTACTCATATGCAGCATTTACATATTTAACATTTTCACTGTTTGATAAAGCAGATCATAATCATACAGTAGCTCTGTCCCCAAATTCATGCTTTAAAACCTAAGAGGAGGGGTGCCTGAGTAGCTCAGTTGGTTGAGCATCCAACTCTTGATTTCGGCTCAAGTCATGATCTGAAGGTTGTGTGATCGAGCCCTGCATCAGGCTCCATGCAGAGATTCTCCTCCCTCCTTCCCCTCTCCCCTGCTCAAGCTATCTCTCTAGATAGATAGATAGATAGATAGATAGATAGATAGATAGATAGATAAAACCTATGATCCTTGTATATAGGAAAAGAATGTTTGCGGAAGGATGTTACCCACTAAGGCGCTGCTAAGTAAAAACAGGTTTTATAACGTAGGTGTATTCTGCACACAGTAGAGAAGTGTGAGCCTATGAGTATGGGAATTTAATGATGAACGGAAAGAGAATACCATTGTTCTAAAGCCCTTCCTTTCTACTGTGATTTCTAAAGTAGTTGGGGCTTCCTGGACTATCAAGTGAAGGAAGCAGATTTTATCATATGGCAGCAGAGGGCTATTAGGAGGGTGAATTGTCATTAGTCTCCACACATTCTCTTTTAAGTTATTTCAACAGCTGAAAACTGGATACAGCTGCATGTAAAAAATATAAATAAATAACACTGCTCTTAGCACATAGGGGTTTATGCGATAGAAAGCCCAATATTAAGCCCTCCAGGGAATATACCACAACCAAAGAAGTCTAGAAAGAATACTCCAGATATCACCCATCTTTGTGTGTGGCTTTCATCCTCATGGTTTAGAAGGGCAACTGTGTCTCCCTATGCCAGGCAATGGGAAGGGAGGAAAGGAAGGAAAAGGAGAAATTGTATGTGCCACCATCTACTCCCTTTTAAAAGGTTTCCCAGAAGTGCTACCAATGCCTTACATTTAGAAGTCACTACCTGACTGCATCACAATTTAGCAAAAGAGGCTGAAAATTATATGTATGTCGTGGACACGTGAGCACCTCAAACCAAAGCAAGATTGTGACATGAAGGAAGGGAGGAAGAGGGAATCTGCAGGGGGCAGGCAACCAGTGGTATCTGCTGCTGATACGAAAGCACGGCTTTGATGTCCAGTTGTCTCCATACAAACCCAACAGGACATAGTTTTAAGAGTTCTGGAAAAGATTTCTCTGGCAGCGACTGCTGTCCTCTGAATCTCTAAGCTCCTGGGACACTCCAGAATGACTCTGCAACTCTGTTCACTATTGTACCTTTCTCTTTCCCCAGCACACACCTGCCCCTGCCCCAATCTGAAATAAAGATTATAAAAGAGCTAGGCACTTTCAGGTATGAAGGTAAAAAGCTAGAAATAAAGAGGAATGAAGGAAAAGAAACTAAGTCTTTGCTCTGCCCAGGCTCTGTGCTAGGCACATCCCATGTTTTATCTCACGGAAACATGACTGTGATTCATGTGGTAATGTCCCCATTTGCAAAGAAGAAAATAGAAGCTCACACTCCCCACTCAGGAACTTGACCGAAGTCGGACGTCTTAAATATTCTGAATCTGTGTTCTCTGACAAAGTTCAAGTTATATCATAATAATAGACTTGAGCATGTAGTTATTAATGGAAAAAAGATGTTTTTAATTAAAATATATAAAACAAAGCAAAACACAATCATAAAAATCACCAAAATATTGAATTTCATTCTTCAGGCTTTACAGACAGACTATGTCCACATTGTGTCAGTCCCACATTTTACTCTTGCTGCCTCCATAGCTGATATGAACTAGGCATGTTGGTCCTGAGGGAATTCATACTTTTCTGTAAGATGAACAAACTAAATTGCTGAGGTATGCCATCTGTCTGCACGCAGGCATACAATTGCCATTTTTGCTAACTGCAAGATTTTTCAAATTGAAAACCACTACCCATAAATTTGGAATGATAATCAATAAAAAGGTTGTTTTGTAATTGAAGTAAATATTCTCTAGGCATAATGTCATCAAAAATAGAAATAAATCTTAATGCCCATTTTAGCTTTGACAAATGTAGATACATACACACACACACACACACACACACACACATAACATAAAAATGCCTCAGAGAGTGTAAATCTCTATGACTAAATGTGGAGTATTATCTCATAGAAGTGCAGTTGTGACAGGCTTCAGAAAGACGGTATCTTTAGGTATCCAATTTCTGCAGAGCTTCTGGATACACTCTCAAAAATAAAAACTGACTTGTAAGTCAAATCATTCAATGATCAGAATGAAAAGAAGTAGCTGCTTAGCTAGACTGCTTTGCCTGGTGTGACCACTGACAGACAGTTGCAATGAATGGGCTGGCAGACATCTCCAAAGCCACTGTAGTTGCCTTCTTCTTCTGAGGCCAGAAAGCTAAACTACTCCCCTTTCTTGCCCCCTTTCCTGTCATGGGACCCACTATGTTCAATGAGATGGAACAGATAGGAAACTTTTTTAAAGGAATAGACAGCTGGCAAGCTTTTCTGAGTCCTCATTAGCCTCTTGCTCTCCTCGCTTCTTTCTGCCTGAAAACTGATGTGATGCTGGACATGCAGCAGTCATTTTATCACCATCAGGAAAAAAAAAATCACATGACATGGGTGGAGAAACAGAAAGACAGAAAATGTCTAAGTGCATCATGATACTATGAATATGTTGCTTTAGACTTGGATTGCCTGCCTCAGAACTGTTACATAAGAAAAATCACCACAATAAACTTAAGCCACTCTTAATCAGGTTTTCTATAATCTGCATTTTTAACAGAGTCCTAATTCACACAAACCAGGTCAGCTTACAGCACGTATGTGCTCAGTGAACATGAAGCCATATCTCTGGGAGAAAATTTCAAACATTATTTAGAAATATCTAAACAAAATATATATTCCAATGTTTCCATTTTTATTTGCAGGGATTTCTTATAAAATAAGATCATATTTGTCCTTTCTTTATAAAAGGGAATAAAAAATAGAATTGTAAATAAACCTAAAAGGTAATTTTTATCAAAATTCTAAGTGGAAACAGAGACACACGGGGGATGACTCATAGGTAATTCATATGAAAATACTGTATGGTCTCATAGTATATGTTTGCCTGTTTCTTCATCGTTTTTAAAGTGTCATTACTAGGAAATCAGTATTTTTAAGTTTTCAAGGCAAGCAAAGTTTTATTCTTTTTACATGATATGACTCTGTCAGGATGTAATATGAGCTTATGTGTGACTTAACAAAAATGAAGTGTATTTTTATTAATATATATATATGTACATATATATGTATACATAGATACATAAAACACAAATATACACACTTTCAGAAGAGAGGTAGTAAATTTAAAAAGTAGATATTAGCTTCAGGTAGATGTGAAAATAATTCATGAGCAATTTTGATGTCATAGAGCTTCTGAGATTTATTAAAAGAGAAAAGACAACAGAAGGTTTCAACCTGTTTAAAACTTACTCCGTAGTGATCTGTTGTAAAAGAAAAATGGAAAATTCCATGCCACTTTTTCCATTTAAATAATTGACACTTAATACAACTGCCAAATGCATGTAACCTTTATCCTCCAGTGATGGGGACACTAATAATTCTTAGGATGAACAATCTCAAAGTAAAATTCGAGAACCACATTTGGAATTTCAGCTTCACCTACTCAAACCCTCTCCATCTGGTAAGCAAGGTGCAAAGGAGCCCATTTGAGAAATCCATTTGTGACTGGACACCTGCCCAAACAGGAAGCAGAGGCTGTATTCAGATACACTGAAAGCAACGAATCCCCTGTTAGAGTTCTTATCCAGGACTTGGGCTGTTTTTATTACACTTGCTTAGGAGCACTTAATAACCAAATGGATTAGAAATTGTTCCTTTATTAAGGAGCCCATCAGTATTTCTTTAGACATTCGAGTTTTCGATTCAAACACTTATGAGAAGCCTCATTAAGTTTCTATTATCCTGTAACTCATCTCTAGTAGTCAGAAAAGTATTTGGAAAGGCAGAAGAGAAAGAGCAGGAGAAGAGAAAAGAGAGAGGATTAAATTAACCAGGTGGAATTCTTTTTAGCATTATTCTTGACACTACGGAAACACAGCTTGATTCTCCAGATGACATTGCAAATGTGTAGAGAAAAACAAAATAATACCAAACTGAGAGAATTTCTAAGAACCTGGAGACATGCTATATTGAAAGCTGCCAATATCAAGCACACGTGCTCCTGCCCTCTACCATCAACAATGTCTTCCAGTTCTATTAGTCAGTGGGATTAAACCCCTGAAAATGCAGAACATTTCTTTGCCTTAGATTTGTGATGACAGGCCCTGAGGAATTTCACGTGAAGGCGCAGGTAATTCCAGAGTGTGTGACTCTCTGGCATTCTCATCTGATATGCTTAAGAAGCAGCATGGAAAGGCCACAGCCACTGTCATCCCCTTCAGAGTCCTGGCTTCAGAGCGGTTCCCTGTGGCTAATGGGGACTGTACGGCTGTGCAACAAGGAACTGGGTCAGTGCCCTCTTCTGAATTCCTGCATGAGTGCCTCCCTACTGACCACATCATCATTTTCTTCCAGAGACTGCCCTTCTTGGACCAAATATTCATTGCCCATGTGAACCCTATGAGGAGTGACTCACTGCTCTCTTTGTTAATTTGAAGTACTTCGCAAAGACTGGAGCAAAAGAGTTTCTTTTCAACATGTCATCCAGGACATGACAGACTTCTTCAAAACAGGAAGTCTCAAAGGAGTAGCTGAAAAAGACTGCACATATCCACATGATTTCTCTACTAACTCAACAGCTTTGTATATAAGAAACGCCTGGTAGGAACTCAAAGAAATTCTCTCCATCCCTTTTGGTTTGTCTCCACTAGAATATGATATGTTGCAAGACCCCGAATGCATGTCTACTGATTCTGATTCTGGTGTGTTGCCGGTGACATTTTTCAAGTGTGAGATAATGCACCATGATTGGCTGTTTACTTCCAGCAGAATCAGCACCACGGCCAGGGCAGAGGGAAGAAGAGAGTGTGTTGGTGGGGGGGCGGGGAGAGGGGGGTCCTGAAGCTCTGCCAAATATCACTGCTTCCAACAGGTGGATTATTTTACAGTTTCTTTTCCCAAAGAAGCATGAATCTTACTAGAATGATAATAAATATCTTTAGCTCATGAGGTTATCTGAATCTCTCTGCCCTCTTAGGAGTACAGCAATCAGATTCCAGATTTTCCCTGCAATGACTCCATGTCTATTGTTATTTCTATTAGAGCATACATACTGTATCAACAAACTCATTTTTCATCCCCTTAAAATGAGACCATGTAAGATTGCATCACTTCATGGAAACTGTAAAAGAATAGAATTGTATAATTTCTTTAAAAAAACTTCACACTCTTATAAGTTACATTATTTTAAAGTAAATATTTTTCTTTAATTTACATTTTCTCTCCTTTTCCCTCATTTCATCAAACACAAAATACTTTAGTCCCTAGAGTCTGACCTATTATTTTTATGACATTTAAAAAAATTCTCAATTCTGATATTTTCTAATTTATACTTAAACTTTCTTAGACTATTGGAATTTGGTGTCTTCAAGATTGAACATGTACCAATTAACTCTTTTCAACCTAGTGGGCCGCTAGTATTTTATTTTTGTGCCTCAACATAACACAGGATTGGGAACCAGGAAAATACTTTTTAAATGAAAGAATAACCTAACCATTTCACTAGTGAATATGTGAATGTTTGTGAATGGCCAGAGTCTCCTTTGCCTCTTGAAGCAGATTTTTTGAAGATGAAACTATTTGTTTAAGACAATTCAGCCTTAACTCTACAATACACTTACAGATCACTGGTGCTAGGAGAAAATCTATTATTCACTTTATTGTGTTGAACAAGAAATTGCCACTATAGAAATGTTTCAACCAAAAAAACAACAACATCATATGTTTCAAGTAATAAAAAGAAAATTGCCTCCAGAGGGATTAACAGACTTGCCAAAGGTTAGTAACAGAGCCGGAATCTAACACAAGATCTGTGGATTCCACACCAGGTGGCCCTGCATTTTAAGCACACAGAGCCTCTTACTTATCGGTTGGCTTTTTATTACAGTTTCTGGTGTCTACCATTTAAAACATTTCGGTCACAGACACAAGAAAGAATTAAAGGGATTTTGTGCCTAAAGAGTAACAAAGACCATAAGAAGAATATTCAATTCTTAACTGGCTACCACGGTATGGGATTGAAATGGGTTAACTATGACAATTTTAATATATGCTTTTGAAAATAGTATTTATTATATTCCTTTACCAATTTGGAAATTGATACTATGAAACAACTGTCAAATGTAAAAGATAAATAGTACCAGGATTAGGAAGAAAAATAATAAACAGTGAAAACAACAGAAAACTGATAGAGATATTTTGATGCATGCTCTTATTTAAATTTTTCTGTGCTTCTCTGATTATTTTTCTTGGAACAGATTCTTTGGAGTGAAATTACTGGGACAAAGGGTTTGCATGGATCCTGACATATCCTGACAAACTGCCCTCTAGAACTATTATTCCAATTTATATCTTCATTAGCTTTGTTTTGAAAATGTCTGACTACCTCCTGCTATCTACAGCAATTTTTCATATGTATACTACCCTTTTCTTCTTCTTTTATTTTATGAACTACTAGATCAGATTCTCTGACATATTTTTATTTGGAGATTTCCACTCATTTCTATGAATGAGACCCGAACCAACATAAAAAAACACCATCTTAATATAAAAGTCCTTTAAGTCACAGAGAAGATATTGTTTACTAATGACGTCCCCTTGAAAGAGTAAGTGCAAAAAAACAGGGGGTAGCATATAACTAGTTTTTCATCATACAGTCATGAACTAGACTTATTTTTATTTTTTATTTTTTTTAATTTTTTTTTAACGTTTATTTATTTTTGAGACAGAGAGAGACAGAGCATGAACGGGGGAAGGTCAGAGAGAGAGGGAGACACAGAATCCGAAACAGGCTCCAGGCTCTGAGCGGTCAGCACAGAGCCCGATGCGGGGCTCAAACTCACGGACCGTGAGATCATGACCCGAGCCGAAGTCGGACGCTCAACTGACTGAACCACCCAGGCGCCCCTAGACTTATTTTTAGAAGTTAATCTTTGCTTATCAAGATCCAGTTTGGTGTGTGTGAGCACACATGGATGTGGATTTAATATCTCCAAGCCATCCGTTTTTTTCTAGACAAAAGAAATATCTGGCATCTAATTAAACTTATGATGGATATAATATCCCTCTTCAATTCTGTCACAATATATGTTTAAACCCATCTCCACTGAGAAGCAGTAGAATTCAAAAGCAAAGTGCATTTAATTTCATTCATGCCATTAAACGAAGTGTGTCACCCACAAATAATAAAACCAATTCTGAAGGTTTCTTTATTAATTTATCCTACACATTTTTACTGTCCTAAGGTCTTTCACATTCACCCTATCGACTCATGCAGAACCTTTCATATTATTTCAAATTAACAAGTTTAAGACTTCTGTCATTTGAAGTTAAACGCCTCTTCCCTGAATTCTTGAGGAAAGGAATTCACCTTTTCGTTTTGCATTTCCATTGACTTTCATATTATAGTTACTGACTTTATTTATTTTAAAAGATAGCCTTTTTATTTTAAAGTTTATTTATTTATTTTGAGAGAGAGAGACCAAGAAAGAGTGGGTGAGTGGAGAGGGGCATAGAGAGAGGAAGAAAGAGAATCCCAATCAGGCTCTGCACTGATAGTGCACTATCAGTGCAGAGCCTCATGCCGGGCTCAAACTCATGAACTGTGAAATCATGACCTGAGCCGAAATCAAGAGTCGGACACTTAACAGAATGAGCCACCCAGATGCTCCACTCACTTTATTTTTAAGACTTCTTGGTTATTATGTAGTACTAAGCTCATAAGATCAAAATAGTAAGATCAAATATAAATACAAAAGAGTGGTATCCAAACATTAATTTCTAATCAACCTATAAGGTAAACAACAAAAAGGACAGAAAATGTATAGAATCTAGCCTAACTTAAATAATGTAGACTCTCTTGTCATGGATTTATTTTATCTGGCATAGCCCATCGTAAGACCACTTCTGAAAGACCATTTCTTTTAATAAAAAAAAAAATAGGAATAAGTCATGGCCTTCACTTTATTTCTATATTTGTATTTTCTTTAATGAGATTGACAGAAAATACAAACTTCTTCAGAGGCAATCAGTTCTCCATGTGGTATTTCTATTATCTAATTACAAACAGGCAAGACATCAAGAATTAATGCTTTTCTTTGGTGAATGACATGTTTTTTAAGATTCATAATTGAAATTTTAACATTTTAGCCAAAAAATTTTAATTTTACAATATGTCTACACCATCACATATAGAATTTGTTTACTGTTCCCATTGAAAAGCAAATGGTATCAAGGACTTCAGCTTCCAGAAACATGGAGTAGATATACTTTATAACTCCCATGAAGTACAACTAAAATCCTGGACATTACAGGGGCACCTGGGTGGCTCAGTCGGTTAAGCGACTGACTTTGGCTCTGTTCATGGTCTCATGGTTTGTGGGTTCAAGCCCCGCATTGGGCTCTATGCTGACAGATGGGAACTTGGAACCTATTTAGGATTCTACGTCTCCCACTCTCTCTCTGCCCCTCCCCGGCTCACACTCTGTCTTTCTCTCAGAAATAAACATTAAATTTTTTTAATAAAACAATAGAATAAAATCCCTGGATATTATATACAAAATGAACATAATAGGACTCTAAAAGAAAGAGAGAAGGAAGAATAGCTAGGGACCTCAAAATCCAAGGGGGAATAAAGGTGGTAAGTTCCCTGAATTTTCCTTTTGTATTACATATCCTTGACTTCTTGGTGAAGGAACCAGCAAGCTGGAACTATAAAGGGAAACAAACTAAGAAGGCCCAGCAAAAAGTTTTCTCCTCTAGCCAAATCACCAGGAAAAGAACAGCCTGACAGGAAAAGAGAATTTGGACAATAGCTGCTCTACTCTAACCAACAACCACAGAAAACACTGTGGACCCACTCCCACCTGCAGAAGCAGAGGCCAAGTGTTGAGCCTAGACTTCCACCCTGGAGAGGCTATAAAGAGGCATGCTGGAAAAGTTTAGGTTTGGAGAGGACCTGAACTTTCATTCCCAAAGGAGACTAAAGTCTACCTCCCCTTCCTACACCCTTCTTTCATGCCCTTGGGTATCAACAGAGCTGAGTATGGAAACTGGACTTGTACCCACTCTGGCAGTAATGATGTATTATATTCTCTTCACAAACACTCATAACATAATATCCAAAATGTCCAGGTTTCAGTTGGGAATCACTCATCATTCCAATAACCAGAAATTTCCAAAGAGAATGAAAAAAAGAAAGATAATCAATAGATATGAACACCTTGATGACAAAAAATATCAGATAAAGATTTTAAAGAAAATCACAAAATAATAGCTTAAATAAATAATTGTGAATATGCTGAAACAAACAAAAACATTGAAAAAATGTAGAAATATATTCAGTAAAGAAATCAGAGACATAAAGAAGAGCCACATGTAGGTTTTAGTAGTGAAAAATACAATAATCAAAATTTAAAACTCATGGAATGGGCTCCATGACAGAATGGAGGGGACAGAAGAAAGAATCAGTGAATTTATTTGAATATTACGGACTAGACAGAATAGATATAATCCAATCTGAAAAACAGAGGAAAATAGACTGAAAACAGCAACAACAACAATAAGACCTGCAGGGATCCATAAGACCTTACCCAAAGATCTAACATTCATTACAACTTGAAGTCACAGAAGGAGAGGAAAAGGATAGGGTTACAAAAAACATACCCAAAGAAATAACAGCTGAACATTTCCCTTATTTTTCAAGACATATACCTTTGGGTTCAGGAAAATGAGCAAATTCAAAACAACATAAATCCAATAAGAAATACGAACCAAGATACATCACAGGCAACTCTCTGAAAACAAAGAAAAATAATGAAATTAGTAAGAGAGAAATAACATCTTGTCTATAGCAGAAAGTAATTTGAATTACAACAAATTTCATATCAGAAACCATGGATATAAAAAAGAAGTAGAATAACACCTTTTAGGGGCTGAAAGGAAAGAACTGTTTACCCAGAATCCTATAACCAGTGAAAATACCCTTACAGAATGAAAGGTGAATCAAGACATTCTCAGATGAAGGAAAGTGAAGAGAATTAGTCATGAGCAGACCTCTTCTGAAAGGACTAAAGGATGTTCTATAAACAAAAAGGAAGTAATTTAAAAAGATAATTAAAACATCTGGAAGGAAAAAACACAGTGAAACAAAAACATGGGTAAATACAACAGATACTGCTTTGGTCTTAAGTTTTCTTTTCTTTTTTTAATTTTTTTTAATGTTTATTTATTTTTGAGAGAGAGAGACAGAGCATGAGTGGGGGAGAGGCAGAGAGAGAGGGAGACACAGAATCCGAAGCAGGCCCCAGGCTCTGAGCTGTCAGCACAGAGCCCGACGCCGGGCTTGAACGCACAGACCGCGAGACCATGACCCGAGCTGAGGTCGGATGCTCAAGTGACTGAGCCACCCAGGTGCCCCATGTTTGGTGGCAAAATAATAAAGTGTAAGACTGATAAAACTGTAAATATATGTAGAGAAGATATTTTAGACAAGTACTATATATGAGGAAGAGTGAAGACATAAAGGGAGGTAAGGTGTCTACACTGCACTCAAATTTGTAAAATGATAACATCAGTAGACTGTGATAAACTATGCATATATAATTTAATACCTAGAACCACCACGAAAAAGCTATGTAAAGAGATAAACATAAAATACTATAGATAAATCAAAATTAAATTTTAAATACATTCAGGTAACATGCAAGAAGTTAGGAAAAAAGAGAGAAATGAAAATGAAAGAAAACAAACAGAAAACAAAACTAAAATGACAGACTTAAGCCTTAACACACCAATAATCATGTTAAGTGTAAATGGTCTAAAAACATCAATTAAAAGAAAGAGATTAGTAATGTGAATGACCCAATTATATACTGTCTACCAGAAACTCACTTTTAACATGATACAGACAGGTGAAAAACATGGAAAAACATGAAGCATGCAGGCATTAATTTTAAAAAATGCAAGAGTAGTTATGTTAATATCATATCAAATAGAAGTCAAAGTAAAATGTATATATTAAAGAAAGAGAAATACTATACAATTATAAAAGGATCAATTCATCAAAAAGACATAGCAACCCTGAGTATGCACCCAAAACAGAGCTATAAACAAGTTAAGCAAAACCTAGTAGACAAAACCACAGCTGTAGTTGGAGTCTTTAAAACCTTTCTTTTGAAATTGAGAGTACAACCAGAAAGAAAATCAGAAGGATATAATAGAACTCAACAATACCATCAACCAATAAGATTTAACCAGCATTCATGGAACACTCTACAAAATGGCTGAATGCACATTTATTTTCAATTATATATGGAATATATGCCAGACTATATCATATTTTGGGCCATAAAAAAGGTTCAATTAATTAGCATAATTGAAATCATACAGAGTGTATTCTCTGACCTCAATGGAAATCAAACTAGAAATCAATCACAAAAAGAGAACATGAAAATCTCCAAATACTTAGCAACTAAACAGCACACTTCTAAATAACCCATGGGTCAAAGAAGAGGTTTCAAGAGAAATTAAAAAGGAAACTGAACTGAATGAAAGTAAAAATATAAAATGTTAATATATGTGGGACACAGCTATTGCAGAGCTAAAAGGGAAATATATACTATTACAAGCTTACATTAGGGAAGATGAAAAGCCTAACAATAAATCCAAATTCCTACCTCAAGAAACTAAAAAAAAAGAGAAACAAAACAAACAAACAAACAAGGTAAAAGAAGTTAATAATAAACACAAAAGCAGAAACCAATGAAATTAAAAACAGAAAAAAAACCAATGAAATAATGAACTGATCTTTCAAAAGGACAACAAAACTGACAAACCTCTAAAGAGTAACCAAGAAAACAAGACAGAGAGTACAAATTACCTGTATCAGGAATGGAATGGGGATATCAACATAGCTCCTGCTGATACCAAAACAATAAAATAAAATAATACCATAAATAGCTCTACAGACATAACAGCTGAGAGATGACATGAAATAGATCACATCTTTGAAAAACATGAACTACCTAACCTTGTTCAATATAAACCAGATAATTTGACTAATCCTATAAGCATTAAAGAAATTGAAATAATAATTTTAAAGTTCCTAAAAAGAAAAATCTCCAAGCTCAAATGGAGAATTCTATCAAACATTCAGAGAATTAACATAAATGCAACACAATCTCTTCCAGAAAATATAAGGTGTGGGAACACTTCACAATTCATTTTATAAAGCTACTATCACCCTGATGCAAAAATCAATCAAAGACAGTACAAGAAGCTAAAACTACATACCAACATCCCTCATGACTACAGAAACAAAAATCCTCAACAGTTTATTAGCAAATAAAATTCATGTATATGTAAGTTATACACCATAACCAAATGATGTTTATTTCAGGAATGCAGGGCTGGTTTAAACCACCATATTAAAAAGCAAAAGAAAAAAAAATTATCATTTATGATCATATCCATCAATGCAGAAAAAGAATTTAAACAAATTCAACATCCATTCATGACGTAAGTTCTCAGAAAAAAATAGGAATAGAAGGAAATTTCCTTATGTTGATAAAGGACACCTACAAAATCCTACAGCTAATATTTTACTGACTGGTGAAAAAATGA
Source organism: Lynx canadensis (assembly GCF_007474595.2). Lineage (NCBI taxonomy): Eukaryota > Metazoa > Chordata > Mammalia > Carnivora > Felidae > Lynx > Lynx canadensis. Next base: position 98,824,853 of record NC_044303.2, on the reverse strand, counting down.
GTATATTCTCCCTAACAGTGGGCACAAAAAAAGACAGCCACTCTCTCTACTTTTTTGTAGCACACATTGGAGGATCTAGTCAGTATAATAAGGCAATAAAAGGAAAGAAAAGGTATACAAATAAAAAAAGGCAGAAATATGTCCTTATTTGCAAGAAACATAATTGTCAGAAAATCCCAGAGAACCTAAAAATAAACTAAAAACTAAATCTCCTAGAAATAAAAAATGTGTTCATCAAATCATAGGATTTAAGATACACATACAAAAGCCAACTGTATCTTTATATACTAGCAATAAGCAGGTGGACACTGAAATTTAAAACATGATAGGGGCGCTTGGGTGGCTCAGTCACTTGAGCATCCGACCTCAGCTCGGGTCATGGTCTCGCGGTCTTTGAGTTCGAGCCCAGTGTCCGGCTCTGTGCTGACAGCTCAGAGCCTAGAGCCTGCTTCAGATTCTGTGCCTCTCCTACTACTCACACTCTGCCCCTCCCCTACTCACACTCTGTCTCTGTCTCTCTCAAAAATAAATAAACATTTAAAAAAAAACCCTTAAAACATGATAGATATCATTTATAATAGCTCAAAAATAGGTAGCAATCTAATCAAACATGTATATGAATATATCAAGAAAGCCACAAAAAGCTACTAGAAAAAATTAAGTAGATTTAAATAAATACACATATCATGTTCATTGACTAGAAGACTCCACTTAAAAGGTTGTCAATTCTTCACAAGCTGATATTCAAGTTTAATACAATTCCTATCAAAGTCTCAGCAAAGCTCTTTTAAAAATAAAGATTGACAAGATTACTCTAAAATTTATATAGAAATCAAAGAAATTAGAATGATTTGGCTATTCTAAGACAATTTGGAAAAAGAACAAAGTGGGAGGAATCCATCTACCCAACTTCAAGGATTATTATAGTTCAAATAATCAATATTGTATATCACTGGAGGAAGAGACACACAGGTCACTGGAACAGAATACAGAATCTAGAGATAGTACCAGAGAAATATGCCCAAATGATCTCCTGGAAATATGCAAAAGCAATTTAATGGGAGAAAGCTAGCCTTTCTTTCCAAATTGGGCTGGATCAAGTAGATAGCCATAGATAAAGCAATGAACCTCAACTTAACTCTTACCTCTTATACAAGAGTTAAATCAAAATGTATCACAGACTTAAATGTAAAATGCAAGAACATAAAATATTAAGAAAAAATAAGAGAAACCTTTAGGATTTGGGTCTAGGAAAAGAGGTTTGTTTGTTTTTAATGTTTAATTATTTTTGAGAGAGAGCAAGGGGAGGGTGGGGCAGAGAGATAGAGAATCCCAAGCAGGCTCCATGCTGTCAGCACGGAGCTCTATGCAAGGCTTGATGTGAGGCTCGATCTTAGGAATGTTAAGATCATGATTTGAGCCAAAATTAAGAGTCTGACACTTAACCAACTGAGCCACGCAGGGGCGCCCCTAGGAAAAGAGATCAATAACATGATCTCTAAAATGAAAAACTGCTCAAGTGAACTTGATCAAACTTTAAAACTTTTGCCTTAAGAAAGGCCCTGTGAAGAGGATGAAAAGACAAGCTACAAACTGGGAAAATGTAGTAGCAAACCTTATGTCTGACAAAGGACAAGTATCTAGAATATATAAAGAACTTAAAACTAAGAAATAAGCAATCCAATTCAAAGAGAGACAAAAGATATTGACATAACATTTTACCAAAGATAATATATGCCTAGCAAAAAAGCAAATGCAAAGATGTTCAACATAATAAGCCATCAGAGAAAATGCAGATTAAAACTACAATAAATGTCACTAAACGCCTATCAGAATGGCAAAGATAAAAGTTGTGACAACATCAAATGTTGGTGAAGACACAGAGAAACAGGATCACTCATACATTGCTGGTGGAACCATGAATGGTAAAGCAACTCAGGAAGACTGATGGGTCCTATAAAATTAAACATGTTACTGCCAAATAGTCCAGCAATAATTGCACTCTCAAACATTTATCTAAGAGCAGTAAAAATTTATGTTCATGCAAAAACTTGTACATGCATATTTATAGCAGCTTTTTTTCTTTACAATAGCTCAAACTGGAAACAACCCAGATGTCCTTCAATGGGTGAGTGCTTAAATGAGGTATGGTGGATACATCTACACCATGGAATACTAGTGGGCAATAAAAAGAAAAAAACTACAGTTGACCCTTGAAAAATAAGGGTTTGAAGTGTGTGGGTCCCCTTATACACAGATTTCTTATAGTACAGTACTACAAATGTATCTGTTCTTCCTTGTGACTTTATTTTCTCTAGCTACTTTGTTGTAAGAATACAGTATAGAATACATATAACATACAAAATTTGTGTTAGTTAACTGTTTATCTTATCAGTAAGACTTCAGGTCAATAGTAGGCTATTACTAGTTAAGTTTTTGTGAATCCAGAAGTTATATGCAGATTTTTGAGCTCATGGGGCTTGGGGGAAGATCAGCATCCCTAACCTACTAGTTGTTAAGGATCAACTGTATTGATAAAAAACTTTAATGGTCTCCAGAGGATGAAGATGAACAGGGAAAAATGCCATTCCCAAAAGGTTGTATTTTGTGTGATTCCATTTATATAACAACTGTGCAATGGTAAATAGGAGAAATGGGAGGACAGACTAGTGACTGGCAGGAGTTAGAGGGCAGGTGGGAGCAGGAGGGAAGTAGGCGGGGCTATAAAAAGGCAACATGAGAGATCTTTGTGGTGAGAGAACTATTCTGTATTTTGACTATATCAATGTCAATATACTGGTCATGATATTCCATTAGAGTTTTCAAGATACTACCACTGGAGCAAACTGGGTAAAAGTACATGGGATATCTCTGTATGCTTTCTTACATTGCATTCAAACCTAAAATTATCTGAAATGGCTTTGTGGTGGTGACAACCTCCCCACAAGAATATTCTCTCAAGGGGAGCCTGGGTGGCTCAGTCGGTTAAGCATCTGGCTGGCTCAGGTCATGATCTCATGGTTCATGAGTTTGAGCCCCACATTGGCCTCTGTGGTGTCCCTCTCTCTGCCCCTCTCCTGCTTGTGTACATTCTCTCTCAAAAATAAATAAACATTTTTTAAAAAGAATATACTCTTGAGAAGGACTTCCTCCATTCTTCTCTAAAAGAGGATAAGAGGAAACACAAGGGGTGCCTGGCTCAGTCGGTTAAGTATCCAACTTTGGCTCAGGTCATGATCTCATGGTTTGTGAGTTTGAGCCCTGCTTCGGGCTCTGTGTTGACAGCTCAGAGCCTGGAGCCTGCTTCAGTTTTTGTGTCTTCCTCTCTCTCTGCCCCTCCCCTGCTCATATGCTGTCTCTGTCTCAAGAATAAATAAACATTAAAAAACTTTTTTTTCAAAAAAAGAGAGTGTTATGCTAAGTGAAATAAGTCAGAGAGAGAAAGACAGATACCATATGTTTTCACTCTTAATGTGGATCCTGAGAAACTTAACAGAAGACCATGCAGGAGGGGAAGGAAAAAAAAAACATTATATATAGAGAGAGCCAAACCATAAGAGACTCTTAAAAACTGAGAATAAACCGAGGGTTGATGGGGAATGGGAGGGCGGGGAGGGTAGGTGATGGGCACTGAGGAGGGCACCTGTTGGGATGAGCACTGGGTGTTGTATGGAAACCAATGTGACAACAAATTTCATATTAAAAAAATAAAAATTAAAACAATTTTTAAAATTTAAAAAATGAAAGAAAGAAAGAAAGAAAGAAAGAAAGAAAGAAAGAAAGAAAGAAAGAGAGAAAGAAAGAAAGAGGAAACACAAGAAGCAGCACCTAGTGGAGCATCAATTCCTGCATCACGGTATGAAATGCCCAGGACGCTATAAAGTCACAACTGTCACTAGCGATGTGTAGTTTTGTGTATTCACTGCGCCACTGCTCTCTGCCAACTTACAGGAGGCAAAGCAAGGCTCACAGAAGGATGCTCCTTCAGAAGGGGCACTACAAGCACCCTGAATCAAGAGTGGGAAATCATCACAGTAAACGCATTTTAGATTTTTAAAAATGTCACTTACCTAAGACTTTGGAAGAACAACACATAAGGAAAAAGGGTAACAGTTAAGGTACCAAGTGGTCTTCACATGATCAGTAGGTTTTTGTGTGTTTATTTCAACTAAAAACCCAACAAACCAAAACCAGCAACGGTTCCAAAACTTAAAGTTTGAAAACTGAACACTGTGTGTTTTCCACATAGGAATTGAAAATAAAGCTGAATAAAGAGACTGAATGCTATTATTTGTTGACTCCATTTTCACTTTTTGTAGTCCCATGTACTCTGATAATTTGTCTTTCCAACTCACTGATTGGAATCAGATGTTCCTAAGGGATTTTGCGATCAAGGCTTTCTGATCTTGAAAGAAACACCATTACCTTATACAGTAGATAGTCTAAAGAAAGAAAATGAATAAAAATAAAAATAAAAAGTGTGTGCCCTTAGATCTTGTTTCTAATATAGAATATGCAAGAAGAGTGTCCCCTGGGTGGCTGTTTGTTGAGCAATCAACTCATAGTTCAGGGGTTCGAGCCCCGAGTCGGGCTCTGCACTATCAGTGTGGAGCTCACTTGGGATTCCCTCTCTCTCCCTCTCTCTCTGGCCCTTCCCTACTCGTGCTGGCTTGCCAAATGCACTCTCTCTCTCTCTCTCTCTCTCTCTCTCTCTCTCTCAAAATAAATAATAAACTTAAAAAATATATAGAAAAGAAAAAAATGATTAAGGTACAATATTTCTTTTTTTAGTGTTCACATTTATTTTTGAGAGACAGAGAGAGAGAGAGAGAGAGAGAGAGAACATAAGTGGGGGAAGAGCAGAGAGGGAAGGAGACAGACAATCCCAAGTAGGCTCCATGATGTCAGCAGAGAATCCAACAAGGGACTCAAACTCAGGAACCCATGAGATCATGACCTGAGCTGAAATCAAGAGTCAGAGGTTTAACCAACTGAGCCACCTAGGCACTCCTAAGGTAAAGTATTTCTAAGGCATTTTCAAACTAAGAGATTTCCAAGAAAATTAATCATTGGACCTAGTTAGTCATTTTCCACTCTTTTCAAGTCACTTATCACGCTAAATTCAATATGACAGTAGAAAACATTAAATACTAAATCCAGACATAGTTTACACCAACGTATGCAAAAGATTCACTAGTAACTCATGGTGAACAATTTCACTGCAGTTGGTCTATACTTTGCATGATACATCATTGCTTTCATTTAATAGTACTTCAGGAAATCCACAGCAGGTACATACAGCAGATGTTACAAGCTCGTAAATAATCCTATTAATGCCTGCTTTATGATGGCATTTGCCATCATCCAAAATGCATTTCCAACAAACATATGATGAAAAGTATACCTAATTATATGTACAGTCCTTTTGTAATTTTTTTACAAAGAAAATGCCTCAAAGTGAGGATAATCACTATTTATCTTGATACTTTTTCGGGAACTATGGGAAAACAATTTAAGGAAAAATGTGATGCAAATTGATACAGAAGTGCAATTATTACACAAGATATAGAGAAACATTTTAAAATCTACTTTTCTAAATGGGCTAAAAATTATACTAAAATGTAACAGTTTAGCAAGTTAATTAAGATTTCACTGTAACTGCAAATTAGAAGTGCATAACTGCCATGTTATTAAGAGAGAAAATGAGAAATAAAAATCTATATGACACATTTTATTCTATAAATTCAAAACAGCATTATAGCACTGTCTTCTAATTTACATCGACAGAAGCAAAGATACATTCTGAACATCTCTTATTTCTGAAGCTTACAGTTTTAAGGAATGAAACTTACTTATTTTTTACTTTCAGTACTTGAAATGGCAATCATTTAGAGTGTTTTATGTATTTGCCTGTCTTTTCAAAACAGAGCATGCTACTGGTAATTTAACTTTATTTGGAGAACTTGAATAATTGTGGAATAGAGAGATATCCTCTCCTACTAAAAATATGGTTAGTCATCGTTGTGCGTTTGCTTGCTTTTTAATGGGCCTTCTGGGTTTTTCCTAATTGTTGGTTGTGATGCTTTTGTTTCACACTGCTGCCAGTTTACAAGTCTCTGGAGGAAAAAGAAAACCTGCAACTTTCTAATTTGGTAGCTATAACTTGCTATGGACTGAAAACAATCTCATGTTAGTATTTTGTGCCAACCAAGAGGAAGCTGGAATTGACTGGAATAAAAAAAAAAAATTTGTTTCAGTGCATGATCGCTACACAAAGTAATTAAGAATCACGTAAGTCCGGGGCGCCTGGGTGGCGCAGTCGGTTAAGCGTCCGACTTCAGCCAGGTCACGATCTCGCGGTCCGTGAGTTCGAGCCCCGCGTCAGGCTCTGGGCTGATGGCTCAGAGCCTGGAGCCTGTTTCCGATTCTGTGTCTCCCTCTCTCTCTGCCTCTCCCCCGTTCATGCTCTGTCTCTCTCTGTCCCAAAAATAAATAAACGTTGAAAAAAACAATTTAAAAAAAAAAAAAAAGAATCACGTAAGTCCATGACCTACATTTCTTTTCTCTCTTATTTTCAGATCCGTGGTTGTGCTCTGACACTTGAGATGGTCAGAAAGTTGCTTTCACAATAAGCTAAATGGTGCATTATTTTTCTATTTAGGTTTTATTGACAGATACACTCACAAGTGATGTGTCCACAAATTTACTCTAGGCTAAAGATCCATTAAATGAGCTTTCTTATTTTATGACATATTTTGTGATTTATTCAACCAATTTGATCAAGAAGAGGGTTTTCTCAAATTGTGCCATGGAATACTAATTCTGACAGATGGTCTCCCAAAAAGCAGAATCTTCACTCCAATAAGTTTAGGAAATAATGCCAAATTTATTGAGTTTGACAAATGCTCCGTGTATATAAGAATGTGTGCGTGTGTGTGTGTGTGTGTGTGTGTGTGTGTGTAAAACCTATCCAATGAAATGAGCATTCCATAAACCTTATTCTGAAACACAAGAATCTGGAAAGAGTCTAGTGGCCAAGACAACAATGGGTTCATCAAATCCCAACTGATTTTCTTCAACATGGGTTTATGAGAAGAGTTCACTTCCTTTGATTTAGGTTGTTACTATGATTCTGTACGCATAGGCAATCTATGTCACTTGCAGATTAAATGCAATATATTCTCCTTGCATTATTTTTTGCCTGGGAACCATACGCTGACATAGCAGGAACACAAGATCCTGGGTCCCTGAGCGACTCTTTGGATCAGATTCCAAACTAAACTTGCATAGGAGAGCACAGTGTATTGGACAAATAAACTTTTGTTGAGTTACACCTATATTTCAGGGTTCATTTATTATTGCAGTATAATCTGGCCTACCTTAGCCAATACAATAGCTGGATTCTGAAATACAGCAATGCAAAGAGACTTGATATTAGACTTAAATTATAGATGTTAAGATACTGAAAATTCCTTATTCACTCTTTATAGCTCTATATACTTATCAAGAAACAACTGTTATTACACTTTACTTTTATAGGTATTCATTAAATATACTTTGCTAGGCTACTACCTGATAGGAGCTGCTCTTTTAAACCAATAAAGTAAAGTAATATAAAATCCATACAAGGCTCTTACTCTCATAGAGCATACATCTGTATTGTAAAGAAGAAAATGCCTGGTGGAGAATCTGCTCATTAAAAAAAGGATGGCAATTTTCTTATTAGATAATTATATCTAATTTCTGTTCCCTTGCTAAATTTCATTTTAAAATATACTAAAATTATGGCAGTTACAGCAATACACAAAAAAATGAGCCATTACTCACTTTTTTGTTAGAATGACAGATCAGATATTAAATCAAATATGGATATTTCTTTGTTCTCTTTAGTAATGAAAACCTATTTGAGTAGGAAAATCTATTTGAATAATCATTAGACTATTTCAAAATTTATTTTGGAAAAGAAATATTCGAGGCAAACTGGTATAAATTTCACTTAATTGCATAAGAATACAAAATTTTAACTCCTTTTTTCCCCAGCCAAATTCTGTGCATGGAAGTAACACTTCTATTAAGAAGCTTTTCTTAAATTTACAGAACCATCTTATTTTTTAATTATATTCCCAGCAATGTTAATGCATCACTTCCTACCTACATTATAAAATTAATATGCTTTCTATAATTTATAGGGAAAATATTAATGTATTAACATTTTTAAATTTTTTTTTCAACGTTTATTTATTTTTGGGACAGAGAGAGACAGAGCGTGAACAGGGGAGGGGCAGAGAGAGAGGGAGACACAGAATCGGAAACAGGCTCCAGGCTCTGAGCCATCAGCCCAGAGCCTGACGCGGGGCTCAAACTCACGGACCACGAGATCGTGACCTGGCTGAAGTCGGACGCTTAACCGACTGCGCCACCCAGGCGCCCCTGTATTAACATTTTTAACTCTACTTTCAAAAAATAGTCTCCCAAAGACTTCCTACACAATGTTATCATGCATACATATGTACTAAATACTTCTCCTATACTAATAATGGAAAGTATCTATAATGATATATTTTATTTATTTATTTATTTATTTATTCATTTTTAACGTTTATTTATTTTTGAGACAGAGAAAGAGCATGAACGGGGGAGGGTCAGAGAGAGAGGGAGACACAGAATCTGAAACAGGCTCCAGGCTCTGAGCCATCAGCACAGAGCCCGACGCGGGGCTGGAACTCACGGACCGCGAGATCATGACCTGAGCCGAAGTCGGACGCCCAAACGACTGAGCCACCCAGGCGCCCCTATAATGATATATTTTAAAAGGCTGGTAAAGTGTGTTTAAAGTATCTTGAAAATTAACAAATAACAAAGGAAAGTAAGTCAGCTAAAGTGGTGTCTGCTATGTACTTTATGGCTGAAACATACTTGAGATCAATGTTAAGTTGAGGAGTACTATACAGGGTGGCTTAGAGGAGGAATTTGAAGACATGAATTCAATCAGCCCTCATATCTTTACTGTTAGTAATAGCATGAAATAAGACAATTTCGTATTATAATTGCAAATGAGATCCAGTTTTATGACTAAAAAATACCCAAGTGGTTTAGATTTCTTCATAATTTAAAACAATCATCATTCTGTGTCAACTTAGTAATAACAGTCTACCTTCAAGTTCACTAAATATTATAACAATAATTACGTAACTCTAAACATCACAAGTTTTTTGTTATATTTTCCATTGAATGATAACCCTTGCTCTGTTTTTCTTTTCTCTATGCAACTACGCAACTATGTTCAGGTATCAATTCTTCATTAAATTTCTTTTTCTTTATTAATTTTCCTGAGGAAAGAAGTCACAAGATCAAGAACTAATAATAATATCATATTGTTAGAAACATTTCAAATTGTTTTTTAATTTTAACATTTATATTTAATTTTGAGAGACAGAGAGCGACAGAGCACGAGCAGGGGATAGACAGAGAAAGAGGGAGGCACAGACTCCCAAGCAGGCTCCAGGCTCTGAGCTGTCAGCACAAAGCCGGACACAGGGCTTGAACTCACAAACCATGAGATCATGACCTGAGCTGAAGTAGGATACTTAATCAACCGAGCCACCCAGGCACCCCAGAAACATTTCAAATCTAAGAAAGAGCTAAATATGACAACATAGGAGTTTACTGTGTTTGGTAATAAATAAATAATCACTATACAAGATATGACCACTTTTTAGTGAAATGACAAAAATAAAGGCATTATGGATAAGAATTTGGACAGTTTTTTGATAACTATCCCTCCCCCCAACCCCTACGAAAAAATACCCTAGAAGTGTTATTGGCCAACCCAGTATTCAATACGGAGACTATGAGAACCCAGGTAACCTAAAAGGCTACTTACTGGTGAGCAATGGAATTCATTAGACATTATAAGTATTTGTGACTTCAGGAAGGAGATGTTAAGCTCTCAACGTGGTGCACACTGTCTGTAATGAAACAACCCCAAAGAGGTATGTTGTGCCATGATATTCTACATATTAAAAAAAAAAAAAAAAGTTAAGTCCTCGAGGGCATACAAGATAGCCTGGTATGAACAAGGCTCAAGTATTGAACATAAATTCCACAGAGTAGACAGAAAACAGTATCTCTAGAGTCACTAAAAGTAACTTAGTCTATTTTTTATATCATATGATGATGAGTAACTGAAATAGTAGGTATCAAAGTACTTTAATGACTGGAGGGCATTAACCAAATATAAGTGACATAATTATACGTAATTTAGAAAGATTAACTTTAGAGGCACCTGGGTGGCTCAGTCAGTTGAGCGTCCGACTTCAGCTCAGGTCATAATCTCACAGTCTGTGGGTTTGAGCCCCGTGTTGGGCTCTGTGCTGACAGCTCAGTGTCTGAAGCCTGCTTTGGATTCTGTCTCCCTCTCTTTTTGCCCCTCCCCTGCTCATGCTCTGTCTCTCTCTGTCTCAAAAATAAATAAAAACATTAAAATAAAAATTGAAAAAAAAATTAACTTCAAACAAGAGTCTCTGATTTTTAAAACTTGACAAATAGTAATAATTTAATTATCTTATTTTCTATATGTGTTAAGAAATCATTAATATTTTATAGTAAATGACAATAATATATATCACTTCTTTTCACTCATTTGTTACTCCTAGGGATATTGTGGTTATTTCTTAAGGTAGTGTAAAACCATTGCATTTACATAATATTTCAATATATTAAAGAAATCTGATGTCAACTATTTAAATATTTTAATTTCTATGTACAAACACATTTCTCTAGTTCATATAGGTTTTCTTTTTCACTTTGTATTTAGCATGTGAAAAGGTTTCTGTTCATATCCAAATTGCCCAACTGAAACCTAGAGTTTAGTTTTAAAATTGAAGACAATTTTTCAATATGGTCTTGTCTTTAAAGATGGAATCCAAGAAGTTCAATATTCTCCCTTCACTGAAGCAGATGGACTGAAAATACACACGTGAAAAAACAGACAAGACCAGATCGCCACAGGAAAGTGGAAGAGGGAATATGTTTTTTATATAATACACTGAAAGTTCAGTAACTGGACAATATAACCTCCTGCACAAAACAACAACAACAACAACAACAACAACAACAACAACAACAATAACAACGTTAAGAAGGCCCTGTTTCTACATTAATGTGCATCCTTCAGTATCTCAATAGGCTAATTTTAAGTACTCATACTTTTGAACACTAGAGGGAGTACATAAAAGAAAAAGAAGAAGAAGAAGAAGCCAAATACTGATATTACCTAGTTCTTGGGTGTTTTACATAACATTGGGTCTTTGCAACAAACTGCTGGGTTATTTCTTATGGACATGGTGGAATGATTAAAATGTTTTTAAACAGTATCAATTATCCCTTTTTCGATGTCATTTTCCAGTTAATTTAAAATTTATAAATGCCTCTTGGGAAGAAAGGTATACAATATTCAAAAAGCAGCAAAACACAGTGAATGCTGTAAAAAGTAGACATACTTTCTCATTTTAATCTACATATTCTTTTAGAAGAGAGCAGAATTATATCTGAAGCACTTCAAAGAGTTTAAAATGACATCTCTGAGCCTAAGGGAATAATGGGCACTTTCAAATCAGAGCCAGACTTTTATCTGGTGGTGAAGCCCAGAGGTTACACTTCATTTAGGGTTTTATAGAGACAAGGTGTCTCCAGAGTTTCCGTTTTGGAGGGATAACATGGAACCAAAGGTTGGGTGGTTAGAAGCATGAAGACTTGAGGAATTAATATTTTTTTAACACTCGGGGTACCTGGGTGGCTCAGTAAGTTAAGCATCCAACTCTTGATTTTGGCTCAGGTCATGATGTCACGGTTTGTGGGATTGAGCCCCATGTCAGGCTCTGCACTGACAGTGTGGAACCTACTTGGGATTCTCTCTCTTCTCTGTCCCTCCCTACCCTCCTCTAAATAAAGAAACTTAAAAAACATTTTTTTTAATAGCCTGCCTCACACAAAGTAAGCATTCACTGTATGTGCTATTACTGGGAGGTCCTTTGTTCATTTCAAAAGTTAAGAATGTGGGTTGAGTTGAATGAGATGCATTTAGTGTGGTTAAGTAGATTCTGAAATCAAAGGAGGGGAAACAAAAGCTCCCTCCAGCCAACCTACAAACTATAAGCACATGTAATTGGAAGATGAAAAAATCCATGCAGAAGTTGTTTAATAAGCATCTACTATAAACTCGCTTCTTTGGAACTAGTAGATATGCAGTGGAAAGTAAAGGGAATGGTTGGGTCTGTGAGAACTTTGGTGGAAAAAGAGTCTGAAGGGATCCAGTTATTCATTAATTTGCTAAATGAGCACAGCTCACATGACAGCTATTGCTTCAGGAATTTGGAATACGAATTTGGAAATCATGGACCTGTACATGGAATTTAACCACAAGAGTGAATACAAACACCAAGAAGAAGAGTGTAAATAGTTTTTTTTGTTTGTTTGTTTTTCAAAAGAGGATCAAAATTTGTATTCAGATATCTGAGAGGAGGAATAAGTAAAGGTAACAGAAAAAGGAAAATCAGGTGAGAAAAGCATAGCATTCTTCAAGCCAAGTGAAGACAGAATATTAAGGAGACTGTCCGGGCGCCTGGGTGGCGCAGTCGGTTAAGCGTCCGACTTCAGCCAGGTCACGATCTCGCGGTCCGTGAGTTCGAGCCCCGCGTCAGGCTCTGGGCTGATGGCTCAGAGCCTGGAGCCTGTTTCCGATTCTGTGTCTCCCTCTCTCTCTGCCCCTCCCCCATTCATGCTCTGTCTCTCTCTATCCCAAAAATAAATAAACGTTAAAAAAAAAAAGTTTAAAAAAACAAAGAGACTGTCAAATGCTGCCAATAGATTAAATAAAGTGAGGATTCGAAATCAAGTATGATTAAATGAGGATTCACTGACAACCTAGATAGAGGCAGGTGTGGTCCAGTGGTTACAGCATATGTCTGATCAGCCTGAATTTAGACAATAACAGCCTGAGTTTAGACAAAGAGGTGATAGTAAGAAGAGAAGACTCCTCAGGTTTTGTAAAGGGGAACTAGGAATTAGGATGGTAATTTTCAGGGCGAGTCAGGTCAGGAAAGGATTGTACTATCATCTTTATTTTCATTTGTATGCCGAGGGGAATCCTCTGGACCAGAGTGAAAAAGTGAAGGTATAGAAGAGATGTGGAAGATTCTTAATGATTTTCTTGAGTAGATAATCAGAAGCAGGCTCTCCTGCATATGTGGAATGACTGGCTTTCAACCCTCAACACCTTTAATAAGTATTACTGGGAAATGGACCCTCAAGTTCAAATTCCTCAACAGACAACAAGAGTGAGACTTTAAAAATGTTTTTTTTAATTTAAAAATATTTTTAATTTTTATTTATTTTTGAGATGAGGGGGAATGGCAGAGAGTGAGAGAGAGACAGAATCTGAAGCAGGCTCCAGGCTCTGAGCTGTCAGCACAGAGTCCAATGCAGGGCTCAAACCCACAACGTGAGATCATGACCTGGGCTGAAATCAGACACTTAACTGACTGAGCCACCCAGATGCCCCTAAAAATGCTTTACTGAAAATGACATGGTTAGTAATTAAAAGAGAAAAAAATTACTAGATCTTTTGAAAAAGGCACAAATAAGGAAGAGTCGTTAACAACACCAGCAGATGCAAAGCAGTGACACAGTGACTCGAAACATGAAGACTATAGAATGCAAGTCCGGTAAAAAATTGAGATGGTGTCATGATTGTCAGGGATGGTCTCCCAGTTACTCACTGAAGGGAAGCCAGAGATAAAGCCAAATAGGAAACATGGGACCCTGATGTCAAGCTGGGAGGCTGGGTTTGTTCATTTGACATTTTAAGTATCAGGAGGATAGTGTACGATCTTTTAAGCAGGGGAGTGGCCTGAAGAAAGCAGCACATTAAGAAGATTAATCTCGCCTGTGTTTAGAGGATGAATTGGCAGAGAACAAAGGAGAGAGATTAGTGGTAGGGCTATTAAAACATCATCCATGAAGTTTACCACAAAGGGATTAGAGAGGTGGCCGTGGGAAGGAAGGCAGCAGCCAATGTGAAATCCCCTGTTTAGCAAAAATATACAAGATTCATCAGTGATGTTATGCTCTTGTTGCATCATGTACTTTTCTCTCTGTGCCCTTGATGCTCCTTAATAAATATTAGTTCTGTCTTCATTTGAAATGACGGCCCCCCACTAACATGTAAGTTCCACATGGGAGGGGTCATGCATACGTTGCTTACTATGTTATTTCCATTGCGTTGCTTAGAGTAGGCATTCAAAGAAAACTGATGAATAAATGAGTAAGACCTTGGGTTATAGCAAAGAAGTTGGTCAGAAACCAAAGGAAAAAGAAGGGAACAAAAAAATGTGGAAGCAAAGAGGAGGAGACAGAAGGGAAGAACAAGAAAGTGGAAAGCGAGAGATGAAGTAGAGAAGGGAGAGGAGGAAGGAAAGGAAAAAGAGATGATACTGAAGTTAAAAACCCGATCACAGAAGAGAAATTGTGTTCCTGCTGGAAAGTGAGGAGCTGATGATGGACGATGGTTTAAAGGGAGAAATATTCAAAGTCCAACTCCACCATTTGCTCTCCATGAGTGAACCTCTCTGTCTCAGCTTCTCCATACATAGAGCAACCTCATAATAACCTTGTAATAGCCTCACAGGTTAACTAATGAGGGTGATTCAATGAATTAACTCAGAACAGCTCCTGGTACCTGAACAGATGTCAGTCACGTTCTTGTTCTTGTTCTTCTCATTCTCCTCCTTCTCTTCCTTCTCCTCCTTCACCATCATCACCATCATCATCATCACCATCACCGTATTTATTCTGTAACCCGTGCTATACCCCAGAGCTGAGACACCTTTCAAACCTCTCCTATTTCTATAGAAGTGGAACAGGCAGCAGAAGTCTAAACACATTGACAGTTGAGGTGAAGAGCCCCTCCTTCCAGTCAAGGTTGCTATTGACCTTGCTCAGGAACTATGAGTGGCAAGAATAGGAGCACTTAGCCTTGGCCACTGCCATTGTCCCTTCTGAGTCTCTCTTCCTTTCCCCAAATTGTAAAATAGACATGCCGTTCAATTGCTTCAAATTCATCAGGTTAATTTTTCTTTGTGAAGAATGGAAAATGAGATAAGGGGAAGTGATGAATGGAAATGAGAATGTGCCTTTTAAAAGTAGGTTCAGTGAGGGGCGCCTGGGTGGTTCAGTTGGTTAAGTGTCTGGCTCTTGGTTTCAGCTCAGGTCATGATCTTACAGTTCATTGGTTTGAGCCCCACATCAGGCTCCATGCTGACGGTGGGGGGTCTGCTTGAGATTCTCTCTCTGCCCCTCCCCTGTTCATACCCTCTCTCTCAAAATAAATAAACTTTATAAAAATAAATAAATAAATAAATAAATAAATAAAAGTAAGTTCAGGGAAGGAAAAAAGAATCAGGTAAATTTAGGGAAAAAAACCCCAGAGATAATGGTTCATTAAAAAGATGAGAAAGAGAATACAAGATAGGAAAGAAACACAAAGTCCCAATGCTTGAAGGATAAACACCAAGTAAGAGCATAAATAAATAAAAAGCAATATTAAGTAACAGGGAATAAGAAGGCAGAGCTAAAGCAATCATTCTCAACCACAATGACTCCTCCTCCACCTCCTCAAGAGACATTTGGAAAGTCTAGGAACATCTTTAGTTCTCACACGGACATGTTTGGTTGCATCTAGTTAGTAGAGGCCAGAGGTGCTACTAAATATCCTACGATGCATAGGACAGCCTTCAACACCAGAGAATTTTCTGCCCCAAATGTCAATAAAGCCTTGTTTGAGGAAGCCTGAACTAGAGATTAAAGGTAAAGAGGAAAACATGAAAATAGATCAGATCCAGTCACTCTTCTGATCAAAACTACAAAGCCCCCATCGGACTCCAACAAGAGTATTAATCCTTAGACATGTTGCCCTGTGTCCCTCTGATGCCTGCACATACGCTCCTGACACAGTGGAGTCCTTGTTCTTCAGCAAATACCCGGCACACATGCTTCCCGTGAGGCCCTGGGACTGCAGTTCCCCCCACCTGGAGAAGGGCTCCCCTACATATACACACAGGATATTCCTTCACCTTCAAGCTTTTCCTCTGACATCGTCATGTGTGTTTCTCAGCCAGGCTTATTCTGGACCATCCTATTTAAAACTGTACCTCGTCTCTGTGACTGCTCTTCCCATTATAATCTTCTCTTGTTTTACAGGACTTGTGGATTTTGAGTATTTGACGTGGCTTGACAATTATGTTGGTCTGTCTTCCTCATGCCCTCCCCAACCTCTGTGTATGCTCCATGAAGGAATTTTGTCTCTTTTCTAGGTCACTATATCCCCAGCAACAAGAAAAGTGCCTGGCATACAGTAGGTTCCAAACAAGTGTTTGTTGAGTAAATGGATAAAGAGGCTCAGACAAATTCAAGGAATAGTAACAATAATTATAGATACATATACAGTGCTCACTGTATTCATGAGAACTGTTTTCATAAAGTGATTTATGTATAATTAGTTTTTCAATCTCTATACCGAGTCTTTAATGTAGGTAATATTATCATTACCATTGCTGTTTTAAAGAGGAAATGAAGTCAGAGTGACATTAAGAAACATGTCCAATACTGCACAGCAGAGCAATATGAAATCAACTGGTCTGGCTGAGAACTTCCCTGTCTACATGATGTTACCCTCCCTGTATGACAGAGCCTCAGAAATTTTCTATTATTAAAAAAAAAAAAAAACGTAATTCCAAATATTTGTCAAAAACATCCAGCTATCCAAGCAAAGGATAATAAAATTTAAACTTTATTCTATATAATGGAATAAACTTATTGCTGATACTTAAGTTTTAAGATCACAAGTTATTTTCTGGGACACCTGGGTGGCTCCATCAGTTGAGTGCCCAACTTCGGCTTAGGTCATCATCTCATGGTTCGTGACTTCAAGGCCTGCATTGGGCTCTGTGCTGACAGCTCAGAGCCTGGAGCCTGCTTTAGATTCTGTGTCTCCCTCTCTGTCTGCCCCTCCCCCATTAGCTAGCTCGCTCTCTCTCTCTCTCTCTCTCTCTCTCTCCCTCTCTCAAAAACAAACATTAACAATTTTGTTTAATAAAAAAAATCACAAGTTGTTTTCAATTATTGTTTTATCACTATCATCAAAAGTAAAAAAGAAATGGTTACCCAGATAGCTTTTTCAGCCATGGTCACAGTTTTTAGCTGTTTTACTGAAATTTAATTAAAATGTTTAAATTATATACTAACATAAGTTTGGTTGCCCCAATGTATGTAAAATATTAATGATTTATTTTAACAAATTTTACAGAGAACAATAACTGGCTGCTGATTGTTTCCAACCACATACATGTTTACTTGGCAATGGAGAACACTGGGAGAGATTTGTCTCACAAAGAGATTTCTGGTGTTTGTAATGTGAATTGAGATGTTATAATATATTAACATCATATCCAAGAATACTGTTCTAACATGGAATAACCAAGCGACAAATGTATGAATTGGAAAGGCTTGTGCTCATATCCCCAAATTACTAGGTATCATTACAGGAGTTACCACACATTTTACTAAGCAGTGTCCTAAGCAGAAAGAAATCAATTAAAATGGTAAGTGACATGAATGTTTCTCCCATCATTCTTCATTCTAGAATTAACATTATGGCCCTTTACACATTCCACATTGCTTTATTTTTTTTTTATTTTTATTTTTATTGACAGCTTTTTAACAATCATTTTATTTTATTTTATTTTTATGAAATTTATTGACAAATTGGTTTCCATACAACACCCAGTGCTCATCCCAAAAGGTGCCCTCCTCAATACCCATCACCCACCCTCCCCTCCCTCCCACCCCCCATCAACCCTCAGTTTGTTCTCAGTTTTTAACAGTCTCTTATGCTTTGGCTCTCTCCCACTCTAACCTCTTTTTTTTTTTTTCCTTCCCCTCCCCCATGGGTTCCTGTTAAGTTTCTCAGGATCCACATAAGAGTGAAACCATATGGTATCTGTCTTTCTCTGTATGGCTTATTTCACTTAGCATTACACTCTCCAGTTCCATCCACGTTGCTACAAAGGGCCATATTTCATTTTTTCTCATTGCCACATAGTATTCCATTGTGTATATAAACCACAATTTCTTTATCCATTCATCAGTTGATGGACATTTAGGCTCTTTCCATAATTTGGCTATTGTTGAGAGTGCTGCTATGAACATTGGGGTACAAGTGCCCCTATGCCTCAGTACTCCTGTATCCCTTGGATAAATTCCTAGCAGTGCTATTGCTGGGTCATAGGGTAGGTCTATTTTTAATTTTCTGAGGAACCTCCACACTGCTTTCCAGAGCGGCTGCACCAATTTGCATTCCCACCAACAGTGCAAGAGGGTTCCCGTTTCTCCACATCCTCTCCAGCATCTATAGTCTCCTGATTTGTTCATTTTGGCCACTCTGACTGCCACATTGCTTTAGAGAGCCTTCTTTCACACTGGAAGAGGTGGTTCCCTATGATAGATGACCTTCTTCAGGTGCAGTCCCTTAAGCTTATTCATGATTGTATGCTTCATCGTCTACAGCATAGTGTCTTACATAAACCAAGTATTCAATAAATCTTTCTTACTTCATGAAATAATGTCATGCAGGAAAGGAAAAAATACTTTTTTGGGACCAGTTTTAAGAGAATATGCTTAATTTACAATAAGTTCTGGAAACATTTTGTCCTGCATATGATATATCTGTCACATAACCTTTAGACACATAAGCTTTCTATACTCTGGGGAGAGTAGTGAAGTGTGTGTGTGTGTGTGTGTGTGTGTGTGTGTGTGTGTGTGTATCTGAAGTAAATTGTGGATAAACTACCCATTTGCTCCCTGGCACAAAAACCATCAGATTACAGCCATCAGTATTTCTTTTGTTTTCTTTTTATATACCCAGGACTTTTGATCTTGAAAATTACGGAGCTGGGTTTCAAGTAACTACCTGAAAATTAAAAATGAAAACAAAACACACAAGCAATCATTTG
Organism: Lynx canadensis; assembly: GCF_007474595.2. Lineage (NCBI taxonomy): Eukaryota > Metazoa > Chordata > Mammalia > Carnivora > Felidae > Lynx > Lynx canadensis. The sequence continues at coordinate 98,805,786 of NC_044303.2, read as the reverse complement.
TTTTGTCTCATCACCAGAGTTGTTCTCACCTACCCAAGATTCCCTCAGTATCTGTGAAACCTTATTTTCTTGTGAGCTTTTGTTCCAGGAGAAATATCCATGATTTTGTCAAACTTTCAAAGGGCTCTGTTATACGGGAGGAAAAATTAAGAATCACTGATACAAGGTAATTAGTTTGATATATATCTATACCTATAGATAGATAGATAGATAGATATAGATATTAACTTGTTATTTTTCCACAGCATGAATACAGTTGGAAATCTTAGGATAAGATTTGATACTAGGCAAGAGACAAATAAAGGCCAACATACCTGTTAGCTTTTGTGTAGTACTAGAGAAGGGAACCCGTTGGAAATCATTAAATTTGTTTTCTCTAAGCAAGTATGGCGCACATTATCTGTAGCTGAGAATCTGTTTATAGTGTGCCAAACACGGTAATAACTGACTCATTGGGCACAGGTATGTAATTTGGCTCACTTCAATTATTCTACAAGTAAGCATTTATCCCAAATGCCAATTTGAAGTAGCATTTGCAAAGCAGCAAGAGAGAAGACAAAAATCATAAATATAAGTTCTGTCTTCAAATTGGCAATGTTTTTACCTAGAGCGGGGTCTAGAGGCTCACTTCCTTTAGAATCTGCATCTTCTTTCATTCTCAAAAATAAAAATGCCATGTAAAGCTACATCTGTCCTGAGTTGACAGGCCACCTTGTGAGTGTGCTTTGCTGGGACATTACCTAGATATGTCTATTTCCTCCTTTTAATTAATGTTACTTTCTAGCACTTAGTGCCAAAGAAGCACTTACTCTAGGTTCCCAGATCTTACAGGGAATTTTAGCTTAAAGCAGTTATTCCTAATAAACTAACTTTGCATAAAATGAAAACATTTCTATTAATATTATATTGGTAAAAAAACAAGATTTTAGAATAAGGTTATTTCTTGTATCCCTTATGTACATGGGAAGAGGGGTGGCTTACAATCGACATCACCAAAAATAACATGAGAAATCTAATTATAAAAATACACGTGACCTTTTAGTCGGGTCAATAAGTTTGTGTCTGGTAGAGAGTTAAACAAGCTTTTCTCTTCATCAGTCATAGCAGAATGCTATGAAACTCCAAACATCTCAGAAAACTTAAGGATACTGCATCCCTTCTGAGACCGTTTGATAGCATCAAAAGAAAATAAAAGTTTTCCAATTAATTTGAAACAGCAGCACACAATACTATATATCAGTAAGCTCCCGTATTAGTAGCTCCTTTATTTGCTGTCATAATATAAAAAAACTAAGTAGTATTTTATCAACATTTTTTAATACTAAATAGCCAAGATTAATTCTGCAGCACATATTTATTTGGATGATGCAAATTTCAAGGTCTAATCAACTCACTGTTAATTCTGACTTGAGACTGGTGCCCAAAATTGAGTGCCAAGTCACAAAACCAATGACTGTTACCACAAATTAATAATTAACTACAAAACAAAAATAAAAAGATTTATTAGCTTCACATAAAATTTAAAAAAGCAGTGTCCGATAGATGAGTGGATAAAGAAGATGTGGGATATATATGCTGTGGAATACTATTCAGCCATAAAAAGAATGAAATCTTTTGCAACATGGACGGACCTGGAGGTCCATAATGCTAAGTGAAAAGTCAGAGAAAGACAAATACCGTATGATTTTGCACATAGGTGGAATTTAAGAAACAGAAGAAAAAACAAAGAAAGCAAATAAGACAAACAAAAGAACACACTCTTTAAATACACAGTGGTTGCCAGAGGGGAGAGGGGTGAGGGGATAGGTGAGATAGATGAAGGGGATTAAGAGTAAATTTATCTTGGGGCGCCTGGGTGGCACAGTCGGTTGAGCGTCCGACTTCAGCCAGGTCACGATCTCGCGGTCCGTGAGTTCGAGCCCCGCGTCGGGCTCTGGGCTGATGGCTCAGAGCCTGGAGCCTGTTTCCGATTCTGTGTCTCCCTCTCTCTCTGCCCCTCCCCCGTTCATGCTCTGTCTCTCTCTGTCCCAAAAATAAATAAACGTTGAAAAAAAAAAATTTAAAAAAATAAAAAAAAAAATAAAAAATAAAAAAAAAAGAGTAAATTTATCTTGATGAGCACTGAGAAATTTACAGAACTGTTGAATCATTACATTGTATATCTGGCACTAATATAACGTTGTATGTTAATTTTACCTAAAGAAAGAAGAAAAGAAACAATGTCTATATATAGTGCTGCTGGGAGTAAAAATTTGTAAAAATTCCCCGGAAAACTGTTAATATGGATCAAAAGCTCAAACACTTTTACACTCTTGACTTCTAAGAAAATGTAAACAACAACAACAACAACAACAAATTAGGAAAAGTCATAGAGCTTAGTGGTTAAATGTCGGGGCTCTAGCACTAAAATGCCTGGCAGTGAAGTCTCCCAAGTGACCTTGGACAAGTGACTTATCTCTGGCCTCTGTTTTCTTATCTGTAAAATGGCATAACGGTAGAACCTTTCTCATATGCCTGTTTTGAGTATTAGAAGATTTAATATAACTAAATATACTTAAAGAGTACTAAGGCGGAGAGTAAAAATCTAGCTCTTAGCAGTTTTCATTGCCAAAGCAGTTTAAAAATTTTTAGTGATATTTAACAATCACAAAAATTCATAAATTGATAGAATGTCCAACATTAGAGGATTTATACAGTAGTTTACAGCAGATCTATATAATCATTATGATCTAATACTCCTTAAGAAAGCAAAAAATATCACTGCATAAAATTTCATAATTTTATGACTTCATCTATGTTAAAAATATGCATACAAAACGACTGAAAGGAAATATAGCAAAATGTTTAACATATCTATTTCTATTTGACATTAAAGATAATTTTAATTTTCTGTGTAATTTTTAGTTTTTTCCAAACTTTCTATGATATTCATATACTCTATTGCTTCTGAAATGAGAAAAACAAATGAAATTAGTTCTTTAAAACAAAGTACCCATGGGGTTGGGTTTAAGGGAGGGATGCATAAGTAGAGCACGGAACATTTTTAGGGCCATAAAAATACTCTGTATGATACCATAAGATGGATACGCGTCATTACGCATTTTTCCGAACCCAAAGTTTCACAACACCAAGAAAGAGCCATGTTATGAACTGTGGACTTTGGGTGATTATGATGTGTCAGTAGAGCTTCATCAGTTGTTAAGAAATTCACCACTCCAGTGGGGGATGTTGATAATGGGGGACACAATGCATTGTGTGGAGGCAGGAGGTATCCAGAAATCTGTGCCTTCACCTCAACTTTGCTGTGAGCCTAAGTTGGATTAAAAAAAAAACCCACAAAGTCTTAATAAAATACATAAATAAATTTTAAGCTTTTTTAAAAGAAAAAAAGTACTGTTTGTTGTTTACTAATCTATTTTCGGCATGAGGTAGGTTACACACATTTCAAACAGCACTGAATTAGCGCCTATTAGAATTCGAGCCCTCTAATTCCCAAAAATTGCCCACGAAATTTTTCATGAACTAGTTCCATAGAAGGATCTGTAGTTTAATTTGTTTGATAAAATATGTTTTACTCAAACTTGCAATTCTATCTCTTTTGCTACATTTTGATTTAAATACCTGAGATCCTCAAAACAGCAAAGGTAGAAAAAACATAATCCAGGTAAACATGAAACCTATTGCATTGGTTTTATTATCTATTTAGTTCACTATTGCCTGAAGGCACATTATCTATTTATTGGTTTAAGGTTGCTTGAGTTTCTTATCAGCTAATTCCTTGAGTGTTGAATGGTTTTAATGCATAGAAAATAGAGACAGTGAAACATGGTTATTGGTTATCTTTATTTTCTCAGAACCATTCGTTCTTCCAGTAACATGCTAAGCCATCATGCTTAAGACAAGAAAAATAAAAAACCATTTTAGCATTTTGTAAATATACTTGAGTTTAAGGAGTCGGACTGTTGCATAGTGTTGTAAAAGTATAGTTATTGGTACAATTGATTGAACTGTGAAATTCCATTCATTCACAACTTTGGAACTTGGAAAATATTCCAGAGATCATTCTCTATAATTTGTTCTAGTAATGAATTTTACATGCATGGACTTATTAACCAAAAAATATTTGGTAGGATTTCCTAGAGCAATAAACTACAGAACTTGATGTGAATAAGCCATCTGAAAAGAGAAAAACATTTTTTTTTAATTTTTTTTTCAACGTTTATTTATTTTTGGGACAGAGAGAGACAGAGCATGAACGGGGGAGGGGCAGAGAGAGAGGGAGACACAGAATCGGAAACAGGCTCCAGGCTCTGAGCCATCAGCCCAGAGCCTGACGCGGGGCTCGAACTCACGGACCGCGAGATCGTGACCTGGCTGAAGTCGGACGCTTAACCGACTGCGCCACCCAGGCGCCCCAAGAGGAAAACATTTAAAAACCAAAATATTTAAAATTTTTTTTAGTGTTTATTTTTGAGAGACACAGAGAGAGCACAAGCAGGGATGGAGAGGAAAGAGAGAGGGAGACAGAATCTGAAGTAGGCTCCAGGCTCCTAGCTGTCAGCACAGAGCCCGACGCTGGGCTCAAACCCACAGACCCGGAGATCATGACCTGAACAGAAGTCGAGTACTTAACCGACTGAGCCACCCAGGTACCCCAAAGAACAAAAATATTTTGCAGGTAATTGTTAATTCTGTCAATTCTGTTTCCCTCAGTGTCCAAATGGACCGTTTCCAGTGGGGTTCCAAACTTTTCAAAATTAAACTTGTTTAATTTATTTCTCTTTATGACCTCATAAGAAAAATCATGAGTGCTTTCCAGTCCACAGTCACACTACTGACATAGCTTCCCACCTAAGTAGTCCAGTCACTAAGTGATTCCAGGGTGCAGAAAGAATAACTCATCTTAACTGGGTTCTCTATGAGAGACATATCTGCTTAAAAGGCTTAGCAACAAATAAATAGATAAATAGATAAATTATATATGTATACATATGTATATATGTATATATATAATGTGTGTATCTAAATACACATATATAATCATATTTATCAAATATTTAAATTTAATAAATTATACTCATTAAACAAATATGTAACATATGCATATATTCAACCTATTAGCAGCCTTATGACTTCACATTATAAAGTGAAACACAGCAAAAAAGTGCAAAATTATAATGAGTCTAAACTAAATGAGAATATAGCTAAAGCAGCAACGAATTTTGTTTCCAAATCAAAAGGTTCTTTACTACGTATTTCAGTGTCTTTCTAACAAGATCTGTGATACCATATTAACAACAGTATTTGATGAAAAACAATTTACCAGTGAGATCTTCATAAAATAATAGGCAAAGCGATACCCAAAGATGTCAGATTATTTGACAACTATTTTTAAAAAGTAGTTTTTTCTATTTTTCTTAATATAAAAAAAAGTATATGCCCACACCTAATAAACCAATGATGGCTAATTTTATCCCTAAAACTCCAGTTTCACCACTATTTTCTTTTTTTCCAATGTGTAGAAAAAAGCATCATGAATTAATATTGTATCCTAATGCTATTTCCTGTTAATTTCTTCTCCTCTCTACTTATTCAAATTGTAACCACATCTCAAAGATCTAAAATCTTCTGTTTTGACTCTTCATCCTCCCAAAGGATTAATCCCTCATGAAAAACTCAATACATCCAGTTTCAAGACTTGGATAGGTGATCTCCTGTATGTGGCATTGATCCATTTGTGTCAATCATGACAATCTGAATAAATTGTAAGGTCCTTAAAATTCTGTCTTATCATCCTTTTTAAGCTTTGACATTCTTCACCAAAGTCTTGCTACATTACTAACTACACAGCAAATATCATTGTATAAATCTACACACACTAATTCTTATTCTCAATTCTGCTTTTTATTCTCAAGCCCATTAGATCAGAGTGAGAGTGGCCACTAAAAGCAGTAATAATGCCTTTTTACACTAGTGATGTTCAAAGACAGTTAAAATGCATCCCAAACTGATGTTTTGAGGTCACTGAGACCAGAAACTATAAATTCTTCTTCTTGGTAGCCATGAAAAGATAAGACAGTACTTGGCACATAGTAGGTACTCAGTAAATACACTGAATTATGCATAAGGCTTTTCCATTATACTATAGAAGATCAAAAGATCCTCATTATTTCTGAAAATCATTTAAGATTTTACTGAATACCGAGGGTAGAATAAAACTGCCCTTAGAGTTTCCAGAAATCCTGTTCCTTTTCTTCCAAGATATAATCCAATTATAAATGATGAAGCAATGATCAGTAAATAACTAATCATAGAAGACACTCATCATAGTTTTGTCCTAATTAGTAACGTGTTTCAAGCAGTCACTACTATGTTCGAACCTACTCCAATACCTGAATTTTCAAATGACTCAAGTCCAGAAAACTTCTGAAAAGAAAAGCAATTTCAAAATAACCTCCAACACAGGTCCAGTATTATGGGTGCAGAGTTTATGTAAGAATAAAAATGGAATATTCAAAAAAGAATATTGCCTTTTAGAATAGAAAAAGCAGAAAAGAAAAACAAATACCATATGGTGACTGGTAAAGTGATCTAGTCATAATCACTTTTTTTATTTCTAATTTCTGTTCCGAGTTAATAAGAACTCATGGCTAATTTATATCAAGATAGAGTATGGCCTAAAGGCATACCATTGACAATAAAAGAATTAGATTCTAAATATAACAGTTTTTGTTCAATATATACCAATGATAAACTGCCAGAATACTGAATCTAACCAATGATGAACAGTGAAATTCATGTTTACAAGTCACAGATCTAGAGACCAACAAGGTTTGCAATTTTACAGTTTTAAGTTACTCCTCCATACAAAACTACATCAAAGATATGTTCAATCACATGTGCAGTATTATCTTCAAAAGATAAATGCTGGACAACTGCAAGATGTCATAGGTTAAACATGCCCTATAAATATTTGTTCTCAAAATAACTATCACTCACATTACATAAATGACCAATGCTCTGAGATTCAGCCTTAGCATATACAACTCCGTGCGTAAACCTAGGATGATGATAGCCTCACAGAAGTAATTAACAATCCCACGACATCATTTATCATTCATAAATTTCACTCTCAGGGTAAGATTTTTACACAAAAGGCCCTGGCAGCCAATCAAAGATTCCAAAGCATTAAGTCAAAATTTTATTTCTGGATCTGTCTGGAAGATAGATCCTTTCATTTACTTGGTTGTACATTATTTACGTTTTCCCATACTCTTAATAAACGACCTGTTTTTGGTTTTTTTTCCCTTATAAAGCCTCAAATAAATGAAGACACAGAAAGAGGGAAAGAGAGACCCACAAATTTTCTGATTTCCTTCTTTGGGATTCTAATCAAGAGTCTTAGGGAGGTTAAAAGTTTCAATGTAGATCTATCTGGTCTCCAAAAGCCTATAGAATAATGAGGCAAAGCAGAACCAGGCCCATGTGCAGTTCCTGTTTATTTATTCTGTCTAAAATAGACAGTGGAGTGACACATCGTAACATAAGGAAGCATGTGCCCATAAATGCAGACTTTTGACTGCCTTTTTTCTTAATTCCAGCCTCCTGCCTTGACAGTAAACACATGACTTTGCTGATAAAGGTTTCCCACACTTCCTACCGTAGAAACCTCAACTACTACAAAATTTTGCCAAAAGGAACATGCTCAAATTTGTTCATTTTTTAAAACGCCATAATGTTTCAGATGAAAACACAGCCTGACAAAGACGTCAAATAAAAGAATAACAAAGAAACGAACAGCATCTTTAGACTTGAATGTCAATGCATAACCTCCCCATCTGTCAACCAGTTGTGAAGCAATGATCCCAGAAAAGCCCTGCAAACACGAACAAGTTAGATCCTTGCACCGATCATCTGTATCAATCTCCACTCTCAGGACCTCAGTGGCAATTATGCTCTATGGAACAACCTATAGAAATGGCATGTGCCACCGGCAAACCGAACCCTGCCAATGAATGGGCCATTTTAACAGATTTTCATTCGGTAACGCGCGGAGTTCAGTTCCTAGAGGTAATGGGAAATCGGGGGAGAAAGGGAGTTGGGCTGTGGGGGAGAGGGGAGGGTCTCTTTCCTCACGTTTGGATTGGAAATTGGATGCAGGAGGTTAATCTCTGGAGGCCAGACATCCAAACAACCCTCAGTCTCCTCCCACTTGGCCTCATGAACAGGAATACAATTTTGGACCTCGCGTCTGCCCCACTCCTTCCCTTCCCGCCGCGGCCACCACCTTAGAAGTTACAGTCTGAGCTCTGGCACAACTGCGGGTGCGGACGCCCGGACCGAGAGCCGCACCAGACGTCCTTAGGGAGATGAACAGCGGACTGGGACTCGGCCACCAGCTCCGCGAAGCCACCAGCTGCCGCCCGGCCGGGCTCGCGGGCGACCCCACCCCTCCCCCCACCCCCCTCGCCTGGAGCAGCCGCCGGAGTTACGCAGCCTCAGCCCCGACACCTCCCCGGCTGCTTTCAATCCTGATCACAGGGGATAGGTGTGGGAGGCCAGAAGTGGAACAGAGGGTGAGGGTGAAGGGGCAGCGGGAAAGAACCCAAACAGTCCGGTTGGCAAGAGCCAGGACGCCAAGTGGCAGGACCCCGGTGCACACACACCACACACGCGCACACGCTCACCCACGCGCCCCGCTCCCCCGGTTCAAAGCCAAGCGGCTACAAGATGGGAGCAACGCAGGAGGTGGGGTGGCGGGAAGGCCCGGAGTTACGCGGAGCGACGTTAGGAGGGCAGGGGATGCTTCAGGAACTGCGAAAGTGAGAAAGTCCCAGACCCCCGTCTCCATCCCCAAGTCTGGGCTGCCCTGCCTGCAGCCCCGGTCGCCTTCCACCCAGCGCAGCTCGGGAGGCGGGGAGGGGAGCCAGAGCCGAGCTTCCCCCAGGCTGCCCTCCCCGGCCTGGCCCAGGGCCCGGAACCCGGCCCCCCTCCAGCCCCGGCTTGGGGAGGCTGCCAGGCAAGGAGCGACTTGCCAAAGGACTCTGGGGGAGCAAGAGGGCAGGACAGGAGCATTTTGCACGCTCCGGCCGGGCTGCTCATTTCTTCCTCTGTCGACACACCCCCAGTGAGCCCCCCTTCCCCGAAAATACAGGCACAGATACAGAGACACGCACGCGTTCGCCCTTCCCACGATCCCAGGTCCATCGATTAAAAAAAACACTAGTTGATTTCTTCCTGATTAAAAAGGAAAAAAAAAAAAAAAGTGCAGCAACTCTTTTCAGGAGTCGCCGGAGCAAGGAAAGTCCGTCTGCAGGCGTCCTTCTATAGTTTGCTAGGAGTTAAGAAATCTGGCGGTCCCCACTGAGAACCGGACCGGAACCCCGAGGGGGCGAAAGGTGACGAACTCCTTCCCCACCCCCGCGCCTCTCACCTCCTTAAGTTCCTTGGCCACGTCCTTCAGGTCGCCCAGTACTAATTCCAGATCCTCCACGATGATCTTGATCTGTTCCTTCACCTTGGTTTTGGAGGCTGCCGGCGGTCCCTCGGCTGGACAGGACGAGGAGGGGGTCCCCTTGGACTTGGCTGACATTCTCTGGGGGCAGGCGAGGCAGGTCAGCACAGGCGGGCGAGCGGAGGCTGCTGCGCGCCCCCGTCCCTGGCGCTGCTGCGGCCGCTGCCGCCACGAGCCCCCCGCATCTTGGACGCTCCCCGGGCAGCGGCGGGTGGCTGCGCTCGGCGCTCGGCAGGGCGGCCGCACCGTGGTGCTGCCATCAACTCCCCGAGACGCGGCGCTGGGCGCGGGGCTGCAGACGGGCGAGCAGCGCGCCTGCGCCTCCTCCCGCCGCCGCCCGCCGCTCTCGCGCACACACGCGCTCGCTCCCCGCCCGCGGAGACGGCCGCCCGGCCGCCGCGCCCCGGGCCGTCAGCTGCAGTCCCCGCTGCCCGGCGCTCCGGGAGCTCTCGCCCGGCACGCGGGCGTCCGCGAGCAGGGACACAAGTCCGCGCCCTGCCCGGCCCTGGCCGTCATCCCGAAATGCCCTCGTCTCCGCAGCCGACTGGGGGGGGGGGGGGATCTTCTCACACCTAGCCGGCTTACTTCCTTCTCCCCCTCTAGCAGAGCCCTGGTTCCCCACCACACTTTAGGACAAAATGGAAAGAAACCCCCCTCCCCCCCGTAGGGCCAGGAGTTGCGTTTAGGGGCAGTAAAGCGACCGTAAGTGTTTATCGAGGACCCAAGTATGTTCAGAAGGCCTCCAATCATTCATTCTCCTAGTTGATCTGGGAGTTACACAGAGGTGTTCCTACTTCTGCAGGAAAAGAGAGAGAGACAGAGAGAGAAATGTGCACAAAGACCCCTCACCCGTGGAATAATGAAATGCAGCCACAGTTCTTGAACGAGGTTGCCTAGTCCTGCTGATTCCACAAAACTAATAGCGGATGTATTAATTTCACGTCCCCACACCAAAAATCCCTCAGGGAGACTGAGTCATCTTGGCTGTACTTATCTGGGACAGGTCCTCTCTCTCTCTCTAACTATTCTTTCTGTTTTCATGACCTATGCTGATGTATGTTTGGGTAGATACGCTGTCTGGATCTCCTCTTGAAAGAGCTGAATAAGAAGAGTTTGCCTCCAACTTTTTTTTTCCCCCATCATTTTTTTTTTTTTAATCTCCATTTCAAGCCTTTCGCTACTAAATAGGAAATAACTTTCTGACTGTTCTGCCAAAAGGATCCAGGGAGGAGAGCTAATAGGAAGCCTTCAGTCTCATTCTCAGTAGGTGGCTCCCATTCTCATTAGCTAAAGTTTTAATTTCCTTAGTAACAAACCCATGGGCTATTAGCTACTGACCTCGCAGGATGGTTTTACTTTATTGTCTTCAGTGCACACTACTCCAAATCATTATTTTAATAGGCTTCCCATTTTGGCCATGCCTTAGCAGGGCCCTTGTTTTTTGCTTCTCACACCCTAGGTTGTCCCAACAAGCCTCTTTAGATGAAAAAAATCTTGGCACTTCTCCCCTTCTGACTTCCTTAAGCCCTCCGTAATCAATCACTGTCTTAATTCTGAACACCTTCCCTTGACAAAATCATTGGAAGTCTTATATGAATATGGAAAAAAGACGCACCGGAAGAAAAAAATAGAAATTTAGATAGGATGTCTCAGCAGGAGCTGCTGGGAGACAATTAAAATAAGGAAAGAATAAAAGAACCAGTGTGCAGTAAGAAAATTGGAGAGGAGAAAAAGGAAGAAATAATTAGAAGTGTTCAATAAGCAATATGCTCAACGTCTCTGAGGTAGGGAGAAGAGATTTTTTTTTTCTAAGTTCCTTTATCTCTGCAGGTTCTTTATTTTATAAAGATGTAACAGTAAAAATAATTTTATCAGGTTTACAAACTCTCCTACTGGAAATTTCTGATCTTTAATGATAGCTTTATTTTATATGTGAATAAAGATAAATGGTCAGAAATGGCAGGAGAGCATGAGAAAAAAAAAAGGAAAAATGCTTTTTCTCTAGCTTTGAATTGTTGACTCTCAGTTGTAGGCAGGTAGATACAGAAGCCCACAAAACTCAAAGTGTCAAGAACATTGGAGAGGAGGAAAAGAAGGGATGTTTTCCTTTCCACTGACAAAAGAATACTCTTACAACTTAAGAATATATCCAGGCTACTCTGAATCTCCTTCACTAAAGATAAAAAAAAAATAAATCTGTTGTCCTAAGATATCCATTAGTATTAATGAACTAAACTATTCTGGCTCAAAATCAAATCATAATTATCGCTCTAAAACATACCATCCATATCCATAGCACAATTTATTCTTAAATAATGGCTGTCACCTGTCTAGATCTGTATTTGAATATAATACAGAGTCAAGTGAAAGGGGACTTCCAAATCCAAACTAGAAAGCTGGTAGGACCCACCAGGGGTGGCTACCACGATCTTCCAGTTATTAAACAGGTATGGGTAAAATATGCCTAAAGAAGAAATTCTTACAAAGAGAGTTAAAAATATTGAAGAGAAGGAAGCAGAATGAAAAGGACACATAAAGTCTATTTACTTTTTTTTTTTTTTTACACTTACGGAAAAAACATAATTTATTCCTTTGGCTTACCCTGGACTCTCTCAGAGGTTCATATATGAAGTTTTAAAGCCAAATTATGGGGACCACACCGCAAAGTGACACATAGTAAAATTTACCATCAATCTGTCCATAAATTTGTTTATGTACTAGCACTAGCTGCAATTGGGTACATAACTCAAACCTCATCACTTAGATACACACACAAAAAAAGGAAAGCCTTATTCACAGAAGTGGTCGTGTACCCAGCATTTTATTCTTTCTGTCTCTTTATCTATATTTTCTGGGATTTGCAGCAAGAAGGATTGGATAATTATAGGAGATCATCTAGTGGTTGTTTTTTTAGTTACAAGCAGTTATCAGTTTTCTTGAGCGTGTGTGTGTGTGTGTGTGTGTGTGTAATCTATTGCGAAGGGTCCCTAATAATTAACCTGTAGGAAATGTTATGACACTGACATAATTTTTAAATCACAAAGAGTTCAAGAATATTCCAAAATACCGTGTTCCATTTTGTTGGCAGTAGCTCTTATGGATTCTCATTACCTTAACAATGCTTATCGATTCTCAAAAAAGGATGATATGCATAATATAACATCGCTTTTAATGCTTTGACTTTTTCTTTTTCTTTTGCAGGAACTTATTTTTTGTTTGGAAAATCTAATAAAGTTATTAGAGATATTTGAAAATGTAAAAAAAAAAAAAAAAGAATGGCGACACTGCTCTGACCAAAACAGTTTTCACTGGGGGACTGAGGAGGAGTCTGGTGGAGAAGGACACGGATGTCTAAAGGACAAAATGTTGTCACTGAAACACAGCTGAGAGAAATTAGGAAAGTTCTCCATATATATGTTGACTATTAAATAAGTATATTGCATATGTCTGGGCAGTGGTTCTCAAACTGGTTAAAGCACTGATTACTAGATCCTCCCTCCAGGGTGTCTGATCCAGTAGGTCTGGGGTGGGGTCTGAAATTTGCCTTTAACATGTTTCTAGGCAGCTGGAAAGGGACCACATTCCGAAAATCATTGGTTGGAGAGATTAAAAGAAAACTTGTTTGTTTTTTTTTTTTTCCAGAGTAAGCCTTAAAGATCATCTAGTTCTATCTTTTTATGTTATAGGTGAGAAAAACAAGGCCTTGGGCAGTTAAATGGTACATCAATGTTTCATATCTAGGGAATACAAATTAAGAGCTAGAACTCTGTGTTGACTCATACATTTTGTGGAGTGGTCTCCATTTGTCTGGAGAAATGTCTCCTTTTTATCAACTGCTTTTGGCATGATGTCTACCTACTATAGATAAACGCATACTGGTTTAACAAACGTGATCTGGAAGTTTCAATGGAAGTCTTTAAAGTCAATGGACTTTAATTCAACAATTTTTTTTAAATGGCTACTTTAGGCACGACTCTACACTACGGAGGATATGTACGACTAGGTTTAGCATGACACAGTCCTAGCAGGAACAATTTTAGATTAACTCCACACATGACTCTAATATAAAAACCGAGATTAACTCAAAGTATCTAATCTTGCCCTCTTTCCCAACTGTAGTCAGTTTATTTTACTTGACATCCAAAGTCAATATATACTTGGCTTTTTTTTTTTTATCCATGTGACAGAAACTGAACTTTTGCTTAACTCAACAAAGGAAATTATTTCATAGCCAAAGCAAAGTATGGATAGAAATGTCTTTGAGTAGGACTGGAGTCAGAAATTCTGAGACCACTGGGACTATGTCTTTCTGTCCCTGTATCCCACCCTCTTTTCGTGCATTCTTTCTCTTAAGCTCATTCCTACATAAAGTTAAAACATGGTCACCGGTAAGTCAAGGCTCACATTTTCACAACTTTTGCAGCTAGAAAAGAAAAAGATCATCATGGCAAGTGCCCAGGAGACGACTTTGATAGGTCTAGCTTAGGCTATGGACACATGAGCCAATCACTGCGACTGAGTTGGGTGCAAAGCTGCTACCAGAGTTGTGCCATTTTTATAGAAAATGCTTACATTTTTATACTTATTACCATGATTTTCCAGCAGGTGGCACTAAAACAAGTTATTCTAACAAAATCTGTATATTATGATAATTTTCTTATATGGAAGTAAAGTGTTTTCAGGAAGTAAAATCATTTTCAGATTCACACAAAGAAAGACCCCATATGAATCAGCACTGTTTGGGGGGAAACTGATGGCAAAAAGTACAGTGACTGGCCCAACTTCAATCAAGTCATCTGTACCTGTGCCCTATTTCTCCTCCAAAAGAGGAGGTGTGCCCCTGGGGGGAAAAATAGGTATCCACCATACAGACTTTAATTGGATCACATACCTTGATTTTTTTCTCACACTTAGAGGTTGACATTTTATCTTTAAAAATTTTTTAATGTGCATTCATTTTTGACAATGAGAGAGAGAACGTGTGCACAAGTGGGGAAGGGACAGAAAGAGAGGGACAGAGGATCAGAAGAGGGTTCAGGGCTGACAGCAGCGAGCCTGGTGCAGGGCTCAAACTCACAAAAGGTGAAATCATGACCTAAGCTGAAGTCGGACACTCAACCAACTGAGCCACCCAGGCCCCTCCTAAAGACTGACATTTTTAAATTGTTCTTGCTTCCCAAAGCAAGCTTCACTCAAGTCTTAGATTGGACATTCAGTTCACCCATGCCAAGAACCCTTCATCCATTCCCATCTCAGGGTCCCAGGTTTGAAGACCTGACCCAGCCCAGAGCTGCTGAACTGCCCCCACCACATGTGGAAGCAATACTGAAACAATTACCCTCTTTCCTCCACTCAGGAGTTTCCACTCATCCTGAATCCCTGGGACCTGTGCCTGACATCTCATTCTGCCTCTCAGCTTCAAACTTCTGGGCCAAGTGAACAGAGCACCCGAGACTTTCAATACTCCAGGACTGTTACAGACGTGCCAAAGAGGTGTTTTTAAGACTTGGCCACTTGCCACTCTGCACAGTTTAATAGCTTAGCAGTCTCTTTCCCTGGAAGGCGATTCAGCCACAACCAAGGAAAACTTGATCATTTAGTAGAAAACAAGACACCCTATTAGTACCAAGATCACTGAAACTTCTCATTCATGCGTCCAATTAATTTTCATAGATACTTGGAAATTGCTGTTCTTAGAAGTTTAAGGGTCCTCAGTTTTTGTCTTAGTTTTTGTTTTGTTCCTTCCAAGAAAGTAAGGGTGAACCGAGAACAATTACTGGTTTTGATAACGTCAGAGAGGAGAAGTTGGCAGTGGTTGTACCCTCCCTCTGCTTAAGCAATACTCTGGCCTTCAGGCATATAAAGCCAAGTCCTGCCTGGTATAAGGTGGCCAGGAATGCCATCCACTGTGTATGGCCAGACAGAGTATGTAGTTTTAGTTCCTTATCTGAAAACTGGGATGGAATGACCTAACTCTGCAATGCTCTAGTCTAGAGCATTCTGTACAATGCTGAGAATAAGGACTCAGACACCTTTCCACTCTGAGCTAGTGGACCGTGATACAATCATTGGGATCCATAATGAAGCCACTACTCTATTTAATCCGCATACTACCTCCATTTTTTATCCCTCTTGCTCATCAAAAGTCCACGAGCTTTCGCCCAAGCCTCAACCTAAACTTCAAATATATATTGTTATAGTCTGAATGTTTAGGTGCCCAAAGCATTCCTATGTTGAAGGCCTAATTCCCAGTGTGATGGTATTTAGAGACGGGGCCCTTGGGAGGTAGCTAGAGTTAAATTAGTCCATGAAAGTGGGGCCTTATAATAGCATTAATGGCTTTATAAGGAGGGAGGGAGGGAGGGATGGAGAGAGAGAGAGAGAGAGAGAGAGATGTCTCCTTCTATGAGTGTGCACCAAAGAAAGGCCATGTGAGGCCACTGGGGGAAGACTGACACGCTAGGAAGAGAATCCTCACCAGGAACTGAATTGGCTGACACACTGATCGTGGATTTCCTAACTTCCAAAAACTGTAAGAAAATAAATACCAGTTATTTAAGCCACCTAGTTTATAGTATTCTGTTATGGAAGCCAAAGCTAAGACAGATTTTGTTTTGTTTTTCCAGCTTCAGTGACATGTAACTGACACATAACATTGTGTAAGTGTAGGGTGTACAATGTGATGATTTGAAATACTTGTATATTGTAAAACGGTTGCCACCTTTGCATTAGCTAACATCTTCATCCTGTCACATAATTACCATTTCTTTCTTGCAGTGAAGACATTTAAGATCTTCTCTTTTGAGAACTTTCATGTAATACAGAGTTATTAGCTACAACCACTACGCTGTACCATTAGGTCCCCAGAACTTACTCATAACTGAGTTTGTACCCTTTGACCAACATCTCCCTTTTTTTTTTTTTTTTTTTTTGCCATTCCCTACCACTGGTAACCACCACTATACTGTCTGTTTCCATGAGTTAAGCTTTTTAAGATTCCACTTTTTTAAAATTTTTTTCAACGTTTATTTATTTTTGGGACAGAGAGAGACAGAGCATGAATGGGGGAGGCGCAGAAAGAGAGGGAGACACAGAATCGGAAACAGGCTCCAGGCTCCGAGCCATCAGCCCAGAGCCCGACGCGGGGCTCGAACTCACGGACCGCGAGATCGTGACCTGGCTGAAGTCGGACGCTTAACCGACTGCGCCACCCAGGCGCCCCAAGATTCCACTTTTAAATGATATGGCACTTTGGTTTTTCTCTGTTTGACGTAGCATCATGCTCTCAAGATTGATACAACTTGTCACAAATGTCAGGGTTTGTTTATCATGGCTGAATAATACTCCATTATTCAGAGAGGGGAGAGAGAGAGAGAGAGAGAGAGAGAGAGAGAGAAAGATCTTCCTTACCCACTCATTTGTTGAGTTTCCGTGTCTCCATCCAATGTCTTCCAACCAATTCATAAGTTGTTTCATGTCTTAGCTATTGTGAATAATACTTCTGCAAACATGGGAATACAGAGAGCTCTTTGAGATCCTGATTTCATTTCCTTTGGATGTATTTCCAGAAGCAGGGTTACTGAGTCATATGGTGGTTTGAAGGCAGATTTTGATACTGAGAAGTGGGGCATTGCTAGAATAAATATGTTAAAATGTGGAAGCAGTTTTGGAACTTGGTGAGGAAGTTTTGAGGTGCATGCTAGAACTACGGATATGAGGGCTAGTCTGGTGAGGACCAAGAAAGAGCAATGCTGGAGTGGAAGCATAAAAACTCAAGAACAGAATGTCTGTAGAAATACGGACATTACAGGCCATTGTAGTGAGGTCTCAGATGGAAATAAGGAACACGTTGGTGGAAACTGGAGGAAAGGCGATTCTTTTTATAAGGTGGCAAAGAACTTGGCTGAAATATTTTGATATTCTCCTGTTTCCTAGAAGGCAGATCTTGGGAGCGATGCAATTAGATATTTAACAGAGGAGATTTGGGGAAAGGATCCAAGGAGCAGTGTGCCTCCTCCTGGTTGCCTACAGTATAAGACAAGAAGAGACAGATGAATTGAAGAGACAGATGAATTGAAGAGACAGATGAAGAGACAGACAGAAGAATTGTTAAATAAAAAGGAACCAGAACTTCAACATTAAGACAACTATTAGCCTTGTCTTGCAAAAACAAATAAACAAACAAACACATTCAAAAGAGGACACCATGTGTGTGGCTGGCCAATCAACAAAGAGATTATAGATTATAGGAATTGAACACAGTTGGCTTGAACTGAAGGGGAGGGCAATGGGTTGAACTGGAGATGGGAGGCGGTCAGATTCTTGGATCCTATAGCATTGGGTCACAGAGCTATTAGGATGTGAACATGCATTCTCCTTCAAGAAAGGGGGAAAATGACCCCAAAGGCAATTCGGAGAGCATCCGGGCCACCACTGAGGCTTTAACAGGCTCAATAGGCTTCCACCAAAGACCTGAGCATGAGTCCATCCCTCAAAGCCATGGGGCCAGGCTGTCCCCATCCTTGGGGGTGTAACCCAGTCCAGCAGAGCCACAGAGGTGGGACCACTGCCGCAGTCAGCTAGTAAGGCAGAGCCCTGAACCAGAGAGGACTGATTATTCACAAGCTTTAACAACTGATGAAACGTGCCTTCATTTATTTATTTATTTATTTATTTATTTATTTATTGGACTTGCTGGGGACCCGTCACCCTTTCCTTCTCTTCCTCCCTTTTAGAATGGGAATGTCTGTCCTATGCTTGCCCCATCGCTGTATGTTGGAAGCACATTAACGATGTGTCTGGTTTCATAGGTTCATAGCGAAACAGCAATTTTGCTTCATGATGAGTTAAAACTTCCAGTTTCACCCACACTGATTCTGATGATATTTAGATGAGACTTTGGACTTTAGGCTTTAAGGATGATGCTGGACTAAGTTATGATTTTGGGGGCTATTGGGATGGAATGAATGTATTTTGCACGTGAGAAGGAGATGAATTTGGGGGGCCTGGAGCAAAACGTTATTGACTGAAAGCTTGTGTTTGCTCAAAATTCAGATGTTTAAGCCCTAAGTCCAGTGTTATTTGGAGATGGGGCCTTTGGGAGCTAACTGGGGGAACAAGAGGTCATGAGGATGGGCCTTCATCTCAGGATTCGTGACCATGCTCTAAGAAGCCTTCTGTCAATACCTCTCTCTCACCCACACTTCCTCTTCTCCCTCCCCCCTCCATCTCTTTCTCCCCCCTCCCCACCCCTACCCCCCCCCCAGTCCCTTTCCCTCTCTTTCTCCATGCAAGCAGCAAGGACCTGCCCTGCCATGTCAGGACACAGTGAGAAGGCAGCTGTCTACAAGCCAGGAAGAAAACTCTCACTAGGAACCAAACCTGCTGGCACCCTGATCTTCGACTTTGCAGCCTCCAAAACTATGAGAAAATAAATCTCTGTTGTTTAAGCCACACCATCCATGTTTTTTTGTGATGGCAGCCAGAGTTCTCTGAGACAGGTATTACCCATCTCAGAGGAGTTCTAGAATTATATGAGGATGGTGTCATCTCTTAAAAAGTGTTTGAGGTAAGCTGTGGAGTCTGGCTAACGCACAGAGCGTATACATGAAGAACGTTCTCCAGAGGTTTTGCAACACACAAGCTGTAAAGTTGAATGTTAAATTCCTCTGAAATGGACAGAAAGCAGTAGGGAGAAAGAGACGGTAGTTAGCCCAGTTAGGTTGGTTGCTGTGGGTGTGCAATAGATACAGCCTCAGGGCCTAAACCAGGGAAGAATAATGAGGCTAGATTGGAAATAATCCATAGGTTTTTCAGGAAGGAGAAGGAGGCATCAGCCACAGGCTCTGGCAACTAATTCAATACATCAGTGCAAAATACATCAAGCTTTTGATTTTAAGATTCTGAGTATATGTTATTTGCAAATGCTCATTCAAATAGGTTTTGAAATGTACTTAAAAGCCATGCATAGGGGCAACTGGGTGGCTCAGTTGGTTAAGCGGCCGACTTCGGCCCAGGTCATGATCTCGTGGTCCGTGAGTTCGAGCCCCGAGTTGGGCTCTGTGCTGACAGCTCAGAGCCTGGAGCCTGTTTCAGATTCTGTGTCTCCCTCTCTCTGACCCTCCCCCATTCATGCTTTGTCTCTCTCTGTCTCAAAAATAAATAAACATTAAAAAAAAAAGCCGTGCATAATCTGGTAGTGATGCATTTCCATGGACTCAAAGAAAAATAAGTGAAATGAATGTTTCATCTAATAGGAAACCAGAGTTCAAGTGTGTATGTAAATGATACACTATTTAAAGACTAGATATTATTATCAAAGTTCATGCATAAGAATAGTCAACATCACAAAATAACCAGATGCCCACACCCTAATGTAAAACACTCATTTATAGCATTGTAGAAAATCTTAGGATTTCAGGATTGGAAATGACCTTAGAAGCCATAGAATCAAATCTTTTAATCTTACGGATACACACACTGAGTTCAGAGAGATTACACGATTAGTCAGAGATCACAGAATCAAGGAGTGACTAGAATCAGACCTGATACTTGGTCATACATGAACCCTCGAGTGATACAAATAGGTCAAGAGAACAGTAGCTGTCCCCAAACTAGCTCTTTCAAAAAGCATTGTATAATAATGAGGGATCATAAAAACCATCTCTCCTACCTTAAACACTCCCTACATCTTGAGGCCCATGGGCAATCTCTAGTACTTTAAAAGGTCTTGATGATAATATCCTTTGAAAGACAGCAGAGATTAGAAAAAGGAAGCAGTAATGTGAGCGGGCCTAGAAAAGCTGGCAAGACCTCCAAGGACAGTATCAGAATAAGATAGAAAAGCAACTGTTAACTTGATAATACAGAAAAAAAAATAGTATGTAACTTTTCATAACAGATTTCTGAGTGTTAGGTTTCAAACTTGAATATATGTATAACGGATGGCAACATATAAAATATTTTTAACCACCTGTCACTATCGAAATTGGATCAAAGCCTTGATATCTCTGCTATTTTAATAATATTTGGCTCTAATTTTGCTAAAATTTTCTCAATATCCTTTTCCATACTTGCAAGCTGTTTCCTTTCCAATGACTTCTAATTCCTTGAAACTATTTTCAACTCGACACGTATCTGTAAATGCTATAATTAATAGGCAAGAATGCTCAGTGTTGATCAATTTTAAGACAGTGCCTTTATTCCACAGTGGCACCCCCATCATAACGCCTTCTACATTCCTTAGCTTTTCACATAATTTTTGTAAAAACTGCTTAGTATTACCATGGATAAAGTCCTCTTAGGCTATATTTTCAGCACTCTGAGCACCAGCTCAACTAGTACTTAAGCAGGGAGTTTGAAAACGGTTCAGCCCTTTCCCACACAGCACAGTGGGACAGCATGGTGTCATTAAATGCCATTCATATCAACTGTCCAGATATCTAAAAAGCCCCCAGAGTGTTTCCTTTAAAAACCACTTCCCTGTGTGGTTTTTAGGATCTAACAGAAGGAAAAGTCTCTATCCCTTATTTTGGGTTTTTAAAGACTAGTACAAAGCGCTGTTTTATTCTTTCTAAACAATCAAGCAGCAGGCAACGGGGAAAACTCAGTAGATGTGACGTTAGACATCTTAGGTTTGAAATTCATATTCTGTCACTGGCTCTGTGATCTTCGACACTGAAACTCCACCACCATTTGCTTCTGTATCTGCCAGTGTGATTACATACCTATTTGCAAAAGTGAATGGAGAATCAAAGGAGATAATTATGTGGAAATGTTTTGTAATCTGTGAATTACTCAACAAATGTTAGTCGCTGTTATTCTTCGTGTGTTTGTTTTGATGGATGTTCTCTGTGCATCAAGGAACCTGCTACCTCCAGCGCTCCAGGACTTGGCTGCTTTCCAGAACTGCTTGATTAAGTAAACCCCTCTACAACAGCAATTTTTCAAAGTATATTCCAGCAGTGTCAATTTTTTTAAAAAATTGGGAAACACTGCATACAACGTACCCCTCTTACATATGACAAAGTTAAAAATCAGGATATTAAACTTTGAAAAATCTTATCTGTTAAATTTTAATCTCAAAACTTATTCTATTTAACCATGGAATCCCATACTTTCTACGCCCTTCTTTTCTCTTCCCTTCCTTCCCCCTTCCCTTCCCTTCGCTTCCCTTCCCTTCCCTCTCTTTCCTTTCCTTCCCTTCCTTCTCTTTTTAACATGACACCTGTAAGTATTCTGCTTAAAGAACGTCATGGAACACAATTTAGTAACATGTGTTCCAAAAGTTTCTTGATCATATTTCACTTTTCCTTAGAAGTGATTCTGTGGACCTGGATTATTTGGCATAGGAGGGCTTTATTGGAAGTCGTGTTGTGTGCGTGTTTCTGTAGTATTTTTACACTGTAGTATTTTGCCAAGTAACAAATTCTCCTCTGTTATTTTTATTCATGCTGTATTTGTATAGACCTTTACTATTTTCCACCCACTTCCCAATGTCACATCAACATCTCCCTTGATGCTCGGTCTCAAGCAATAAAACTAGAACGGGGAAGTACTGTTATCCTCAATTTAAGGTTAGGAGTCTTTGGTTTTTCTTTCTTTTTTCTTTTCTTTAAGAATTTTTTTAAGTCTATTCATTTATTTTGAGAGACAGAGAGACAGAGGGAGCATGAACAGGGAAGGGGCAGGGAAAGAAGGAGAGAGAGAGAGAATTCCAAGCAGCCTCTGCACTGCCAGTGAGAAGCCTGACGCAAGGGTTGAACCTTCGAACTTCGAGGTAGTGACCTGAGGCAAAACCAAGAATCTGAGGCTTAACCAGCTGAACCAGCCAGACGCCCCTAGGGTTAGGAGTCTTCACTGAGATCACACAACTGTTGTGGGACAACCAGCAGCAGAATGCAGGTGTCCTCATCCTTGCTCATTGAGCTTTCTCCTACGGTGCAAAGCTTCCAAACTCCTAGCCTTTCGTACTGTGCACCTCTAATATTCTTTGCTTTCCGAGCCAAAACTAGTGTATTTTCTGCATTAGGTCAGGATAGAATTTGCTTGCTTATTTTTAGCTCCCTGATGACTGAGCTCAATCTTTATTCGCTACAGGGTATTTGGGACTAGGAGAGGGAGAGGTTGGGAAGGTTCTATTTCATTTGAATTACTTAAGGAAAAGTCTCCCATTCTCAGATTCAGACCAAGATTTATTCAAGAAACCTCAAAGACAGTGGCTATGTCAGATTTTTTGAAGCATAAGACTGAATCCACTCAAAGGTTTGGGTTAATAATTCTATAGCAGAACAGTATGTACTATAAAAATGGGACTTTTCCTGCCATAAGGGCATGGCAATCTTTTATATGAAACAAAAGCAGTTGTTCAAGTGCTGCCCATCTGGAGCCATAAAAGAGCTCAGAATCCATTAATGCAACCAGGAAAACAAAAGGGAAAGCTTTTTTCCATGTACTTTCCACCATGCATTTGACACAGTGGCAGCTCAGTAACATTCTTGACATTTCTAAGCTGTTCCGTAGAGCAGCACAGGAACAGAAAGTGTGACTTAGACTCCACTGGCACATCACCAGGCTGCAGCACAAGGTAAAATTCAGTCAACTTCTCTTTGATAAGCTGAATGCCAGGTAATTTTTAGCCAAGTGAACTTTGATGTTTGGAATGGTGTGGAAACCACACAGTGAACGAAATTCTGCAATAATGTAACCACTGGATTCAACTGGCTCCTGACCTAGGATTTTTATTATTTTTTGTTTTAAGAGCTGCAATGGTTCACCTGGGTGGCTCACCTGTTAAGCATCCCACTTCCACCAGGTCATGATCTCACGGTTCGTGAGTTCAAGCCCCACATCGGGGTCCACGCTGATAGTGCTGAGCCTGCATGGGATCCTCTCTCCCCCTTTCTCTCTGCCCCTCCCCCACTCTCTCTCAAAAAATAAATAAATAAACCTGAAAAAAAATAAGAGCTGCACCATGCAAATCAATAACTTACGTATTATTGATTCTAGTAGAGGTATAAGCTACTTCTTTTCTACCTGACAACATATATATTTCTAAGCTTAAACGTTATTGCAATCTATAGGGGTTCACAAAATCCAGTCATACATTGCATATTCTGAAATTAATTTAATATTATTCTTTTGATTTGGACATAATACACACATTAAAACCTTTTCAGTCAATTCTGTAAGAATAACTCCTAGGAAAGATATGAAATTAAAGTGGAGCCCCCACCCCACTTTCTACTGCATCGATTCTGAGACCACAAAACGTGTGCTGGACAGTGGGTAAGGGCTAAGACAAGTGATGAACGGAGCCTGATGAGGCAGTCAGTCACCAGAGCAAGAGTTTGAATTAGTGAAACCAGACAAAAGTCCACTAGTTTTTACAGTGATCTGTGCACAGGAGACTTGCCTGTGTGGACGACATCCATGCAGTCCTTTGTTCTCTGCCTTCCACGTTGGTTCAGGTGAGAGGGACGAAGGGAAGATTACTCTGGCATATTTCCTGCAGGGTGGGCTGTGTCCCCAAGTCACAGCCTTTCATAAAAGCCTTCCTGGGTTCTGTTTATTCCATTCTTCCCATTTTTCCTTCAGACCTCGACTTCTCACGTTCTGCACCACTGTTTGGTTTTATTACACTCTGAGAAAACATGTCCACTGCCTTTTCATCAAACTTTTGTCAAATTACCCTATGTGGAAGTGCCATGCTTTACCTCACCCTGCCTTATTATATACACTACGAACTCAAAACATGTCTGCCTGTGTATGGCTGGCCAACCAGTTAGGGCCCTACTTGCAAGAATATAAATGAAATGTGTACGAAGTCCTTCACTCTAGGAGAAGAGTGACCTAGGGTCCCAGCTTTAGTCCTAAATTGATAGTCATTGCAGGAAAATAATGTGTGTGTGTGTGTGTGTGTGTGTGTGTGTGTGTGTTTACAATATAGGGTGTATCCCCTGGCTCATTCTCCCATCCACTTGCATACCGTGGAATATGAGTGCATTCATAACCAGCTGATTTAGTAAAAACTTATATATTAGTCCTGCACAGAATTTTGGCAAATTTAAATGATCAAAGTAACATATGTTTACAAGTGCACAAAATTTTATATTTGTCTTATGGCTTTCTTTCTTCAGCTCTCACATTTAAATTTTGCAAATAACTTTCCCATCACACATACCTCGTTCAGATTATTTTTCTAAGCTATTAGATATATTTGGACACTCTTAATTTGTATAAGTTGCGCCAATTATTTCTTCCATAAGCATTATCGGGCAAATAAAATAGATTAGACAACACAATCATAGGTGCAAATAAATAGTTTTAAAGCGCAGTTGAATTATTTTTAATTCCTGTGGTTATATCTTTCATGTAAGAATAGTCAAACACACTGCTAATTAACTTGAAAAGAACATAGTTAAATTGTCTTATATGTTAATTATTTTAGAAACTCTATTAGAAGCTCAAGTTTCTTTTCATGCTATGCTGGCTTCTTCTGCCCATGTAAGTGCTCTCATCCGAATATGTTATAATTACATATGCAACTCTACACTGGGCAGTATCTGACAGCATTTCCATGTTTTTCTATAGACTTATATATTTTTGGACTCCTCCAGTCTCTGCGGTAGTACTAGAAAATGGAAGACATGAAAAGACACATTGGCCAGATTTTCACTGGGGCTTGGAGACGGTGGGGTGTTGTTCACCATATTCCCAAGAAAGGTTGTCAGAGTATCTGGTGACCTGTGTCTGTCTCTGGAAAAATGTAGCTAGAAGTTAACACTGTATTTAAAAATCTCAAGATTTAATTGGCTGATTGTAGTTTTAAGTGTTTTGTGGTGTTTTTTTTTTCCTCCTGGGGTTCGATGATACTGCCTCCCTAAATTTTCTTTTCAAAATTAGATACCTAACCTCTAACCAAAATATTAGGTGAAAGCAATCTTAGCCACTGCTGAGCCTTTCGTCTTAATGTGATCAGAATAAAGTGAATGTCCACCTGCATAGCTCAGCCTCCACACAGAGGCTGTGGCTGACAGATAACAACAGGGCGGCCTTGGGGAGAGGGGATATAAGTGCTGGAAAACTGAAACCCGGGTGGGAGGGTAGAGCCCTCAGATGTAAAATTAAGTAAGCAAGGAAACGACCACGACACAGCCCTGCACACTAGAAATTAATTGTATGCTTTCACATAAAGAGGACTTTAGAGAAGTTTGATGTATAAGAATACAGCAGAGTATAAAATATGACCATCTGTCTCTTTTTTTAAATTTTTAATGTTTATTTATTTTTGAGAGACAGGGCATGAGTGGGGGAGGGGCAGAGACAGGGAGACACAGAATGTGCAGCAGGCTCCAGGCTCTGAGCTGTCAGCACAGAGCCCAACGTGGGGCTTGAACCCACGAACCGTGAGATCATGACCTGAGCTGAAGTCGGACGCTCAACTGACTGAGCCACCCAGGCGCCCCTAAAATTTTTTTTTAAATGTGTATTTACTTTTGAGAGAGAGACAGAGTGCAAGGGAGGAGGGTCAGAGAGAGAGGGAGACACAGAATCTGCAGCAGGCTCCAGGCTCTGAGCTGTCAGCACAGAGCCCAACACAGGGCTCAAACCCACAAACCATGAGATCATGACCTGAGCCCAAGATGGACACTTAACTGACCGAGTCACCCAAAATAAGACCATCTCTTACAACTAAGTACCAACTAAGTACTTAGGCCAAGAATTAGCCTGGACTCATACATAATAATGTGCCTTATGGTTATACCTGATACGTGCACTCACATCCTCAATAGTACCCAAGAGGAATGTGGAAAGAACAGGGCAACTGATATTCCATGAGTATCAGCAAACACTGAGATGGGGAGCATATCTCCTTAAATAAGGATGGGGAGCGGCAGAAAGAGAGAGAGAACCAAAGAATATGGGGACTGTGATTGAATACTGAAAACACGTAAAAGAATTAACTTGAAAAATAATAAAGGGGATGCTTGGAGAAATAATTTAATAAAGAAACTAGCGGAAATACTTTTCTAAAAGAAGCCTGTTTAGAAATATCAATGAGAGGGGCACCTGTGGTTGAGCGTCGGACTTGATTTCTGCTCAGGTCATGATCTCGTGGGTTCATGAGACTGAGCACTGAGTAGGGCTCTGCGCAGAGAGTTTGGGATTCTCTCTCTTCCTCTCTCTTCCCCTCCCCAGCTCACACACACACACACACACACACACACACACACACACACTTTCTCTCTTTCTCAAAATAAATGGACTTTAAAAAAGAAATATCAGTGAGAAATAAGAGAGTATGGCACCTACGGAACAATAGTAGAAAAGTATAAGACAAGAACAGGTTGAGAAGTCAAGTAATATACTTGATCTTTGAATATTCCTGGAAATGTATAATACATATTAATATATTTTAATAAGTAATACATTTAAATACATTTTCTATAAGTAGTATATTATATGGTGTATTCTCTGATCAAAACACATCCAGAAACTTTAATGAAACTTTTAAGATATATTATGAAATGAATAAAAGTATTCTTATAAATTACTATCAAATTCCATTAATAAGATACTTAGTAAATAATGCTAATGAGATCACTAGCCTCTGAGCCCTGTGAAGCCAGGTAAAATGCTCGTCTGATTCACCACTTCATACCTAGTGTGGGCATGTCTGGCACTGGTATATGCTCAATAAATATGTGAATCAACGTTACTATTCTAAATTGGGTTGACATAGCAGAGTCTGAGATAGAGATTCTTTTTTTTTTTTTTCAACGTTTATTTATTTTTGGGACAGAGAGAGACAGAGCATGAACGGGGGAGGGGCAGAGAGAGAGGGAGACACAGAATCGGAAACAGGCTCCAGGCTCTGAGCCATCAGCCCAGAGCCCGACGCGGGGCTCGAACTCACGGACCGCGAGATCGTGACCTGGCTGAAGTCGGACGCTTAACCGACAGCGACAGCGCCACCCAGGCGCCCCGAGATTCTTGACTGTGAGAGTACTCTCAGAGGGAACATGGAAGGATATGAGGAACGCAGGTGAGTACAAAGAAAATAGGCAATAACAAAATACCATAGATTTGCTGGATTAAACAAGAGACATTTATTTCTCAGTATGGATGCTGGGAAGTCCAAGATCAAGATGCCAGAAAGATATAGCCATACTGAGCCTCCTCTTTTGGCTTGTAGGTGGCCTCCATCTACCTCACTATGTCCTTACAGGGGAGACAGAGAGCAAGGGAGTGAGCCTGTCTAGAGTCTCTTCTTATAAGGGCAGTAATCACATCGTGAGGTCACTAATCCACCTTATGACCTCATCTAACCCTAACTATATCCCAAATGCCCCATCTCCAAATACCATCACAGTGGGGGTTAGGACTTCAACATGTGAATTTGGGGGTACACAGTCAGTCCATAACACAGTTTCAGAAGAATATCGCCTCTTACTATGACCTACTCTGGTCCCATCAAGAGCTCTTAAACATGAATTGCACCACCAAGGCAATTACATATGTATACATATTGTCAAGGCATATGTATCCTTGTTGGTTGCTTCTAAGTATACCATGTTTTAGGAGCCACCTCCAAAGATGAGCCGGCTGTCAGATGTCTCAAGGCTGCCATTTTGACCTGGATGCTCTTTCTGGTCATTGTACCCATATGGCTTCTGATGGTTAAGTGCTGCTCCCTGACCTTGGCTACTCTGGAATTTCTCATCCTTGGTGAATGACAGAATTTCCCACTGTCAATCCTGTCCTACAGAGGACAGCCATTACTCAGGTAATGAGGAATGCTGGTATCCACTAACACATCCCTTATTGCTTTGACATTTTTAACTGGGGTCTTTTCTAATTTTACATACCAGATTCATTTTAGCACTTGATCTTCTCTGAGCCCATAGATCCATTTTGCGCACTCTCCCAAAGCTGTTCTTCCATCTCTAACTCACTTAAGGTGAGCCATTGCCTTTTGCAAGTTTATGAGTCATCTAAAAAGCATATTAAAATCATTTCCAAAGGCCTGTGCCAAGGTGTTATTCCTGAGGCATGGAACAAGTGCCTCTAATTGAGAACTTTCTCTTGTCCACAATTATATTCTTGTTCCTTCTGGTTCAGCACCTTTAGTCTCCAGTCACAGGCATACTCTCCAATTCTTTTTGGCACATATTAGGCATGTCATATTAGCCAGGTCTGATAATTCCTTTGGTAAAAAAAAAAATCCTCTCTTCTCCTCAAATCATGAACTCTTCCCTTTTCGAGTCATGCTCAGATTTAACAAAATTATTGGCATAGTAGCAAGGAGGGTTGTGGAGGGATAATCCTGAATAGGTGAAGACTATTCCGAAAGGCACTTGCCACAGTTATGCCTTTGAACAAGGGTGACTATTTTTCTCTAATAAGGCAGAGTAGACTAAGTCCACAGGCCTAGAAGGCTCAGCAGAATCTGGGAGTTCATATATTTCCACTTCCTATACCTAAATATAGGTCTTTTGGACCCACATCTGATTGAAATAAGCATTTTCAAAGTCCTTGATATGTTTTCTACGCCCTTGAGAAAAAAACCATGCCTTGAACATATTCCAACTCTATATCCCTTAATCCAGTTTATTATAACAGAAATTTATGAGCACCAATTATGTACAAAGCCTCTCACTGAACACCTCCTTTTCTTGCATATTTTGTGTTAACCAATGTGGCACAGGATAACCACTGTCACTCATACCCATGCCCCGGTGTAAAAACCATGTAGCCAGAAGTGCTGTCCTCATTGACTCTCCCTACTTCCACATCTCTTAAGTAAGGCCTAAGTAAGGCCTAATTACAAAGTTCTTAGCCCAAATAGACTAAAGATTCCAGGGGTCAGTTTGCTGCTGAGTAGCCTATTCAGTTTAGATGATACAAGTAATCAGGAAACAATAAATCTAGATTGTGGGTTGGGACAAGAAAACCACAATGGTAGCACCATGACAGTGGGAAGATATTAGAATGGGTTCTGAAGAAAATATCACGGGAATGTATGAATGACTGCTGTACCCCCTCCCTCCTGAGGAATCACGATAGAGATTTAGACCATCTTTTCAACTCAAATCCTAGGATGATAATATGTGCTTGACAGAGAGTCTGGGCGTGGCAGAACAAGAAAAAGATAATGTCTATCATGTCCTTACTATGCACTCTGCTCAATGATCTATATGCATTAGCTCATTCCATCCTTATAAACATCTTAAGTTCTGTAATGCTTATCCCGTGTACACATGAGAACACTGAGGCAGAAAGAACTTAACTGCATGGTGTCACACAGCTCTGAATTAATTCTAAGACTAACTGCAAATTCAATACCTTACCTACTACTCTTGGAACCGAAACCAAAAACAAAAAGCAGACACTATTATCTGTCATGAACCTATAAATTTGAATATGTTTCTGTCCTTTCTTGGTGTCAATTTTTCATCTGTACAATGAACACATTTCATTTTATGAACTCTAATAAATTTCCCACCTGCAATATTTTGTATAACCTATCAATCATTTACTTAGTGAGCTTGCATCAGGTGCCCAGAAATTTAAAGCACACCACTCGATTACCTGTGTAGTGTAAGTTCAAATAATTTACTTGTCTTGCATTACTTTTTTTTTCCATAGGAGGTTCTACCAGGAGAAAATAATAAGTCATCATCTGTGATTTTTGCTTCTTTCCCTGGATACTTTCTGCCAATATTACAGACACACAGACACGTAATTTTTTCACCAATAGTTGGGGTCCAACTTTCTTACCCCAACAATATTTTCTTTTATTCTAGAGACAGAGACTACTTATTAAAAACACCCCAAATTTATGTAATTGACAAACTATTTTTCTCATTTTCTTTCCAGCTCTTTAATAATGAAACAATGAAAAAAGGGTCTGGAATGTTTTCTCTGATGGCTAAAATCTATTACTTGGACCATAAAGTTGATGTCAAAAAAACATAGGATCTTTTATGCCCACACATTTTTACATCACAGAAGCTATAAATGTTTCCCACTAAGAATTAAAATACTTTTGCTATTCTATTTTTTTGTTTCTAGAAGCCTTACAAACTCTACACATCAGAAATGATTATTCTTACCATGATTCTCTTTTG
The DNA here is from genome assembly GCF_007474595.2 of Lynx canadensis. Taxonomy (NCBI): domain Eukaryota; kingdom Metazoa; phylum Chordata; class Mammalia; order Carnivora; family Felidae; genus Lynx; species Lynx canadensis. Next base: position 98,775,141 of record NC_044303.2, on the reverse strand, counting down.
TGTAAGGATAAAATCCATTTTATTAATTACTTAGTATATGTTTTCCCATACACCATGCCATCTTATGAGTAGGTAGACATGCAATGCCTGTGTAACACTTTCATTTTCAAAGAGAAGTCTTTTTCTCCTTGTTCCCTTGAAATAAATAATGCCAGGAAAGACATCTATACTGAATTCATCTACAGTGAAGTATTCTGTGTCCTACTGGCCACAAGCTGGCTCTGTAGGAAATCAGTCAGCCAGGTAGTTTAGGGTCATTTGTCCTGGGTAATTTTGTTACCTAATTAAACCCTTTTTCTATACTTCTCCCCCTAACTCTGTTCTACAACACAGGGAGCACCATTTTTCTGCCTCTTGTCAAATGGCTTCTCGGTAGATTTAGGCAGAGGTGAAAACAGGAAGGTGAGAATAAGAGAAAGTGGAGTCTTTTTTCCTCTCTTATGGGATGGTTAGACACTGTGGCAATGTCTTTGGCAATGGTTGGGTCTCCTCAGCTCATGCAGAACAGCCCATACCTCTCGGCCCCAGCCACTGCAGGCCATCGTTCTAGATCCCCTTGTATAGCTTAACTTTTGAATCTGATATCACTGCCTCCTCCCTCTGTGCCATCTGCTCTCAGCCAAGTCATGTTTCCAGCTGTTATTAATCTTTGGTTTGCTTCATGATCCCTGAATGATTCACCTGCAACTCTATCACTATGTCAACAATTCCTTGAATTTTATTCTCTTTTTTTTGAAAGACCTAGTACTGTTTCACTTTTTTGGATTGGACTTATAGATTAACCCACACTTACTCATTTCACATTCATTCACCAAGGCTTTATTATGTATCAAACTGCTGTAAGGTGTAATGGTAAGAGCACACCTGAAAGTAAGGTACACATTTTTCCCCATCTTTTATGAAAATTATAGTCCAGTAGAAAAGACAGATATTGGGGAGCCTGGGTGGTTCAGTTGGTTAAGTGTGTGACTTCAGGTCAGGTCATGATCTCATAGTTCGTGGGGTCAAGCCCTACATCATGCTCTGTGCTGGCAGATTAGAGCCTTAGAGCCTGCTTCGGATTCTGTGTCTCCCTCTCTCTTTGCCCCTCCCTTGCTCATGCTCTGTCTTTGTCTCTCTCTCTCTCTCTCTCTCTCTCTCTCAAAATTAAATACATAGTAAAAAAATTTAAAAAAAAGATAGACATTGTATACTAACCCGTGGGTATGATACATATTGTAAAGATAAATTATATGATATTATGGGATCAAATAATAAAAGAGAGTAAGCCAAAATGACAGGTTGGGAAAGGTCTTGCTAAGTACGAGACTTTTCAAACAAGATCTAAAATGTGACACAGCCTGGGCCAGGTGTATGCACTATGAGGGAAAGGTGAGAAGAGAGAATATATTTTAAAAGTATATTCTACCTAACTTAATTTCCCAGTTTACAAATGATCTATAAAATCTTTTATCATTGCTTGCCTTGAGTGTATTGAGCCATATGGCTGGGCAGTGGGGAAGGGAAGGAGAATTTCCCTATTATATATATTCTACTATAACCAGTGAATAATGTGTTAACAGCATGTAATGTATATTCAAAAGCATCATTTAAAATTACCTATAGGGGCACCTGGGTAGCTCAGTCAGTTAAGCGACTGACTCTTGATTTTGGCTCAGGTCATGATCTCACGGTTTGTGGGACCGAGCCCAGCATCCAGTTCTGTGCTGACAGTACATAGACTGCTTGGGATTCTCTCTCTTCCTCTTTCTCTGCTCCTCCCCTGCTGTCTCTCTCTCAAAATAAATAAATGAACTTAAAAAAATAAAATTACCTATAAATATTACCTATAAAACTATGGTTTTAGAGATTCTCTGGCTAGTAGTGTCCCCATTTAGGATGAAGGTGACGCACAGCATTTCAAATATTTCAGCAAAAAATATGACTGTATGTTAGATAACACGTGACCTCAAATGCTTAAATAATAAAGGAACATTGATATACTAGCTGTCTCTGTGATACTTCATTCAAAACCTCCTGCAGCCTCACTAAAGAGCTATAGGGTTTGCATCTGCAAATAGAAGCATTGAAACCTGTCCCTGTGTGTCACCTTGCCTTTTATTTAGCTTGGAAAGACCACCTTGGGTGAAAGCTATTGAGACTCATTTTAGTCCTTTCTTATATTTTTGTGTGTTCAGTTTGATGAAAAATATTTGCAAATTATTTAGTATTTCCCAGGTACTGTGTCTTGCCCTGATGGTGACATAATAAATAAAATACACATCTTGGCCTTTAGGAATTTTTTTTTTTGCCTGAGAGATGCAGAAAAGTGAATGTCTGCTTATAATAGCATAAGATACAAGAAGGAGGTCGACGTAGTATGTTATGGGAGCTCAGGAGAAAGGCATCTAGCTAGCCTTGGGAGTCAAGGAATGCTCACTGGAGGTTTAACAGCTAATTAGAAGAGGAATCAAAAGTCTGTTTTGGTGGACATACATAAACCTGTATGTTAACTCCTTTTTGAGTAACAAGATGGAAACCCAACACTGGTCAATTTCCAAAAGAAGCAAAAACAATATGGTGCTTAATTTATGAGATCTAGTTTATAGCTGTTATAAAAGACTTTAAGTTATTTACATTAGCTCTGTTACCCTCACCAATGCCACGTAAGGGTGATTGCTGTTGAAAGAGATTCCACAGTGTGCCAGCCTGAAACACCATTTTCTTAGAGCTAAAGCATAGGGTTTGTTTTACCCTAAGGACTCCTTATCCCCATAAAAGAATTATAATTAGGGTCATAATTAGTAAAGTTGCTCATTATTCTTAATTAAACTAGACATTAGCTAGACATCAAAAATTATAAGACACACCAATTATTTGCCAGAGTAAATTATTTATATAATTTGCCTTATGCTTATTGTATAGCCAAATGTAAAATGCAACAAAACAGGACAGCCAAATGTGCCAAATAAAGCCAACGCACCAACCCCTCTTTAAAACTCCTTCATAGCTGACAGTTCCATGGTTGTCCAGGGCGCTCACTAGTTCCCTTTGCATGGCTTTATCTCTGTTGGTTCTGAACTTAACTCTGACTCTCAGTAGCTTTCTCTGTCCTACTTCCCAAGAGAAAGTTAGGGAAGGGTCGGGGAGGTATTAACAAACATCTGAAGTCACTAACCTTGGCCACACTCCCTCTAACATGCTGTAAAATTTTTTATTTCATCTCTGTTGGTTTCCAAGCTAGGATGATCGTGTGGCCATGATTCTAAGCTCCCCTTTCTATTTTTCTTTTAGTAAATGGGGGAGCTTCCTTTTTTTTTTTTTTTTTGAAAGGATGAGGCCATTCAACATGATCTCTCTCATCCTTCTTAGTTGTCATTTCACCAATACTAAATTTTTATCACTTCTAAACTCTCTCAGTATAGATAGAAAAACATAGCTCCTGCTCTCTAAGGTGAATTCTTTTACCTTGGCTCTTTGTCACAAACAGTATTTTAAAAAAATCAAGCAAATGCTCTTGCTTCATTATCCTATGTTTTTCTTTTAATTTTTCTTCTCCCTATCCACTGGCTCTTTTGTCTTTGCCCACACATGTACCATTGTCTGTACTTTATACAAAAAGTTTTACCTGATTCTGCCTGTGTAGGAGTTTGTCTGTCTTTGTTTCTTTCATACATAAAATATACACATGGAAAGGCATGTATTCTATGCATGTATCATACAAAGATTATACAAACACAGAATAGGGAGAGGGTGACTGGGGAGCTAGAGAAAAGGTTTTTAAAACTCAGGTTTGAGCTAGGTTCTATAAGAATCAATGAGATTTTTCGAGGTCAGCATTTCTCAAACTTTTTTTTTTTTTTTTTTTTTTTTTTTTTATCTCAGGACCACTTTATGCTCTTAAAAGTAAGTGAGGACCCTGAGGAGCTTTTGTTCACGTGAGTTTTATCTCTGAGTATTTTAGTACTATACTTTTAAATTAATTTTCAAATAATAAAAACCCATTAGATGTTCACATAAAAATATACTTTACAGAAAACAGCCAAATTTTAAAAAGTCAGAATATCATTGTTTTACAATGTTGCAAATCTCATCTCTGACTTAATAGAATGTTGTTGGCTTCTTGTATCTGCTCTGCATTAAGTCGGTTGCAGAATGTTGTTTTGATTGAAGTATGTGAAGAAAATCCTGCCTCACAAATGTATATTCAAACAAGAAAAGATAATTTTATTTTATTTTTAATTTTTTTAATGTTTAATTTTTAGAGAGAGAGAGAGAGACAGAGACAGAGACAGAGCGTGAGTGGGGAAGGGGCAGAGACAGCAAGAGACACAGAATCCAAAGCAGGCTCCAGGCTCTGAGCTGTCAGCACAAAGCCCAATGTGGGGCTCAAACCCACAAACCTTGAGATCATGACTGAGCCGAAGTTGGATGCTCAACTAACTGAGCGACCCAGGCTCCCCAAGAAAAGATAATTTTAATGGCCCTATCACATAATTGAGGATATCATTCTTTAATATTACACTAACACTCAACAAGTGGTAAACTCTTACAAGTTAGTTGTAATGTGCAATCTGAAACCACATCAATGAATTATTCTTACTCTGTTTCATTAAAAGCCACTGGCTTGTCTTGCACTTTGATAATTACCATGAAACACTATACACTGGTCATTTGAAAATATTCTAGACTTATGCAGAACTTTCCATTTTTGACACCTTCCATTATACATTGTAAAAAAAATCCCAGTCATTATCAGAATTTCTTTAAGCATTGAAAAATGCTCAAGTCGACAGTGGCAAATAAAAATTTCTCAGAATTTCCCACAGTCAGAGAAAGACAAATACCTTATGATTTCACTCGTGTAGAATTTAAGACACAAAACATATGAACAATAGGGGAAGGGAAGGAAAAATAAAATAAGATAAAAACAGAGAGGGAGGCAAACCATAAGAAACTCTTAACTACTGACAACAAACTGAGGATTGCTGGAGGGGAGGTGGGTGAGGGATGGGTTAAATGGGTGATGGGCACTAAGGAGGGCACTTGCTGGGATGAGCCCTGGGTGTTATCTGTAAGTGATGAATCACAAAACTCTACTCTTGAAACCAATACCACAGTGTATGCTAATAACTTGAATTTAAATAAAATTTGGAACAAAAAAACATTTGAGAATTCCAACAGTTATGTCAAATTTCAAATTTTAGCATTGGTAACACACACTATTAGTTCTTTTTCTTGAAGTGAGAAGCTCAGTTTGCTCATTTTTCAGAGTATGTCTGCTATATACCCAATTCTGAAAAATGTTAACTTTCAGTTATTCTTTCAAATGCATTTTCATTGAAAAATGTGGCCAGTTCACCTCAAAATTACAGAACTGCACCATGTTTTGGGGAAAACCATTGTATTTCAGTGTCCAGAATAAATGCTTTATGTGTACTTCCCTTTTAGCCACAGAGATTATTTAAAAGTTGAATCAAGAGGAGTCATGATTTATTTATTTATTTGTTTGCTTGCTTATTAATGTTTATTTATTTTTGAGAGAGAGAGAGATACAGAGCATGAGTGGGAGAGGGGCAGAGAGAGAGGAAGATACAGAATCTGAACCAAGCTCCAGGCTCTGAGCTGTCAGCAGAAAGCCTGACATAGGGCTCGAACTCACAAACCTTGAGATCATAACCTGAGTTGAAGTTGGATGCTTAACTGACTGAGCCACCCAGGTGCCCTGAGGAATAATGATTTAATAAAAATAATAACCTTAATGCTTAATTAAAGAAAGTGTTAAGTAAAATTCCTCTCTCTCTCTCTCTCTCTCCCTCTCTCTCAATTTCAAGTGCCTGACAGTGAAAAATACAGTAATTACTTATATACTTTGGTGCCAATGCTTTGATTGGTACCAAGTTTATCTACCATTTTATAAAATCTTTTGTAATATTATTGCAAATGTTAGCACAGTGAAGAAAGACAAATGGTGTCACAGTGTATTTTGGAAGTGGTCTTGATAACCTAGACACCCTTAGAGGATCCTGGGACGTCCCCCACACCCCACATTCATGGACCAAGCTTTGTGAACTGCTGCTGTACATATAGAAACTTAAAAGACACTCTTGCAGAAAAATTTAGCATATAGAAAGATTATAATAACACATATTTATCAACAGCACCTAGTTAACTAGAGCTTATAATTATCCACAACATATTACTCTCTGCTCCCCAAACATGACTTTCTCTTTTGGTCTCTACACCTAAAGGAGTAGGAGAGATAGTAAGATGCCTGGAAAGACAGAGGACACTGTGGTTTCACTTGTATTCTGTGCTCCAGTTTGGCGGTGAGATCAGCAATATACTACCTTGCCCTTACGGTTCCAATTCATTGTTTTTCCAAATCTGTGCTACTGCAATGCCCCATGATAGCCATTAGCCTAATGTGGTCATGTAAATTAAGCTTAGTTAAAACTAAATTAAACAGCATTAAAAATTTAGTTCCCCAGTTAAACTAGTCCTACTCAAGTGCTCAATATCACATGTGGTTGCTGGCGATTATTTGATTAGTACAGACACAGAGCACCGCGAACAGTTCTACCAGACAGGGCTGGGGTCGAATATCACATTCTTTCTATCCTCACCATAATTTACTGCACTCCACTTACCCTACTTACCACTGGCATTTTTGAATCACCTGCTTTATTCATAGTTCTTGGCTATTTCTTTCTGTTTAATACAAACCCCCATGAGAATGCCCTACCCAATCAATATATTAGACTCCCAATTCCTTGATGTCCTGTATTTCCAGTGTCCGTTACCTCCAGGCCAGTCTGTACACAATCCAGAGAAGCCCCATCTCTGAAATGTTAAACTTCATGTCCTCATTCTCAGATCACATATCTCCAACTTCTATAGCTCCCACCTTCTCATTTCCATTCTATATGTTACTTCAGCCTTTCAAGAGAGAGGCGCCATGGGCCTATTACCAAGTAAGACTTCCACATCAACATAAGATGACTCTCCTGGCCTGGACTCTTGATTATTATCACTTAAGGGAAAGCTCTGGCGTAGGTCTAGGGTGGCATGAACTGACAGGGCTGATCAAAGCAATTGTCATCTTTCTTACTGCCTATGATTTCTTCCTTTCTGCCAATATCCTGTTCAAATTTCTTTCTTTTTTTTTTTCCTAGATGACTCCATTTATTTTTTTTTATATATATGAAATTTATTGACAAATTGGTTTCCATACAACACCCAGTGCTCATCCCAAAACGTGCCCTCCTCAATACCCATCACCCACCCTCCCCTCCCTCCCACCCCCCATCAACCCTCAGTTTGTTCTCAGTTTTTAACAGTCTCTTATGCTTTGGCTCTCTCCCACTCTAAGCTCTTTTTTTTTTTTCCTTCCCCTCCCCCATGGGTTTCTGTTAAGTTTCTCAGGATCCACATAAGAGTGAAACCATATGGTATCTGTCTTTCTCTGTATGGCTTATTTCACTTAGCATCACACTCTCCACTTCCATCCACGTTGCTACAAAAGGCCATATTTCATTTTTTCTCATTGCCACGTAGTATTCCATTGTGTATATATACCACAATTTCTTTATCCATTCATCAGTTGATGCACCAGCATTCTTCTCGAAATTAGAACAAGCAATCCTAAAATTCATATGGAACCACAAAAGGCCCCGAATAGCCAAAGGAATTTTGAAGAAGAAGACCAAAGCAGGAGGCATCACAATCCCAGACTTTAGCCTCTACTACAAAGCTGTCATCATCAAGACAGCATGGTATTGGCACAAAAACAGACACACAGACCAATGGAATAGAATAGAAACCCCAGAACTAGACCCACAAACGTATGGCCAACTCATCTTTGACAAAGCAGGAAAGAACATCCAATGGAAAAAAGACAGCCTCTTTAACAAATGGTGCTGGGAGAACTCAAATTTCTTTCTACTTGTACCCTGCCCTTTGGAAGCTGGACAGATGCCATGAGTTTCCAAATATAATCTTGGGTTTGAGTGAAGCCTGTTGACTCTCTGGCTCCCCACCTTCTTGACATCCTATCATTTGTGTTCTACCACTGGTCTATACCAGCATCCAGGAAGCTGCCCTTAACTACTTCCAATCTTCCATTACCCATATCCAATTGATCACTAAATTCTGCCGTTTGTGCTTTCCAAATGTATTCCAGATCAATTCTGTCCTTTCTTAACCTCTCAAATTAAGTCTATTGGTAGCACTGGGGAAAGGGATTGGTTGATTAGAACTGAAAGTTGCCCAAGGGAGAGGTGAGACTCCAAAAGAGTAATTTGGGTGTTTAATGGATATACTTCTAAGAAAATTCTAGACAAGGGAGAGAGCGTGGATATTTTAGGTGAGCCATGGCCAGCAATTGAAGGGGCAACAAGGTTGATAATTTCTCAAGAATTAGAGGTAAGATTGGAACCCGCAGCCCAGAACTTCCTGAAGCTGTACGGAGAGAAGAAAATACGCTATTTCAAGCAGTGAAAAGAGCACTTGTCAGGGGCCTGTTGCAACAAAAGGGCAATGCATGACGGTAGCCAGCTGTGATGATGGTAATGGCTTTGTGGAACACAGCAGCTGTCTCAGAGGGAACGGCAGCCTTGCAACGAAACTCCCTAGTTTTTTCCAGTAACGCAAAAACTTGCCAACTTTCTCTGCCCAAGTTCTCAGCATACAACTTCCTGCCTAAGGCAAGGGAAGGTTGCCTGGAGCAGCATCGCTTCCCCATCGCCCAATCCCACTGATGCACAGGGGAATTAGTAGTCAGAACAGCAGATCGTGGACTACTCCAGCAACACCTCATTCTCGGAGAGCTATCAGGGCAATCAGGAGTAAGACAAGACTGTAGGAGACATCCAGCAAATCATCCTTGCCCCTTAAGTCACCCACCTTCTTATGAGATGGAAGCATGTGCAACAGTTTAGGCATTAGAACTGCTATGGTCCTTACTCTGTCTTAACACTATGCCTGTGCTGTTGGCCTGGGGATATGAACTTTACATAGTTTTTTCTGTATTTTTTATTCATTCAACTATAAAACAAACTCCTTGAGATTAGGACATATATCTTAATAATAACTGCAACCCTCTGATAATGTTGGATACTAAGAGAATCTCTGTTTGTGGTTTAGAATGAATAGTCCAAGAGATATTGTCCCCTTTGAGATTGTATTAACGCAGAGAAACCAATTTAGTAATTAGTTCTCTTAAGTAGTAATTTATACTACATTTTATATTTCCTTCTCTTTTTAAAAGTTTTTACTAGAATAATAAATTCCAACATCTACAATACTATTAACTCCAGTAGTATTTTATAGGATTTATAGGATCTCTAGTGTAATGTCTCTCCCTCACCCTCGCTCTCTGAATTTCTGTTCATATATATAGGATGTCTTTATGTCATACAAGTACAGAATTAGAAGTGACCAAAAGAGCCTATTAGCCTGTGTCCACCACTCTTAAGCAGGTTTGAATTTGTAAGAGTAGAAGTAATGTCTAACAGTTATTATGCTAAGCATTGTGTGTGTGTGTGTGTGTGTGTGTGTGTGCGTGTGTGTGTGTGTGTGTTTAACATTTATTTATTATTGAGGAACAGAGACAGAGCATGAGCCAAGGCAGGGCAGAGAGAGAAGAAGACATAGAATCTGAAGCAGACTCCAGGCTCTGACCTGTTAGCACAGAGCCTGATGCAGGGCTTGAACCCACAAACCGCGAGATCATGACCTGAGCCGAAGTTGGATGTTTAACTTACTGAGCCACCCAGACTCCCCACGTATGTGTGTATCTTTATATTTTCTAAGTCCAAGACTGAGAATCAGGAATTGACAAAAGACTTTTGTCAAAATTCAAAAGGCATTCAGATGCCAAAATTCGTAAATTTTAGATTAGCTTGACATTTTAATGGAGAAAAAAAGAGTACTTGGAACTGCCTATATCTGGTAGTGTCAACACTTTCTAGCTACTTAACCTGTTTCATTGTTCTATATAATGCTTAGGACTTCAGGATATTTTATATATTAATTTGTTTACTTAGTTATCTCCTCCCTTAGATTATGAGCTCTATGAAGTCATCTCCTTTGATTTGCTCAAAATTCCTACCATCTGGAATAACATATATAGCTCTACTCAAGGAATATTTGAGTGAATGAATGAGTGCAAAACACATGATCATATTGACTAGAGATAAAAACAATTATTTGAAAAAATGCATTCCATAAGACAAACATTATGTTAAATAAGTACTTTATATGCAGACTTTACATTAAAAAAAAAACCATTTTATTTTTAACACTGACAGAAACCTTTTAAAGTAGACTCTATTGTTATCATTTTTAAAGAAAAGAAAAGAGAACTTGAGTTGCTGATATAAAATCACAGCTGGTTAGAGAACCATTTCTGATAGAACAGCCTGAGGAGTTCTACAGACCTGCTCCCCATTGAAACTGGTGAAAATTATTTTTAAAAAACAACCTTGGAAGTCGAGAAATTGTTCTAAAAGCATATTAAAGAAGAAAGGTTTCCTTTTAGTTTTGTTGATATTTGCAAATGACATATTGGATAAAGGGTTAGTTTCCAAAATCTACAAAGAACTTACCAAACTCAACACCCAAAAAAATCCAGTGAAGAAATGAGCAAAAGACATGAATGGACACTCTTCCAAAGAAGACATCCAGATGGCCAAAAGGCACATGAAAAGATGCTCAACATCACTCCTCATCAGGGAAATACAAATCAAAACCATAATGAGATACCACCTCATGCCAGTCAGAGTGGCTAAAATGAACAAATCAGGAGACTATAGATGCTGGCGAGGATGTGGAGAAATGGAAACCCTCTTGTACTGTTGGTGGGAATGCAAACTAGTGCAGCTGCTCTGGAAAACAATGTGGAGGTTCTTCAAAAAATTACAAACAGAACTACCCTATGACCCAGAAATATCACTACTAGGAATTTATCCAAGTGATACAGAAGTGCTGATTCATAGGGGCACATTTACCGCAATGTTTAGAGCAGTGCTTTCAACAATAGCCAAATTATGGAAAGAGCCTAAATGTCCATCAACTGATGAACAGATAAAGAAGATGTGGTTTATATATACAATGATATACTACTTGGCAGTGAGAAAGAATGAAATCCTGCCATTTGGAGCAATATGGATGGAACTGGAGGGTATTGTGCTAAGTGAAATAAGTCAGTCAGAGAAAGATATATGATTTCACTCATATGTAGAACTTGAGAAACTTAACAGAAGACCATGGGGGAAGGGAAGGGGAAAAAATAGTTTCAAACAGAGAGGGAGACAAACCTTAAGAGACTCTTAGATACAGAGAACAAACTGAGGGTGGATGGGGGGGGGGGAAGGGGAAGATGGGTGATGGGCATTGAGGAGGGCACTTGTTGGGAGGAGCACTGGGTGATGTATGTAAGCGATGAATCATGGGAATTTATTCCCAAAATCAAGAGCACACTCTATACAATGTATGTTAGCTAACTTGACAATAAATTATATTTGAAAAATAATAAATGAATAAATACCAAAAAAAAAGAAGAAAGATTTCTTAAAATCTACTACACTTTATAAGAAAAATGAGCTACTATTTGAACTAAGACCTACTCCTTCCATCCTCCCTCCCAACTCAGGGAGAAAAAAGGGGAACTCCATTGCATTTGGGCACAGACAAGAACAGAGCTCCTCTCCCTGTAGCCACCAATCAGAGGGCTATGTTCTCCTTGGAGGGCAAGTCTGTCAGCATTTATCATCCTGCACCCAGATAACTTCTGGCAAGTATGTCCAAGAAATGGTGGCTCCCTTCTAACCAGCCCCATTGAAGTCTCCACCTTCATCAGAGCAGAAATACAGAGGTCCTTGGGGCACCTGAGTGGCTTAGTCAATTGAGTATCTGACTCTTGATTTCAGCTCAGGTTATGATCCCAGGGTTGCTTGATCAAGCCCCACGTAGGGCTCCATGCTCAGCGTGGAGCACACTTGAGATTCTCTCTCTCCTTCCCTCTGACCCTCTCCCTTGCTCATGCTCTTTCTCTAAATTAAAAAAGAAAGAAATAAAGAAGGAAAGAAAGAAAGAAGGAAAGAAAGAAAGAAAAGAAAGAAAGAAAGAAAGAAAGAAAGAAAGAAAGAAAGAAAGAAAGAAAGAAAGGGACCTTACTGCTTTATTTGTTTATTTTTAAATTAACTACATTATCATAGTAATGAATGCATATAGTTTTAAAAAATACCTCTAAAAGTCTTGTATTGAAAAATAAAGTTTCCTTCTAACTTCTCAACCATTAGTTCTGCTTCCTGGAGTTAACAACCAGCAACTCTTCTATCTATTGTTTATGGTATTTATTTCTGTATTTCTAATTAATAGGCTTATGCTGTTATTTCTTGATTCATTGATCTTATGAATGATCTATTTATTTCTGGCCCTAGTGGATGATGTTTTAACTTGAAAATGCTCCACTCACCCATATAATCTCTCCACCTTCCTCCTACATTGTTACAGATTTGTTTTTTGCAAAACTACTAGTCAGTGACAACATTATGACTGACTTTACAAAAGGTGCTGCTCACAGTTTAAACCACTACAAATGTTCATTATGAATATTTCTCCAAACCTGTATCTCTCATCGTCTTTTCCTAGAATTAATAATTGCCAAAGTTTTCATTCATTTTTTTAAGGTGAAGACTATTTATTTTTACATAGTTGAAGGTTCAAAGCAAAACTGAGGGGAAGATACAGAAATTTCCCATTTACCGCTTTCCCCTACACATGCACAGCCTCCCCCATTATCAATATCCCTCACCCGAGTGGTACATTTGTTACAATTCATGAACCTACTTCACTGTTTTTCCAAAATGTGCTTTTTATACTTTTCTCAGAAGTATGAAATATTCACCGCACCTATTACTAGTTTTTACATTTTCAACTACATTCCTTATATTTCCTCCCTTTGAGATCCATCATCTGGAGTCCTTGATTCTTTGGATCTAATTCAACCTATTGCTTGGTGGACTTGCCACCCATGTGTCCACTTGGGATTCTCAATCTCATGATCTCGGAGGATTAGCTTTGTCCGTATCCTTTAATGAGCTACCTTTGTCCTGGATCCCATGTCTTTTTACTTTCTTGGTTTCACACCTCATTTAACAATAGCATATCCTCTGGAAACTTTCTACAAATGCATAGATACGTTATTTAGTCATGGTATCTAAATATGTCTTTATACTTCATAAGAAGTGACTACTGTTTGATCTGGACATAGAATTCTAGGCTGGAAATAATATTTTATCTGGATTTTTATTACATTATGACACAATCTTTTACATTCTGAGGTTGAATTTGCATCCCTGCTGTGCATCCTATTGCTGTGTCTTGAAGTGCGTCTTATTCAGTGAGCGTTTCCGGTCTGGAGACTCATCCCTTCAGTTCCAATTATTTTGCTTATAGAATTCTCTTTCATAATGTCCTTCTTTCCATTTTTCTTTTGCTAAAACTACCATTTTTCAGGTGTTAGCTCTCTTGGATTGATTCTTAATTTCTCAACTATTCTTTCTTACTTTCAATATTTTGGTGTGTGTGTGTGTGTGTGTGTGTGCATGTGTGTGCATCTGCGTGAGTGTGTGTGTGCACATGTGCATGCATGCATCTGTATGTGTGCATCTGTGTGTGTGCGTGTGCCTGTGTGTACACACACTGCTTTCCAGGAGACTTGTTTGGTTTTATTTTCCACTACTTCTAATGATATTTTTATCATATATTTTAAATTTCTAGAATTCCTTTCTTCCTTGCTGATTTCCATTTCTCCCTAGACTCTTGTTCTAGTTTCATAACCTTCGTATTTCTATGACAATATGTAGAGGGGGTTTCTATTTTTCACTCTTTTGAAAAGTATTTTCTTCTCTACATAACAATCTCTTCTCCAGATTCTTGATGTTCCTTTTTCTTCTTCTTCATCCTAGTATCTATCTGGTCTGGGGTCTCTGTTGTTTAGGTAGAAGCTTCCTTCAAATAGCTGGTAACTCCTCTGTCCACCCATATTTAAACTGATGCAGCAATCACTGATTACTCTGAGCACATATGCAGTTAGTTATCCAGTGCCTTGTCACTTGAAGTATGGCTCACCGATGGGCAGAAATGCAGAAGTATTAGAAATGCAAAATCTTGGGCCACACCCCAGAATGAATGAATCAGCATCCACATTGTAATAAGATGTGAGGGATTTACATGCACATTTAAGTTTGTGAAGCACTGATTTCATTATAGTCAACTTATAAAATAAGTCAGGCTTTTCATTACCCCCATTTAATTTATGGATATCTGGAAGAATTTTCCCTCTGAAGCTCTTTAAATTTCTCTAGAGAATAATCCTTTCACCTGTGGGGAAGGGACAGTGCATGCCCACTTCTAGATTTCTGGGGTAGAGATAGTAATGAACTATGAAGGTCTACAGAACTCTGGTTTTGACCAACGCCCTTGGTTTTAGCTCCATGTGGTTCCTGGTAGATATGGCTACCTCTAGGTTTTGAGATTTGTGTAGGTTCTACAGGGCAAACTTCCCTACTTGTCTTTATCATGTCTCTCTGAAGGCAGTTTGGTTTTAACTTTCTGTGTTCTTTTGTGATTCTCCCTTCTGTAATGTCATCTCGGTTCCAGTTATTTTTCTTCTCATGTGATAAAGCCATTAGAAAAAAAACAACTCACTCACTGTCATTTAGTTAAATATTTGAAGAGACAGCACATAAACACAGTGGCTCATCAGGCAGGTCATTTCAAAGCAGCAGAGAAGTGCTGTGTTGCAGAGGAAGGCTCGGAACAAGAAAGTAGGCTGCCCAGGGGTTCCAGAGAGCATGGCAGATTGGGGGATGACAGAAGAAGGAAAAAACACCGAAAGAGGCTGCTAAAATATAAATCATCTGCTTTGCCATTTTTTTCTTGGTTTGGTCCTAATGCCACGGATCAATTCTAGTGCCAGGCAGGATCCTTGTCAGCTCAATGAGAGGAGATTTGGGTTAATGCAGGTCACTTGGCTCTATTGCCTCCAATGCTCAAAGCAGAAGAACACCATGTTTCCTAAATAGATCTTTGGCCCTGGTGTAATCTAGGGAGGTAGCTGGGCCCTTCTTTAAGCACAGAACCCTAAGGCAACCACACCGGACCCAGAGTTATCCCAAGCAAACTGGTAGTGCCAGAAGGTTCGAAGAAGGCAAAGTATTCAGTATCCTTAGATGAGAAGAATGACAAATATGGAAAATTGGATTTAGAAGAGCAATTCTCTAAGTGTGTTCCAAGCAACGTTCCTCCAGAAGATGCTCCTAAAAAAAAAAAAAAGGGGGGGCGCCTGGGTGGCTCAGTCGATTGAGCCACTGACTTCGGCTCAGGTCATGATCTTGCACTCCATGAGTTTGAGCCCCACATCAGGCTCTGTGATGACAGCTCAGAGCCTGGAGTCTGCTTCAGATTCTGTGTCTCTTTCTCTCTCTGCCCCTCTGCCTCTCATGCTCTATCTTTCTCAAAAATAAATAAACATTAAAAAAATTAAAAAAAAAAGAGTTGTGCTGAATCAATTCCACTAAAGGCCTTAAGCACTGAAGAACTCAAGTTCATACCCATTGTGAATACCAAAATAAGCACATTAGGCTGTGGAATAAATACAAGTCCAACAAAATTCTGATTTTCCCTGGTGTTAACTTCCTTGATGCATTAGACAAATACTAAACATGGATATAATTTTTTCTTCCCCAATTTGCTGGTGTCCCAAACGTGTATTTTATCTAATCTAATGGTTAATGGCTATATTGGCATAGGTTGTATAGTGAAAGAATTTGGGGGAACTGATGCATTTTCTCTAAAAGATCCATAATGAATGTAAGTATATTAGTTTGACAGTTCACCAGAGAGAAAAATGTGCAGCTTAACGCGGTGTTTCCAAATCTCATTTGACCAGAGCACCCATTTTTGACAGCATATCTATTAGTTTTCTACTGAACTAATGGTCTGCAGAAGGTATTCAGAGGCCACTGCTAAGAGGACTCAAGTTGGACAAGGAAGGCATCTGGCCCACACAAGCCCCATCGTGTCCAACGTTCTGTACAAGTAGACATCATGGCACCGAAGATTAATCTTTCAAGGCATCTGTTCTTTTAATGTGGAACATAAATCCCAGTCATCTAAATATACTTCTTGCTTTTTCCAGATAAAATATTTTCTGTACCTAACCATAGTGTAACATTATTGGTGCTATTTTAATTGCCACTTGATATCATCTCAGAAGCAGCTGGCTGTGTTTTGACTGTGATAGAATTGACAGAAGTTGTGTATGTGTATGTGTAATGTAATTTGTAATTCTCTAAAGTTTTGATTTGTGTTTAAAAATAAAAAGCACTGTGTACCTCAACAAATGATAAATCACATGAGGGATTTCAGATTCTAACAATCTGGTACTGACTGGACAAAGAGAAAGTAAATTTAAATTATTCATCAACCGAAAGGTAAACAAAAGGGTAAAACTTTTCCTTTGTTTAGTATATTACAGGCAGTGCTACATGGCCTTTGAAGATTATAATTTTTAGATGGTGCCCATCATAACCTACTGTGCCTAGAATGTAAGGAAATATGTATCTGTCATATACACAATGAATATACTGATCTAATAAAGTAACAGCATCTTGGAGGATGAACTCAATTGCTTTATATAACAATCACTTAAAATAACAGGGATTTCAGAGGTGACAGCACTGAGTAACTCTGATGGAAGTATATTTTGAGGTATTTTTCTCATATAATTTAATGGTGACCTATCTCTCTTGTTCCATTCATCCTGGCTACCAGTGGCCTCAATTAAAAGAAGGCTGTGATTCAGGATATAATCTATGACCAGAGAAAAAGCACAGCTAACTTGCCCAAATGAGGATTATAACATTAGGACAAGGTCTTGTCCAAATAAGTTAATGAACTAGGATGTATAGATTTGCAGGGCATATGGTACAGAAATTCTTCCTATTTCTTATCCCGTCTTTAACATCAGAGCTAAGTGAACATTAGGAAATTTAAATTCACTGCATTGGGGCGCCTGGGTGGCTCAGTCGGTTGAGCGTCCGACTTCAGCTCAGGTCACCATCTCGCAGTCCGTGAGTTCAAGCCCCACGTCGGGCTCTGGGCTGATGGCTCAGAGCCTGGAGCCTGTTTCCGATTCTATGTCTCCCTCTCTCTCTGCCCCTCCCCCGTTCATGCTCTGTCTCTCTCTGTCCCAAAAATAAATAAACGTTAAAAAAAAATAAATTCACTGCATATCTTATAGTCAACAGAAGACTGCATCAGTGATTATAAAAATAGAGTTAATATGAATAAAAACTTACCATTAAATGTTTACTATGTATGATGACCTAAGGTAAATTCATTGTCTTTTTTAGAAAAAAAAAAACAAAACAAAAAACAAAAAACAAAACAAACAAAAAACAAACCACAATTTATTTTTCATAGCAGGTTGTGGATCACAGCAAAATTGGGCAAAATTTACAGAAATTCCCATACACTCTGGGCCTCACACATGCATAGCCTGAACATTGTCAACATCCTCTGGTTGTACCAAATGCACCAACTGATGAAACTACAATGACACATCACCAGATCACCCTGGTTTACACAATGGTTTATGTGTGATATTGTACATTCTGTGGCAGTGGAAAAAATGCATAATGACATGTGTCTACTATGATAGTATCATACAAAGTAGTCCCACTGCTGTGTTCTGCCTGGTCACTCCTCTCTTCCCCACAAACCCTGACAAACCCTGATCTTTTTACTCTCTCCATAGTTTCCTAACTTTTCCAGAATGTCATATTGTTGGGATCATACAGTATGTAGCCTTTTTCCAATTGGCTTCTTTAAGTAATATGCAATTAAGTCCTTCCATTTTTTTTTTTTTTTTACATAACTTGATATTTCACTTCTTTTCAGGGCTGAGTAATATTCTATTGTCTGGAAGTACCACAGTTAAATGATCCATTCATTGACTGAAGGACATTTTCATTGCTTCCAAGTATTGGCAATTATAAATAATGCTGCTACCAACATTCATGAGCAGGTTTTGATGTGGATATGAGTTTTCACTCCTTTGGGTAAATACCAAGGAACATGACTGCGAGACTATATGATAAGAGTATTTTGTTTTAAAGAAACCTAAAACACAGCAAACTGCCTTCCAAAGTGGTGGTACCATTTTGCATTCCCACCAGCAATGAATGAGAGTTCTTGTTATTTCACTTTCTCGTCACCATTTGGTGTTGTCAGTGTTTTGGCTTTTGGCCATTGTGATAGGTATATGGTGGTATCTCCGGGTTTTTAAAATTTCCATTGCCCTGATGACATGTGATGTGGACCATCTTTTTATATGCTTATATGCCATCTGTATATCTTCTCGGAGAAGGTGCTTTTTAAGACCTTTGGCTCATTTTTAAATCAGGTTGTAGGTAAGCTCTTTTTTGTATTCCTAGACTTTTAGGTATGAAGACTACCCAAACAAAGTCACTGCTGCATGATTCATTTTCTGTTTTGTGAAGGAGGAGAGGCCATCTATTTTTTTTTTCTTAATTTTGAAAAAAAAAAAAACTATCTGAAAACAGATAGTTAAAAAAAACCTTTTTTTTAAATTTTTTTTTAACGTGTATTTATTTTTGAGACAGAGAGAGACAGAGCATGAACTGGGGAGGGTCAGAGAGAGGGAGACACAGAATCTGAAACAGGCTCCAGGCTCTGAGCCGTCAGCACAGAGCCCGACGCGGGGCTCGAACTCAGGGACCGCGAGATCATGACCTGAGCCGAAGTCGGCCGCTTAACCAACTGAGCCACCCAGGTGCCCTGAAAATCTCTACCTTTTAAGCACACACTACTCATCACCCTTCAGAGGCTGCTGGGACTAAGACCGTTTGTTGGTCTAAAAATAGGGGCCTACGATATTTCAATTAATGTTTCCCTTCTTCAGTTTTATCAGGAATAAAAAGAGTCCCCATGCTGCAATAGGTAGAAAGTAAATCTGAATTTTTCTATAAAGAATATGTAAAAATTATGAAACATTTCATTACACCCATTAAATAAACCAGCAACAAATATTTTGGGGGATAAGAAGCATAATGTTTTGTACCTTATCCTAGAGAAAAACACTGACTGAGTAGAACATATAGGAAAGTATCAGGTTTTATATTATGGACTTTTGTCCATGGAAAGCCTACTTTTCTGGAAAAAAAATGTTTTACATGTTAAATAATCATGCTTTTGAAAATATAAATCCTTATATATATCAGAATACCTAACACAATTATGATACAGGATATACACCATAAATATTTGTAGTTAACATTGTTTTTCGGGAAAGCATTATTTTCCTTAAGTGATTTTAAATATACTGTTCTACTAAAGGTGATTTTTATTATATTCTTAACCGAAAATTCCAATGGAATGCTAAACCAAGTAAGCCAGTAGAGAGGATGCATATCATAATTCTACCTTCAGATGTTTCTCTGAGGAAAAGAAACCTTCACTTGTGATCTTCACTTTTCCTGTTATCACTCTAATCATTGATTACGTGGAACTTTACTAAATCATTCTAAAATTCTTCACAAATACTCCTTAATTTAGCACAGCCCAGCTCCTGTTCTCAGTACTCCCAGAGCTACCACAGAAGTCTCTACCAGAGACAACACTTCAGTCTTGCCCACGTTCTTCTTAGCCTTACAGAGAATAGTCTCATCTGACAGAGCCGTACACGTATTTCTCTCTCTAATTCAAAGCCTTGTTTTGCTTAGGCCATCTCTTCCTCACTTGACTGAAACTTCTAAAATATCACATGATATCTTCCCCATTTATTCTCATAATAAAGAACTGGACTCCATTTTTCTTAATTGATGTATAGTTCACAGAAGATGTTACATTTGTTTGTGGGGCACGGCATAGTGATTGGACAAGTTTATACATTCTGCTATGCTCTCCACAGAGCAACCTACAGATTCAATGCACTGCCTGTCAAAACACCAACAGCATTTTTCACAGAACTAGAACAAATTACACTAAAATTTGCATGAAACCACAATAGACCCCTAAGAATCAAAGCAATCTTGAGAAAGAAGCACAAAGCTAGAGGTGTCACAATTCCAGATTTCAAGATACATTATAAAGCTCTAATAATCAAAACAGTATTGGTACTGGCACAAAAACAGACACACAGATCAATGGAATGGAGAGCCCAGAAATAAAGTCATGCTTATGTAGTTGATTCATCTGGACACCATTTTTTATGACTGACCTGACAGCTTTTAGTTTCCCACCTCTCTTTCCTGCTGCCCCCACACAGGGCAAGCACAATGAGAGTCCCTGTGTGCCACACATCCTATGAGGTCAGTGGCAAACCCACCTGCAAACACTCCCACCCAGCACATGGGCCCTTCCCCAGACTCATGCCCAAGTCACCACAAGGACCCCATGTACTCTCCCTGCTTTGCTCTTGGTTTCCTCCCTTGCAGAATTTCTACACTTCCCCTTAGGAAGTCCTTCAGTGGTCTACTGCATGAATAATAAGTTTCATTTCATATTCATTGGTATAAGTTGTTTGGTATCCAATATAAATAATATCCAATTAATATACATTCCAATATTTATATTGGTATCTAATACAAATACCAATATATCCAATATAAATCTTCGGGGGAGTGGGAATTTATAGCAGGAGACACCACCACATACAATGATTCTTATACATTTATTTATACCAATAAATCTCATCCTTGTCATTAATATTTTTCATTCAAAATGTTGAAAACATTCCTTATTTTCTTTACATCCAATGGATATATTTATGTAATATATATGCATACAGTATATAATTATATGTGTAAATGTCTCCATCTACACAAATGTTCTCTGTCTTGATGGATGTGAAAACTATTAACAGCACATATGGTCTTCTTTGTTTTTCTGCAATCCGTACATTCACATAGATATTTGAATAAATTCATTTTAGTCTGAAGGTAAATGGATTTAATTAAAATAGAAATAAAGAGTGGGAACACCATTTATTTCTCTGTAGTCTAAAGACTCATATTGTGTTTTCTATTTTACTGTCCAATGCCGTATCTTGGTAATACAATATTCATTTTTGTTCAGTTTGCTTTACATCATGTCTTAGTACATATACAGCTTTCAAAGTCTAATCCTTCATTCCGGTTATTTGTTTCAAGTTTCCTTTCCTAACTTTGGTTCCCAAATGTGCTAATCATCTGACAGGCAGAGCTCTGTGTGGATTAGCACCTGATTCTTTAACTTTACAACAAGGTTGTTTAACCTCCCCTCTTTGTACCATGAGTTACTGTGACTTACAAACTACTTCTTGTGAAAAAGTATTCTTTTATTGTTAGACTTTATGTCAGCCACACAGTATTGAAAACATCTGGAACAGGGAAGAAAACACTTGGATTCTTTCCCAAAAATGTCTCCAAGACCAAGCAGCAAGATCACATAGTCAAATGAACAATACGAAAGAGCAAGAGGGAAAGGCAGAAAAGGCTCTTTAAGGAAGTCAGAGTAAAATCAAATATGTGACGAACATATCAATTATTCTGTCTATTTTCATTTAGGAATGACACATTCATTTGTCCTTTGGCAATAGTTTCTCTGGCATTTTTTCACATTTACACAATCCTAACAAGCGTTTTGTACAAATGCAACGTCCAACTCAGATGGTGATCAAATGGCTATAGCAGGACTATAAATGCTCCAGAGCCAAAGACAAAAGTTAAAAGTGCTGTTGGTGCCATAGTCTTGCAACTAGGGTTTCTCTTGAATTTGTTTAGTACCATTGACACTTTTTTTTGCCTAGTAATTCCCTTTTTATTTACTTTAGTGGAACTGTCTCCAAAATATAGCCGATAACCACATGACTTAACTAGTTATCTCAGAACCTTGAGTGCTATTTTCTGTTGTCAGCACATTTATGATAAATTTGCAAAATGCAAATAAAAGCTGTAGGCAAGTGAAAAAGAATTCTCATCTATAAAAATATACACCTCACCGATTTTACATGTGTTGAAACATTTTACAGCTTCTAAATTAGCTGAAATAAGTAGTCTAACCTTTCAAAGGAAAAAGTTTTGATAATGACTTATTGAACAAACATGCTCATACAGAACACCACAGGTAAACTCTTTAGGAGAGACTAGTGTGTCAGTTAATTTACTAGGCAAAAAATGACAATTTTATATAATCATTTATTTTAAGAAAAAGTAGAGAGGAAATGCATAATATTTAGTCAAGACTGAGTCTTAAAAATGTTGAAGATGGGGGCGCCTGGGTGGCTCAGTGGGTTGAGCATCTGACTCTTGATTTTAGCTCAGGTCATGAACTCATGGTTTGTGAGTTTGAGCCCCGCATCAGGCTCTGCCCTGACATCATGGAGCCTGCTTGGGATTCTGTCTCCTTCTTTCTGTCCCTCCCCTAATCTCCCTCTATCTCTCTCAAAATAAATTAATAATTTTTTAAATGTTGAAGATGACTTGTGCCCATTAGTGCCTTTCTATCCTACCATGATGGCCTAAGAAAAGAGGGTACTACACTCTGACAGGGTCCTCACTTCTCTGATTCCTTATTCTCTGTGAAGGACCCCCTACACAGGAGACCTGCTGACTCTTAACTGTCATAAGACCCAGTTTCCATCCTTTCCATCCTTCAACGCTCCTCCCTTAAAAACTGTTCTAAACGGAGCCAATCAGAGATATTACCCAAAGAATTTGAAAATTGGCAAAGTAGCAGAAAAATGTCTGTTGGAGTAGAATTACTTTGATAGGCATACCTGAAAAGAAAATCCACGTGTTCTTCTTGTTAGGCTCCTCCCAGATTTCCTCATTCAATCTTTCTGTTGGCCTCGTCTCCTCAGTTATTCCTTTGATTCCTATTCTCTACCTCAGCTACTTGTCCAGAGTTGGTTTCTGTGTCCTGTCAATAAAATGGATACTTAAATTATACAGATATTGACACCAGAGAGTGAATTGCAGGCAAAAGATATTCAGGGACATGTGGAATATTTAGAATTGTATGTTATGCCAAGAAATTTTGGAAATGCATTGAGTCTTTTCCTTATTTTAGGAGGGCAAATAGCTTATGGAATACAGGGTCAAAACTAGTGAAATGGATTATCTCCTGCGATCCACTGACCATAGTCTCACTGAGGTAGAAATGCTGAAGAATTGGACAAATGACACTACAGAAAATTTACAGCAAATATTACAGGTCTAGAGAAACCGTTTTTTTTTTCTGATAGCATTAGATAACATAAAATAAAAGACTCAAAATCAGATTTAAAATTCTGGACTAATGTCATGGAATAAAATTCAAAATTCTGAGGACTGCTAAAAATAGGTCTACTCTATTTAGAAACAGAACTTTACGGTATGACAGTTTCTTTCATTGTGTCCTAGAAGTGCAATGCAAGAAGCCTGAGTAGTGCACGTTTATTGTCTACTTCATCTAGAAGAAAATATGACCCAGCCAGTGGCTGACAGTGTAGTCTAAGAATCAGGGTTTCAGGTGATAGATGGAGGGTTAATGGCAATATTATTGGAGAAAGAATATGTGCCTCAGCCTATCGAGATAGTTCTTGAATCTTCTCTAGATGCATACTAAAAGAACCCCTCAAGAAAAAAGCCTTAACAAATGAAAGGAGTAAGGTGACCCTTTTGTGAATATCAGTTATCCTTCTTTGCCACCTCAGCTTGCTCAATGATCTTGAAAAAGCTGCCATAGGATAGGGAAGTAGATTATGCATGGGCACAATGACATAGGCTGCCTTCTACAAGGTCAACTCTACCATCACTAATGATCCCATCATTACTGCTGGAACTCCGTTTAGCAGTTGAAGGTACATGCTTTTAGAAATTCAACTAGCCTTGAGATCCCTTTATAGTAACATGCATCAAGATATGCTGCAAGCCTTGGTGGCAGACAGATTCTATTAGATCCCTTCCACCATGAAGTGAGCAATAATTTTCTTCTTACTCCAAATAACAATAAGACACTTATTCTGAATTTACTTCTGACAGTATCATCTTTTGTGGACTTACCAAATTCCCTATATACCATGATGATATTCCACACAATATATGGACATGGGCATAAAAATATGCATGGGCAAAAAATACATTTAATGAGGAAATAAATAAGTTAAGAGGCACGTGTGTTTGAGATTCACTGGTATTTTCAAGCATTCGATATTTGGAAGTATTGGAACAGCAAGAAACAAAGTCTCACCAGTGGCTTCACCTAGAAGATGAAAATTTACAAATTTGGGAGCTGTCTTGTAGGATGTTGTATATGTTTTCCACTCTGGGCTGTAGTAAAGTTTTACTTATACAAAGAAGGTATAGTTTTTACCAAGTGTATTGAATATTGTGAATGAGTCACTCAGTCCCCCTTCCAAACCACTTCTCATGTGCAAGAGACAGAATAATAAAAATTCCTTTTTGTTCAGATTCCTTTGCAGCTAAGGCTCAGCATGTGATTGCTGATCCATCAATCAGATATACACACATGTGAGACTTCAAGTCAGAATCTGGTTTGGTGAAAATAGGATATATATTACGCTGGTCGAACTGTGGCAGAATCAGAACATTCATGGAAGCACCAGCTTTGCTATGGCTCATCGAAATGAGAGCAGTCTGCCCAGAGCAGAATCAAAAGCATCTCTGGAGAGGCTCATTCCTCAAAAGTCAAACAAGAATTGTTGCTTCCGCCCTTAATATGTACCTTTCCACTGAAAAGAACCAAATTAGATTCCTTGGTTTTCAGCTAAGAAATGAAGAGTGCTAATAACTGGAAACTAAAACTATCATTTGACCATGCTGGACCATTAATGTCACGGGAGCAGGGAGAAAATAAGGTCACATTGTCTGGATCAATACCTGTGGAATATCAAAGGAAATAGGTTTGAATGTAAATATTTTAGGATGTCATAACAACTGTGACCAAGTAGAAGTCTAAATGGCTTATGTACCTCAAAAAGAAAACTGTAAGCCACTCTATTTGACAATGTGTCCAAAAGTGCTGGCTGAAAAGGTAAGGGAAATGGACGGTGGTAAGATAAAATGACAAGGACCAGCTGCTGCATTGGTGTACGTGATGGGTCCTGAGGGCTGTATTTTTTCCTCTATTTCCCTCCTTGGTTGTTGCTATCATTGTTATAATTTTTATATTTTACACTATTACAGCAATTGGTGTGTTTCAAATTCTGTGTGTGTTAAACATGCTAACATGTAATAAAAATAAAAATTTAACAACATACTACATAGGCTGGTATTGGTAGTATTAAACTTCCGCAGTATTAAACTAGCTCGACAGAAAAGTAGACAAAGATGAGTGATAAATATAGTCATTAGTGATTATTAGTTAATCTATACTTTTCTAATGATGAGAAAATTGGGCTGAAAATAGGGAAGGAAGGTATGAAAGATAGAGGTATTTGATTTTTTTTTTTTAATTTTTTTTTCAACGTTTATTTATTTTTGGGACAGAGAGAGAGCATGAACGGGGGAAGGGCAGAGAGAGAGGGAGACACAGAATCGGAAACAGGCTCCAGGCTCTGAGCCATCAGCCCAGAGCCTGACGCGGGGCTCGAACTCACGGACCGCGAGATCGTGACCTGGCTGAAGTCAGACGCTTAACCGACTGCGCCACCCAGGCGCCCCGAGGTATTTGATTTTTTAGCTATCCCTTTTTAAAGGTTACCATCAGAGAGGAGAGAGTTTTGATTGCAAGGAAGATTACAGTGGCATCTTCATCATCATTAATAGGTGAATAAACTCTCTTTTAATTTAAAGAGACTATACTACTCCATTCTCCCTACCCAGTAAACTCTCTACAACTTGCCCATGATAGGAATGAGTAAGAACAAGTGACTTCTTCTATTAATACTACACCTGAGGGATCCCTGTCATAGATACTGTTCTTCCATTGTGTCCTGCCAGGTACACTTACCAGAGACAATAAAGTGCTCTGATGGTAGGTTTGTAGAGTGATATTTTTAATCGCTTAGTTCACTTCTCAACTCCTTTTATGAAACACTAACATGAAAATTAGGGGAAAAGCTAAAAAATAAAAACTGGAAAAACACTTCTTTGTAAAAATCCCCTTACTATATGGGGTGCCTGGGCGGCTCAGTCAGTTGAGCACGTGACTTCTGCTCAGGTCATGATATCGCGGTTTGTAAATTGGAGCCCTGTGTCAGACTCCGAGCTGACAGCTCAGAGCGTGGAGCCTGCTTCAGATTCTGTGTCTCCCTCTCTCTGCCCCTCCCCTGCTCATACTCTGTCTCTCAAAAATAAATAAACACTGAAAAAGCAAATTCCCCCACTATCCTCCTCTGTCCTTTAAAATATACCATTTATTTTTCATGACTAGGTGGTTTCAATGATGAACTACATTAAGTTTTAAGGAAAAAGTATCAATAATAATATCAATATTATGCAAAATTTTATGCAAAGATATTTTAAGAAAGAAAACCACAGACCTAAAACTATCATAAACAATGATGCAAAAAATCCTTAACAAAATATCAGTGAATTGAACCCGGTAATATATAAAAAGTATAATAGATCACAACCAAATGTTACTCCAGGAATGAAAGATAGGTTTAATACTAAAAAATTAATTATTTATTCAGCACATTAACAGAATAATGTAGAAAAATATCTGTATAATCAACTCCCTTTTACAATAAATAAAAGAGACTCTCAACATATTAGCAATACGGAGAACTTCCTCAACCTGATAACATACATCTATGAAAAATTTGTAGTTATGAACATAGTTACTAGCCAGTATAATGAAGCAAGAAAAAGAAATAAAAGAAATAATACTTGAAAGGAAGAAATTGCCTTTGTTCACAATCCATGATTACTTATAGGGAAAACGCCAAGATATCATCAAAATCTACTAGAACTAACATGTTGCTGACTACAGGGTCAAAAGTCCAAAATTAACTGTATTTCCATATATAAGCAAGAAACAATCAAAGTAAAATATATAACACATTGATAATAGCATCAAAAATAAAATGCTTATGAAGTAATTTAACAAAAGATATGCAAGATACCCTTATTGAAATATGTAAAACATTGCTAGGTGAATTAAATAAAACCTAATATGTAGAAAGATATATCATCATGGGTTGGAAGACAACAAACATGGTAAGACCTACATTCTTCTAAAATTAATGTATAGATTTAATGTAATCATAATAAAAATTCCAGGGGAGCCTGAGTGACTTTGGCTCAGGTCACGATCTCACAGTTCATAAGTTTGAGCCCTGTGTCAGGCTCTGTGCTGACAGCTTGGAGCCTGGAGCCTGCTTCGGATTCTATGCCTCCCTCTCTCTCTGTCCCTCCCCACTCACATGCTGTCTCTCTGTCTCTTTCTCAAAAATAAATAAGCATTAATTTTTTTTTAATTCCAACAGTTCTCTTTTTTAGAAATTTAAAAATTGGTTCTAAAATTTGAATGAAAATAACAAAGGATCTTGAATAATTAAAAAAACACTCTTGAAATATAAGAATGAGCTTGCAAGGGTTATACAACTGTATTTTAAAAATTATGAAAAAGCCACAGTAATCAAGAGCATGTGGTAGCAGTATAGAGACAGAGCAAAGGATCATGGAACAGAAGAGGAAGTCCACAAATAGCCCTACACATGTATACAAAGGCAATTCAGTAGAAAAAGGAAACCTCTTCAACAAATGGTGCTGGAATGACAGATAAAAATAAGTCACTTATTTATAAGAGCTATTGCTTAACATTAGATCCTAATTCAGTATTGGTAATACCACTTTAAATTAAGACAAGGGTTAGCAAAACCTCAGAGAAAACATCTACTGGTCTACTTCTACTTGAAATACAATGGCCAAAATATTATCCCAACCTTTGCCATGTGCTTTCTGTCAATGAATGAATTGTATGATATCTGTCTTCAATTTTTTTTGTTTATTATACCAATTATTTATCATAAATAATTATACACTTATTATAAAAAATCTATCAGGCCTTGAGCAAGAGTATACAGTGATAAACACAACAAAATAGTCTTTATCTTCAAGGACTTTCAGTATATAATGTTTAAAGGTAGAACACTCACATTAGTTAAACAAAAACACAAATATATAATGACTTATTTTCCTAACATAATACAGTTTGTATGATTTTTTTAAATGCTTATTTATTTTGAGAGAGAGAGAGAGAGAGCACGCAAGTAGTTGAGGGACAGACAGACATGGAGAGAAAGAATTCCAAGCAGGCTCCACACTGTCAGCACAAAGACTTGCAAGACTCGATCCCGTGAATGATGAGATCACAACCTGAGCTGAAATCAAGTAGTATGCTTAACTGACTGAGCCACCCAGGCATGTGATTTTTAATATACTCATTTTGGAATAGATCTCATCTCAGTATGCCAGTAGAACTCCTTCCCATCAGATATGAAAAAAACCATAATGTACTTGGAAAATATAACGGTTCCCAGATAGACTGGGGCTGATTAACTTTTTCAAGGAGGTCAGGAAGTCAAGGTTGAGGTGAGATCTGAAGGTTGGTAGGAATTAGTTGAGTACGGAGTATAGGGCAGAGGTTCTGGTTTTAGGAACAAGTGGAAATGTCCTGAAGTGGATGAGAATTTTGTGTGTTTGAGAAACTATAAGACTGGTTTGTATATGTCTGTGTTTGAGAACTAGCCAGTTGGTCTGGTGAAGAACACGGAGAAAAGGCACTGCCTAGATCACACAGAGCCCTGGAGCTGTGTTACAGATTTTGGAGTTTATCCCAAGGGCACAAGAGTGGGCTTCTAAAAGGTTTTAACCAAGACTGGTGCTTCTTGATATACTCTAGATTTTTCTTTAAAAAATTTTTAAATGTTTTATTTATTTTTGAGAGAGCACAAGCAGGGGAGAGGCAGAGAGAGGGAGACAGCAGATCCAGAGTGGGCTCTGAAGAGACCAGTGAGACAGATGTGGGGCTTGAAGTCACAAACTGCAAGATCATGACCTGAGCAGAAGTTGAATACTTAACAGACTAAGTCACCCAGGTGGCCCTGATATACTCTAGATTTTTAAAAGGCCACTGTCTCCTCTAAGTAGGAGACTGAGCAAAGAATAATCCACAGATTTTAGGTACCTAAGAAAACACAATTGTCACATGAAGTGGCATTCTGGCCCGAGAAGACCATCCCACTTCTCAGAGAGCACATAGGACACAGAATATCTGCACACTAATCTAGTTGCTGATATTTTAAAGTTCCTTTGAAACTTTCTTAAACATGTAGATCATTGATTCATCATGGCTCTTGGTTCTTATAACTTACAATAGGGAAAAACTTACTCTGACTTGAAACATTCGAACTGAAATGCAAATCACCTCCAGCAAAGGATAACTTCAGAAAAATTCCTACTGAGCATATGACTTACAACCATGTTGTACCCGCGGGGGCCCATCAAGGGATGGCTTGTTGCAAATATACACTTTAAAGTGGCTGAAATGAAGTATTAGAAGGGGCTATACAAAACTGTCTATTTCCACCTTGAAGGTTGTCTTCTAAGACAACAATGCTAGTATTTATAGAGCTAATGGCTAGTTACTGTTTCTGAGAGTAATTAGAAGGTGGGCTAGGAAGGAAGCCTCTTTAACACCTTTTAAGGACTGGAATTTAATCTACCCTATTCCCATTCTTAGTCATTTGAGTTACGAGTATTTCATGATGTAGACTCTGAAGAAGCATTAAAAGCCTGCAATTGTAAGCTAAAGCAGGTTAGTTGTAGAAATAAGCTTTCGATGGGCGAAAAGCTCATATAAACACTGAAAACAAAGCAGGCATTATTTGCTGATTTCATTCTTTAATGATATAACAGTGTATGACAGTAACACTTCATTGCATAGTTTTCCCCAAAACTACATTCCCATTCATCCACACCTTAGATTGCAGGACTCAATCATGCAATTTGAGAAGATATTAAAGAACTTTACGAAGGTAGCTAACAGACAAGATTTACCTCGGGGATTCTAATTCAAATGCTGTTCAAAATCCCACCTCTGATTTCATCTATAATTTTTAAAATATTTTTTATGTTTTATTTAGATGTTTGAGAAAGAGACAGAATATGAGTGGGGGAAGGGCAGAGAGAGAGGGAGACACAGAATCCCAAGCAGGCTCCTGGCTGTCAGCTGTCTGAGCAGGCTCCTGGCTGTCTGAGCTGTCAGCACTGACAGGGCTGGAACTCACGAACTGTGAATCGTGACCTGAGGTGAGGTCGGCCGCTTAACCGACTGAGCCACCCAGGCGCCCCTCATCTATAGTTCTTGAGTGTGTAATTTAACTTCTTCAGGCTTCGACTCTGCTTTGGTGATCAAAGTAATATTTTACAGGTGTAAAACATGTTCTCACTTCCTTGGTTAAGATACAAGGAAGTTGGTATCCAACACCTTCAGGATAGGATATAAATTCTCTAATGTGGTAACAACAACACCAACAAACTTTCTGGTTCCTGCCTCACGTTTCTTTTCTTTTCTTTTCTTTTTTTTGTTTTGTTTTGTTTTGTTTTGTTTTGTTTGTTTCTTGCCATGTAGACTGAGTTCCGGATTTCAAACTACTGGACGGAATGTACTGTGATATAACAGAGCTGTGACAAATGCCAATGCTGGGACCTGAGAAAGATTTTATTTTGTTCTCCTGACTTCCTTCTCACTCAATCTGACTTAGAATGTATCATGCTGTACTTTAACTGATTCATCGTAAGTCTTTCCTATTAGACTGTGAGCCACACAAACCCCTGCATCTAACAGAATTCTTAAGACATACCACTCAATTCCTATTTGTTGAATGGATACATTAAAGGCTGAATGAAGCACAGGTTCATTCAGTTATAGTGTTTGGGAGTAGATAGTGTAGCTAACTCCAAATAGAGTATGAATTAGTAGTGATGTGGCTCTCTAAACAGTCCCTAATATTCAAGATTAAGATTCTCTTAGGGCGCCTGGGTGGGTAGGTCAGTTAAGCGTCTGACTTCGCCTCAGGTCATGATCTCACAGTTGTGAGTTCGAGGCCCACATTGGGCTCCGTGCTGACAGCTCAGAGCCTGGAACCTGCTTCAGATTCTGTGTCTCCCTCTCTCTCTGCCCCTCCCCCACTCATGCTCTGTCTGTCTCTCTCTCAAAAATAAATAAACATTAAAAAAATTAAAAAAGACTAAGATTGTGTTGATAGAAGAAATTTACAGCATCTACATTTCAGGAAATAATCAATAGATATTCTAATCTGTGGAGTCATATAAAAACTTGTATTTATTATTTTGTTTTAATATATAATATTTATTTATTTTTAAGAGAGAGAGAAGGAGAGGGGTAGAGAGAGGGAGTCACAGTATCTGAAGCAAGCTCCAGGCTCTGAGCTGTCAACACAGAGCCCAACACAGGGCTCGAATTCACGAACCACGAGGTCATGACCTGAGCCTAAGTCAGATGCTTAACCGACTGAGCCACCCAGGTGCCCCAAAACTTGTATTTATTGACTCCAGATTTGGATAGCACTACTAACAAAGGGTGTGAAGAAAGTGATAGTGTAATACTAAATTATATACAATATATAACAAGAGACTGTAGATGTAAAATAAAACAAAAAAATTTTTAAAGATTTTTGTGATTAAAAAACATGTTCTGTCATAGTACACAGGTAAGGACATCCATAAGGATTGGATAATACTATACCTCAATGTACATACCACTTAGCCTTAGAAACAGTATATGAGCGATACTAATAAAGTCCTTAGTAAATCCCTTTCTACAAATATGTAAAAAAAAACCCTATTATATGTAAATTGAATAGTTAACTTTTTGCTTCTTTTTCTCCTTTTCTTATACCATTTATTTTTTCTTATTATATTCCTAAATTCATTAGAACTAATAGAATATCTTTTGAGGAGATGATGGTGAGTATCCTTGTCTTATTTCTGATGTCAAAGGAAATTATTCTAGCATTTCACCAGTAAGATTATTTCCTGAAGTTTTTCAGAATATTTTTAAGATTTCCTTCTATTGCTGGTTTGACTATTATAGAATATGTGGTGAATTTTTATTAGAAAGATTTTTAATCTTTTGTGCAGATCATATGGAGTTTCTTCCTTTATTAATGTTAAAACATCCTTGCATCCCTTATTAAACCATACTAGTGTAAAATGTATTCTTTTCGACACATTGGTCAATTCAGTTTGCTGGTATTTTTGTTTTGTTGCAAAATAAGATTGCCATGAAGTTTCCCTTCTTCTTTCTCAATTTATGTGGGATTTGTATCAAGAATATATTAGCTTTGGAGTACCTAGATGGCTCAGTCGGTTGAGTGTCTGACTCTTGGTTTTGGCTCGGGTCACCATGTTAGGGTCATGGGATCAAGCCCTGCATCCAGCTCTGCACTGAGCGTGAAACCTGCTTATGATTCTCTCTCTTCCTCTACCTCTCTATGCCCCTCTCCTGTGCTCATGCTCTCTCTCTAAAAAACCAACAAAAGCAAAACAAAAAAAGAAACAGAAACAGAATATATCAGCTTCATAAATTCACTGAGGATTGTATTGGGTTTCTATTACGGCTGTAACAAATTATCACAAATGTAATGGTTTAAGACCATACGAATTTATTATGTTACAGTTCTACAGGTTAGAAGTTGGACATGGGTCTCACTGAGCTACTAGAAAGATGCCAGCAGGATTGCATGGTTTTCAGGCCCTTTAGAGACAATTCATTTCCTTGCATTTTTGAGCTGCTAGAGGTCACCTTCCTAGGGCTCAGAGATCCTTTTTCCATCTTCAAAGCAGCTTTTGGAACCTGCTTCCACTGCTGTATCTCTTTGACACGCCTCCTCTGCCCATCTATCTCATGTTTAAGGACCCTTGGGATTTCACTGGGTCTCCCTGGATAAGGCAGAGTATTTATACTTATATCTTAATACATCTGCAAATTCCCTTTTGCTGTGTGTGGTAACATATTCACCAGTTCTGGGGTTAGGATGCAAATATCTCTGGAGGATGATTATTCTCCTTTTCACGGGTATTCATGCTTTTGCTTTGTGTGGAGGAATCTGTAGAGGATTGAAATAATAATTCCTTGTATGTTTGACAAAATTTTATGTGTAACATCAATTGGATTTGGGGGTAGGTTTCTGTGTACGAAAATATTTTAAGATAATGAGTTAATTTCTTCAATGATAACATGAACATTCATATTTCTTGAGTAGGTTTCAACAAATTCCAGGATATATACAGTTAATTTACATTACAAAGAGGGGATTATTACCGTAATGTTTCCAAAGTGTTCTTTTACCACCTTTTAAAATGTGTACTTTTTCTGAGTTAAAGTTCTTTTTTTTAAGTTTATTTATTTATTTGAGAGAGAAAGAGAGAGAGAGAGAGACAGAGACAGAGAGAGAGAGAGAAAGTGGGGGAGGGGCAGGGAGAGAAAAAGAGGATTCTAAGCCACCTCTGGGCTGAGGACAGAGAGCCCCTTGAGTGGCTCTAACTGGTGAACCACAAGATCATGACCTGAACTGAAGTCGGACACTTAACCAACTGAGCCACCAGGTGCCCCTGAAGTTTCTTGTTTTTGTTTTTTTTAATATGAGTTTTGATCACACTAAAAATTTCTCTATTTTACTAGTCTTTTATTTGAAAAGATCCTAGAGCTGTTGAAGGTATGGTTGTTTTAATCTCATTGATTTCCAAACGTGCTGTAATTATTTTCTTCTCTTTTCATTGGAGTTACTTTATTGTTTTGTTTTCATTTTGAATCTCTTAAATTAGATGTTTAGTCCTTTTACTTATATACCCATTCAAGGTAACAGAATTCCCTCTAAGTACTATTTTCGCCGTATCCTACAAGTGTGACATGGGGAATTTTTTTTTAACATTCAATTAAAAGTAGTTTTATTATCACATTGTTTCTTCTTTAAATGATTAGGTATTTCAAGTGTGCTTTTAAAATTTTAAGTGTTTGACGTTTTAATCAATGTTTTTGTTATTGAGTTCCAATATAATTATAATGTACTCAAACGTGGACTATGATACTGAATTTTAAAAACTGGTTGCAGTCTTAAGGCGAGAACATAGGCAACTAAGTAAAATGTAACGTGTAAGTTTGAAAAGAAAGTGTAATAACTAATTGTTAGATGAAGTCACAGGCACACACATCAAATTTATGAATATAAATGGCTGGTTCTCCAGGGTTTAGGCAGTAAAAAAAATCTTCAGAGCCACTAGTGGAGGTCTGTTGGAGTAGTTGCTCTGACATCCTGCAGATGTAAACTAGGGCAACCTGAACGTACTCAGTCATCCAAAAACAGTTGTATGATGAACAGTGCTAGAAGTTGGGCATACAACAGTCAAGAGGACAAGCAAGTTTCATTCTGTCTTGGAAGTCAAAAAAGTCAGAAGTGATAAAGGCTACAAAGGAAATGATGTAACCATGCAAGTTTGACATTATTTGTATTTCTGTTATGTGTATAAAAATACACACACACTTGTACTGTTCATAACTATTTTTTTACATAATTTCAAACCTGCTTGATAGTTCCCCTTTGATGGTGGATTTGCTAATTGCTACTGGTAGCTGTGTGTGTGTGTGTGTGTGTGTGTGTGTTACCAGATATATCAAGTCTACTGAAAAAATTTACTATTAATTTTTTTGCCTAAATTTTATTTTGTCTGGTTCTAGAATAGCTATTCCAGCTTTCTTATTTTTTTTCAAGTTTATTTTTTATTTTTGAGGGGGGGGGAGAGAGGGAGAGAGAGGAAGGGCCAGAGAGGGAGAGAGAGAGAGAATCCCATGAGGGGCAGAGAGAGAGGGAAAAAGAAAGAGAATCTCACACAGTCTCTGCACTGACAGTGCGGAGCCTGAAGCAGGGTTGGAGCTCACCAGAAATGGGGTCAAACTCACTCAAAGCAGGGCTCAAACTCACGACCCATGAGATCATGACCAGAGCAGATGTTGGATGCTTAACTGACTGAGCCCCCCAAGCACTCCCTAGCATTTTTTTAGTCAGCATTTGCCTAGTGTATTCTTTTCTGTTCTTTATTTTTATTCTTTATATATGCTTTTTTCCCCGACTTTATTCAGATATAAGTGACATAAAACATTTGTAAGTTTTAGGTGTAGGACATATTGATATGATACACCCATATATGGCAAAATGATTACTACCATGACATTAACTCCTCCATCAAATCACAGAATTACTATTGTGTGTGTGTGTGTGTGTGTGTGTGTGTGTGGTGAGAACATTTAAGTTACTCTCTTAGCAACTTTCCAGCATATAATACAGCATAATTAACCATAATCACCCTCGTACATATTAGATCCCTACAATTTTTTGTCTTAATAACTCAAAGTCTGTGCCCTCTGGCCAACATTTTCCGATTTCCCTCACCCTTCAACACCATTCTACTCTACATCTATGAATTCAGCTTTCTTAGATTCCATATATAAATGACATGCAGTATTTGTCTTTTACTGTCTGACGTATTTCACTTAGCATAACGCTCTCAAGGTCCACCTATGGAGGTGCAAATGGAAACATTTCCTTCCTTCTCATGGCTGAATAATATTCCATTGTATACACACACACACACACACACACACACATACACACACACACACACACACACACACACGCCCACACCCCTTCTTTATCCATTCATCTGTTGACAGACTTTCAGGTTGTTTGCATACCTTAGGTATTATGAATAAAGCTTCAATGAACACCAGAGTGCAGATATATCAAGATACCGTTTTCATTTCTTTTGCATATATACCCAGGAGTAGGACTGCTGGATTATAATGCAGTTTATTTGCCACTTTTTTTTTTTTTTTTTTTTTTTTTTAGCAAATTCCATGCCATTTCCCATAGTGGCTGTACCTAATTTACATTTCCATCAACAAGGTACCTACAATAGGGCATTCCCTTTTGTCCATATCCTCACCAGCACTTTGTCTTTTTAATAATAACCATTCTAACAGGTGTGAGGTGAACTCTCATTGTGGTTTTGACTTGCAATTGCCTGGTAATTAATGATGCCAAACACCTTTTTGTTTACCTGTTGGCCATTTAAACATCTTCTTTGGAAAAATATCTATTCACTTCCTCTGCCCATTTTTTAATTGAACTGTTTGGGGTTTTTTTGTTTCTGTGGTTTTTTTTGTTTTGTTTTGTTTTTTGTTTTTTGGGTTTTTTTTGCTATTGAGTTGCAGAAGTTCTTTATATATTTTAGATAATAACACCTTATCACATATGTGGTTTGCAAATATCTTTTCCTGTACCATAGGCTTCTTTTTAATTTTATGGTTTCCTTGCTGTTCAGTAGCCTTTTAGTTTGACAGAATCGAATTATTTATTTTTAAAATTAGGAAGCATGATACTCCTAGCTTTATTCTTCTTCCTCAGCTTTGCTTTGGTTAGTCTGGTTCTTGTGTGGTTTTATACAAATTTTAAACTTGATTTTTCACTTTTTTTAGAAAGTACCATTGAAATTTTGTTAGAGATGGCACTGAATTTATACCTGAATTGGGTAGAATGGAAATTTTTGCAATATTAATGCAATGTATTAATACAATATTAATTCTTGCATTCCATGAACACAGAATATCTTTCTTTTTTTTTTTTGAGTCTACTTAAATTTCTTCCATCATGGTCTTGTAGTTTTTAATGTATAAATCTTTCAATTGTTTGGTTAAATTTAATTATAAATATTTTATTGTTTTTGATGCAATTGTAAGTGGAATGATTTCCTCTATTTCTGTTTTAGACATTCTTATTAGTGTTTAGACACAAATGATTTCTGTATGTTGCTTTTATATCTTGAACATCACTGAATTTGTTCATTGGTTCTGAGTTTTTTGGTAGACTCTTTAGACTTTTCTATACATAATATCATGTCATCTGCAAATAGACTTTTACTCTTTTATTTCAAATTTGGATGACTTTTATTTCCTTTTCTTAATTTTTTAATGTTTATTTATTTTTGAGAGAGAGAGAGCACAAGTGGGAGAGGGCTAGAGCGAGAAGGAGACACAGAATCCAAAGCAGGCTCCAGGCTCTGAGCTATCAGCACACAGCCCGACGCGGGGCTCGAACACATGAACTGTGAGATCGTGACCTGAGCTGAAGTTGGACGCTTAAGCAACTGAGCCACCGAGGCGCCCTTCACCTTTATTTCTTTTTCTTGCCTGATTGTTCTGGTTAGTACTGCAGTACTATGTTGAATAGCGGTGATAGTTGGCACTTTTGTCTTATTTCTGATCTTAGAGGAAAAGCGTTCAATCTTTCATGGCTGGGCATAATGTTAGCTGTGGGTTTGTTGTATGTGACCTTTATCATATTGAGTTATATTCCTTCTATAACCAATTTGATGATGCTTTATCATGAAAGTATGTTGTATTTTAGCAAATACTTTTGCTACATTTATTGAGTAATTGTATGATTTTTGCCTGTCATTCTATTGATGTGGCATATCACATTTATTGGTTTGTGTATGTTTGAACCATCCTCATATCCCAAGGACAAATCCCAGTTGATTATGGTATATGACTAATGACATATGGTATATGATTATTATTTTTTTATTTTATTATTTATTTATTTATTTTATTTAAAATCAAGTTAGTTAATATGTAGTGTAATAATGGTTTCAGGAGTAGAATTTAGTGATTATAGTATATGACCCTTTTAATGACTTGCTAAGTTTGGTTCGCTAACCATTTGTTGAGAACATTTCCATGTATATTTATCAGAGTTTTGGTCTGTAGTTTTCTTATCTTGTAATTTCCTTATTTGGTTTTGGCATCAGGGTAACACTGGCCTTATAAAATGAGTTCAGATATGTTCCCTCTTATTCAATTTTTTGAAGAGCTTGAGAAGGACTAGCATCACTTTTCTTTAAATATTCATTATTGTTCAGTAGTGAAACCATCTGGCCCTAAGCTTTTCTGTTACAATCTTCTTTCTCATTATTGGTCTGTTCAGATTTTTAATTTTTCCTGATTCAGTCTTGGTAAATTGTGTGTTCCTAAGAATTTCTTCATTTTTCTAGATTATCCAATTTTTTGACAAATAATTGTCCATAGTAGTCTTTTATGACACTATATATTTCTGTGGTCAGTTGAATATCTCCTCTTTTATTTCAGATTTTATTTCTTTGAGTTTTCTTTTTGTCTTGGTCTAGTTAAAAGTTTGCCAATTTCATCTTTTCGAAACACAAGCTCTTAGTCTCACTGATATTTTCTATTATTTTTCTGGCATCTATTTCATTTATTTCTGCTCTGATCTTTGTAATACCTTTTTTTTTTCCCTGTGAAGTTTGGCCTCAGTTTGTTTTTCTAGTTCCTTGAGGTGTACAGTTATGTTGTTTAAATACCTTTTTTGTTTCTTGATGTATGCATTTATCACTGTAAACTTTGTTCTAAGAACTGCTTTGACAGTTTTTTGTATGTTGTGTTTCCACTTCTGTTTGTTTCAATTTTTGTTTGTTGGTTTGTTTCTTCTTTTGCCTATTGGTTATTCAGGAGTGTGCTGCATAATTTCCACATATTTGTGAGTCATCCAGCTTTTTCTTTTATTGTTGATTTCTAGATTCATACTATTATTATCAGAAAATATTTGGTTTAGGGGCACCTGAGTGGCTCAGTTGGTTAAGGGTCTGACTTCAGCTCAGGTCATGATCTCACAGCTCATGAGTTTGAGCCCAGCATTGGGTTCTGTGCTGACAGCTCAGGGCCTAGAGCCTGCTTTGGATTCTGTGTCTCCCTCTCTCTCTGCCCCTTCCCCACTCATACTTTGACTCTCTTGCTCTCTCGAAAATAAATCAACATTTAAAAAAAGATTTAAAAAAATATTTGGTATGATTTTAATCTTCCTAAATTTGCTATGACTTGGCTTCTGACCTAACATATGATCTGTCCTTGAGAATGTTCTGTGTGTTCTTTAGAAGAATATGTATCCTGCTGCTGTTGGATGGAATGTTCTGTTTAGGTATGTTGAGTCCATTTGGTCTAAAGTATGCTTCTAGTCCTATGTTTCCTTGTTGATTTTCTGTCTGGTTGATCTATCCATTGTTAAAAGTGGGATATGAAGACCTCTACTATTATTGTTTTTCTACCTTCAGATCCGTTACTATTTGCTTAATACATTTAGGTGCTTCAGTGTTGGGTGCACATATATTTGTGATTGTTATGTCTTCTTGATGAATTGATCATTTTATCATTATATAGTGACCTTCTTTGTCTCTGGTTGCTGTATTTGGCTGAGAGTCTATTTTGTCTAATATAATTATAGGTACACCTGATCACTTTTGGTTTCCACTTACATGGAATATCTTTCCATCCCTTCACTGGGATTTACCCTTGGGATATGAGGATGGTTCAAACATACACAAACCAATAAATGTGATATGCCACATCAGTAGAATGACAGGCAAAAATCATACAATTACTCAATAAATGTAGCAAAAGTATTTGCTAAAATACAACATACTTTCATGATAAAGCATCATCAAATTGGTTATAGAAGGAATATAACTCAATATGATAAAGGTCACAAACAACAAACCCACAGCTAACATTATGCACAGCCATGAAAGATTGAACGCTTTTCCTCTAAGATCAGAAATAAGACAAAAGTGCCAACTATCACCCCTATTCAACATAGTACTGCAGTACTAACCAGAACAATCAGGCAAGAAAAAGAAATAAAGGTGAGGGGCGCCTCGGTGGCTCAGTCAGTGAAGCATATGTTATACACATAACATAAACAAAATATGTCTTTAAAGCTGAAGTGAATCTTATTGGCAACATATAGCTGGGTCTTATTTTTTTAAATCCATTTTGCTATTCTTTCTTTTATTGGAGAATTCAATCCACTTACATTTAGAGTAATTCTTGATAAGTAAAGACTTATTAATATCTTATTTATTGTTTTCTAGCTGTTCGTTCTTGCTGCCTTTGTGAATTGATGATTTTGTGTGTGGTATTCTTTGATTCCCTTCTCTTATCTTTCAAGCATCTACTGTAAGTTTTGCTTTATGGTTACCAAGAGGCTTACATAAAACTTCTTACAGATATAACCGTCTATTTTACACTGATGATAACTTAATTGTGACAGTATGGAAAAACTATATGCTTCCATTCCCCTGTTTATGTTAATAACAGTTTACCTCTTTTTATACTATGTATTCATTAATAAGTTATAGTACTTCTAATTATTTTTAGTACACTTATATTTAGTACACTTTAATTTATACTGTAGCTTAGTGGCTAAACACATCACCATATTACAGTATTAGAATATTCTGAATTTGATGATATATTTGCCTTTACTATTGTGTGTTAAAGTCTTACATATCTACATTTTGTTAATAAGCACCCTTTCATTTCAGCTTGAAGAACTTGTTTCAGTGTTTTTGCTAAAGCACATCTAATAGTGAACTCCCTCAGCTTTTGTTTATCTGAAAAAGTCTTATTTCTCTCTCTTTTTTAAGTTTTTATTTATTTATTTTGAGAGAGAGAGAACACCCAAGTTGGGGAGAGGCAGAGAGAGAAAGAGAGAGAGAGAAAGAGAGAGAGAGAGAATTCCAAGCAGGCTCCACACTGTGAGTGCAGATCCCCATGTGGGTCTCAATTCCAAGAGCTGTGAGATCAAGACCTGAGCCGAAACGAAGAGTCAGATACTTAACCAATTAAGCCACCCAAGTGCCCCAGAAAAAAACCTTATTTCTCTTTAAGTTCTGAAGGATAAGTTTTCCAGATGGAATGTTTTTGGTTGACAGATTTTTTTTTCTTTCGGCACTTTGAATGTATCATTCTTCTTTCTCTGGCCTGTGAGGTTCCTGCTGAAAAATTTACCAACAACCGTATGCAGGTTCCACTGTAATTGACAAGTTTTTTTTAACCTCTTTTTCTTTTAAGATCCTTTGTCTTTAATTGTCCTATGTCTTGAAAAAATATTTCTTTGACTTTATTTTGTTTGGTGACCTATGGGCTTCATGAACTTGGAAAATTACATCTCTTTCCAGATTTGGCAACTTCCCAGCCATTATTTCCTTAAATAAGCTTTCTGCCCCCTTCTCCCTATCTTCTCCATCTGGATCGTCAGTAATTCATAAATTGACCTTTTGAGGGTATCCAATTGATCATATAGGCTTTCTTCATTCTTTTTCATCTTTTTCTCCTTGTTATCATCTGATGAAATTATGTCCAAGTTCTTGTCTCTATGTCACATATTTGAACTTTTCATTTCATTAATTGTATTTTTCAGCTCCAGAATTCCTATTGGTTCTTTTCTGTATTTATCTTTTTTTTAAACTTTTCATTTTGTTCACATATTCTTCTCAAATTCATTGAATTATCTTTGTGTGTTTTCTTATAGACCACTAAGTTTCTTTAAAATTGCTATTTTGATTTCTTTATCTGATAAATCACAGCTCTTCATGTCTTGGGTCTCAATTACCAGAAGATTGTTGAAATTCTTGGTGGTGTCATAGTACCTTGAATTTCAATGTTCTTTGAAGTAGCAGTAACCTCCTCCAGTTCTTTACTGCTTTCCAGAGAGAAAAACCTTACAACAGCATTGATACTCTGAGGCTCTCTCAGATCTTCTGTAGGTACACCTGCCTCATACTTCTTGCTCCCTGTTATGGCAGAAATCTTAGCCTTGTAGGCCTACTTTGGACACTGCAGTGCACCAGGCCAAGTGCTGACAGCCTCTTTTTTGTTTTTTGTTTTTTTTCAAATGTGGTACCAAGGCTGAAATTTGTGGTCTCTTTCTGGTCTGCAGATGTGGCCAAATTTCTGTGTATGCTCACTAGCTATCTGCTGAAGCCAACTTTTGCCACTGTGGGGATTGCACATGGAGAGGTGGCCAAAGGGTGAAGTGTAGATGTGGGTGAGGCATTCAGAGCACTGGGTGTGCCCATAGGCCAGTTGAAGGGATCATGGGTGAGGCATTTCCTGGAGTGTGTGGGTGGGCTTCTTGATGGAATCTACACTACAGTTAGAAATCACATCTCTTTAATGTTCTTCAGGAGTTCTACCTACCATTTTCCCTGCCTTCTCCTGTCCCTCAGTCATGCAGCTTATGGCTCAGTACTCTGGATGGTGGGAAAGGGAAATCAGCCATTCTGGCAGCATCCCACACGGTTCAGAAAGCTCGATACTTACTCACACACTCTCCCTTTGCCCCATGGGATAAATCACGAGCCAAGGAAGGTCTTTCTTGGCCCTAAGCTGTGCTGCCTTGCAGGCAGAGTGAGTTGGGTAACATAAAGCCATTCCTCTTACTCATTCCAAAGGATCCACATAATACATGCTAGAACTTCTCTGGAAACCCAGACTCCTACAAAGGTTCTCTTGTCCATGAATGACCATCTAAGTTAATGTTCACCAGGGCCTCCTGAATCATGGCTGAGAGGGTCTGGAGCTGGTTTCACAAACCACTGCAGGGTTCACAGCTGGGATCAAGGTCTATTTGCAGGTTACTGATGCACAGATGAGCAAGACTCCTCTTATGCCCCTTTGTATATGATGCTGGATCCCACACTTCCCTCAAAGACACGTTTATCCATGGATGCTGAATTTTTGCTGTTGAGGAATAGAACAAAACCAGGAGACATTTTATGCCACCATGATGGTAACTTCATTCCTTCTGTGCCTATTTTTAATTATATTTCCTACATATAGCATAATCTGATTTTATCAATTTTATCAAACACTGTGCTAATTTTAACCTATGAATTTGTCATATGCATTACAATTACAGATCTGCATAATTCATTTCTCTCTTTTGTCTTGAGCTTTCTTTGTCCCATTTTGCCTCTATCATTTTTTTCCCTTATTTTACTTTTTCAAGACTGATTTTTTTAAATTCCCTTTCTCCCTGTATCTTTTGGAAGTTGCATACATTTCAATTATTTTAGTGGTTGCCATTCTACTTTTACCACACCTATGTAATTCAAAGATTAATCAGAATTTTTTTTCTATTCTATATTAGTACCAGTTGAGGTCACTTCATCTCTCAACAACCCTCTCTTTTGGGCTAATATATTATTGCCCACAATGTTACTATTGGTATTTTTAACCTCCCAAATTAGATAATAATATTGATAACACACATGTTCCCAGACACGTACCAATTTCTTTGTTCATTAGTGTGTCTTGCTCGTCAGTCCTTCCTTCCTGAATATATTTTTCTCATTTGCTAAATACATCTTCACTACTTTCTTTAATACAGTCTGTTGTTGACAAGCTATCTCAATTTCTATGTGTCTGAAAATCATAAACAGCAGTACTTATCTGCAGGAAGCAAAGTGCTCTCAGTTTTCATTACCGGCAGTCTGTGGTATAAGCAGCATCACCATTTGGCCTTTTTAATCAAGCACATTGAACGGTGTTTGAAGTGTCTGTACATGAAAGGGATGATGGGAAAATTGCACTAGATGAATCGCAGTAGAGTCTTTTTTGGCTTACAATGTGATCTTGGGCTATAGTTGAGACTAACTGCCCTGTTACGAGATACCAGGTAACCACGTAACCTCAACTGCCCATCATGAACTGGGTGTTTTTGGATACAGCAAGCCATAAATTCTGACATGACCAGATCACTCCATATCATTTGAAGTGGTTGATGTGGGATAGCCATGAGTGACCAAGCTCTAAAGCAGATGGCTCACATCCTCAGTGTGTTCCTGCCATATTGTTCATCCTTCCTCAGACAACTTTAGCTTCATATGGAGTTTTCTAGTCTAATGAGGAGAAAAAAACAAACAAACCTAGCTTGGAAATGGCTTTATACAGTAAGGCTGCCCTTGCTTAAAGTGGACTCTTAAGATGTCCAGCCCCACCTTGGCATAGCCTTGAAGGACCCAAAGCAGAGAAAAGTTCCTTGTAGGGAGAAAATACTTTTTTTTAATACTTAATTTTTTTTAATGTTTATTTATTTTGGAGAGAGAGAGAGAGCATGAGCAGCGGAGGGCCAGAGACAGAGGGAGACAAAGAATCTGAAGCAGGCTCCAGACTCTGAGCTGTCAGTACAGAGCCTGATGTGGGGATCGAACCCACAGACCACAAGATCATGACCTGAGCTGAAGTCGGTCACTTAACTGACTGAGCCGCTCAGGCACTGGAAGGAAATCTATTTTAA
The DNA here is from genome assembly GCF_007474595.2 of Lynx canadensis. Taxonomy (NCBI): domain Eukaryota; kingdom Metazoa; phylum Chordata; class Mammalia; order Carnivora; family Felidae; genus Lynx; species Lynx canadensis. The sequence goes on along the minus strand of NC_044303.2, from coordinate 98,730,911 downwards.
AGTATGGCTGACATTTAAATTTAAGAGAATCACTTCATTTTTTTTTTTTTTTCAGGATGGTCAGGGACTGGGAAGGCTAAATAAAGAGCAGAGATGGTAAAATTTGGAAAGTTTTCCTCTTGGAAGGAGTCCAGTCTAGGAGTAATTTTGTTCTAAGTGAGTACTCACCCAGCTGCTGAATATGCACTTAATAATTAAGTTGACAAAATATACTACTATATGGATATCAGTCAGCCTTTCCCTCCAGCCACTCCAAAATTTGCTTAAAGATCACTAAAAAAAGTGCCTCTGGTAGAAGACACATAGATGCAAAAACACAGGCTGGCTATCACCAAAGATGACTTTTTTCCAACAATTTTACCCGATTGAATGTCAGCAATGTCTAACCTTCCATATGGCTAAATTACTAAGAAATTACCTGATGGCAGATAAAGTATTTACTCATAGAGGTAAATTTGTTCTTATTGGAATAAGCACATTTTTGTATATAGTTTTGACATCTCTGTTCATCACACATCTAAAAGCAGCAATATCTATATTCTTATGAACTATCTTACCACGATGTTATTCCACCTAATCTTTCTTCTGATCAAGAAATTAATATTCTTGGGGCGCCTGGGTGGCGCAGTCGGTTAAGCGTCCGACTTCAGCCAGGTCACGATCTCGCAGTCCGTGAGTTCGAGCCCCGCGTCAGGCTCTGGGCTGATGGCTCAGAGCCTGGAGCCTGTTTCCGATTCTGTGTCTCCCTCTCTCTCTGCCCCTCCCCCGTTCATGCTCTGTCTCTCTCTGTCCCAAAAATAAATAAACGTTGAAAAAAAAAATTCTTTAAAAAAAAGAAATTAATATTCTTATAAAAGAAGTAAGGCAATGAGGCTTTCTTATCACTTAGAAACCATATGAATTATAGACCACTAGAAAAGGATAATAAAGGCAATTACAGTACTTGCTAAGAGATAGATCTTAAAATGCTTTGGAATCCATCCTTCAGGAGGCAGTATATACTCTGAGTCAGCAATTAATAAATAGTTCTGTTTCCTTCTTTGCCCAAACCAGATTATGTGGGTCTACAAACACTGCAAGGCATCAAAATGAAACCAGCCCCTCTCACTGTCACAGGAAAGAACTCACAATGTTGACTGCCCCGTGACCAATTCCTTCACGACCAAATTGGCTATACTGGATTCTGTTTTATATAAATAAGAATGCTGGCAGATATGGATGCTAATATTATCTATACAAAGTATACTGAGTAAATGTTTTTGAATCTGTGAATGGGCTTCTATGAAACTTAAGAGACATACTGTATGCAAGTTTTATAATCAGTGGGGCTCACTGGTCAAAGAAAAAATCACTTATTATTAGAAAAAATGAGAGCAAATTCAGTCACTAGATGATTATCTTGAAGCATAATTTTCTCACTTATCCTTAGTTTCCTTATAGAGTTGGAAGAATGTTAGTTTCCATTATATTTGTAAAAGAAATGGATTGTGAATTTCTTACATGCAAGGACAATGACTTTCATATTTGGTTATATCTAGAATCTACCATGATATCAGACACACTGTGCCAAAAATAGTTGTTGATTTAAATTGCAAAGTTTATGTACTATGTTCATGTTAACTATTCTATTAATGAAGTCAGTGTTTCACAATATTCATTTATCTAATTATAAGTATCTGGATATAGACAAAATGTTTCTTGTGTACAGGCAACAAAATGCCAGACATTTTATTGAGTTAAAGTCATTAATAAAGTTACTTGGAAACTGTATGTCCAGGGATGTGTGTTAGTTGGCACTTACCATGGGTAAATCTATGACATCAACAAGAAATTCTGTATAAGTAAATAGGCATGGAGAAACAAGTTTAGACTTGTGGAAGGACAAGTTGAGATAAAGAAGGGACAGCCAAAGAAGGACTTTATGGGATGATTAACATGTCAAAGGAGATATTTTTATTAAGGTATTTTCCATTTGGAGTTCAGTTTAAATCTTCTCCTCCTTCCTTGAACATGAAACACACATTTTGGGAAAATTCACACAGCTCACTAATGACTTGGTAGTGGATTCAAGTGCAGAGTGCCATGATGAAAAGCTAAGTCCTGTTTTAAGGTCGGGGGGAAAAAGCAGAGGGTGTTTAAGGAGCAATACTCACATACAGATTATATACTCAAGTTGTTGGTTATGAGTGGCCTCCAGAAAACCTGCTTTATAAATGGATGCAGATTTCTAATTAATATAGCAACTGGGGGAGTTTACATTTTATATGCATTGAACACACTCTAAGTTATTTAGGGTATTTATTATATTTATTTTAAAATATCTTCAGGGGCACTGGGTGGCTCAGTCAGTTAAATATCCAATTCTTGATTTCTGCTCAGGTCATGATCCCAGGGTTGTGGGCTGGAGCCTGCTTAAGATTCTCTCTCTCTCTCTCTCTCTCTCTCTCCCCCCCTCCCTCTCTCTCTCCCCCTCTGCCCCTCTCCTACTCATGTGCATGCACTGTCTCTCTCCAAAAAAATAAAGTTCCTCAAGATTTTTTTTTTTAATTTTCTTTTTTTGAACGTTTATTTATTTTTGGGACAGAGAGAGACAGAGCATGAACGGGGGAGGGGCAGAGAGAGAGGGAGACACAGAATCGGAAACAGGCTCCAGGCTCTGAGCCATCAGCCCAGAGCCCGACGCGGGGCTCGAACTCATGGACCGCGAGATCGTGACCTGGCCGAAGTCGGACGCGCAACCGACTGCGCCACCCAGGCGCCCCAAGATTTTTTTTAAAATAAAAAATTATAATATAAAATATCTTCAATGTATAACTTTATATTAGTATTAGTTTGTTCATTCATTCATTCGATCAATCATTTTTAAAGCATCTTTACTGGGACATAACTCATATGCTATAATATTACATTTTTTAAGTATATTCATAGAATTGTATAACCATCACTACAAAATAAATGTAAAACATTTCTGTGCCCTCAAAAAAAAATTTCCAATCCACTGCCATCCCCAGTACCCCTGTCCCTTACTAATTTCTAACTTTATAGTTTTGCCTATTCTGGACACTTCATACAAATGGAATCAGATAATATGTGGTTATTTTATCACTGGCTTTTTTCACTTAGCATAATATTTTCAAGGAACATCCAGTTGAACCATGTATCAGTATTTCATTTCTTTTTATTGACAACATTCCTTTGTATGAATATGTAACATGTTACTTATTTATTTTAGGTTGACAGACATTGTGGTTGTTCCCATTTTGGACAATCATGGATAATGCTGTTATGAATATTCATATACAAGTTTCTGCATGGATAAATGTTTTCACTATCTTGGATGAAACTCTTGAGTCATCTGGGTACTCTATACTTACATTTTTGAGGAATTGCCATATTGTTTTCCAAAGTGGTTGCATAGTTTTATGTTACACCAGTAATGTTTGAGAATTCCTATTTCTCCACATCATCACGAATACTTGTTATTGTCTGTCTTTTTTATTATACCCATGAATGTGGGAGTGAAATGATAACTTGTTGTGGTTTTGATTTGGATTTCTCTAGTGACTAATGATGTTAAGCAATTTTCAGATGCTTTCTGGCCATTTGCATCTCTTACATGAAAAATCTCTCCTTCAATTTATTTTCCATTTCTAACTATTTATATTTTATTACTGAGTTGTAAGAATTCTTTATACATTCTAGATTCAAGCCTTCTATGAGGTATATGATTTAGAAATATTCTCTTCCATTCTCTGAGTTGCCTTTTTACTTTCCTGCTGGCTTCGTTTGAAGTACAAAATATTTTTTTTTTATTTTGATGTAATTCATGTGACCTATTTTTTCTCTTTCTTTCTTTCTTTCTTTCTTTCTTTCTTTTCTTTCTTCTCCTTCTTCTTCTTTTTTTGCTTATGCTTTTAGCGTCATATCCATGAAGCCAATGCCTTGCCCAGAGTAAAGTTTACCCCTATATTTGTACCAAAGATGTTTATAGTTTTAACTCTCATATTTAGGTTTATGATCTAATTTATTTTTTGTGTATAACATGATGTAGAAGTTCAGCTTCCATATTTTTGCATATGGATATTCTGTTGTCTTAAAGCAATTTATTAAAAAAATATTTCCCATTTAATTGTCTGGGACTCTTGTCAACTGACCATAAATCCAAGACTTTGTTTCTAGACTCTCACTTCTAGTCTTCTATTCAATGTATCTACCCTCATGTGAGGACAACACTCTCGTGATCACTGTACCTTTGCAGTAAATTTTGAAGTAGGAAACTGAGTATTCTGACTTGGTCCTATTTCAAAATTGTTTTGGTTCTTTTGGATCACTATCATATTATAAAAGTTTTATCTGTAGATTATCCATGACTACAAATGAAAAAAAAAATCTAGGATTTTGATAGGGATTGCACAGAACCTATGGATCAATTTGGCAAGTACTGCCATCTTGACAATATTAAGTGCTCTGATCCATGAACATGAGATGTCTTTCCATTTATTTAGATCTTTAATTTCTTTAAACAATATTTTGAAGTTTTTAATGTACAAGCATTGAATTTCTTTTGTTAAATTTATTACTGTTTTGTTCTTTTTGATGCTATTTTAAATGTAATTATTTTCTTTTTTAAGATTTTTTAAATGTTTATTTTTGAGAGAGAGAGAGAGAGAGAGTGCAAGAGAGAGAGAAGGAGAGGGGCAGAGAGAGAGGGAGGCACAGAATCTGAAATAGGCTACAGGCTCTGAGCTGTCAGCACAGAGCCAGACATGGGGCTCGAACCCGTAAGCTGTGGGATCATGACCTGAGCTGAAGTTGGGTGCTTAACTGACTGAGCCACCCAGGTGCCCCCAAATGTAATTATTTCCTTAATTTATTTTTTCATCAGTAACATTTAGACATACTTATTTTTCATATATTGATCTTTTTTTCAACGTTTATTTATTTTTGGGACAGAGAGAAACAGAGCATGAACGGGGGAGGGGCAGAGAGAGAGGGAGACACAGAATCGGAAACAGGCTCCAGGCTCTGAGCCATCAGCCCAGAGCCTGACGCGGGGCTCGAACTCACGGACCGCGAGATCGTGACGTGGCTGAAGTCGGACGCTTAACCGACTGCGCCACCCAGGCGCCCCCATATATTGATCTTTTATCCTGAAACCTTGTTAGATTGATTAGTTCTAATATTTTTTGATGGATTACTTAGAATTTCTATGTACAAGTTTATGCCATATGCAAAGAGAAGCAGTTTTACTTCTTCCATGAGAGTCAGGATGCTTTTTATTTCTTCTTCTTGCCTAATTTACCTGTATAGGATCTCTAACACAATTTTATGTAGAAGTGTCAGTATACATATTCTTGGCTTGTTCCCGATATTAAATGAAAAGCATTCAGTTTTTACATTTTGTCACTATGGGTTTTTGGTAGGTACAATTTACCAGATTGAAGAAGTTACCATGTATTCCTAGTTTGTTGAATATTTTTATCATGAAAGAGTATTATATATCATCAGATGCTTTTTCTGAATCTTTTGAGATAATCATTTGTGTGTGTGTGCTTTATTCTATTACTACGGTGTGTTAATTTGTTATTTAACTGTTAAACCGACATTGCATTCCTGTGATAAATCCCACTTGGTCATAGTCTGAAATCCTGAAATCCTTATTATGTATTGCTGGATTTGCTTTTCTAGTTTTTTGTTTGTTTGTTTGTTTGTTTTTTGCTAAGTATTTTTTAAAAGACGTTCAATTTAGTAACAAGTGCCAGGTATTATGCTAGATGATAAGGATGAAATTGTGATCAAATTCATACAGAATCCCTTCCTTCATGACCTCCTACTTTAGTTAGGGAGACAGAATTTATTCAAATAGTCACACAAATTATTACTAGTAACTAATGAAGACAATGTGAACAGAAGGAACATGGCTCTGGTGAGCTGATAACGATGGAAAAGATCTGAAATGAAATATGGTTTGTTCTTTAATTTGCAGGACAGTTAGTTACTAACTAGGAAATAAAGGAGACAGAAGCATTCTAGAAAGAAGAATAGCATATTTGAGAAACTGGGGAGTAGGTGTGGGAGGACTCCACAAAGACAGTCACTTTTAGAAAGGTCTGCAGAGAGGCTCCAGACCTAGACAAAACCTACATTATCCACATCCTGCTAGGCTGTTAATATTTTACAATTTTACTCCAAGAGCAGTAAGAAGCCATTGACAAGTTTTAAGCAAGTGAAGTGACATTATTAGATTTTCAATTTTAAAAGACAGCTCAGACCACTTTATGGAAAACGGAGTGAATGAAGGACATGATTGTCAGGAAATTACTCAGGAGGTCAATGACAGTGGTGCAGCTGACAGGTGCTGGCTGGTATACTGGCATAAGCTGGTGGCAGAGGCATTCTAGGTAAAAGGAACTATGAAATAAGGATGAATTTTTACCACTGGCTTTTTTAATTACTACAAATTATGAAATGGTATAATTCAAATTCTTCACATTTTATTCTTTACCCTACTGTGAAATTAATAATTTTCAAAAAATACTTGTAGCCAACTAATTGATATTTTAGAGGCTTTTTCCTATGGAGGTAACATAAATTATAAGCAGGAAATATATGGGATGCCTGCATGGCTCAGTTGGCTAAGCATCCGACTCTTCATTTTGGCTCAGGTCATGATCTCATGGTTTGTGAATTCAAGTCCTGCAATGGGTTCCCTGCTGACAATGCGGAGCCTGTTTGGGATTCTCTGTCCCCCTCTCTCTGTGCCCCTCCCCTGCTCGCTCACTATCTCTCTCTCAAAATAAATACATAAAATTTAAAAACAGGAAATATAGAAACATTTAAGAATTTATATACATAATTGTACAGCATCAAAACATCTAAACCAAGCTTGCATATCAATGCTCAAATGATATAAGGTAAATAGAGAATGAAAAACATCTTTGAAGTTTATTTGAAGGGAAAATACTCCAAATCTAAATACTCTAAGTCTAATATTTTCTAATGCACATATGTCCCAGTAAGATAACTAATAGAATTTTTATGCCTTCTTCTTTAATAATATTGTGTTTTAGGTTTTTAATGTTTAAAAATTAGTGAATACTTTTATTATGGAAGAAAATTTTTGTTTTTTGTTGGTTTTTTTTTGTTTTGTTATATAACATATTGCCAGTACAAATTCCAATAAGCAAGAAATTAATTTTCTTGTCACCAATTTTGGTTTCTAGTATTTTCATTTTACAGAATCACATTTGCAATGATGAAAACTCTAATTTGAACAAAAGAGCAATGGAAAATTAATTTAAAAACACATTTGGTTGCACATATGTTAGGAATAAAATTGTTGTTTTAAATGGCTTAATTAGAACAGTTTGTCATACTTAGTGGAAACTGGTATAATGGCATTATTTTAACCACTAAGTTGTGGCAGAAATCGAAAGACAGAGTATGAGAGACACTCTTTTGAAGCTTTGTTCTTTTATGTTTTTCAGAACAGTTCTATCTGTCTCATTATCTGCAAGGTACTTGTCACTATGAAACTGAGATATTCAGAAAGATGTGAGACTAGAGCATAAAGAAAGATCAGTTTGAGCAAAATAACGTCTATGCAACATTTAGTGCATGCAAACCCTTTTTGTCTTTGAATGTGATATTGGTCTGAAGAGAGTTTGATTTCTAATAGTGAATTTCTTATTCAAAGCTAAATTAATTAGCTCAATGCCTTCAGATGGACAGAAGAGCAGGCACTTTGCTGAACATGAAAAGAAACACACAGCTTAGGTCTCAGTCAGGGTCATGTTTTCCAAAGCTCCTATGGGGCTTTTCATGATGGGACTTGATCTGCACAAGGTAACTATTCACACACTACTTTTCTATCTGTGTCTCCCTCTATTACTCTACACACACTAAAAATTCTGAGCAAATGAGGCCATTTAATCTTTTTCAACACATCCCATGTTCTCCTTATTTGGTTTTAGCGGCAGTGAGCACCGCCACATCTCAACAACTCCCTTGTCCAAATTATTCCCCCACCTCAAGCAGGAGCTGCTCAAACGCCCTAAACTACCTGAGAACCAGACTCTAAAGGAGGTAACCGTGCCCCTCTCTCCATTCCCACAGTGAGTATCTTCTTCCTCATTTATGCCCTTACAGGTCACTTATACACTTGGCTACCTTATATACTCCATGAGATTATAAACTCCCTTGAGGTCGATTCCTTCTTCATATTTCACCTCTTTATTTGCCTCAAATAGCTCTTGGTGCACAGCAAAGTACTGTCAAAATGAATTGCCTTCACGGGGTTATGGGTAGGCTCAGGCTCATGACGCATATAATGACTGAGTCAGTGACTCATAGCTCCAACACAGGGAGAAGAGCCTGCCGCTCTTGGTTTTTAATAGTGCCCTAGGGATGCATTTGGAGAAAGACTTCTTCTCACAGCAAAGTTTCTTATATGTCAAAAGAAAAAGAAGGGAAGTAATGGAAAAAGCCAAGGGAGTTAAGAATTTTGACCCAGAAAAACAACAATGGCACTAAAACAAGACTGAGCTAAGCCTAAGCCCTTATTAAAGCTGCGACTCTCCACCGAACATCCCTTGCACCCTTCCTGATGGAATTCTTTGTTGCACAGATGATTTCTGAAAACCAGTCCAACAGAGTCATTTAAAAATTGTCGATTAAAAAATATTAATTGCAGATGGTGGATATTTGTTATTCTTTCCCGGAGAATGGGTATCTTAACTCCTTTTCTGTGCTTCCAGAATCACCCCTCACACCTTGTGAACTCTGATGGGATTATCCAAGAGCGCTTCCCACCACAGAAGCTAATGTTCCAGATATTCTCTTAGCCTCTCTTGCAGCTAGAGCTCAGGCAAATGACCTGTGTGTTGCCAATCGCATTTCTAGATGGCTGACTAAAGAAGCTCTCTGGCAGAGAGGAAAATTACAGCAAGATCAAATGCCAGAAGTGGTCAGAGCAGGGATGCTAAGGTGGGTGTTACAGGTCAAGGCCTAACTCTGCCGAGGAGTTCTAGGCAGCTTTCATTGTGCTGTGGGGCTACATGCTGGTCATCACAAATGCATTTCATGAAGGAGTTTGGGGAATTTTTCTAGACTACTTGACTTTAAGTCTCTGGCATTCTGGTGATTCCATCCACAACCTAATATTCTTTTAGCACATTATTTTCCTTAATGCAGCAGATGACTTCAGTACCTGCCAGTCAACTTCCAACTGTCAGCACCTGCTCTTTGCTTGAAGGCTTGCTCTGGTTGCCTGAGCCCGCCCCATCCTACGCAGGCTGGAAAACACGCTGGAAATACTGGAGAATTAAGGGCCTACAGGAACAGCCCTTCATCAGTAATTGCTAAGAGTTGGCTCACAATGCCTAGCTTTCCCCTGAGGGGTAATAATCATTAGGGATTAAGCTACTATAGTGGCCTGTTTGATAATGCACTTTTTTTTTTTTTTTTTGGCTTCTTTCCCCTTTCTCTAACATTTCCCAATTCCTCTGCTCATGTTACTGGAATCACTTCCCAAATAATCTATTTGCATATGAATCCTGTCTCAGAGTCTGCTCCTGGAACACAAACTCAGACACAAAAAAATTCAAAACTTGGTTTATGTCACCTATAACTCAGAAACCTGACTACCTTCCTATACTCTGGAATTTGGCATCACATAAAAATGCCGAGTCACAGGATGAGTGATAATCTAAGCTCTCATGATGCTTCTCTCTTTACCTTTATACTCTTTTCTCAATTTTGATCAGAATTTTGTAAAAAAATAAAGCATGGAAAGTACAATTAGAGAGCTCTTATATTAAATATCATAATGAGCTCTTACTAAGCAAGTGACACTGGACTATTTAACTAATTTTTACGAATCTCGCTTTCTTCTCAGAGAAACTCTCTTACTGTGAAAATACATAAAATAAGTATTTCAAGTGTCTACACAGTACTAGTCACTCTAACAGGCAACATACGAATGTTACTTTCTTCCCCTTTGTTCTTTTGTTTGCTCCCTTCCTTGACCAACCTTCTTCTTTCTTATATAAATGATAATTGAACAAAGTCAAAATATCCAAGGAAATCTATATCTCTGGTGCTATAATGAAATGTACAAGGCACAGAGGACCCTAGATAGAACATTTCCTGGAAGGAGGTAACTCTGATTGTACATATGATGATACTTTCACTAAATGTAAGGCTCTGCTCAACATGTACTCTGCCAAAGTCACCTTGCACAAAACACATCCGTCTAGTATAGACACGGTCCCTTCAAGAGCTTCTTTCTGTGCCCATGACTTTTTCACAGCACACGCTTCATTCCTTCCCACAGTCAACACATTGAGCATACATCCTTATTGCCCTAAATATTTCTCCAGCCACTGCCTTCCCCAGAGCTGCAAGCTCTTTAAGTCTGAACAAGTAATTTGACTAATCTGGTAAACTAATTGAACCCAACTACATTTCCAAATAGCATTTGCATTTTTTCCTAGGGCTTTATTAACTCTGAGAAACCAGAAGAACTTTAAGCACAGAAGCAGAATCTTTAAGGGAGATAGATTTTTCACACTGTCAAATCTTATGCCATAGGTGACTGCTTATTCCAGTAAAATATAACACTAGCTCTGGGACTTTCTGATGATAATAAATCTCCTATTTCTACACCCTGACTTTGACAATTAGTGACTTTTTAAACTATTCATGTAGCAAGCGCTTTTTAAACACCATTATGTTCACACCTAACTTCTAGCTATTAGAAGTTAGTGAATAAAGGCCCCCTCATACTCTAAGAGCTTAGATGTTAGTTGCAAAATCAAAGTACATATGCATGAAGTTGTCATGTGTAAGTTGAAGACTATATATGACTCCCTGTGCAAATGAATTTTCAAGCACAAAACATTTTAATGGAGTTCTAGAATATTAAGGTGAATGGGATCAGAATAGTTAAGAACGATAGTATGGAGTGTGTGAATATTGGAGCAACCCTTGAAACAAGGGGGAGTATCTAGCTAAGGGAAGACAGAAAAAAATGAGCATCCCACATGGGGGACAATTACTGTAGCAGAGACCGAAGGGAGCTCTCCTAGAGAGTGAAATGACGCAGTGGGCCAAAGCAGAGTTCTAATGTTGAGAAATCAGTGAATAACTTGAGTATGGCCGCATTTTGTGTTTAGCTGAAGAGGTATGTGTGCCTACAGGTTGATATTTTATGTTAGAGTGTGTGGGAAATCACTGGATATATATCATACATCTTTCTGAAACAACAATTTGACCCATGTTTAAGGGAAACACAATTGACATCAAATCAAAAAGCCATACATACTGAAAGTAGGTTGCAAGATTAACATGAAACTCAGCAGAATGGCCAGAGGGGAAATGGATTTGAGCTGTGTTAATATCTTATTGGTAGCCAAAGACCAGACTGAGGGTGGGGTCATCAAAAACAGTGTTTTAGAGTAAAAAAAGGAGAGTTTGGGGTGCCTAGGTGGCTGTGTCGGTTGAGCATCTGACTTTGGCTTAGGTCATGATCTCGCAGTTTGTTGGTTCGAACCCCACATCTGGCTCTGTATTGACAGTTCCGAGCCTGGAGCCTGCTTCAGATTCTGTGTCTCCTCTCTCTGCACCTTCTCTGCTCTCTCTCACTTTCTCTCAAAAAAGATTAAACATTAAAAAAAAATTTTTTTAAGGCAGAATTTGGTGACAGACAGACCAAGAACTACCCACGAAAGAGCTTGAGAGGGACTAGTGGGAGCCACAGGGTGATCAAAGAATCAAATGTCATGGAAGCTACCATATCAAAGAAGTGATTGTCATCCCTGTCAAACAATGCAGATAATTCAAATGAGATACAGATTACAAGATATCCTTTAGATTTAATTCTTAATAAATTATTAGCAACACCTGACAGAGTAACTTCAGGAAAAAGTGTTGCAAAGCTCAAATACGATTAGAAGTTTAGACAGTGACAAGGTTTCTTTCTCCATCCCCAGAAAGTGGTTCATCTGTAGGTCTCAGTTTCCCTCAAACAAAACCCTCTGGCTCCCAACAAGTGCCATTAGGAGTCCCTTCTCAACCAGCCTAGCAATCCATATTCTTCCACTGTGCTTCGCAAGGTGACGGCATGACATCACAGGGAGCAGACTTTCAGGATTGATCCTGATATGAGGAAATCAAAACGTGGAGCAAGAGATTTCAAAGGCCAAGGGTGAGGATGTTGCAGGAACTCTGCCCTGCAGTGACAGATCCTTCTCCAAGGAAAAGTACTGTTTTCAAAACAGCTGTAAGAGCTTGAGGCAGAAAAAAGTAACTATGTTGTGGGTGAGGAGTCCCTCTAGAAAAAAAAGGAAAATATACAATGAAAGTGTGATGCTTAGAATTGTCCACGAACTGTGACCTTGAGACGTGTGGCTCTCCCAATTTTTTTAATCTTTTACTTCCTGAGGTGATTTTAAGTTAGACATCTCCCCATTTTGAAAGTTGGAATCAAATTTTTTTTTGATGATTTTCAATAGTTTCAAAGGATATAACTTCCATTTTGGATAAAACTGTGAAATGACTTTCTAAAATGTATCCAAAAAAAGTTATGAAAATAACCACGATGATGTAATTACCTCATCATTCACTTCAAAACATATGAACCTATCCTTTTTAATATTCAAAAATTTCATGGCTTTTCCTTCATTGAAATCATATTTTCACTCCATTTTCCCTACAAGTTTTTATCTTAATGTATTTTTATACCTGAATGTTTTTGCTGAACACCCATCATATTTCTTTGCAATAAAAATATATAATTAAATATGAAGGTATATCAACATTTCCTATGAACACAGGTCTTAAATGGCTAAAATTTCTTCTGGAATTATTTTAACACTTACCTGCAGTAACCAATTGTTCAGAAAAACATTATAAATCATCATAAATAACATTTTTAAAACATAAAAAAATTTTAAAAGCCTTATTGGAAATGAATCTATTGCTAAGATAGATGGGGTCCATCTATCTATGATGTTGTGATTAAAGGAGTTTCCCATTAACACCTGGAAGCTTCTGCATTTCTGGGTAACCCAGCAGGTAAGAATTGGGATGGGGACAGGTGTCAATAACTATCATAGGGGAGGTAGGAAAGGAGAACAGGCGTGTCCATTCAGAGCAAGCATTTCCCCAAGAAAGAGCCTATGTGGAAGTAGAGGATTTGAAAATCAATTTCCTTAATCTATCCTTACTCAAGGACACTTACAATCTCTTGTTATTTACATCCAGGACACAACATTTAAAGAGCACATCAAGGAATGAAGTTCCCCTTAAAAAAGAGTTTTCTTGGGGCGCCTGCTGGCTCAGTCGGTTGAGTGTTCAACTTAGGCTCAGGTCATGATCTCACGGTTCAGAAGTTTGAGCCCTGCATCAGGCTCTGTGCTGATGGCTCAGAGCCTTGAGACTGCTTCAGATCCTGTGAATCCCTCTCTCTCTGCTGCTCCCACACTTGTGCTCTCTCTTTCTCTCTCTCACAAATAAATAAAAACATTAAAAAAAAAAAGAGTTTTCTTTCCCAACTTACCCTGGCCATTTAGGAAAAAGTATTTGTCTTCTGTGCTATAGACTAGCACAGGAGCGAGATATATATATATATATATATATATATATATAGTCTGTTACATTAAAGAGCCATATAGGATTGTTTATAATTTAAGGAAAAGAACAGTGGGATTTTATTCCTCCTCGTTATGACTTTTCCTTTCCTTACTCAAGTGCTAACATGACTTTATTAAAAGGATTCTGTTGAAAAATCCAATCCAATCCAGAGCTATGCAAAAGACTTGGGGACAGGGAGGAAGGTGGTGCCAGAGTTTACCACGAGGATGCTGTTATTGGAATACAGGAGCCTCTGGTTCAAAAGCAGGGGTAGGAGTGAAGGTAGGGACAAGTAGTGGGGTTGGGATGTGACTGGAGATAAGAGTCAGAAAAGGCGCCTGAGTGGCTCAGTAGGTTAAGCATCTGACTTTGGCTCAGGTCACGATCTCACGATTCGTGGGTTGGAGCCCTGCGTCGGGCTCTGGGCTGACAGCTCAGAGCCTGCCGCATGCTTTGGATTGTGTGTCTCCTTCTCTCTCTGCTCCTCCCCTGCTCATGCTCTCTCTGTCTCTCTCAAAAATGAATACACATTAAAAACCTTAGAAGGTTTTTAGTATAATATAAACAAGTTTTCAAGGAAAGCTCACAAATTTAAGCTTTAAACCACTAGGTGTAAAAATGCCTAACATTTCTCCCTTTCAAGCAAAAAGCATGTAAAATAATGAACTGTAGATTACAGATAGCCACTGCCATCTGAGAATTTTATCAAGTAGTAGAAAACAAATCATTGCACGTTTGAGGAATAACATTCAGGGTGAGCCTGCATTGACAAAACCTACATAGAAATGATTTTACAGAAATGATGCTAATTTTTAGATGATTATGTTGGACCCTGGTTCAGTGGCATGATGAAGAAAACACATCTATCTGGTGTTCTTTCAGGCAGAAGAGCCACATAATAAATGCAAACTGCTGTGGCTGACTTTAGAAAGAACACATCCCACAGCAGTCAAAGAAAAAAATCCAGAAAAAAAAAAAAAAAGAAAAAAGAAAAAAACAGAAACGAAGACATTGAGCAAGGTATGAATCATATCCTGTGCTCGTAGAACTTTGTGGTTATATTTGATTTACACAATTTGGTTATGGGAATTAGCCATCAGAAGTTTGTATAAATGTTTTTTTCCCTGAACTGTACAGAACCAAAAAGGACAAACAGTTTCAAACACAGGAAATTGCTACATCTTCAGAGTAAAACCCTGGCATTTACCTAAATTTGTGTTCTAAATGTCAAATTCAATACAAGATAAAGATAAGGTGTATTTTGGGTTTAATACGTGAGAGACACTCTCAGCACAGTGCCCGCTTGCTGAGTGCACACTCAACACCTGTTTAATGAATAAATAATCAATGAATGGTCAGTACCCTTACCACCCCCCAAAAACAAAAATTTCATAAACTACACATTAGGAAGATGTACATCTGACTCTGACATCTGTGAAAACCTGTTGTTACTGTATTAATTCTCAGAAACAGACTTGTTAAAAAAATTTTTTAACATTTAAAAAATGGTGAATTAAAAATTTAGTTGTATTTTCTTAGGTCTTCCACTATGTCATCTCACATATTCTATTTTTTTAGAGAGAGAGGGTGAAGGAAGAGCAGAGAGAGAGGGAGAGCAAGAATCCCAAGCAGGCTCTGTGCTGTGAGTGCTGAGCCTGAGGCAGGGCTCAATCCCACTAATTGTGAGATCAGGACCTCAGCCAAAGTCAAGAGTCAGATGCTTAACCCATTGAGCCACTTAGACGCCCCTCACATAATCTTAATATAATGTATTTATGAATCATTTCCCTCAAAAAAAAGAGCACAGATTCTAAGGTAAAACCTCAAGGTTTGTTCTATCTACATATCTATGTATCTATGTATCTATCTATCTATCTATCTATCATCTATCTATCTATCGAGAGAAAGAAAGAGATTGTGAGCTGGGGAGAAGGATGGAGAGGGATAGGGACAGGAAGAGGGAGACAGAAAGAAACAGAGAGGGAGAATCCAAAGTAGTCTCCGCACTAAGTGAGGAGGGGACTGGATCCCACGACCCTGGGATCATGACAAGTTAAGAGAAAGGACTGAGATCTACCTCAAGTAAGGCCACTTCAGTGTAGCAGTTACCTTTTGTTGCTTTAATGTGATGTTTGTTTCTTTGCTTCTTAAGGTGGAGGGGAGCAGCCAAAGAAGTTGAACACCCTATACATAGTGTACCTACTGCAAATGTATAATAATCCACAGATGTGCAAACCAACGGACTCTTAGATGCGGATTTTGCTTTTTTTCCCTGAGCTGAAAAGAAGTGCAAATTGAAACTAAGTTGATCTGGCATTTTATACACAACTGATAGTATTGTTATTAAAAATCTACCAGGAGGACAAGAAAAGGCATTCATCATATCATTCTAATCTCATTTTTTTTTTCTTGGTAAAAAGATGACATAAGAGAGTGCAAAGTTTTTCTCCCTTAGTAAATTATTAGCTACGGAAATTATTCATACAAATATTAGGAGGCTTATATCAGGAATAATTACAGTGGGCAAATTGGTCTTCTGAGTGTAGGTCAGTCTTTCTGCTGAATTGAGTGAGGGGCTGACCCTGACATATTCATTATGAGTCTCACGTATTTAATAGGTGGTTCACAGAGAAATGAATTTCTGGCGTTACATAACACTAAGAAGGTTGGGGGTCCACTCCGATTAGAGTTTCACAGCCTCTGACTTGCACTCAGAGAAGATGAGTGTTTAAGGCTTAACAAATCGAGTGCTTTTGCTCTATGGTTTTACAGATAAATGAGTCATACCAACGTTGTTCCAAAATAATATGCTACCTCTTCCAAGTTCATGGTAATGTTACCTATGTATTCAGTTTCTAATTTTTAAATTTTGCTAATATATTGCCTCAGTTAATTACACAGTATTATCCTATCTGTATCTATCTGCAAAACTCCCAATGTAAACAACATCATTTTATACGTACATAAATGCCAAGTCACTTAAGTAGACCTTTGAAGGTAGTAGAAGTTCCATATTAGTTACCTTTTCTTCCTCCCCAATTCCAGCATCAAGTATTCACCCAACTAACGACCACATGTTGCCAGGTTACTTGGAAATAGGACTGTGCACTTCTGGTTGATTTCTAGTCTGTGACCACTGATGGGAAGGCTTCCTACTGCCCCTTTATCTCCATGCTGTGATATTATATACATATATATACACACACACATATATATATATATATATATAATATATACATACATATATATATAATATATACATATATACACATATATATAATATATACATTATATATACATATATACACATATATACATTATATATACATATATACATTATATATATCACATATATATCACTATATATATCACATATATATGTGTGTGTGTATGTCAGATACACAGTATAATTTACTTGTATATATGTGATATATATATGTGTGTGTGTGTGTCATATAAAAGAATTTTTGCTCACTGCCTTTCCATATTCAAATAAAATATACTGTTAAATTAATTTTTAACATCTTCTTAAGAAATTAAAATATTTCACACATAACAAATCTTAAAAATAATGAGAAACTTCCAAAATACTTCTTCGGAGTCAGATAATTGGCAAATGGTATTTCACAATTCATTTGGAGTAGGCATCCAGATACTGGTTTTCAATAACATAGTGTTGTTGAACCCAATTACTCAAAGATAAAGTCCAAAAGCAGAAATTTGGTCATTGAGTAAATTGAGGGCCAAATTGTTGCTTAATTTCCTGGGACTGAAAATCAAATTTGACCGAGATTCTTTCATTTCTCTCTTTCCAAGTGTGTGTGTGTGTGTGTGTGTGTGTGTGTGTGTGTACCTGTATACTTATGCATATATATTGTTATCAACTTGCTAAATATCTTATTGGTCTAATTAGAATATTTTATGACTAAAAAAAAAAACTACAGAGATTTTAAATTACTAACACAGGCTAGTATTGTAGAAACTATATGGTGAATCATAACTCAAAACCCAAATTTTAGTCTGGATTCAAAATTATCTATAATTATTAGGCTTTATGGGCATTCTGCAATGCAGGCTTCAAAACAACCATTTAAAAGTGACAAAACATCTGCCTTCTGTTTATATACGTCCCCTCTCCCTCCAAGGTCATCTGAGTGATAGGGGAACACTGGGTTTGCTTAGGTTTGTAATGAACAACTTTAAGAAAATTCCCCTGTGGTTACCTTGACCTTTCCAAATGTAATATTCTTGGGATTAACATTTTCCCACGTTAAAAACATGTCTGCAAAATGAAATATGTCTGCTGCACAGTCAAGATTGGAGTACAATGCTCATTTTTATACATGCAAATTTTTACATTGGAATTTCATATGTGCTAAAACAGTACTATTGATGCTTAGGATGGATTAAATATTAGAAAGGACTTGAGTATGGGAAGGAGAAAGAATAGGGCTTCTAAGAGGAAGGTAGATTTAAATTCAATGGGCATGTATTTAATTTACTAAGAAGATAAAATAAGAAAAGGTCAAACAAATGTGGATGAATTTCCATCAAGAAGAACACTAAAATTACATATGTGTGTGTGTGTATATACACACACACACATATGTATATATACACATATGTATATATATATATATGCACACACACACATACACACACACACACACACACACATATATATATATATATATATATATTACAGTGTAGGTTACCTATAAAATATAGGATTTATTTAAGAACATAAACATTTAATGGCCACTGAATTGATAGATCAGTTCATTAGATTTTTTTTTAAATGTTTATTTCTGAGAGAAAGAGAGAGAGAGAAAGAGCATAAGTGGGGGAGGGGCAGAGAGAGAGGGAGGCAGTATCTTAAGTGGGCTCTGTGCTGACAGCAGAGAGGCTGATGCAGGGCTCAAACTCACAAACCAATTCACAAACTGGGAGACCATGACCTGAGCTGAAGTTGGACGCTTAACCAACTGAGCCAACCAGGCACCCCAATTAATTAGATCTTATATAAATGTGTAATCTCCTTCTTATTTGTTTATTAATTAACTTATTTGAGAGAAAGAGAGAGAAAGAGAGAGAGAGAGAGAGCACATGAGCCTGCTTGTGGGGGAGAGGGGCAGAGGGAGAGAGAATCTTAAGCAGGCTCCATACTCAGCAAGGACCCTGATGCAGGGCTGGATCTCAAGACCCTTCTTTCCTCCCATTTTAAAACAAAATCAACGGAGGGCGCATGAGTGGCTCAGTGGGTTAAGTACCTGACTCCTGATCTTGGCTCAGGTCATGATCTCACGGTTCATGGAACTGAGCCCTAGTCGGGTCTCTGCACTGACAGCGGGCACCCGCTTAGGATTCTCTCTCTCCCTCTCTCTGCCCTTCCACTGCTTGTGCTCGCTCCCCCTCTCTCTCAAAATAAATAAAACATTTGAAAAGAAGTAAATGGAATTTAATCAAAATTCTCAACGACATGTGGTCAAATATAACCTGAACTGATGGTATCCAAGACATGATGCTGACCTGTCTTCTGAGCTCAGTGGGCAGAGTCAATTGCTGACTGGATAAACAAGTACATGCTCCAGGAACATAGCCAGCTGAGCCCTAAGTACTCTAAAACACACCAGGTCAGGAATCACACAGCATACCTAATGCAGCTTCTCAGGAAGCAACTTTTCCGTCTATCAGATGGCATTTTTTTCCAAAACCAATTTCTGATGATCAGATCACCCTTGTGGTTCTATGCCAAGAGAGATGATGAAAAGCCTTTGTTTTTTATGAAAAGTTATCTAAATCTACCATTTATATGACACAGTAAAGTCACTTAAACCAAAACATATTCAACAAACTGAACAGTGAAAAGCCAAAGCTTATCGTACTTTTACATGTATATTTCAGAGTAAGGCAGCTTATCTAGAACCTGTTCTGCCATCTTTTCCCCTAATAGCATTCTTCATTTTTTTGCTCCCCACTCTAATTTTAAAATTAGAGTTGAGTCTGAGTATCCACCATTGGCTTCATTGTAGGGAAAAAAAAAAGATTATTATGAATATAAATGTCTACATTTAAACAAATATGTCCACTAACTTATGTTATTTTAGAAATCTTCCAAATAAGAATTTTTTTTTTATCTATGCAGTAGAAGTTATTTCTGAAGAACGCTTTAATTTATTTTGAGAGAGAGAGAGCACAAGTTGCGGGGTGGGGGGGGGGCAGAGAGAGGGAGGGAGAAAGAGAATCCTAAACAGGCTCCGCACGAGCCCAACATGGGGCTCAATCTCACAACTGTGAGATCATGACCTGAGATGAAATCAACAGATGCTTAACTGACTGAGCCACCCAGTCGTACCTCTAAAAAAACTTTTAGAAAGACATAAAAATGCAAAAAAAAAAGTGTATTGTTTTCTTTATGATGGCAATTGATGGACACTTTCTGTAATCAACTCAGTACAAAGTTTTCTCGTTAAAAGTTATTGCTTATAGGCTTTGCTACCTCTACTTTATGCTCTCAAATCAGTGCAGTAAAAACCAAAACAAACCAAACAAAAAAAAAAAACCAGGAAAAAAGAAAGCTTTTATTTTTAATGAAATTATGATCTTCTGCCAAATATAATGAAATATTGGGTGGACGGAGGAAAGATTCTAGGGATTTAAACCATCTCAGATCTCAAACAGGATACAGAATACCTCCAAGTTAGGTGGCATGCCCTGAAAAGTGGGCATGGGGGCAAATCAGAGATACTGAAGAAAAAGGCCAACTGACACATAAGGGCTGCAAGAAAGTCCGTGTGCCTATGTGACACATGGAGTGACAAGGAAAACAGAGGAAGAAGAAGAACATCTTGGACAAATTATCTTTGCCTCGGGCTCTTCCCAAAGCACCTGGGTGGAGGAGTACAGTATGTGAATATCATTTCTAAAATCTCTAATCTCTGGCAACCAAGGACAAGTGAAAAAACCAGCAAAGGACATGGAGGCCTCTGCTTGGAGTCAAAAATATCTTCTATCAATGAGCAGAGATATGCCCAAAAGTAGAGTACCCACAAGTGAGTTTGCATAACTGACCCAAATTTTACAGGCATGTTTTTCAGCTCAGTGCCCTGGCTCAGACTGAAGTAATATTGTTAAGCAGGAAACTGGCCCAGAAATGAAATCTTTTATTCTATGATTAGCAACAATTACAAGTGACACAGTATGTGATATAGGCAAAGAACTTACAAGAAAATATGAGCAAAGGAATACAAGTGATACATATACAAATGTAAAATACCCACCCACACACACAAATACCAAACAGAGGAACCTGAGAAACAATTTCTCCTTAAAATCGATCACAGACAACAGGGCCTATAGAAGGAAAACAAGCTCAAATAATAGTTAACTGGTTTCAAAGAAGATATCATGACACAATGGTAGTCCAGTGCTGGCATAGTTCAGAAATGAAAGGCAAAACATTATTTACAAAATTTAAAAATAGTCGCTGTGTAAAAGAAAACAGACACTACCGAAAAAGTCAGTTAACCTGAAGACCCAGTTTGATCACGTTTAAACAAGAAGAAATAAAGGGGGTAAATACTGAAATTTATATATGACTATACATGCATAGAATGTATCTGGAAAGTAGAAAAATAAATTTAACAGTGCTTCTGGGAAGGCTAAACAATTTGGGAATCTTAGGGGTGGGAAGGACAATTACCTTTAATTATATATTTTTATGTTTTCTTATTACTTTTTTTAGTTTTTACTATTGAAATTTTTATAATGTCAATTATGTACTGTGGGCATAGTGTGTTGCATTATACTATATTAAACTATCATAAACACACTTTAAATGATCCTACAGACATCTGTGGCCAATTAAATTTGTACTTTAGTGATGGATCTTTGTTTTATAAAATATTTCACTGAAACCACACTGTACACTCATTGATCATGTTTAAAACTATGTGATCAGAATTAGATGTCGATGACAAAAGTACAAAGGTGGAAGAGAGGTCAGTGAACATAGAAAGAAAAGAAAAAAAAACTGCAGTGAAAACAACATTTCAAATGATCAGAGACCAGGATTATTAATAGCACATTCAGACAGAAGAAAAATATGCTTTCTAGTCCCCCAAGAATAGTGGACCATCTCAAAACTTTCCATGAGTTGTTTGGGTTTTTTTTTGTTTTTGTGTTGTTGTTGTTGTTGTTGTTGTTGTTGTTGTTGTTTTGATACACATTTCTAGGCCTGGACAGAGCTGGCTCCAGTAATTTGTGTGACAGTGCCAATTTCCTTTTAATTTCTTTAAAAATATTTTTTTAAGTTTTTATTATTGATTTTGAGAGAGACAGAGACAGCGTAAGTGGGGAAAGGTCAGCTAGAGAGGGAGAGAGAGAATCCCAAGCAGGCCCTTTACTGCCAACACTGAGCCTGATGTGGGGCTCAAACTCACAAACCTGTGAGATCATGACCTATGCAAAACCAAGAGTCAGACGCTTAAATGACTGAGCCACCCAGGCGCCCCTTTAAAATTTTTTTTTTAATTTCTTTTTTTTTCAACGTTTATTTATTTTTGGGACAGAGAGAGACAGAGCATGAACGGGGGAGGGGCAGAGAGAGAGGGAGACACAGAATCAGAAACAGGCTCCAGGCTCTGAGCCATCAGCCCAGAGCCTGACGCGGGGCTCGAACTCACTGACCGCGAGATCGTGACCTGGCTGAAGTCGGACGCTTAACCGACTGCGCCACCCAGGCGCCCCTAAAAAATTTTTTTAATGTTTCTTTCTTTACTTATTTATTTTGAGAGAGAGAGAGAACAAGCTGGGGAGGGGCAGATAGCGAGGGAGAAACAGAATCCAAAGCAAGCTCCAGGCTCCAAGATGTCAGCACAGGGCCCAATGCAGGGCTGAAACCCACAAACCATGAGATCATGACCTGAACCACAGTCACATGCTTAACCGACTGAGCCACCCAGGCATTCCCCAATTTTCTTTCCAAATGGCCCTTCTTACCTGCACACCATAGCTTTAACCATACCTTCCTTTATTAGTATCACTGGAAAGGACCATGCTTTCTGTACACAATATCAACAAACGAAGTGACATGACAGCATGGCTTTATTTAATCAAATATGTATACACTGCATATTTAAGAAACAGAGCTTTAGCCATATATTCTCTTCTTTTGTTGTTTATTATTATTATTTTTTTTATTTTTGAGAGAGTGAGCATGAGCAGAGGAGGGGCAGAGAGAGAGGGGGACAGAAGATCCCAAGCAGATTCTGTGCTGAGAATCAGCACTGAGCCTGTGGCAGGGCTCAAGCTCACAAACCGTGAGATCACGACCTGAGAAGAAGTCAGAGGCTCGACAACTGAGCCACTCAGGTGCCCCGTATTCTGTCTTTTCAAAGCACTGCCTTCCCATCAATGGGTCTCAACACACACTAGCCTTTGGGAAGTGACATTAACAGAAATAGTTACATAAGACACAATCTTAATTTAAAAAAATCGAATATATTTACAAGCAATTTCTTGAAGATCACGATATTGATATTTGTTTGCATCATAAGAAGCTGGGCAAAAGGGGAAATGTAGATATTAATAAAATCAAAAAGGAAAGTAATTTAGCATGTATAATGACTTGGAAAAAATATATCAAGAACAAAAAAGACCGCATTATTTAACTGCTTTAAGTTAAATGTAGATTTCCTTTTTCACCTAAGAATATAACATAATGGGGAACTTTGAAAATAAAAAACGTTTGAATCTACTTAGTACTTGGGAAAGACAATCACTAAAGGTACAAATGTAATTATTCTAAGATAAAGGATGAAAAACAATAAATCATTGAGTAGAGACAATGATACAAATGGAGCAAACCCGATTTATAAGATTTCATGAAAAAAAAAGACAATTTTCCCATTTAATCATTGTAATTAATTCTTCTAAAATTAGGCTTAAAAAACCAGAATGTTCATGGATGATTGATGTGGTGACTTCTGATTGGAAAAGAGAAAGTGCTGTGCTTTATCACAGTGGCTGAAAAAGAGAAGAAAAATAGAAGACAGAACGTTTCATTTCAGCTTTTGTTCCAAAACAAAAATTAAATCAATTTTCGGGGTCTAAAAAGCATTTTAAAATTAAAAAAAAATCAAATTCCCTTACTACATGACATAATATACAAAGAAGTCTAATTTAAAATGAAAAAAAAAATTCCAAAAACAAGAATCACAAAATGAAAAGAAGAATAAAATCAGAGACGAAAGAAAATACACACTTTGATTCAGTACCATAGGGCATTCCTCTCAGGAATGGCAGTGGTCTTTTCTGATTAGCTACCACCACTTGAACCTTTCGTTTCCTTAGGTAGTTTTAGAAATTTACCTTTGCCTGTAAAAATCACTCCTTTCGTCCTCATTTTCAAATTCTACACATTTAGAGCAAATAAAGGTAAATCTCTTTACAAAGATACTATTATTGGCAATGGAAACATAGACTCATTTTTATTTCTCAGGAGTGGCTCCCATATCAATAAACTCTCATTACTCAACTTTATGCTTTGAATGCTTGGATCAAGCACTCTCCAGAGGACCCCTCCTTTCCGAGGGCTGTATGAACACCAGGGCCTGTAACTGTTCTGCACCGTGGTTTCTTCCTTGCCTCCGCAGACCCTGCACTACCTTGGCTGGGTTATGCTGTGAGTTAACCCTCACGTTTCATGTGATGATCAGAAAGGGAGGTAGGGATACATTCTCAATGGAATCTTGAAAGGCAGTAGCCTCTGGCATTGTTTTCCAGCAAGAAGGTATTGTCTTTAGCAGGTAGGACAGCCACTTCGGCAAACCCAGAGGCTGAGGAGAACCTGACACTCCAGGCTTTGAATGTGTAGACGCAGGGAGTCATATCACAAGTCATAGTGCACTTGGTTCTTCCCCAGAGGGCCTCGATGATAGCATAGGCAGACTTTCCAGATTCAAGCGTTTTCTGGGGCGCTATGACTTTCGTCATTAATTTCTGGGCCTGATCCTCCAGTTCATCCTCTAGCTCAGAGACGTGAGATTCTCTGTATATGCCACCAGTTTGGCCTTTGGGTTCATAGGAGGCCTTAAAAAGATGATCGATCACTTTCAGCCTTTCATTGTCTTCCTCCAGGATTTTTATCAACCCCACCAAGGAGCCATCTGATTCCACAGTTCTTTCATGTTCTACTTTTCCAGATTTCTCGAATGCCTCAGACGATACTCACTAGGGCAGGCTCTTAATCCTCTATCACAACTCAGTCTACTATTTAAGACAGTTTTAACAATTACATCTGTAGAGCATGCATGGTGCCTCCCCACCACCAGGGAGGGATCCTTGGTACAAATCAGTCAGTGGGGAGGCCAGTTCTAAAACCCATATGAGTCAGCTGTTTTTACCACTCACTCCTGGCCCTAGTGGTCACAGGTGGGGTTTCCCAGGAAACAGACTTCAGAATGGAGATAGGTTTGCCTGTGATTTATTGGAGATTGCTCTCTGGGATCAATACCTACAAGGGAGAGAAGCAAGACGTGAAGAGGGAGAATGGAACTGTGGTGAATTTGCCCTGGAGGCCCTAGTCAATTCCTCTGTTGGTGAAGATGCCCCAGACAGAGGCCAATGGATGGAACTTTGTAGCCATCTCTCCTCATGGAGTTGCTTGCAGAAAAGGGGCCTCAACTTTCACAAGGCAACTCCTTCTGGCCAAGAATATTTACTGGGGAGGGATTCATCTGGCAGCCCTAAAGCTGAGAGGAAAGAGAAATTTCCCTCTAAAAGGAGAATCTAGGCAGTGGACCACAGTACCTATTATGTAGATGAACACTCAAATGTCACTCTCTTTGTGAAGAATTCCCTATCCCATGTAACTAATGTAATGCTCACATAGTTGTGCATGCGTCACAGTTTCTCATTCATTTATACTATATTACCATTTCTATTCCTGTCTCAACTGCAACACTTTAAACTTTTTGAGCATGTAGCCAATGCTTTGTACTTACTAGGGACTGATTAATACTGTTATATATATCTAGATATAGATATAGATATAGATATAGATATAGATATATAACATATATACATGAGCCCCTGTTAGAAATGTATCAGAATTCCAAGTGAGCCATACAATTTGGCAGTTTGACCTCTCATCAATATGGCATTAAGTACGCAACCAGGATGGTTAAGGAAGAGTGCTTTACTGGAATAATAAAGAACCTAATGGAAAAATCCTTAATTTCCAATGATGTTCACAGGTTTAATGCAAGATTACTTTTAATGTTCAATTCCTACAAGTATTATGTTCATTTTACTTGTGCAGCAATCTAGAATTTTTTTTTGTCTTTGATAAAGAGAATTGGAGCCAAGTTTATTTTGGGGGGGGTACTTTATGTTTCTCAAAAGTTTGTGAATGTGATCAAATTTGCAAAATACAAATTCATTAACACATTACTAATTAGACTCTCCAACAAATACTTTGGGGTGTATGAGATTATTCAACAGTGTCATTTGACTGGAGTAGTTTAAACCAAGCGACTTCAATACTGTTTTTACTTATTTCCATTTTTAAATTTTTTTTAAGTTCATGTATTTGGACAGAGTGGGAGACAGAGCATGCACGCATAAGTGCACGCTGGGGAGAGGCAGAGAGAGAGGGAGGGAGAGAATCCCAAGCAGGCTCTGTATGCTGTCAGCGCAGAGCCTGGCATGGGGCTTGATCTCATGAACTATGAGATCATGACCTGAGCTGAAATCAAGAGTCAGGTCGACTGAGCCACCCATGCGCCCCTTATTTTCATTTTTGAATTTTATCTCTGTCAATAGCTCATGTATACTAATAATAGATGATGAAACTAAGTGTTCCTTTTTTATTTTTTTTAACGTTTATTTTTATTTTTGAGACAGAGAGAGACAGAGCATGAACAGGGGAGGGGCAGAGAGAGAGGGAGACACAGAATCGGAAGCAGGCTCCAGGCTCTGAGCCACCATGAGATCGTGACCTGAGCTGAAGTCGGACACTTAACCGACTGAGCCACCCAGGTGCCGTGCTTTTTTATTTTAAAGTAATCATCATCTATTTAGCAATCAGGTCGACCAAGTAAGCATAAGGTATAAATATAATGGTTAAAATCTCACTGGTAATGACAGATAAAATTGCATCTACTTCCACCCATCTTTTAAAAAGAGATTATGCCTCTAAAGACACACGACTCTGGATGGAGCTCTTCCCTTAGGGCAACACTGATTTAAATGATTCATCTTCATTTGTTCCAGTGATACGGAAGAAAATATCAAGATATATATTGAGAATCTTTTATATAACATTACTTCTATTTTGTGCTAACCTTATTTTCTGTTAGCTAATTAAAACATCTAGAGTGGCTCTAATAAAATTCACTCCAGATCATTTGTATCATTTGTCAGAAAATGTATGAAGAAGTTTGTCCAGGGTGAAAACCCACCTCCCTATTTATTATTTTTTCCTTCCTCTTTTCCTTTATGGTTATTGCTAAGCATCTAGCTTATATGTTCAGTCAACAATAAGTATCTGTTAATAAGCAGTCTGGCTTCAGGCCAAAGTCCTGTGTGGTCCTCCAGGTCTTGCCTAGGATTTGCACTGCAGGCATCCCTGGGGGACACTGCATTCCCCTCACCAGACTTACTGTACAGCCAGGGCACTTAAGTTTTTTATAGGGAGTTTGAGTCAAAGACTCAGTTCCTCTGGTGTAGCCATGTGCATGTGAGTATCTGCATTCCTGATCCATGAGGCTCCATTTGAGGTCTCCTTATTGGGGGCTGTGTGAGACACTTCCCAGGAGTCTCCACAGAGACTTCTTTATCCTGAGCCCCGGATGATGACATCTCCTATTTTGACTCAGTCACTCCTAGCTCTTCCCTGTGTCCCTACCCCTCCAGCCTAGTGGTCCATAAAGAGACAGAAGCCTTCTGTTGGGGCTTCTGGGCTGTAGCCATCTGACGTTCAGCTGGTACCACTATACAGGGAAAAATGGAATATGGGGAGTGGGCAGCACTTTTTGCCTTTTTCTTGTACTGTTGTAGTAAGTGGTAAAGGCTTGATTGTTACTTTCAGGACTGTCCTGATGGATCACCTTGACGTCTGATTATTTAACAGTTAAGTGTTCGCCAAATTTCAGACCTTATCTCAGTAATCGTGGAACATGCTTTCTCATTGCCAAAGATCCTTCATGTCAGAGATGTTCGTTGTTAAACATGTGATTCTCCTCAGCCATGTCTAGATTTTGTGATAGTACGTTTGAAGGCAGGAATATTTTTTGAGGCTAATAGGATAGTCAAAAAGGGTGGAGTGTCAGGCACTGTGAAAACTGTTTTAAGTTCTGGGAGTATATATTTTGAAGAGGTGGATTTTAGTAGGAGTAGCATTGGGGTAACCACATTTAACATGAGATCTGCTCTCTCAACCAAGTTTTGAGTGCATAATACAGCATTGGTAACTATAGGAACAATGTTGTACAGTAGGTCTTTAGAACTTACTCATTTTATGTAACTGAAACATTATACCTATTGAGCAGCAACCTGCCATTTCTCCCTACCCCCAGGCTCTGGCAACCACCATTCCACTCTGTGTTTCTATGAATTTGTCTATTTTAGATACAGCATATGTAAGTGGAACCATGCAATATTTATCCTTTTGTGATTGGCTAATTTCACTTATAATATCCTCTGGGTTTATCCAAGTTGTCATATATACAGGATTCCCTTCTCTTTTTTTTTAAATTTAAAGTGTATTTATTTATTTTGAGAGAGAGAGAGAGAGAGAGAGAGAGAGAGAGGCCAAGAGAGAGGAAGAGGGATAGAATCCCAACCAGGCTCTGGGCTGTCAGCACAGAGCTTGATGTGGGGCTCAATCCCAAAAACCATGAGATCATAATTTCAGCCAAAACCAAAAGTCAGAACCACCCAGGCACCCAAGGATTTCTTTCTTTTTAAAGGCTAAATAACATTCCACCGTAGGCATACACCACACTTTCTTTATCCATTCATCCACTGGTGAACATTTAGGTTGTTTCTATACTTCGGCTCTCATAAACAATGATGCAATGAACACATGAGTGCATACACCTCTTTGAAATCCTAATTTTAATTCTTTTTGTTAAATACTCATAAGAGCTGGAATTTGACCCATGAACCCCCAACTGGGTAGACACCTATTCTGCCTACCAATAGGACCACCCCCAATTCCCTTTGACAGTTACACTCAGCAATGTGGCCAGATATCTGTATATCTGCACAGCCTTACCATATATGTACTCCTGTCTATCTTTCAGGGATAACTTGAGTTTGTAAATAACCCAAAGTAAAGGCCAGAGTTCTTACAATGGCCTATGGGAACGGGCCTGGTCTCTGTCCCTGGATATCTCTCCTAAAGGTACTATCTTGTACCTTTTATCTTGCTCCCACATGAAACCACACAAAGACAGACACATTCTACCCTAGGACACTGCATTTGCTTTCCCCCTGTCAGGAATGCTATTCTCCAAATTAGCTTGCTCCTTCACCTTTTCTACTGTCTCCTGGCCACCCCATCCAAAATTAAAACTACTCTGTCCCTGTTTGCTGCTGAATCCCTAATGCTTAAAATGATGTCTGGTGCATGGAAGGTGTTCAATAAATATTTTTTTAAATAAATGAAACCAATAATAATACCTAGAAATCAGGAAATCCTGAATATGTTGTGAGATCACAAAAGCTATCATATCTTGTCTTTGAAGCTCATATGTTACTTCAGTATAGACCAAGGCTCTATTTATAAAGTCCTTATCATTATGGGATTGAAATAGATAGCAAATGCCTTAGTGGCTTAAGTGAAGGGAGCTGTTCAGAGCTGCAGCCACAGGAAGTAATGTACAGTCCCGGATTTGTGCGTCCAGCCAAGGAATCACTCATTTTTAGATGACACCTGGCCTAGATGCAACTTTCTTCCTACTTAATGCTAGAGCTGGAAAAAAATACCTTCCCCTTTGGCAGGAGAGTTCAGAGAGAGAAAGGGCACAGATCAGAGAGTACAAAGAACAAAGAGAATGAGCGAGAACATGCAGAACACAGAAGACATTCCTCATAATGAATCCCTGCAGGCACCACTAAAAAGGGAGCAAGCTTCCTTAAAACCCCAGCCCTTTGCAGATACATGGAAATGATTCCCAAGAACAAGAATTTCAAGTCTGAACCTACAGGAACTGCAGAGGCTCCAAGAATGGCCTGTAGCTAGTGGTGAACTGATTCTGGAGGAAGTGACTGCTGAAGCGCAGGTAGTTGACTTTTACTTGTTCTTTGTTAGGCATTACTGGGCTTATCCCGCACAACTCCATGTAGTTGTGCATTAGGTTATAGAAAAGGAAGTGGAGGTGTAAAAAAACTAGATGTTCTACTCAAAATCACAATCTAAGAAGTAGGGAGTTCAGAATCTGAACCCAGAATCCTACAATGTAGCATAATGAAAAGAGTCACCAGATTGGGGAACACAGAAAAACCAGGATCTGAAGTAATCTTGTCAGGCTAAGTATTTCTAAAATCTCCTAGTGAGGCAAACTTATCAGGAAATACCACAACCAGTGTGTGTGTGTGTGTGTGTGTGTGTGTGTGTGTGTTGTCCTTTAGTATAGCTCCAAGTTGGGGTTTAACTATTTGCAATGAATAATTCTGTTGCATTCAAAAAGGCCTGAGCAAAAGAAAACATAAGTAGTATTTCTACAGAATTTTCCAGATTTCCCAGATTTTCTTTTTAGCAACTTTGATTTTTTTTCTGGTGCAGTGTCTTTAGTATGAACACAAGACTAAAAATACTAATTTATCATTACCAGTTTATGGGATACTAGGTGCCATGTACTGTGACAAGTGCTTTACATAAGTCATTCCAATAAATCTGCATGTTTATAACCTCCATATTACAGAAGGAAATGCTGGGACTCAGGGAGATAGCATAACCATGCAAAATCACACAGATTAAAAGTTCTGTCTGACTTGTGAGCCCCACCCATTCACCAAAATGTCATGCCACATAAAGGAAATAGACTATGCAAAGAACAATATATAACAATATGCAACATGTCGAATGAAGATGGTTTCAAGCCATCTTACTGGTGGCTATTTAACCAGTAGAATGCCTGCAGAACTTTGTATTTTATGATGTCAGCAATCCTATTAATGACCACTCGCCATAATTTTTTCTTGTATGGTCCATTGCTCAAGTTCTCAGTTTCTTATTTTTGAGAACCCCCAGGATGGGTGGTCAATAGATTAGGGTCAGACTCTCTCCTAGGAGTGCAGGGGAATGAGATCGTGGGTACAAGTGAGTAAAGGTGGAATAGGACTTGGAGTATTAGCAGGTGGAATCAGAATTAGGAAATGAACCTGAGAATGCACATGTAGAGTAGCTCAAGTTCAAGTAGGCACAGATAGCTTAAGAGGAAAGATCTTGAGATACTGCTTAATGATACATAGTAAGTGAGAAGATTTCCAAATAATATAACAAACCTATTGGCCATGAATGCAAGACATCCAGTAAGATTGTATCATATCACCATTTTGATTATGGTAAAAAAGAGCAAATTGGTCCCTAAAACACCAAATCCATGTTTCTTATGAGAGAGGTAATTGTAGGTCTGCTTTTGAGATATGTTTTATCATGGGTCAATATTTTAACTTCCATACGCATATTTTATTACAATGAACTTTTCAGAGTAAATTCTATCATAATGTAACCTGCATACACCCAGGGATTTGGTTTAGAAAAGAGGATCCTATAATAGGTTCAGGATTGCAAATGGAATTTTAATACTATTTTGATATGTCTGTACACCCGCTTACCCTATTTGTTTCTACCTTATGCTAATTTGCATATTATTGCGCATTAAATATGTACTGTCACTTTTCTTCAAAGAACATTTGAATGGTGACAAATTCTCATTTTACAAAACCCAATACTGGTATTACCTTAAGAGAAAATTTAACAAAGAAAGGAGATCAGACAATAAATGGAAAAATTTTAACAATATTACAGAGAGAAAGGGTATCATATTAGTAACTGAATTCATGTTTAAAAGTAAGTATAGTGGTAAGGCAATCATGAATCCATCCAGAAACACTGAAAAGTACTGCTTAATACCTCAAAGTAGTAAGAAGGACAAATATGAAACCTCAAGTTTATCTTACGGGATCAACTTTGAAATCACACATTATTAGGTCAACAGGAAATATTTTCATTTCCACAATTATCTTCCTTTATAACAGGATATTCCATTAAATATTATCTGAATCAGGTAAACATGAAATAAAGTTATTCGAGACTGTGAGCTACTGAAGGACAAGATCAGTGTTTTACTGAAACTTAACAGAATAGTTAGGGCCAAGCTGGCTTTGGTTACAAGTCATGTGTTCATGCATCATCTAAACTAGAATACCATTGTAGGTGAAAGGGGCACTTTGCTAGGGCAAGAGCTATAAACCAGGAGGATTATCCCAGGCAACCTGGAAATTAAAGTCATCTTACTTACAAGGTTATGACATTATGTCCACTAGAAGAACCTAAACTTTACCATCACGTGTTTCTAAAGGTACTTAATTTTTAAAATAGTAATACGTATTACCTATGGCATATAAGGTGAAGAATCCGGAAGGGGATAATGCATTAAGGATTTAATATATTTGTATGCAACTTTTTTTGGTTTGCTGTACTCCAAAGGCAGAAGACACAGCTTTGCATCTAAACATTGAGTGCTTTGAATAAAAGAGAATGAGGAAAGGAATGCAAATTGTATTATGCACAACCAGTATTTATTAGTTGCTACACTTGATGCTGAAAATGTGTCATTTTCAAACAGTGAAAGAGTCACAACTGTAGAAGGAAACGTGTTAGCGGTGCTATGATTAATCACGACTTCCAGTATCACTTTGCCTAGAAAAATATTTCATAGAAAAAAAAGGCAAGTTTCTCCTACCAGAATGAACAAAATAAAAGGAAAGGCAGTGCTAACTGTGGGCAAATATGTGGAGAAATCAAAAGTCACATACACTCTGGGTAAACATGGAAACTGATGCAATCGCCTGGAAAAACACTCTGGAATAGTATTAGACATTATCTACTAAAGCTGAATAGGTACTTATGTTTTGGCTTGTCAATTTCTAACCTAGCGGAAATGCGTACACACATTCATGAAAAGACCTACAAAATGTTTAAAACAGCATTATCATAACAGTGCCAAACTAGAAACTAGTTAAATGTCCATCAAGAGGAGACTAGAGAATGGTTTTGATACAGTCACACAATGAAATATTATTCATCAATAAAAGTCAAAGAAGCCACAACCCTTCTCAACAATGTGGATCAATCTCACAAACATAATCCTTAGCAGACGAATCCAGACACTAGAGAGGGCATATTGTATGATCCAATTTACATGAAGTTCAAAAACAGGCTAACCCAGTGCATAGTGCCAAGAGTCAGGACAGTTGTCTGCTTTAGGGTGCTAGCATTGGCCAGAAGGGGACACAGGGGTGGTGCTAGCAGTGGCCAGTAGGGGGCACAGGGGAGAGCTGTCTGCCCAGAGGCTGGTGAGGTTTTGTTTCTTGATATGGATGCTTGTTACATGGGTCTGTTCAGTTTGTAGAAAATTAATCAAACTGTAACATATTATTTGTGCACTTTCCTCATGTAAATAATTCTTCAATAAATATTTTTCAAAAAAGGAAAGCTTCAGTCCAGCACTAATGTAAATGAAAATAAATTTTGAATTCACAAGGTCAGAACTAATTATGTTTTAGAGCATATGGAGGCATTAATTCCCTTTTAATCTTTGAGGAAAGTCATACGTAAAATATGTTCCAAGGTTTTATAAAATGGCTTGAGGGGGATTATTTCTTATTCTTTTTTTCTTCCAAGATTGTACTGAAATTCAAGTTAGTTAATATATAGTGTAGTATTGGTATTGGGAATAGAATTTAGTGATTCATCACTCATGTCTAACACCCAGTGCTCACCCCAGCAAATGCCCTCCTTATGCCCATAACCCATATAGCCCATCCGCCTCCTCCCTTTCAGCAACCCTCAGTTTATTCCCTATATTTGAGTCTCTTACGGTTTACCTCCCTCTCTTTTTTTGTCTTATTTTATTTTTCCTTCCCTTCCCTATATTTATCCACTTTATTTCTTAAATTCCACATATGAGTGAAATCATATGGTATTTGTCTTTCTCTGCCTGCCTTATTTAGCTTACCATAGTACACTCTAGCTCCATCCATGTTGTTGCAAATGCCAAGATTTCATTCATTTTGATGGCTGAGCAAGATTCTGAGCACACACACACACGTGTGTGTGTGTGTGTGTGTGTGTGTGTGTGTGTATACACCTATTTTTTATCTATTCATCAATCAATGGACATTTGGGCTCTTTTCATATTTTGGCTATTATTGATAATGCTGCTATAAAGATTGGGGTGCATGTGCCCCTTTGAATCACTATTTTTGGATCAGTACCTGGTAGTGCAATTGTAGTTGTAGGGCAGTTCCATCTTGAACTCGCTGAGGAAAGTCCACATTGTTTTGTAGAGTTGTTGTACCAGTTTGCATTCCTACCAATAGTACAAGAGGGTCCTCTTTTCTCCACAGCCTCACCAACAACTGTTGTTCCCTGAATAGTTCATTTTAGCCATTCTGACAGATGTAAGGTGGTATCTCATCGTGCTTTTGATTTGCATTTCCCTGATGATGAGTGATGTTGAGCATTTTTTCATGTGTCGGTTGGCCATCTGGATGTCTTCTTTGGAGAAGTGTCTATTCATATCTTCTGCCCATTTCTTCACTGGATTATTTGTTTTCGGGTGTTGAGTTTGATAAGTTCTTGATAGCATACTGGCCCTTTATTTGATATGTCACTTGCAAATAGCTTCTCCTATTCTGTAGGTTGCCTTTTAGTTTTGTTTCCTTCATTGTGTAGAAGCTTTTTAGATTATTTGCAACTCTAAATCTGCTTTAAAAAGAGAATCTACTCCTATGTTAGCAAAACTTTGGATTATAAAAAAAAATGAAGACATGACTCAATTTCCTGGGTTTTATGTAGCTATACACACATAACATGTATATTATGTATAATATATGTATATATGTATATTAGCATATATATATTATATATAATATGTAAACATATAATACATACATTAATTTGGAGTATTGGTAATTTTTCCCATGTCACTTCTTAACGATTACATGCAATGCTTTTCTTAGAAGTTTTTGTTTTAATTTAAAAAACATAGTTGCTACAATTTTAAGTATTGTTTTCTAGAATGAAAAAATAAGAATGTGGACTATGTGAATGTTTTTTAATGAGAAAAGAAAATCACTGTCAGTGGCATCACCTTTGATGACTTATTAAAAGTAAAGGATGTGAAATATAATTTGTATTTCTGGACTAAAATTACTAGTTAGATTGTACTCAGAATCTAGAAATTCTTGTAGAGCTATTATGCTGAAAAAATTCTATAACTGAAATCATTCTTCTCCTTTTGCTTATAAATGTGTGAAGACCTATCTGTTGACTCTAAACTCTCATTATTCAAATATTTGGTGTAAAGGCAAATGTGTATAATTTAAATAAAAAACTATTATAATAAACCGCATTTTAATTGCAAACCAGTCTTATAATGACTTTTTATATTTTAATTTATTAAGTGTTATTTGCAGTGTTTACATGTCTTAGTCATATTTTTCAATTTTATTTACACTGCAATACATGGTTAATCAAATGTAGA
Source organism: Lynx canadensis (assembly GCF_007474595.2). Taxonomy (NCBI): domain Eukaryota; kingdom Metazoa; phylum Chordata; class Mammalia; order Carnivora; family Felidae; genus Lynx; species Lynx canadensis. The sequence continues at coordinate 98,695,497 of NC_044303.2, read as the reverse complement.
AGTAAAACATAACTTTTACCTGGTTCCACATGCTATCATTGCACTAAGAACCACAAGTAACTAACAAGTATGGAGTTAGCTAGATAATGAATAATTAATTAGTTGGCATTACAAACACTTTATGTGATGTGTTATTTAGATGTTCAAGAGAATTTTAGTAATATTTGTGGAAGGTGGGATTTTGAGGTAGGCAAGACATTTATTATAATGTTCCCATTTTTTTTAAGTTTATTTATTCATTTTGAGAGAGAGACAGAGAGAGAGCATGAGTATGAGAGGGGGTGGGGAAAGCAGGCGGTGGGAGAGAGGGTGGGAGAAAGAGAGAGAGAGGGGGAGAGATATGGAGAGAGAGAGAGAGAAAGAGAGAGAGAGAATCCCAAGGAGGCTCTGCACTGCTAGCATGGAGCGTGACGTGGGGCTCAAACTCATGAACTGTGAGATCATGACCTGAGCTTAAACCAAGAGTCAGACGCTTATTCAACTGAACCCCCTGGGGGCCCCTAACTTTGCCAAACTTAAATAATGGAACATAGCCTCATACTATATCTGAAAACTCATTATGTAATATATTTTTTAAAGTGAGTTATAGTTGAGAAAAAGATAATACCTTTAATATATTGTATATTTAAAAAGACACTAATGCTAAAAAGGTATTTGCTGTTATTTCTTGACCTGGACAGTGAATGTGAATTTCTGAAGTGCTTTAAAATGACAAAAATAATTGGTGTGCCTCAGTGGCTCAGTCATTTAATGCCAGGCTTTGGCTCAGGTCATAATTTCACTGTTTGTGGGTTTGAGCCCCGCGTAAGGCTCTATGCTGACAGCTCAGAGCCTGGAGCCTGCTTCAGATTCTGTGTCTCCCTCTCTCTCTGGCCCACCCATGCTCGCACTCTGGATCTCTCCTCTCAAAAATAAACATTAAAAATGTGTTTAAAAATGATAAAAATAATTATCATAGAAATGATTTAGGAGGTAATCCTCAACTACAATGTTTTAATGCCCTCCAGTATTTTATGAAGACTCTTTTACTCCTTGATGGCTGGGGCAAGGGTGTGCATGAAAATTTTAAGTAAGACCTCTTGTATTAGTCAGCTATAGATGCATGTTTATCTATATAAACATATCCTGTTGTTGGAAACGAACCTCTGCTTGGAGCAAAAATATGACATGAAGACAGAGTTTGGGGATAAAGAGGAACACTAGTTTTATTGCTTTGCCAGGAGAAGGAGGCTGAAGCAGGCTAATGCTTTCAAAACTGAAGATCCGCTTGGGGTAAAAGGCTATGGGGTTTTATAGGAAAATACAAGATCTGGGCAATTTCAGTTGGAAACTAGTACATAGCCAGCCGTGTTGGTGGTGTCTCTTGACTAACTCAGGTGCTGGCCACCTGAGTCTCATAACTGAATATACATTGAGGTCAGCGAGATGCCCACAGTGATACCGAGTTCCTGGAACAAAGGATTCTACAGAACACATGAAGGGGAGAGGGGGGCTTCAAGAATGAGGAAGACAACACCAAATTTGACAACAATCCTAAACATTTATATAATGTTATAAACAGCTTATAAAGCTCAAACAAACTTCTTTAAACTAACAGTAATAATAAATTTCCATCAACCATGCTCTAGAGGTATGCTAGAGGTATACCTCCTCTAGAGGTAATGCTATAATAAAATTGTTGTCCTAAATAGAGGTGTTTATTTCTAGAGTATATAGCCGAGAAGTGCAGGAAAAAATTACTGAGTTACAGCAGGTCATTAATAGTTTGTCATCTTTTAAAAGTATTCATCTTTTGTGATATATTTCATTCTAAAGAAATGTTACCTTTCCTTTCTAATTTTGTGTTTGTAACTGTACATCCTGTTTCTTAAATGGGGGAGTCCAAGGTAATATAAGTTTCTGGCCTCATAAAACGTGGGTCAGTCATGTGTTTCAATATATTTTTCTGCTACTGTAGAAAATGACCACATAATTTATTTTTCAAACAAGGACACTTTTGAGAGTTAAAGTTTTATACAAATAATTACAGATTTTAAACTTGAAAAGTCCCTAACAAACAAGAAGTAGGTCATCTTACATAAAGACAAGATAAATTTCTGATGGATTGCACAGATAGGGAAAACACTGGTCTCTTCTGGGAAATTGGTATGATTCTCTGTTATTTATTTATTATAGCAGCATCTCATTATGTTTTTCTTCTTTCTTTGATTTCTGGGAAACTTGGAGGTAAATTTTGTACTCAATAGCTGCAGATGTCCTTAGTTCAGTATTTTCTGAATGATTTCCTAGCCCAGTTTATCCTTACTGGCTTACAATATAACCTTCTCCTTCCCTTTTCCAGCTTTTACTAAAGAGTTATGTAGTTAAAAAAAATTATCTTCTACTGAATACTGCCTCTAGGTATTTTTTGCAAGTTAGTATTATATAAAGAAAAGTTAATAAAGACAAATCTTTAGAATCACATCATTACAATAGCAACGGTTACTTTTTATTAAATAGTGATTCTGGTCCAGTTCTTTAAATAAATTATTTTTGTTTTGTTTTTTTCCTTTGTGCCAATAATTTCTAGATCTCATTATCTCCTACTATCACTCATTCATCAAGTGGAGAATACATTTGATAATCACCACTTTCTCAGAATATGAATTATCAGCTTCAATATGAATTATCAGCTTCAAAATTACAAATCAGATTATTTTGTTGAATGGGGGAAATTTTCCATACATACATCTACAGCTATATATATACATATATATAAACATGTGTTCTGTTTAACATGTGTATATACTCTCATATACATATACTGTTGTATGTGTATGTGCATATATGTGTTTAAAGTGTTATTAAGTATTTAAAGTTACCATTTCCTCCCTGAAGATGTACCATATAATCCTAACATTGTGATATTGCTGTGGCAATTTAATTTTTTTTTTTAACGTTTGTTTATTTTTGAGACAGAGAGAGACAGAGCATGAACGGGGGAGGGTCAGACAGAGAGGGAGACACAGAATCCGAAACAGGCTCCAGGCTCTGAGCAGTCAGCACAGAGCCCGATGCGGGCTCGAACTCACGGACCGCGAGATCGTGACCTGAGCCGAAGTCGGACGCCTAACCGACTGAACCACCCAGGCGCCCCTGGCAATTTAATTTAATTATCTGCTTGACACCATGACCTGGATAAAGTCAATGTAACTTTCACTGCTGAATGAAAAGACTGCATTCATTCCTGGCCTTTGTGGAAGGCTCCTAGTAAGTCACAGAACCTCATAGCCATGGCAAACACTGTTAGGGTCTTGGCAGCATTGAAAACCCAGAAGCCTTCCCAAACTAGGCTTTTCTGGGCAAGTACCTACCTCCTCCTTAGTAAATCAAAGTGGTATCTTGAGTGAAACCTATCAACTTTTTTGATAGTTCCCATTATCTTTTCCAGAGGATGATCTTATTATGAACTTACAATTGATCTCAGTGATGCAAGCCAAGTTACAAACGGCACCTATGAACTCTATTTCCAATTTCACATGTCAAAGAACACTACAGTCTATGATGGGCATGTGGGTGTGTGCACAAGTGTGTGTGTACTGGGGGGGGAGTGGAGAAAGGACCAAGTCCTGTTTCAGAATGTCAATCACACTGTCCAGTCCCTTCTTCTCTGTGAATAATGAGAACACTGAGACTCAAGTGTTTTCTGATAACCTTGAGAGAGTATGTCGTGACTAAGCAGAGGAACACAGTGAAAGAGAAAACAGACTCTCACTTTATGGGACTTCTCAAACAGGTGCATGCCACGCCTGCTTTTGCTTCCCTTCACATGCTCAGATCAATGTTACTGATGGACGTTTCTTGAGACGAGTAAACTTATTTTCTCTCACTATTCCTATTCAAGGTAAGAAACACAAACCAAGGCTCAGTAGTTGGGTAAGGGTCTTACTCTTGATTTTGGCTCAGGTCATGACCTTGTGCCCTGTAAGACTGGGCCCCGTGTTGGGCTCTGTGCTGACAGTGTGTAGAACCTGCTTGGGATTCCCAATTTCTGTCTCTCTTTGCCCCTCCCCCACTTGCACTCTATCTCAAAATAAATAAATAAACTAAAAAAAAATAGAAACACAAACCAAAGATATGAGGACTAAAATAAACAGTAAATACTGAGAGAGCATTAATATTACATTCCCTCTATTAGCCTATTTAGTCCATGAACTCTGATTAAAACAGAGCTTCTGTGGCTATTTTCATATTTTAGTCACTTTTTAAAAAGTTATGTTTCCCAGACTTTCCTTTTAAGGTGGTGAACAAATGTCAAGATAGAAAACAAAATTTCTCTGCCAAAAAAATTGTAAAAAGAACAAAAACAAAACCAAATAGTTAAACAAAACAAAACACATCAAAAATATAGGAGCATCATCAAGAAAAATGATGGGACGGCAGGAAAGTAACAGAAGTTTCAAAATATTAATATGCCTTAGCTTGGGACAGTCCAAGCAGCTCCAGACTCCTCAGTTTGTGTCGGGAAGAAGGGAGGGATTAGATCAGGAAAAAGTTTCAAAAATTATCACAAATGATTCTTCTCAGGAGGATAAAAGAAAGAGCAGGATGAACTGGGGAGTGTGGAAAAGGAGATGAACATTTGCACAAAAGTAAAAGCCTCCACCTGCCTTCTTCTGAGTCACTCTAAAGGACACGGAGAAAACCCCTGGACCTCACCCTTCTGGTGATTCCCTAATGGGCATCAAACTGTCAAGGGAAAACTAAACACTCTCAGAAACATGCCGGGTTTATTATCTCAAACTTATTTTGAGATCTTGAGGCAGACATTGCCCAGTGGAGATCCTCACCTGCTATTTTCCACTGCCCCCCTCCCCCAGACTTTGAATATCACTGCTAAAAAACATATTCTGCATGTATTTCTCTCTTCTGTTATGAGAAAGTGGAAATGACAGGAAAGATGAGAGAACAATTGAACTGGTCACAGTGCATGGCTCAGCTTCCCCAAATCGGGTTAGAAGAATTATCTGAAGTCCGGGGCCATTCCGACACTGGACGGGGATGCTTCCCTGACAAAGGGAAGGAATATGGGTTCAGGATTGTTAACAAAGCCTGGCTGCCAATGAACCCTCCTGGTTTCGCAGCCTCCTTCACTCCAGTCCACACACTGCACAGAGTCTGTACCCAGGATGTATCTCAGGAAGAAGAGAGATTTCAGATGAGGAAGAAATCAAATAGAACTTACTCTAATGTCACAGGGCAAATAAAGCGTTCAAGTTACCAAATCAGACAAGAATAGTATAAAGACATAAATAAGTGGCATTTAGGCAGTTACTGCAGCAAAAAGAGAAGGAGAATAAAGGGAACACAACATGCAATGAAGAGTGTGTGTGTGTGTGTGTGTATGGAGCGGGGGGAGGTTATCCCGAAAGAAAGCACAAGCCAAGAACTCAGAAAAACTCGAGAAACCTTACCAGTCCACAAGCATTCCCTGATAAGACACCAATCCTGAAAAGACTGGGTTTGTACCTTTACAGAGATGGTTGGAATGTTCTTTGAAACCAGAATTGTTACTGAGACTAAAAAACAAAAACCACCACAACAAAAAAAAAAAATCCGTGTGAAAGGATAAAAACTTACTTACAAATTTGAGGACACATGTATAGTACAAGTTAATTAACAAGTTGGCTAGGTAGTTTCTACACTGTTATTCATACTTAGGCTAGAAATAACAACTTGCTTCTTCACTGTATCTTTGACATAAGAAGGTCATGATTAAGGAGACGTCAGAGATACCCACAAATTACTTTCAAGTTAAAAAACATCAATATTTCAAAGATGTACAGAATTATTTTTCTCGTACTGCCTTTCTCTTCTGAAGAAAATGCAATTTAAGAATAGAATGAGTTTATAAATGTTGCATTTGTCAATGTGCAACTGACATATATATGCTTTCTATTAATTTCCTCTCATTCTTCACCTTCTCAGACACAATAATAACACACAGTAGTAGGAGTGGGAAAGAGTGAGGGTGTAGGGTGCAGATAAGAACTGTCATTAAGTGACTGCCATCTTGAGAAAGCCTCTTGGGTTTTCACTTCTCTGTCTTATAAAAATACAGACATCTGACCTGTAAGCTCTCTTTAAAGAAAAGAATAAAAATTTCATACTTTTTTTTTCTAACTCTTGGATCTTCTGGAAAGACAAAAAAAAAAAAAAAAAGTTAACGGTCCAAGAAACCTCTTGGGAAGGTTTCTTTCCATCAGTGGGAACTACACTGGACCTACAGTCAAAAACCAGTAATTTAAGGGGCACGTGGGTGGCTCAGTCAGTTAAGCACCTGACTCTTGATTTCAACTCAGGATAGGATCTCATAGATCCTGAGTTTGAGTCCTGCATTGGGTTCAGCACTGACAGTGTGGAGCCTGCTTGGGATTCTGACTCCCTCTTTCTTTGCCCTTCCCCCACTAGCTCTCTCTCTCTCTCTCTCAAAATAATTAAAAATAAACTTAAAAATAAAAACAGTAATTTAATCCCAGTCCTGCCACTCATGTATCTTATGAACCCAGAAACGCTGGCACTCCTGTAAGCCTCTGTTTCCTCCTGGGTAAAATGAGGCAGGTCAATAAGGCCTTTTTCTTTCTCTGCTCCTCCTCTTCCTTTTCTCCCTCTCTCTTCCTCTCCTCCCTACCCCCATCACTCTTTCCAGCTTTAACAGACATTTTTTGAGCAACTGAAAAAATTCTTCCCATGAAAATGAGCACATGTACACTGTTTTGCACATCTTATCAGTGGGTGCACATCATATCATCTCTTCGAGGAGAAGTCCATCAAACCCTTGTTAAGAATTCCATAATGTGGGACACCTGTAAGATCACTGCCAGTATTTACATGGTGGAAAACCACCTCACTACTCTAAGGCAACTGGCTGGATTGCATTTTGGGGCATCAGAAGACCTTGGGTTTTTTTTCTTTTTTTTTAATGTTTATTTGTTTTTCAGAAAGAGAGAGAAAGAGAGACAGACAGACAGAGCATGAGCTTGGGAGGGGCAGAGAGAGAGGGAGACACAGAATCCTAAGCAGGTTCCAGGCTTTGAGCTGTCAGCACAGAGCCTGACGTGGGGCTCGAACCCAGGAATCGCCAGGTCATGACCTGAGCCAAAGTTGGACATTTGACCAACTAAGACACCCAGGCACCCCAGAATTGGTTTCCTTTAAAGATATTTGTTTTGGGGAAACGTTTAACTCCCTTAAAAATAATGAAGATTTTTTAAATCCTTTGGAGAAAAAAATAGGAAAGCAATGTCATTGCAACCAAGAAACCCTCTTGCAGGAAGACAACTCCTATGTGAGTTTAACAAACTCTGAAGCTTCAATGTGACTTTTCTAACTTGTAAATATCAGAGAAAGTAGTAGAACCTACTAGTGATAGACAGAAATGGGTTTAATCTTGATACCACCATTTACTACACTGGAAACCCACTTAATATCTCTAAGACTTGAACCATTTTTTTTTAATTTTTAAAAATTCTTTTAGAGTCTTTTTTTATTATTTATTTTATTATTATTATTATTATTATTATTATTATTATTATTTTAGAGAAAGAGAGAGCGTGCAGGGGAAAGGGGCAGAGGGAAAGAGAGAGACACAGAGTCTTAAACAGGCTCTACACTCAGCACAGAGCCCCAGTGGGACTTGATCCCATGTGGGACTCAATCCCATGACCCTGGGATCATGATCTAAGCTGAAAGTAAGAGTAGGATGCTCAATGGACTGAACCACGCAGGCGGAGAAGACATGATAATTTACCTCTATGCTCATTTCCTTTCATACGAATTTTATTAAAAAGCTGGTTTAGATGGTTATCATTTTGACTAGGATCCATTTATCTAAAGATTTCAGGACACACAAGGAGAGGCACTATAGTCCAGGGAATAAAATTCTTGTCTTATCAATCTACAGACGTAAGCTCTAGTCTTTGACCTCAAGTGTTCCCTCTCACTTCGAGTAAGTCACTATGTAGTTTCTTTCACTTTAATGATGAGGAAACTTGGCTTCATGATTTCCAAAGTGATTTCCCTATTCTCAATTTGTATTATGAGTTAATAAGAGAGGACTCATAAAGGCTGGTGTTCTTATTCATATGGACATGATACCATTTGGCATTTCATCCACTGGTTTATAGTGAGCCCAATCTGCGCATATTCCCATTTGTGTTCAGCCATGTGCAGCCAGGACTGTTTGTGTAACCAGAGTCAGGCTCCCCTGAGCTTCTCAGGCCTTCTCTGTGTATCAGCTGTGGTGACCCCTCAACCCCTAAACCAGCTCAATCCAGCCCAGTTCACTTGCCAGTGCAGTAGCCCCACGGGGTGCTACTAGCCTTGTTTCCTGACAACTATAGCTGCCTCAGCCTTCCCAGAGAGGAAGGCCAGGATTGCACATAGCTTCCACCAGAATATCAGTGGAGCTATGAAGAGTTTGTGCCTACTCGCAAGTTCCAGATTCAGAAGATGAGGCATCCCGCTGTGGGAAGAGGGATCCGGCTTCTTCAGTGACTGCTAGGTGGGACTACATGAAGTTCTCTAGAATTACTGGGAAATGCATACGTGTGGGCATACATCGAAAAGCCAGAAATAGGAGATTAGAAGTATCAAGAAGATAAATTCCTTGTACTTCCTCTCCTCTGACAATTTCTCTGGCAACATCCAGAGTAACCAAGAAATCAGTTGTATTTTCTTGTGAAGCTGTCCTCAGTAACTTTTATTGGTTCCCTGCTCTATGGTCCTGTTCTCCTCATGCCTGCAGCCTGGGATTGCACCACCCAAATAAAGTGTAGCCCGTGAGCTTTACTTGGGACTCTGGTTTCCAATGTAGGCAAGGCTCACACAGATGGCAATGCCTAGAATCTTCCTAGGCATTTGTTTCTCATCTACAGAAACATCTGGGAAAAAAAATGATAGCAGGGCAAGTTGAGAAAACTCAGCAATACGACTTAACTTCAAGTTTGAACCTGATATAAATGCCATCAATGGCCAAGGAATTTGCAAATGGCTTAGAAAGTTCGTAAGGTCACTCTTCTATTTAATCTACATTAAATTGACCCTGATAGTACTTTCTCAGAATTTATTTTTTATTTCTTTGAGAGGAGGCTAACTTTACAAAGAACATGGAGAAAATGAAGGAGAAATCAAGAGGTAAAAGAAGGATGCCATTTTAGAAAGGGGCAAAGAAAACCATTACATAACAGGAAGATACTAATCCTACATACAATAATGCCTAATTTCTATGGAAGCCCTAATGGAATATATTGCACATACACTAGAATAAAAGATATTCCAGTTTCAAAAATTTGATTTCAGTTCATTGTTTAAAAACAAACAAACAAAAACGATCCTGAAGTCTATTAATCTTTATTCAGCGGTGTCATAAAGCATGGCACTGATTGGCGAAGGGCACAGGAAAGGCATTGATGTATCTTCAAAGAAGGGTTGCTGCATCTCTTACTGGGAGTCTTGACAACAGAAACCCTTTAGCTGCCAGCTCCTGTGGGGACTGCCTCAGTTGCCTAGAGCAAACTCACCCCAGATCATGCCCTTTCCGAGTCAGTGCACTTGAGCGACTGACGAAGACGGCTATAAAAGCCTGCACATTTTTTTCCTAATGAGGCACATCTATGATGGATTACTTGAGCTCACGGAGACCTCCCCTCAGTGTCAGCTAAGGCTGTTGCTGGCTGGTATTACACCTCACCTTCTCTTTTTGTACCATCTAGCTCACTTCTCTTCATAGCAAGAGGTGTTGATGTCAAAGCATCTCTTAATAAACATTAAATATAGCCCATTCTACACATTACTCTCTTCCACATGTATTTCTTGGTGTAAATGTGGTTGGGGGGGGGAAGGCAAGGGAATATGAAAGTGCTTCCCTTCAGCCTTTAAGGTGCAGACCTAGTCCCCAAGCAGAGGTGACAATAAAATATTTAAGATTTAAAAACTCAGATGCCAAACCAAATAGGTAACTCTTGAAGACATTTACTGTGCATTAACCTTTTATTTGCTGGTATGTGTGAACATCAGAAGTAGAAGAGTCAATATGGAAGGATTTTAATATTTTATCAACTGATATGGAGATCCTAGGTCATCCTTCCTAAGTATCTGTCTTCCCCTAAGTGAAATGGGACCATTATAACAGGTAGCTCCTAATAGGGAGACATGTTCAGGGCAGAAACATGGTGTCTTCATTAATTTCAGATTTCCACTGGACAAAAAGTCAAGTAAAGATGTGGAGTCTTCCACAACAGCAGAACTCACCATCATATGGTAGCTGTCTAACTGACCTAGAGCCCGTGGTACTCTTTCTTGTCACTCTTTTATTCTAAAGTTAGTGTGATCCTAAATAGCTTTAGAAAGTGAGTCAAAGAAAAGCAACCAATTTGGTGACTCACTCTAAAAAGAACAGCTATTTCTACTGTTAAACAAATGGATTTAAACCTATAGAGATTCTAATCTCAGCATATGTCTTCTAAATCCACCAACTACGTGCCCATATGTAGAGTTAAAATATAGTTTGTCTGGAACAGAAAACCCATAAATGAACCCACAATTATTGGTCAGTTAATCTTTGACAAACCATCAAAGAAATCCAATGGGAAAAAGACAGTCTCTTCAACAAACAGTGTTGGGAAAACTGAACGGTACATGCAGAAGAATGAAAGTGGACCACTTTCTTACACCATACACAAAAATAAACTCAAAATGGATGAAAGACCTAAATGTGAGAGCTGAAACCATAAAATCCTAGAAGACAGCACACACAGTAATGTCTTTGACATCAGTCATAGCAAACTCCTTCTAGATATGTCTCCTAAGGCAGGGGAAACAAAACCAAAAATAAGCAATTGGGACTACCTCAAAATAAAAATCTTCTGCATAAGGAAGGAACCAATCAATAAAACTAAAAGGCAGTCTATGGAATGGGAGAAGTTATTTGCAAATGACATATTTCATAAAGGGTTAGCATCCAAAATATATAAAGAATTTCTCAAACTCAACACCCAAAAAAATGAATAATCCAATTAAAAATGGGCAGAAGACATGAACAGACATTTCTCCAAAGCAGACATGCAGATGGCCAATAGACACATGAAAAAATGCTCGACATCATTCATCATCAGGGAAATACAAACCAGAACTACAGTGAGTACATGATACCTGTCAGCACAGTTAAAATCAACAACACAAGAAACATCAGGTGCTGGTGACGATGTGGAGAAGAAGGAACACTCTTGTGCTGTTGGTGGGAATGAAAACTGGTGCAGTCACTCTGGAAAACATTATGGAGTTTCCTCAAAAAGTTAAAAATAGAAGTGCCCTATAATCCAGCAATCACACTACTAGCTATTTACCCAAAGAATATAAAAATGCTAATTCAAGGGATACATGCACCGCGATGCCTACAGTAGCATTATCTCTAATAGCCAAATTATGAAAACAGCCCAAGTGCCCATCGAATGATGAATGGATAAAGATGTGGTATATATATACAATGGAATATTACTCGGCTATAAGAAAGAACAAAATTTTGCCATTTGCAATGAAATGAATGCAGCTAGAGAGTATTGTGCTAAGCAAAATAAGTCAGAGAGAGATAAACACCATATGATTTCACTCATATGTGGAATTTAAGAAAAAAATGATCAAAGGGCAAAAGAGAGAGAGAGAAAGAGAGGCAAACCAAGAAACAGAATTTTAACTGTAGAGAACAAACTGATGGCTACCAGAGGGAAGGGAGAAATGAGGGGATAAGGGGAACTGTGAAATAGGTGATGGGGATTTACAAGTGCACTTGTTGTGATGAGCACTGGGTGTTGTATGGAATTGTTGAATCACTATATTGTAACCCTGAAATTAATATTACACTGTATTGGATTAACTAAGGGGATTAACTAACGTGGGATTTAAATAAAAACTTAAAAAAGTTTGTTTGAATATAAAGTTGATTTGTCTTTGAATTGCAATAATCAAATATCATTCTTCCTCTTGCTATTAATTATAAATAATCATTATGTTTTGGAATGTGAGGTTAATGGAACTTCTAACTAAAACAAAAATGATTTATGCATTGTGGCTACACTGCTAAGGTATGTGAGGTACTGGTTTTTTTTCCCTGGTAGAATATGGGGTATCTCATTCCTAGCTACAGTGGAATACTTCTAATGTGAAATAATTAGTTTGAGAACATTAATGACACTACAAAAACAATCCTATCCCCTCTCTACTTATGCTTGCCATTCCTTTGATAGTAACCAAAATTGTAATTTCTCTTGCGAGATGCAAATGGCATAGGAAGAGATAACAAATTTTACACTAGTTTTTTTTTTACATTATGATAATGAGTAAGTAATCAGATCTTTTCTAAAATTAGATCTTTGGTAAGGATGAGAGAGCAAACATAAGACAAGCCTGACAAAATTTTCAAAGAAAAAATATTTTTTCTCTATTTCAAAAAAGAACTCTTAGATTGTATTAAGAGTACCTTCATGGGGCGCCTGGGAGGCTCAGTCGGTTAAGCGTCCAACTTCAACTCAGGTCATGATCTCACAGTTCGTGGGTTTGAGCCCCGTGTTGGGCTCTGTGCTGACAGCTCAAAGCCTGGAACCTGCTTCAGATTCTGTGTCTACCTCTCTCTCTGCCCCTCCCCTGGTCATGCTCTGTCTCTCTTTCAAAAATAAATAAACATGAAAAAAAAAAGAGTACCTTCATGAGCATTAGAGAATAATTACATTATGATTTATCACTTACTTAACATTTCTAAATTTTGAAAACATATCCTTTCTTTTTTAAATTGTTTAATGTTTATTTATTTTTTAGAGAGAAAGAGAGACAGTGTGTGAGTGAGGAAGGGGCAAAGAGGGAAACATAGGACCCAAAGCGAGCCCCAGGTTCTGAGCTGTCAGCACAGAGCCTGATATGGGGCTTGAACTCGTGAACTGCAAGATCATGACCTGAGCCCAAGTCGGACTTAACCAACTGAGCCACCCAGGTGCCCCTGAAACTATATCCTTTCTAATAATTATATCCATTTAAATTTTGCAATGTTTTAAACATATTTAAAAATTAAAGACTAATATTTCACTTAATAAATGTTAACATTGTAACATATTTGTTCCAGGTTGTCTAATTAAAATCTCATTAATTATGTAATTGTAACTACATTTGTACCTTTATTGATGTAACTCCCCAGCCCTTCCCTTTCCAGAGGTAAAAAACTTTGTTTATGCTGATGATTCCTCTTTCCATCCATGTTTTTATACATTCTCTACACCTGTGTGTTTTCATCAATACATGATTTGATCTTTGTAGCATTTCCTGTAACAGATGGCTTGCTTTTTTCCTCACTCAACACTTTTTCTTAATGTTTATTTTTTTTTGAGAGATAGAGAGTGTGAGCACGGGAAGGGCAGAGAGAGCAGGAGACAAAGAATCTGAAGCTGGCTTCAGGCTCAGCACTGTCAGTCAGCAAAGAGCCCAACGCAGAGCTTGAACCCACAAACTGCAAGATCATGACCAAGCCAAAGTCAGTTGCTCAAATGACTGAGCCACCTAGGCGCCCCCTCAACACTGTTCTTAAGGTTCATCCATGTTAATTGGTATAATAACTTTCTATTACTTGAATCTACCTGAGATTTTTAATCCATCAGTTTATATTCAAAAAGATGAATTTCAATATTTTGCTGCTATACAGAAATGTTCAGTAAACTTCCTTGTATACATCCCTCATGCATACGTGTTAGATTTCCCCTAGTCTATTGAGATGAATCTATCTAGAGGTAGAAATTATGGGATGCAGAATTTATGTGTGCATCTCTGATTTTACTAAATATTCCCACTTTTGTTAGGCAAAGTAGTACCAATTTACTACCACCAGGCATATACAAGGTGTCTCACATCCTCAAAAACAACTTAAAAGTGTCATATTCCAAAATGTGTGACAATATGATATATGAAGAATGATAAAATATTATGATAAGGGCATCTTATGAATTTTTACATTTGCAGCTCCTTTTTGGCAAATGAGGGTATTTCCATAAGTTTATTAGCTTTTATCTGTTCTCATTTAAAAAAAATGTTTAATGTTTTTATTTATTTTTGAGAAAAGAGACAGAGCATGAGTGGGGCAGGGGAGAGAGAAAGAGGGAGACACAGAATCGGAAGCAGGCTCCAGGCTCTGAGCTGTCAGCACAGAGCCCAATGCCGGGCTCGAACTCACAAGCCGTGAGATCATGACCTGAGCTGAAGTTGGACGCTTAACCAACTGAGCCAGCCAGGTGCCCCTGTTCACATCTTTTAATAATTTTACCCATTAGATTGTCTTACTTAGTGATTTGTACCATTTCTTTGTATATTCTAGATGCTAATCCTTTGCCAGGTATTGAGTAACGTAAGAACCACTGGTTTAATTTGTCTTTTAACTTTGTCTTGCGGTATCTTGTGTATAAAAGTCTGTGAAGTGTATTATGATCAAATCTCTCCATGTTTTTCCTTTTATCCTTTGTACGAATTCCTTACAAATCTTAAAACTATAAACTTAATGTCCCCTCATTTTCTTCTAAGGGCCTAATAATTTTACTTGGCACACTTAGCTATTTAACCCATTTCGGATTTTTTTCTATATGAGTGCAACAAAAATCTAATATTTCCCCCTATGAACAGGTACTTTTCCCATAAGCACTCACTCAGTAGGTCAGACCTTTCCCTCCAGATGTGGTTTCTGGCCTATATAATCCCCCATGATAACTGGGGCTTTCTCTGTGCCCTCTTCTGCCTATTGACCTAATTAAGGGTTTGTTTGTTTTTTTTCCAGAACTTGTAACAAACTTTTAAAAACTATAATTCCATAACAAATTCCCTACCTTTATTCTTCTTTAAATTTATCTTAGCTTCTCTTAGTCTTTCATCTAACATAAGAATTCAGAATACGCTTATCAAATTTTATTTTTTTAGGCTTATTTATTTTGAGACAGAGAGAGAGAGAAAGCAAGCATGAGCAGGGGAGGAGCAGAGAGAGAATCCTAAGCAGGCTCTGCTGACATGGGGCTTGAACTTATGACCCGTGAGATCACGACATGAGCTGAAATCAAGAGTCAGATGCTTAACCAATTGAGCCACACAGGTGCCCCAAGCTTGTCGAATTTTAGATTCAACTTAGAAGCTGTCAAATTTTGACCAAGAAACTCACAAAATAATAAACCACAAATGGTCAATAACCATTTTAAAAGTTATTCTAAAAGATAGTAAACCAAGGTGTGAGAAATCTCTATCTTCACGGGTACTGTAACAGCATTCTCCAATCTGAAATCTTTGCTGCCTTTAGGTGTTTTGGTCTCAGGACATCAGGATATTTCAGGTTTCATTCATAGTATTGTTAAAGAAAAATATTTTATTTCTAGGAAACAAACCTTTTCCAACCTATGCAGCAATGATATCCTTGGTTTTAATCCTCAATTACGTGTATTTGCAATATTTTCCTAAGAAAATGTGTGTACAATTACCAAACTGTATGCTTTATACATAAAGTAATAAATCGTTTTTTTTTTCAAAGCAAATGAAACATCATGTTTATTTAAAATCTCACCCAGTACAAAAGCCAAACATTGTATAATGTTTCCCCTGCAATTTTGTTTAACACGAGTTTTTATATTAAGTTTGTTTGCATTTTTTTTACCTTTGTAAGTTGGTATTTGTTAATTCATACCAGGAATGATCATTTCTGTAAGTCAAATCAAACATGCTTTTCACATAGAATTTTCAGCATGGCATGTGACAGCTACTTCTGAATCCTACTTTGAAAAATGTATCAAAAGCTGGGGCACCTGGGTTGACTCAGTTGGTTAAGCGTCCGATTTTGGTTCAGGTCATGATCTCGTGGTTCAAGGGTTCAAGCCCCATGTCGGGCTCTATGCTGATAGCTCAGAGCCCAGAGCCTGCTTCAGATTCTGTGTCTCTTGCTCTCTGTCCTTCACCCCGATTGTGCTCTATCTCTCTCAAAAATAAATAAACATTAAAAAAAAAGAAAAATATATCAAAAGCATCATTATGCCACAGCCATTAGGTTAATGCCTAAGAGCAGTGATGGAGAATCTCATTCTGGACTTTCTTTAACTGAAAATTAAACTTTTAAATACAGTGAGGAGCTAATTAAAAGGAAGACGTTTCTAACTTAAATGCCCCTGTACACCTTTGCAAAATAAAGGTACTTGTGTGCTGGTGATTTTCAGGACAGATACAGTGGACTTAACAGCAATTCCTTCCAGTTTTATCTCAGATCCTCCGAGGGAGGGCTTCTGTAAAATGAAGCAAATCTGTATACAAAACATGAACGTCTATCAAAATTAATTAATTAAGCATACCACAGACATAGCCTCTAGATATGAACTATGGAGAAAACTGAAAGGTTTATTTCATAAGACAAGCATTCCTGACAGATGAATCATACAGGTTCTGCTTATACAATACCTATGATGAAATACTGACTTAAGTTTAATTAAATATTATTGAAATGTTTCTTTATATTAGGTTCTCTAATAAAGGCCACAACTATAAATACAAATGGTGTGTGTGTGGGGGGGGTGGGTATGTGTATGTGCATGTGTGTATTTGTATTAAAAGTTATTTCAGAAAGCATGTGTACATCATGCACATTAAGGATTTATAAAATACACAAAAATACCACAATACATTAAACACGCAAATAAAAAGGCCAACTGAGAATATTAACTGTAACCATGAATAAGGCTAATATGAATAGTTATGCCTTGAACTCCTCTTCACTTCTGTAGGTAGGTCACTAAATGACAAGAAGTCAAACACACCCATTTGCATTTAACTGATTATTTCATTAAGTCAAATTTCTGGAAGAGGAATGACTGAGGAAAGGATATGTTCATTCTAAAGGCTTGACTCATAATGCCAAGTTGCCCTCTGCAAAGGCTATTCAATTTATAATCCTGCCATCATTGTATAAGAATGTGCTGTTTTCCATATGTCAACTAATTCTGCATATTATCATTCATTTAATAATTGCCATTCTAATTAAATAATATCCCATTTTTATTTTCATTCCCATGATTCTCAAAGCAGTCCAAAATCATCATAGAATGTTATATTTAATATTTTGTGGGGCGCCTGGGTGGCTCAGTCAGTTAAGCATCCGACTTCAGCTCAGGTCATGATCTCACCACTCATGAGTTCGAGCCCCACGTCAGGCTCTGGGCTGACAGCTTGGAGACTGGAGCCTGCTTCGGATTCTGTGTCTCTTTCTCTCTCTGTGCCTCTCCCCTGCTTATGCTCTGTCTCTGTCTCTCTCTCAAAAGTAAATAAACATTTAAAAAAATTATTTTAAAGAGTCTATAGACCCATGTGCAGAATGATGTTTTTTAAAAAGCAGAAAATAGAGGTGCCTGGGTGGCTCAGTCAGTTAAGCATCTGACTCTTGATTTCAGCTCCAATCATGATCTCATGGTTGTCAAATGCAGTCCTGTGTCAGGCTCCTTGCTAGGCGTGAAGCCTGCTTAAGATTATCTTTCTCCTGGGGCACCTGGGTGACTCAGTCAGTTAAGCATCCAACTTCGGCTCAGGTCATGATTTCACAATTTGTGGGTTCGAATCCCATGTCAGATTCTGTGCTGACAGCTCAGAGCCTGGAACCTGCTTCCGATTCTGTGTCTCCCTCTCTCTCTGCCCCTCTCCCCCTCACACTCTCTGTCTCAAAAATAAATAAACGTTAATATTTTGTGACTTGCCTCTTGGAAATATTTTTTTTTCCTTAACTGAGGCATCTGTCATTTTCTTAGTGATGTGTAGAGATCCCTTAAATAAAAATAAGGATGTTACATAATATATAAGGACATAATATATATTATGTCCATAATATATAAGGACAATAACCTATATTCTGTCACATGTGTTAAGAATACTTTTTCTCAAGGCTACCTGGGTGGCTCAGTCAGTTAAACATCCAACTTCAGCTCAGGTCATGACCTCACGGTTCATGGGTTCTAGCCCCCATCAGGCTCTTTGCTAACAGCTCAGAGCCTGGAGCCTACTTTGGAATCTGTGTCAACCTTTCTCTCTGCCCCTCCCCCACTCATGCTTGGCCTGTCTCTTAAATATAAATAAACATTAAAAACTTTTAAAAATACTTTTTCTCTTCTGTTATGAATACCTACCTTTTTCAACAAATTTTTATGTACTGATAGTATGTTTATTTTTTCTTTGGTTTAATTCACTAATTGCTTGTGTCATTCATGCCCTTTTGTCAAATTATATGGGTTATATTCAGACCAAGATTAGATAAATATGTATGTATATTTTCTTCTAGCAATTATATATATATATATATATATATATATATATACTTATGTGTAATATATACATATACATAACTATAGTTTTAGTTTTTTAATATAGTTTTATGCAATCATATATTTAAATTGCACATACCTTCATGTAAAATTTATTTTGATGTAAAATGTAACCTGAGAATCTTATTTTGTTTATATTTCCAGATTATAAGACGACTATACCAATGCCCATCATTAAATAATCATTCACTTCTCCACTGAGATGAAATATTAAATGTGCACTTCTGTTTTGAACTGTTTATCCTGCTTAATTAATAACATTATAATGATGCTGGGCCTTCAATTTTAATTTTTAGAGAGAGATTATAAATTTTTCAAACTTTTGTTATGTTTATCTTGATAATATTTTTTCTTTCAGTGCTTTGAACTAGTTAGTGGACAGTCATCTTACTGGGTACTAGGAATTAAGCAGTAAACAAGACAGATATGCACAATGAGGCTAGTATACAAAATAATCACTGAACAAACAATTACCCAACTATTTAATTGTAAACTCAACTAATTTATGGAGCAAAGAGTTGCCAAAATGATCTAGACAAGGTGAATACGAGACAGCTTCTCTGGGAAAAAGATTCTCAAGACAAACTCTAAACGATGAGAAGGAATTAGTAATGAAAGAAATAGTAGCAGTGAATTTTTCAAGCAAAGTTGACAGCAAGCAGGTGCAAATGATAAAAGGAGAATGGTGCATTTGAGGAATGGAGAGACTAGGGTGGCTGCAGTAAAGAAACCAACAGGACAGCAGCTCGAGTTGAGAATGGTGTGCAGAGACCACATCACTCAGAACTTTAACAGGTCATGTGAAGAATTTTAATTATTTTTCTGAATAACTGTGACAAACTACTGAGTGGGCTTAAGCAAGAGACGTGTTATGGAAAGAGTCATATGTCAACATAAAGAAAGAATTAAGAAGGAACCAGTGCAGATATAGTATAACTGGTTAGAGGTCATGGCCACAGGTAAACAAGATGATGGTTTGCCTTCCTCTCTATTTTTATCTTATTTTTGCTTCCCTTCCCCTATGTTCATCTGTTTTGTTTCTTAAATTCCACATATAAGTCAATGTGTGAAATCATATGTAAGTGATGAATCCCTGGGTTCTACTACCAAAACCAATATTACACTGTATGTTAACTAATTTAAATGTAAGTAAATAAAAATAAATAAAAGGGGGGGGCACCTGGGTGGCTTAGTCAGTTGAGTGCCTGACTTGGGCTCAGGTCACGATTTCATGTTTCATGAGATCAAGCTCCATATTGGGCTTGCTGCTGTCAGCATAGAGCTTGTTTCCAATCCTCTGTCCCCTTCCCTCTGCCCCACTGCAGCTTGCACTCTCCCAAAAGTAAATAAATATTTCAATAACTAAATAGATAAATAAATGCAAAAAAAATAAAGGAACCATTCTTAAATATTATACACACACACAGAGAGAGAGAGAGAGAGAGAGAGAGAGAGAGAGAGAGAGGGAGATGATGGTGACTTAAATTAGGGTCATGGGAGTAAGGAGAGAAGAAGGTCTATGAAAGTGACCCTTAAGAGAGAGAAGTAAAAAGTATTTTGGGGGGGAACCTGGATGGCTCAATCAGTTAAGCTTCCGAATCTTGGTTTCAGTTCAGGTCATGATCTCATGGTGTGTAAGATCAAGCCCCACATCAAGCTTTGGGCTGACAGTGTGGAGCCTGCTTGAGATTCTGTTTCTCTCTCTCTCTGCCCCTCCCCTGATCATGCTGTCTGACTGTCTCTCTCTCTCTCTCAAAATAAATAAATAAATAAATTTTAGAAAAAAAAATATTTATTCATTCAGTGTACAGAGAGAGCAAGACAGCTAAGTATCAGAGATGCCTTTTAGGCTTGGGGACTGTGAGACGAGGTAGATGCTGGTGACTTTCTCTAAGTGAAGGAAGAGAAACATGGTTTAGATATAACTTATTCGTCTATTAAAATCAAAAGAAAGGTAGGATTTCAAGAAGTGATATGATATGTATTAGCAAATCAACAGTGTCAATTAAACTATGTGGTGGATGAGATAGCTTATCTCAAGGAAGGGTGCACAGAAAAGGCCTAAACTAAAAACTTAAGGTTAGATGTACAAAAAGATAATGGCAAAGGAATCTAAGGCACAATGACCAGAGACATGGGAGATAAACCAGGAGAATGCAAGAGCAGACAAGAGGAACCAGAACAAAACAATAAAATACTGCTAATGGAACAAATTTGGAAAAATGAAAGGAAAACATAATTACTGAAAATCAGAAACGCTAAGCAGTAAGTCAAAGTTTAAAAAGAGAAAACTTATAGACCCCTAAGAAAAAATTGTCTTTACTTCCATGCCAAAAAAATAAAATGAAAAACCTGAAAGAAATAAGCAATTTTTTAGAAAAAATATACTTGACCAAGCCCAACTTTTGACAAGAATAGCATTTAAAAAGACCAATTTCTATAAAATAAATTGAAAATTATGGTAATCATGTATTAGTTTAAGATTATTTTCCACAGGAAATTCCTATCAAACCAAAGGAGCTGATAATTCCAAGCATATTTAAACTGTTACAGAGCAAAAACCAAAAAAAGAAAATGTCAAAGTTCTATGAAAATAAGAACATTGGTATCAACATTTGTAATAAATTGAACTAGAGATACATTTCAGATGTGAATACTGATTACAATTTTCACATAAAATATTATCAAAGTCCAGAAAAATATAACTGTTGTGATCTTTATTCTTGCCATGCAAAGATGGTTCAATGTTAGGGAAATCTATTATCTAAGTGCATAATTGTAAAATATTTACTGAGAACAATAATCATTACCATAGGGGTGCCGGGGTGGCTCAGTCGGTTGAGCTTCCAACTTCAGCTCAGGTCATGATCTCATCCAAGTCGGGCTCTGTGGACCTGGAGCCTGCTTTAGATTCTGTGTCTCTGTCTCTCTCTGCCCCTCCCCCATGTTCTGTCTTTCTCTCACTCTTTCTCTCTCTCAAAAATAAATATTAAAAAAAATTTTTAGGGCGCCTGGGTGGCGCAGTCGGTTAAGCGTCCGACTTCAGCCAGGTCACGATCTCGCGGTCCGTGAGTTCGAGCCCCGCGTCGGGCTCTGGGCTGATGGCTCAGAGCCTGGAGCCTGTTTCCGATTCTGTGTCTCCCTCTCTCTCTGCCCCTCCCCTGTTCATGCTCTGTCTCTCTCTGTCCCAAAAATAAATAAATGTTGAAAAAAAAATTAAAAAAAAAAAATTTTTAAATCATTAACATAGATGATCAAAAGGGATTTTGCAAAACTAAAGATCTTCTTTGACAGAGTATAAGTAATAAAGTAGGTATAGGTGTATATGTTCTTAAACAAATGAAAAATATTTCTAATTCAGTCTAAAGCTATCTAAGCAAAACCCAGAATGACATGGTCCAAGGAAACAGGAGATTCTTTTAAAGTCAAGCACAAACAAACAGATTCAACATCATTACTGTTATTTAACAATCTTAACACCAACACAACCATCAAGTTGAGGAAAAAATCAAAGTTATAAGCTTTGAAGGTAGGGCTTAAAACCATCCCTTATTTGCAAATGATGTGACTGGAGAATATTATATGCTGGGAAGGTCCCACCGTACTTAACAAATATCACTACAATCAATAAGAGAACTCAACATACAAGCAGGATTAAACAGTATAATTAAGGGAAATGCTTTCATAAAACACAACTCATTACAAATAAAAATGGAAGAAACAATACTATTTCTAGTAGCAAGGAAAAGTATTAAATTTATAACAAGATTTGGAAGAAATCTTGTATACTTCTGACCAAGAAGACTTAAAGCAATAGCTTACTGTGTTTGATGGGGAGATTTAGCATCATAAAGGTATCAATTTTCCATAAGTCAATTTACAAATTTAATATGATCCTCACAAAATCAACAATTTCTTTTCTTAAAAAAAAATTAAGTTTATTTATTTATTTTGAGAGACAGAGAGAGTAGGGGAGGGGCAGAGAGAGAGGTAGAGAGAGAATCTCAAGCAGGCTGTGCACTGTCAGCCCAGAGCCTGAAGCAGAGCTTGATCTCATGAACTGTGAGGTCATGACCTGAGCCAAAATTCAAGAGTCAGACACTTAACCAACTGAGCCACCCAAGCACCCTCAAATCAACTATTTCTTACAATACAGTGGTGACTCAAAATCATGTATGGAAATTTTTTTAAGTTAGAAAAAATACCTTTCAATCTATGAAAAAAAAAGCAACCGTGGGTCATTAGCACTTGTACATAATAAAAACCTAAGTTTCAGGAAATAAAACAGGGCAGTATTGGCACATCAATCAACAGGCCAGAAGAAAAGAATAGAAATGTCAGAAGCAGATCTCAAACATATTAAAAATTAGCATTTGATAAAGTTATGTCCTAACAGGAAAGATAAAAGTGTCTATTAAATAAATGGTTTGGGTACAAAAGTAAGGTCAGATCTTTAACAGGTTAAATTCCAAATGGTTCCCAGATTTACACGTAAAGAAATGAGTTCATAAAAGCTATGACAAGAAGAAAAAATGAGAACTGTTCTATAATCCCAATGTAGAAAGTCTTTCTAGGACTCAAAATTCAGAATCCACAAACAATAACAGAATACCTCTACATAGTAAAATCTGCCATACTGAACATCAGAGGATAAATAAATGATAAACTGGGAAAAACACTTACAAGTTACATTGTACCTTATGTGCCTAATACATAAAGAATGGAAAAAAAAGAGTTTAAAAAAAAAGTTAAAAGAAGAGAAACAGAAAAATGAGCAAAGGATACAAATAGAGGTTTTATGAGAAAATTAAAAGTCTACAAATGGCTCGTTTTAAAACTTGACAAAAACACAGATTTCACTTACAATAATAGGAAGGCAAATTATAGGTAAACTAAGAGTGCTCATTTTGACAGCACATAGACCAAGAACTGAAGTGATACAGAGAAAATTAGCATTGGCACTATGCAAATATGACATGCATATTCATGCAACATTCCATTTTCAAAAAGCAATACCATTTTTAAGCATTAACTTGACAAAAATCTGTTTTAAAACATACTTGGCAGGTTTGTGGGGAGTAGCACTCTCATTGTTGCTGGTCAAAGTGTAAGTTGGCATAATCCATATGGAGAACAATTTTGATGGATTTATCAAAATTATAAGGTATATACACTATATATACCAATTCCACTTCCAGGAAAGTGTCTTCCATGTATGTTCATATACACAGAAAATGATGTAAGCACAAGGTTATGCAGTGTAGCATAGATTCTAACAACGAAGTTTAGAAACAAATTATCTGCTGATTAGGGACTTTTTAATATATTATGGTATAGTCACACAAGGGAATATGATACACTGCACATGTTGATCTGGAAAGATACGGGAGATAATTTTTTAAGTAAAAACACAAATATGGAAGAATGTGACACCACGGGTATGAAACACAGGAAAAAAATTCATGTGTATTTGCCTTGGCATGCAAAAAACCTATGAGGAAAGACACATAAGAACCTAACACAATAAAATATGTTTTAATGGTGTACTGGGAACTGGGCAAATGAGAAATAAGGTAGGAAGAAGACTTTGCATTGTACAGTTTTTATACTCTTTGATGTTTAGAACATGTGCATGTTATTTTCAAAGTAATGCATTTATAGAAGACTGCTAGGGAATGAAGAGAAAAAGACTTTCTTGTCCTGGGTGAGGAAAACATTCACTGGCAATAGTCATGGCAGTCATTGAAGATGCAGATGTACAAAAGTTTGTGTACCAAAGGAACCTCACGTTTCTGCAGAGGCTCTGATCTTGCTAAGACTGATGGACCCACTACTGTGTAATTATCAAGAAAATATTTACAAGGCTTGATAAGAAAGACTCTTGCTGGACCATACTATTGCCCATTACAATTGAAATTAACAAGAAGTTCATTATTTAACATGTCTTGTTGAAAATGACAGAGAATAGCATTGTAGTGCATGTATCCACTCAGTTGAGAACTATGTATAAAGAACACTGTTAGATTATGAAGCCAGTTCAGTGCTGGGCTCTGCTTTCAAAGAGCTTATATTCTTCAAGGACAAAAATGCCATGTATATAAATACATAGAACTACAGAGAGAGAGAGTATAAAAGGTTATGAGTGAAATGAAGTGCCATGAGTTTGAGAGGAGACGAAAATGACCACCAGCTGGAGAACAGGAAGAGGAAGATGGAGAGAGATCTGGCATTTAAATGAAGTAACAAAATGTTAATTTCAGCCATTATGACAAGTGTGAAGTGGTATCTCATTGTGGTTTTGATTTGCATTTCTCTGATGATGAGTGATGTTGAGCATCTTTTCATGTGTCTTTTAGCCATCTGGATGTCTTCTTTGGAAAAGTGTCTATTCATGTCTTCTTCCCATTTCTTCACTGGATTATTTGTTTTTTGGGTGTTGAGCTTGGTAAATTCTTTATAGATTTTGGATATTAACCTTGTATCTGATATGTCATTTGCAAATATCTTCTCCCATTCCCTTAGCTGAGGCAAAGAGGTTGTTGCCTATTTTCTCCTCTAGATTTTGAGGTTTTGGGGAATGTTATAAGTCAACAGCTCTGCTCAGAGAGCGGGAAGGCTAAAGGACAACAGGAGGGAGAGTGTTGAGCCCCAGAGGACAGAGCTCAGCTTGGCAGGGAACAAAGTGCTGGGAAGCGCCATCTCCTTTGCCCATCCCCCAGCCAAAATCCCAAAGGGAACCAGCTCGCATCACAAACTTGCATGCACCGCGCAAACACCCAATGCTGTGCTTCTGCAGATCCATCCCTCCAATGGGTCTGCCTCCCTCCAGGTGCCACAGGGCCCCTCCCAAAGTGGACCACCAAAGGCAAAGTGAGCTGAGCCTATCCCTCCCGCCCCTGTGCATCTTGCGGATCCACCCCAGCTAATATGCCAGATCCCATCGAAGCAGCACCATAAGCCTGGCAGTGTGCAAGTAGCCCAGAAAGGGGCCACACCACTCCACAGTGAGTCCTGCCCCTGGGAGAGGGGAAGATAAGGTACACACCAGTCTGACTGTGGCCCCAGCGGTGGGCTGGGGGCAGACATCAGGTCTCACTGAGGCCCCGCCCACCAACACAAGTTACTCCAGACAGCACAGGGGAAGAGCCTTGCAGTTCCCCGCCACTCCAGGAATTATCCAAAATGACCGAACAGAAGAATTCTCCTCAAAAGAAACTCCAGGAAGTAGCGACAGCTAACGAACTAATCAAAAACAATTTAAGCAATGTAACAGAAAATGAATTTAAAATAATAGTCATAAAATTAACCTCTGGGCTTGAAAAAAGTATAGAGGACAGCAGATAACTATTCCTACAGAGATCAAGGGACTAAGAAACAGTCAGGAAGAGCTAAAAAATGTTATAAATGAGCTGCAAAATAAAATGGAGGTGACCACAGCTCAGACTGAAGAGGCAGAGGAGAGAATAGGTGAATTAGAAGATAAAATTATGGAAAAAAGAAGAAGCTGAGAAAAAGAGAGATAAAAAAATCCAGGAGTATGAGGGGAAAATTAGAGAACTAAGTGACATAATTAAATGAAATAATATACGCATAATTGGGATTTCAGAGGAGGAAGAGAGAAGGAAAGGTGCTTAAGGTATACTTGAAGAAATCATAGCTGAGCACTTCCCTGAACTAGGGAAGGAAAAAGGCATTGAAATCCAAGAGGCACAGAGAACTCCCTTCAGATGTAACTTGAATCGATCTTCTCCATGACATATCATAGTGAAACTGGCAAAATACAAGGATAAAGAGAGAATTCTGAAAGCAGCTAGGGATAAACATGCTCTAACATATAAAGGGAGACTGATAAGACTCGTGACGGATCTGTCTACTGAAACTTGGCAGGCCAGAAAGGAATGGCAGGAAATCTTCAATGTGATGAACAGAAAAAAAATGCAGCCGAGAATCCTTTATCCAGCAAGTCTGTCATTTAGAATAGAAGGAGAGATAAAGGTCCTCCCAAACAAACAAAAACTGAAGGAATTCATCACCACTAAACCAGCCCTACAAGAGATCCTAAGGGGGATTCTGTGAGTGAAATGTTGCAAGGACCACAAAGTACCAGAGACATCACTGAAAGCATGAAACCTACAGACATCACAATGACTCTAAACCCATATCTTTCTATAATAACACTGAATGTAAACGGACTAAATGCTCCAACCAAAAGACATAGGGTATCAGAATGGGTAAAAAACAAGACCCATCTATTTGCTGTCTACAAGAGACTCATTTTAGGCCTGATGACGCCTTCAGATTGAAAGTGAAGGGATGGAAAACTGTCTATCATGCTACTGGAAGTCAAAAGAAAGCTAGAGTAGCCATACTTATATCAGACAAACTAGACTTTAAAGGCTGTAACAAGAGATGAAGAAGGGCATTATATAATAATTACAGGGTCTATCCATCAGGAAGAGCTAACAATTATAAATGTCTATGCGCCAAATACGGGAGTCCCAAATATATAAAACAATTAATCACAAACATAAGCAACCTTATTGATAAGAATGTGGTAATTGCAGGGGACTTTATACTCCACTTACAACATTGGATAGATCATCTAGACACAGGATCAATAAAGAAACAAGGGCCCTGAATGATACAATGATACATTGGCTCAGATGGACAGATATATTTAGAACTCTGCATCCCAAAGCAACTTCCTTTTCGAGTGCACATGGAACCTTCTCCAAAATAGATCAAACACTGGGTCACAAAACAGCCCTTCATAAATATATAATAATTGAGATCATACCATACATACTTTCAGACCACAATACGATGAAGCTTGAAATCAACCACAAGAAAAAGTCTGGAAAACCTCCAAAACCATGGAAGTTAAAGAACACCCTACTAAAGAATGAATGGGTCAACCAGACAATTAGAGAAGAAATTAAAAAATATATGGAAACAAATGAAAATGAAAATACAACAATCGAAATGCTTTGGGATGTGGCGAAGGCAGACCTGAGAGGAAAATATATTGCAATCCAGGCCTATCTCAAGAAACAAGAAAAATCCCAAATACAAAATCTAAAAGCACACCTAAAGGAAATAGAAGCAGAAAAACAAAGACACCCCAAACCCAGCAGAAGAAGAGAAATAACAAAGATCAGAGCAGAAATAAATAATATAGAATCTAAAAAAAATGTAGAGCAGATCAATGAAACCAAAAGTTGTTTTTTTTTGAAAAAACAAACAAAACTGATAAACCTGTAGCCAGGCTTCTCAAAAAGAAAAGGGAGAGGACTCAAATAGATAAATCATGAATGAAAATGGAATTATTACAACCAATCCCTCAGAAATACAAGCAATTATCAGGGAATACTATGAAAAATTATAAGCCAACAAACTGGACAACCTGGAAGAAATGGACAAATTCCTAAACACCCACACACTTCAAAAACTCAAACAGGAAGATATAGAAAGCTTGAACAGACCATAACCAGTGAAGAAATTGGACCAGTTATCAAAAAACTCCCAACAAATAAGAGTCCGGGACCAGATGGCTTCCCTGGGGAATTCGACCAGACATTTAAAGAAGAGATAATACCTATTCTTCTCAAGCTTTTCCAAGAAATAGAAAGGGAAGGAAAACTTCCAGATTCATTCTATGAAGCCAGCATTACTTTGATTACTAAATCAGACAGAGATCCAGCAAAAAAAGAGAACTACAGGCCAATATCCCTGATGAATATGGATGCAAAAATTCTCAATAAGATACTAGCAAATCGAATTCAACAGCATATAAAAAGAATTATTCACCATGATCAAGTGGGATTCATTCCTGGGATGCAGGGCTGGTTCAACATTTGCAAATCAATCAATGTGATACATCACATTAATAAAAGAAAAGATAAGAACCATAGGATCCTGTCAATCGATGCAGAAAAAGCATTTGACAAGATTCAGCATCCTTTCTTAATAAAAACCCTCAAGAAAGTCGGGATAAAAGGAACATACTTAAGATCATAAAAGCCATTTATGCAAATCCCACAGCTATTATCATCCTCAATGGGGAAAAACTGAGAGCTTTCTCCCTGAGATCAGGAACACGACAGGGATGTCCACTCTCACCGCTTTTGTTTAACATACTGTTGGAAGTGCTAGCATCAGCAATCAGACAACAAAAGGAAATCAAAGGCATCAAAACTGGCAAAGAGGAAGTCAAGCTTTCACTTTTTGCAGATGACATGATATTATACATGGAAAACTTGATACACTCCACCAAAAGTCTGCTACAACTGATACATGAATTCAGCAAAGTAGCAGGATACAAAATGTACAGAAATCAGTTGCATTCTTATACACTAATAATGAAGCAACAGAAAGACAAATAAACTGATCCCATTCACAAGTGCACCAAGAAGCATAAAATACCTAGCAATAAACCTAACCAAAGATGTAAAAGAGCTGTATGCTGAAAACTATAGAAAGCTTATGAAGGAAATTGAAGAAGATACAAAGAAATGGAAGAACATTCCATGCTCATGATTTAGAAAAATAAATATTGTTAAAATGTCAATACTACCCAAAGCTATCTACACATTCAATGCAATCCCAATCAAAATTGCACCAGCATTCTTCTCGAAGCTAGAACAAGCAATCCTAAAATTCGTATGGAACCACAAAAGACCCCGAATAGCCAAAGTAATATTGAAGAGGAAGACCAAAGCAGGAGGCATCACAATCCCAGACTTTACCCTCTACTACAAAACTGTAATCATCAAGACAGCATGGTATTCGCACAAAAACAGACACATAGACCAATGGAATAGAATAGAAACCCCAGAATTAGACCCACAAAAGTATGGCCAACTAATCTTTGACAAAGCAGGAAAGAATATCCAATGGAAAAAAGACAGTCTCTTTAACAAATGGTGCTGGGAGAACTGGACAGCAATAAGCAGAAGGATGAAACTAGACCCCTTTCTTACACCATTCACAAAAACAAACTCAACATGGATAAAGGACCTGAATGTGAGACAGGAAACCACCAAAACCCTAGAGGAGAAAGCAGGAAAAAACCTCTCTGACCTAAGCCACAGCAATTTCTTACTTGACACATCCCCAAAGGCAAGGGAATTAAAAGCAAAAATCAACTATTGGGACCTCATGAAGATAAAAAGCTTCTGCACAGCAAAGGAGACAATCAACAATAAAAGGCAGCCAACGGAATGGGAAAAGATATTTACAAATGACATATCAGACAAAGGGCTAGTATCTAAAATCTATAATGAGCTCACCAAACTCCACACCCAAAAAACAAATAATCCAGTGAAGAAATGGGTAGAAAACATGAATAGACACTTCTCTAAAGAAGATATCCAGATGGCCAACAGGCACATGAAAAGATGCTCAACATCGCTCCTCATCAGGGAAATACAAATTAAAACCACACTCAGATACCACCTCATGCCCATCAGAGTGGCTAAAATGAACAAATCAGGAGACTATAGATGCTGGAGATGATGTGGAGAAACGGGAACCCTCTTGCACTGTTGGTGGGAATGCAAACTGGTGCAGCCGCTCTGGAACACAGTGTGGAGGTTCCTCAGAAAATTAAAAATAGACCTACCCTACGACCCAGCAATAGCACTGCTAGGAATTTACCCAAGGGATACAGGAGTGCTGATGCATAGGGCCACTTGTACCCCAATGTTGATAGCAGCACTCTCAACAATAGCCAAATTATGGAAAGAGCCTAAATGTCCATCAACTGATGAATGGATAAAGAAATTGTGGTTTATATACACAATGGAATACTACATGGCAATGAGAAAGAATGAACTATGGCCTTTTGTAGCAATTGGGGATGGAACTGGAGAGTGTTATGCTAACTGAAATAAGTCATACAGAGAAGGACAGATTCCATATGTTTTCACTCCTATGTGGATCCTGAGAAACTTAACAGAAGACCATGGGAGAGGGGAGGAAAAAAAAAGTTAGAGAGGGAGGGAGCCAAACCATAAGAGACTCCTAAATACTGACAGCAAACTGAGGGTTTATGGGGAGGGTGGGAGGGAAGGGTGGGTAGGTGATGGGTATTGAGGAGGGCACTTGTTGGGATGAGCAAAGGGTGTTGTATGGAACCAATTTGACAATAAATTTCATATTTAAAAAAAAAGAAAAAAATGATGTTTGATAGTGCAATAAAGTAAAGCACAATTAAAAAAAAAAGATTTTGATGGTTTTCTGTCTCACACGTAGGTCTTTCATCCATTTTGAATTTGTTTTTGTTTATGGTGTAAGAAAGTGGTCCAGGTTCATTCTTCTGAATGTTGCTGCCCAGTTTTCCCAACACCATTTGCTGAAGAGATTGTCTTTTTTCCATTGGATACTCTTTCCTACTTGGTCAAAGATTAGTTGGCCATACATTTGTGCATCTATTTCTGGGTTTCCGTATTCTGGTCCAGTGATCTACGTGTCTGTTTTTGTGTGAGTACCATACTGTCTTGATGATTACAGCTTTGTAATACAGCTTAAAGTCCAGAATTGTGACGCCTCCAGCTTTGGTTTTCTATTTCAGGATTTCTTTGACTATTTGGGGTCTTTTGTGCTTCTACACAAATTTTAGGATTGAGGGGCGCCTGGGTGGCGCAGTCGGTTAAGCGTCCGACTTCAGCCAGGTCACGATCTCGCGGTCCGTGAGTTCAAGCCCCGCGTCAGGCTCTGGGCTGATGGCTCGGAGCCTGGAGCCTGTTTCCGATTCTGTGTCTCCCTCTCTCTCTGCCCCTCCCCCGTTCATGCTCTGTCTCTCTC
The DNA here is from genome assembly GCF_007474595.2 of Lynx canadensis. Taxonomy (NCBI): domain Eukaryota; kingdom Metazoa; phylum Chordata; class Mammalia; order Carnivora; family Felidae; genus Lynx; species Lynx canadensis. Next base: position 98,664,292 of record NC_044303.2, on the reverse strand, counting down.
TGTCCCAAAAATAAATAAAAAACGTTGAAAAAAAATTAAAAAAAAACAAATTTTAGGATTGATTTTTCTAGCTCTGTGAAGAATGCTTGTGTTATTTCAATAGGGATTTCATTGAATGTATAGATTGCTTTGGGTAACATAGACATTTTAAGAATATTTGTTCTTCCAATCCATGGACGTGGAATGTTTTTCCATTTCATTATGCCTTCTTCAATTTCTTTCATAAGGTTTCTACAGTTTTCAGCATACAGATCTTTAACCTCTTTAGTAAGGTTTATTCAAAGGTATCATAACAATTCAGAAAACAACAGATGTTGGCAAAGATGTGGAGAAAGGGGTACCCTTTTACACTGTTGGTAGGAATGTAAACTGGCACAGGTACTTTAAAAAATAGTATGAAGATTCCTAAAAAAATTAAAAATAGAACTACCCAATGACCCAGAAATTGCACTACTAGGTACTTATCCATAGGATACAAAAATGTTGATTCAAAGGGGAATATGCACCCCAATACTTTTAACATTGTCAATAATCAACTATAGCCAATCAACAATATCCAAATTATTAATAATAAACAATAGCCAAATTATGGAAAGAGCCCAAATCAACTTATGGATGGATAAAGAAGATGTGGTGTGTGTATATATATATATATATATATATATATATATATGATGTGGTATGAATCAAAAGAACAGGTGGTATATATCAAAAAGAATCAAATCTTGCCACTTGCAACAATGTGGATGGAACTAGAGTGTACTGTGCTACACAAAATATGTGAGGCAGAGAAAGACAAATATCACGTGACTTTACATATGTGGAATTTAAGACACAAAACAGATGAACATAGGGAAAGAAGAGAAAAAAATAAGTTAGCAACAGAGAGGGAGACAAACCAAGAGACTCTTAATGATGGAGAACAAACTAAGGGTTGCTGCAGGGGAGATGGGTGGGGAAATGGGTAAATGAGTGATGGGCATTAAGGAGGGCACTTGTTGGGATGAGCACTGTGTGTAATATATAAGTGATGAATCACTGGATTCTATTCCTGAAACCAGTACTACACTGTCTATAACTAGAATTTAAATAAGTGAATTTTTAAAAGTAAAATAAATAAAATAAAAATGCACCCGACCAAAAGACCCACAAAGCCAAAACTATTTACTATTTTTAGCCCTTTAGAGAAAAGATTGTAGCACTGCTTCAGTCCATTATGACCCCAAACTTTTTTTCAGAACTGCCCTGACCCAATCTTTATTTTGAGACAAAATCTGACATCAGAAATTTCAAACTAGCAAGTGATTTATGGAATCAGAAAATTATTTGTTTTATAAAAGGATTCATCACAGAATTTATACAAATAAATTCTAGTTCGTCTGAAAAAAAAAAGAAGTAAAAACGCCAAATGATCTGTGAGTGAAATAGCATTTCAGGTAAACAGTATGACATAAAGACAGGAAAAGTAAAAGAGGGCAGGGAGAAGGAAGAACATATAGTTCGACAGGCGTATGAATAGGATATTTGATGATATATCCAATGAGGGAGAGTATCCAAAATATATACGGAAGTTACACAACTTAACACCAAACCTCCCAAAAAACTCCAATTAAAAAATGGGCAGAAGATACAAACAGACATTTCTCCAAAGATATCCAGATGGCCAAGAGAGAGATGAAAAAAACGCTCAACATCAGAAAAACTCAAATCAAAACCACAATGAGATATCACCTCCCACCTATCAGAATAGCTAAAATAAAAGATACAAGAAACAATAAGCATGGATGAGGATATGGAGAAATAGGAATCGTCATGCACTGTTGGTAGGAAGGCAAAATGGTGTAGCTGCTGTGGAAAATCCTATGGAGGTTTCTCAAAAAATTAAGAATAGATTTACCATATGATCCAGTAATTCCACTACTGGGTATTTACCCCAAGAATATGAAAACACTAATTTGAAAAGATACATGCACCTCTATGTTTACCTCAGCATTATTTACAATAGTCAAAATATGGAAGCAATCTAAGTGTCCAATGACAGATGAATGGATAAAAAAGTGCAGGGTGTGTGTGTGTGTGTGTGTGTGTGTGTGTGTGTGTGTTTAATGGATTATTATTCAGCCATAAAAGAAAAGTATGAAATCTTTCCAATTGAAACAACATGGATAGATCTAGCAGGTGTAATGCTAAGTGAAAAAAGTCAGAGAAAGACAAATGCCATATGATTGCACTCATATGTAAAATTTAAGCAACAAATGAAGAAAGGAAAAAAGAGACAAAGGGAAACAGACTCTTAACTATAGAGAACAAACAGATGGTTACCAGAGGGGATGTGGGTGGGGGGACAGCTACAACAGGTGAAGATGAGCACGGAATAATATACAGAATTGTCGGATCACTCTATTGTACACCTGAAACTAATATAACACTGTATGTGAATCATGCTGGAATTTAAAAAAATTAATTTAAAAAGAATATGGTATTTGTAAAGTAGAATCACTGAGCCCAGATTATAGGGCCCTGAACTGAAGGCTAAAGAGTTTGGGTTTTACTTCATGAAACTGGGAAGGTCTAGAAGTTCAGGAGAAAAGGGATAACAGCTGTCCAAACAGCCCCTTAGCAAGGCTGACATGCATCAACTTTGCAGAATGGATTGGAGGAGATGGTTGTTCATGGGGAAAGGAGAACAAGTAAGAAGGCACTGGAAAACTCTCAGGGAGACCATTAGAATCATATGGAGAGTATAAGGTAACAGATATATGGGATCATGTGGAGGTGTGAGGAAAATAATAGGGACTCAGTACATATCTGCTGTATAAATGGATGAATAAATAAATGAATGAGGCCAGACAGATGGAAGCAAAAAGCAAGGAACTAAGTTATATTCCTATACCTGACTCAAGTTATTAGTCAACTTGCAGCAAGTTCTCTCTCCAGAGTCTCTTCCAGGCTGACACAACCTGTAGAATCAACAACCTGTTCCTGGATGGGGAAAGGAACAGTCTTGGCTTTCTTGTTAAAGCTTCTGCTCTGCCCTGGTAGTTTCTCTAATTAAGCAAGGTGAGAGTACTTTGCAGAAGGGCTGTGGCTTCAGATGTGTGCATACCACAAATTCTCTGTTGCCTTAGAAGGGATTTGATCTAGCTCTTTTTCTTATAGCCATGGACTACTAATGACTAGACAGGTATTTTAGACCAAATCAGGAAATGCAGGTCAGGATAAAAGACAATCTATCTGGTTCCCCTATGACTACACGATTTAATCCTGGACGTTCTTCATATATGAAGGGAAAACAGATATCTGAGGAAGGAAGAGAAGAAAGAAGGGCATGAATAACACTGCTAGGTATTTACCCAAGGGATACAGGAGTGCTGATGCATAGGGCCACTTGTACCCCAATGTTGATAGCAGCACTTTCAACAATAGCCAAATTATGGAAAGAGCCTAAATGTCCATCAACTGATGAATGGATAAAGAAATTGTGGTTTATATACACAATGGAATACTACGTGGCAATGAGAAAGAATGAAATATAGCCCTTTGTAGCAACGTGGATGGAACTGGAGGGTGTTATGCTAAGTGAAATAAGTCATACAGAGAAAGACAGATACCATATGTTTTCACTCTTATGTGGATCCTGAGAAACTTAACAGAAGACCATGGGGGAGGAGAAGCAAAAAAAAAGTTAGAGAGGAAGGGAGCCAAACCATAAGAGACTCTTAAAAACTGAGAACAGGGGCGCCTGGGTGGCTCAGTCGGTTAAGTGGCCGACCTCGGCTCAGGTCATGATCTCACGGTCCGTGAGTTCGAGCCCCGCGTCAGGCTCTGTGCTGACAGCTCAGAGCCTGGAGCCTGTTTCAGATTCTGTGTCTCCCTCTCTCTGACCCTCCCCCGTTCATGCTCTGTCTCTCTCTGTCTCAAAAATAGATAAACGTTAAAAAAAAAAAATTAAAAAAAAAAAAACAGAACAATCTGAGGGTTGATGGGGAGTGGGGGGGGGAGTGGGTGATGGGCATTGAGGAGGGCACCTGTTGGGATGAGCAGTGGGTGTTGTATGGAAACCAATTTGACAATAAATTTCATATTTAAAATTTATTAAAATAATAAAATAAAATTTATTAAAATAAATAAATAAAATAATAAAATTTATTAAAATAATAATTAAAATAAAATAAATTAAAATAATTTGCACACATGTTAAAAAAATAAAGCAACCATGAAAAATTGCTTCAATAAAAAATTACAACTATGTTATTGGATCAGATTTACATTTTTTACACTATCATTAAAAATTTTTTCAAAAATTAAAAAAAAAGGAAGGAAGCATGAGAAAGAGGTAGAAGGAAGGAAGGAAGAACAAAAAAATTAAGGAAATAAGAAACAAGGGGACACAAAGGAAGGTGGGGAAAAAAAGAAAGAAGGAAAAAAAACAGGAAAAAGTAGCTGTTTTTATTTCTTTGAAATTTCCCTTTTAGAAGACTTATTGATATTTACCCCTGACAATCAAATGAAGTCAGCAATACCATTTTTAATTTTATAGATGAATCACCTAGATAATGATGATCACTATTATTATTATTACCATTGTTTTTATTATTTTCTCAAGTCTTCTTATAAATTCACTCCCTTGGGCAACAGGTCACTGTGTAATAAAATTGCTTATGACAAGGAAATGCAATTACTGTGGGAACGCGGACTGCTTGGGAAAAGACAATTTAGCTGATAATACAATTTACCTTTCCTTTTTAATTCAACTGATACTGCTATGGGGGAACTGTGCTTTTAGCAGTCAATGTCACATCCAGTTTCTATGGAAATTGTAGACTTCTGTCATTGGATAAAGTCAATGATGCCATGGGAACAACATCCCTGAAAATGGCAAGCTTCTTCTCCAAAGGTGTGATTTGCCTTCTTCCTGAAAGGTGACAGAATCCACTGGCAACTTCACATTTTCTCCACATATAAACACACCCTGAATTATCCATGCTACAGTTCTTTTCAAAATTATTGCAAAGAATTACATACCCAAATATTTATTTTCAATTAAAGGAAGAAGAGAAAGGAAAATAATCTAATAATAAATATGGGGACAGACTGTCTTCATCTACACTTAGCCATTGCAACCACACCTAATGTATAGATATGCTCCCTTTCCTTTTTTTTTTTTTTACTTGTTTAATGTTTATTTTTGACAGAGAGAGAGAGAGAGAGAGAGGCAGAGACAGAGGGAGACAGAGAATCTGAAGCAGGCCCTGCACTGTCAGCACAAAGCTCAACCTGGGTCTTGAACCCACAAACCGTGAGATCATGACCTGGGCTGACATCAGACACTCAACTGACTGAGCCACTCATCAAGTGCCCCACCTTTTTTTTTTTTTTTTTTTAATTTTAGAGAGTGAGTGAGCAGAGGAGAAGGGCAGGGGGACAGAGAGAATTTTAAGCAGGCTACACACTCAGTGCTGAGTCCAATATGGGGGCACCATCTCACAGCCCTGGTATCATGACCTGAGCCAAAATCAAGAGTCAGACACTCAACCAAGCCCTCCAGGAACCCCTAGATGTGTTCCTTATTTGGACTTCCCTCTCCTTAATATACGAATGTCCTAGTCAGGCAAAGAAACCCTCCCTTCCACTCCATACTTTTCCACATCTATTTGCCACTCCACCCCACAGTGAGATTCCACAATGTTAAGAATTACTGGTTTCTCGCAGACATCTTACCTTCAATTTGCAACTGGCCACTGCTTGCAGGGGTTACAGCAGACAAAGACTGTATGATGAGGGATCAAGAGAAAAGAAGCACTTCCTTATTGAAATATTTGGTGTGCAACTTCACCCAAAATTTCATTCTAAGCAAATACTTTGAATTCTTTCACAATGCATCATCCACTTGTATAACCATGGTAAATAGGCAAACTGGATGGGCTCTCAGAGAGCTGAAAGTTGGTATGTGATGATGTCCTGGGGTATTAACAGGAAATATCTTGTAGTTATCCAAGTCTCTAAATATCCTCAATAAAAGGAGGAGGAGGAGGAGAGAGACAAGAAATCAGATGCAGGGACCTTGAAGGCAAATGGAGTCCTATGTCTTCCTCTAGGACTCCACCCTTCCTTCAGTCTCCATTTTTCTTGCTGGCGATCTAGTATTAACAGGAGACACATGTATCAGAGTACTGCGCATGGGCACCTGGATGGCTCAGTCAGTTAAGCTACCTACTCTTGGTATCTACTCAGGTCATGATCTCACAGTTTCATGAGTTTGAGCACCCAATCCAGCTCTGCATGCTGAATGCGCATGGAACCTGCTTGGGATTCTCTTTATCCCTCTCTTTCTGCCCACCCTTGCTTGCACACATGCTCTCTTTCCCTGTTTCAAAATAAATAAACTTAAAAAACGTATTGCACAGCAAAACACTGCTTGAATCTGGATGATGAAATTAAATGAGTTTTTGTGTGTGTGTGTGTGGTGTGAGGGTGGGTAATGTTAATGGATACTATGGAAAAGCTAACACCCTTTAAGCTACCCCTTAATACAATTACTGCTTCTTTGACCACCATCTTGCCATTTTATAAGGTGGATCTGAGCTCCATTTTGATCTGATTTTTAAAAATTAAAAACAAAGCTTGAATCATTTAACTTTCCTCAGATATGATGCAAAGGAAATAAGCCATGAGTTAAACAAATTAATCTTTCACAAACATAAGACTCTTTATGCTTCACTGTTGGGTCCAGTGGGGCTCTTAGCATGCTTTGGATTGACTTGTACGCTTATTTTGGTGCCTGCCTGTCTCAAGAATGCTAATTCTGTTTGATGAGTTTATTTTTTAATTTATTTAATATGAAATTTATTTTAATATTGGTTTCCATACAACACCTTTTGCTCATCCCAACAGGTGCCCTCCTCAATACTCATCACCCCCTCCCCTCCCTCCCACACCCCATCAACCCTCAGATTGTTCTCAGTTTTTAAGAGTCTCTTATGGTTTGGCTCCCTCCCTAACTTTTTTTTTCTCCTTCCCCTCCCCCATGGTCTTCTGTTAAGTTTCTCAGGATCCACATAAGAGTGAAAACATATGGTATCTGTCTTTCTCTATATGACTTATTTCACTTAGCATCACACTCTCCAGTTCCATCCCCGTTGCTACAAAAGGCCATAGTTCATTCTTTCTCATTGCCATGTAGTATTCCATTGTGTATATAAACCACAATTTCTTTATCCATTCATCAGTTGATGGACATTTAGGCTCTTTCCATAATTTGGCTATTGTTGAGAGTGCTGCTATCAACATTGGGGTACAAGTGGCCCTATGCATCAGCACTCCTGTATCCCTTGGGTAAATTCCTAGCAGTGCTATTGCTGGGTCATAGGGTAGGTCTATTTTTAATTTTCTGAGGAACCTCCACACTGTTTTCCAGAGTGGCTGCACCAGTTTGCATTCCCACCAACAGTTCAAGAGGGTTCCTGTTTCTCCACATCATCTCCAGCATCTATAGTCTCCTGATTTGTTCATTTTAGCCACTCTGATGGGTGTGAGGTGGTATCTGAGTGTGGTTTTGATTTGTATTTCCCTGATGAGGAGCGATGTTGAGCATCTTTTCATGTGCCTGTTGGCCATCCAGATGTCTTCTTTAGAGAAGTGTCTATTCATGTTTTCTACCCATTTCTTCACTGGATAATTTGTTTTTTGGGTGTGGAGTTTGGTGAGCTCTTTATAGATTTTGGATGCTAGCCCTTTGTCTGATATGTCGTTTGCAAATATCTTTTCCCATTCCGTCGGTTGCCTTTTAGTTTGTTGATTGTCTCCTTTGCTGTCCAGAAGCTTTTTATCTTCATGAGATCCCAATAGTTGACTTTTGCTTTTAATTCCCTTGCCTTTGGGGATGTGTCAAGTAAGAAATTGCTGTGGCTGAGGTCAGAGAGGTTTTTTCCTGCTTTCTCCTCTAGGGTTTTGATGGTTTCCTGTCTCACATTCAGGTCCTTTATCCATGTTGAGTTTGTTTTTGTGAATGGTGTAAGAAAGGGGTCTAGTTTCATCCTTCTGCACGTTGTTGTCCAGTTCTCCCAGCACCATTTGTTAAAGAGACTGTCTTTTTTCCATTGGATATTCTTTCCTGCTTTGTCAAAGATTAGTTGGCCATACTTTTGTGGGTCTAATTCTGGGGTTTCTATTCTATTCCATTGGTCTATGTGTCTGTTTTTGTGCGAATACCATGCTGTCTTGATGATTACAGTTTTGTAGTAGAGGGTAAAGTCTGGGATTGTGATGTCTCCTGCTTTGGTCTTCCTCTTCAATATTACTTTGGCTATTCGGGGTCTTTTGTGGTTCCATACGAATTTTAGGATTGCTTGTTCTAGCTTCGAGAAGAATGCTGGTGCAATTTTGATTGGGATTGCATTGAATGTGTAGATAGCTTTGGGTAGTATTGACATTTTAACAATATTTATTTTTCTAAATCATGAGCATGGAATGTTCTTCCATTTCTTTGTATCTTCTTCAATTTCCTTCATAAGCTTTCTATAGTTTTCAGCATACAGATCTTTTACATCTTTGGTTAGGTTTATTGCTAGGTATTTTATGCTTCTTGGTGCAATTGTTAATGGGATCAGTTTCTTTCTTTTTTTTTTTTTTTAATTTTTTTTAACGTTTATTTTTGGGACAGAGAGAGAGCATGAATGGGGGAGGGGCAGAGAGAGAGGGAGACACAGAATCGGAAACAGGCTCCAGGCTCTGAGCCATCAGCCCAGAGCCTGACGCGGGGCTCGAACTCACAGACCGCAAGATCGTGACCTGGCTGAAGTCGGACGCTTAACCGACTGCGCCACCCAGGCGCCCCAGGATCAGTTTCTTTATTTGTCTTTCTGCTGCTTTATTATTAGTGTATAAGAATGCAACTGCTTTCTGTACATTGCTTTTGTATCCTGCGATTTTGCTGAATTCATGTATCAGTTCTAGCAGAGTTTTGGTGGAGTCTATCGGGTTTTCCACGAATAATATCATGTTACCTGCAAAAAGTGAAAGCTTGACTTCCTTTTGCCAATTTTGATGCCTTTGATTTCCTTTTGTTGTCTGATTACTGATGCTAGCACTTCCAACCTCTGTTAAAAAACAGTGGTGAGAGTGGACATCCCTGTCTTGTTCCTGACCTTACAGGGAAAGCTCTCAGTTTTTCCCCATTGAGGATGATATTAGCTGTGGGATTTGCATAAATGGCTTTTATGATCTTTAAGTATGTTCCTTCTATCCTGACTTTCTCAAGGGTTTTTATTAAGAAAGGATGCTGAATCTTGTCAAATGCTTTTTCTGCATCGATTGACAGGATCCTATGGTTCTTATCTTTTCTTTTATTAATGTGATGTATCACATTGATTGATTTGCAAATGTTGAACCAGCCCTGCATCCCAGGAATGAATCCCACTTGATCATGGTGAATAATTCTTTTTATATGCTGTTGAATTCGATTTGCTAGTATCTTATTGAGAATTTTTGCATCCATATTCATCAGGGATATTGGCCTGTAGCTCTCTTTTTTTGCTGGGTCTCTGTCTGGTTTGGCGATCAAAGTAATGCTGGCTTCATACAATGAGTCTGGAAGTTTTCCTTCCCTTTCTATTTTTTGGAGCAGCTTGAGAAGGATAGGTAATATCTCTGCTTTAAATGTCTGGTAGAATTCCCCAGGGTCCCGGACTCTTATTGTTGGGAGATTTTTGATAACTGATTCCATTTCTTCGCTTGTTATGGGGTTGTTCACGTTGTCTGTTTCTTCCTGTTTGAGTTTAGAAGTGGGTGGGTGCTTAGGAATTTGTCTATTTCTTCCAGGTTGTCCAGAATGGGTCAACCAGGCAATTAGAGAAGAAATTAAAAAATATATGGAAACAAATGAAAATGAAAATACAACAATCCAAATGCTTTGGGATGCAGTGAAGGCAGTCCCGAGAGGAAAATACATTGCAATCCAGGCCTAACTCAAGAAACAAGAAAAATCCCAAATACAAAATCTAACAGCACACCTAAAGTAAACAGAAGCAGAACAGCACAGACACCCCAAACCCGCCAGCAGAAGAAAAATAATAAAGATAGGAGCAGAAATAAACAATATAGAATCCAAAAAAGTGCAGAGCCCATCAGTGAAACCAAGAGTTAGTTTTTTGAAAAAATAAACAACATTGATAAAACTCTAGCCAGGCTTCTCAAAAAGAAAAGGGAGATGACCCAAATAGATAAAATCACGAATGAAAATAGAATTATGGGGCACCTGGGTGGCTCAGTCGGTAAGCATCAGACTTCGGCTCAGGCCATGATCTCACAGTCTGTGTGTTTGAGCCCTGCATCAGGCTCTGTACTGACAGCTCAGAGCCTGGAGCTGCTTCGGATTCTGTGTGTGTGTGTGTCTCTCTCTGCCCCTCCCCTAATCATACTCTGTCTCTCTCTCTCTCTCTCTCAAAAATAAAAAAAAAAAACATTAAAAAATAAAAATAAATAAAGTGGAATTATTACAACCAATCCTTCAGAAATACAAGCAATTAACAGGGAATACTATGAAAAATTATATGCCAACAAACTGGACAACCTGGAAGAAATTGATGAGTTTATTATTCTATTTTCCAATCTGAAGAAACTCAAGGGGCTAAAACTCCTTTGGGTAATCTGTTAAGTGTGGTGATCTCTTCTGGTATCTCAAGTATGTGTATGAGAGACTACTGCCCCAAAGTGAATGTGCCATACGGCCATGGGCCACTCTAGGCAGGAGTTTATGATAAAGACCAGGGTTAACACAGTTAAGGCAGGGTGTAGGACCCAGACAAACTAAGGAGAGTTATAAATCAAGTGTCGTGAGGATTCAAACACCGAGAGTCAGTAACCCCCAGACTTCCCCATCAAGTGCTCTAGCTGCTGTTCATAGGAACACGGGTTTTACTGAATACCTATTCTGCTTGTATTGAGGCCAATTTTGATGCCCTTCTGGAGTTGTGCATAACTTGGAGTTTTATCCTAAAACCCTTTTTTAATTTTTGTCAGAAGATAAAATGTATTTGTTGCTTGACAGAGTAGGCTATGTTTCCTGCCACTTCAGTGACACCAGGGTATATCAATGGCTTACCATTAGCACATGTATCTTCTATGGATTTCTTCTATCTCCAAAGGGCATCAACACTATGTAGAGCCCAGTTAAAAGCCCCTTCTCAAACCTTATCTCAGAAAGAGACAGATATGAGTGAACAACAACACTGGGAAACAATCCACCTCCACCTGGTTCCCAATTTAAACCATAATATCTTTGATGCTGCTTCATCAAAGCTGTATTGGCCTTGACATGTAAGCCTCCCTAGGTGGTAGTCTTGGGTGGATAAAAAGGCTAATCACACTGCTCTTCTGGAAAGAAAAATGGGAGCTCTATGTAGTGCCAGTCCATGTATCATCGCTATTTTCAGGACAAGTGAAATGTCAAGGCTAAAATACCCTCCAGCTATCTATAAAACAACGTAAGCCAGATCATGGCAGAGTTTTGAAATATTATTCAATTGATTTTTTCCATCAGAAAAAAACTAAAAAAATGTATTTTTCTGCTCCACATTTATCAAAAAGGGTGCTGAATTAAAGGTAAAAATATGGAAGCAGTCTGGTATCCTGTCAAATTTAATCTATGTGCAACAGTCTGATCCATCCCACAGAAATACACTGTACTGAAAATGGAAGGCTAGTTCAGTAAGATGCTTAATTCTTCTTCCTTTAACACTTATATTGCTCTGTGTACTTGCATAGTTGAAACTAGAGAGAGTGTTTAATATGTTTGGCTACCGTGACTCCTGTAAAGTAACTCTTCTGTTGTTCACAAAATGGACAACTCCTGCAGATTAAAGATATTTTATTTCAATTTTTCCTATGTTAATGAACTTTTAAAAGACATACATTCTTCTGTAGTACCTACATTTAAGGAAATTGAAATGCAGATACATATGGAGAGAACTACTTTTGGACAAATTAGTTGAGCCCCAAGTGTTAATAGTTATTGTTTTAACAGATGGTAGAATTATGAATAAAATTTCCTTTTCTTTACCTATGTGTTTAGGGACATCACATATTTTATTTTTATATCATTTTAATCATAGAAAAATGCACAGGCTTTTGTTACCAATACGCATTTTGAATGGTGGTAGTGCTCTGCAATTTGAAATGATTTATTTTCTCAGTCACCATTTAATTAACATGCCTCCTTGATATCAGCTACTTGTATAGGTTTTGAGAGCATAATGAGAAATAAAACATCCTATCTATGTCCATTAAACTCCCAATCTGTAAGGACTGGCCTAAGATTTCTTTCACGAACACTTTTTATAAAAAGTCTGTCATATAGTTTTTAAAAAGTCATTTAAAACCATGACAAATTGGCACCAAACAAAGAAAAAGACTTCAGCACATCTTGAAGAATTTTACCCTGTATGTTCACATACGTAAACAGGACCAAAAAAAGAGGCTCAAGCTTTATACAGATTGTGTGAAAATAATTCTGAAAAGATTTCCACATCAATGGTATTCATACATCTTCTACATTCACCAGTCTGGCACCAAAAGGTTGGCAAAACACGCCAACCTAGACAACTAACCTGTCACTTCAACATCCCAAGACACCAGGTTCATAAGATGCAGTGAATGGTTCAGCCCTTTATATCCAGAAATTACAGAAGAGAAAGCAAATAGTGGGAATGGTCTCAACTTCTTTCTTTTTTTACTTCTCCACTGTATGATCCCCACTCCCCACTCATGATCTGGTATCAGCACTCAGAACCTTCATTTAGAAAATACAGCCTGGTTGTCTCAGTCGGTTGAGTGTCCAACTTAGGCTCAGGACATGATCTCGTGGTTCCTGAGTTCAAGCCCCATGTCAGGCTCTGTGCTGACAGCTCAGAGCCTGGTGCCTGCTTCAGATTCTGTGTCTCCCTCTCTCCCTGCCCCTCCCCCACTTGCATGCACTCTCTCTCTCTCTCTCTCTCTCTCTCTCTAAAATAAACATTAAAAAATACTTACAAATATTACTAAAAAGCAAAAACAGATCTTACCAAATTGAAACCCCTGAGAGTAGTCAACAACTATCTATATTGCTATGTGAAAAAATAAACAGAGCTGGATATCAGGATATAATCATGTAAATTAGAGTACCTAGATAAACTCACAAGTTCTCTTTGTTTCTTCCACATTAACATGAAATTCTCTTCTTTCCAAAAATGATTACATTTCCAATTAAAAAAAAAAAAAAAGAAACTGTTCTGTTGGAAGGAACCTGAATGATTGAGTATATCCAATGCACACTTGCCTGGCTTGTAATGAGGAAATTGAAATCCAGAGAGATTAATCTCAGAGCTGGCAAAGTTCTCCAAGCCTGCCTCTACTGTGATGCTTTTCCAGTAAACCAAATTCTTAGCATCACATTAGAGTGTGCAAAGTCATATTTACCTCAAACCTACTGAAACAAGCTCTCCTCTAAGGAGAAAGGCCTAGCACATTTCAATGACTGAATACATAAAACTGCATTAGAGAGTGCTCCTCCAAATTGTATATGGTTCAGAATTCTTAAAACCTGGATCAGCTCCTACTGAAAAAGACATAGCAGAGAGTTTCATATTGTTGTAACTTATGAAGTCTTGATTGGAGCTGACTAGATGGCAGGGCATTTTTTGGCAAAGGTCCAACCAATTAAAAGAGTCTAGACTAGGGCACCTGGGTGCTCAGTCGGTTAAGCATCCAGTCTTGATTTAGGCTCTGGTCATGATCTCATGGTTCAGGAGTTGAAGCTCCGCATCAGCCCTGCGCTGACAGCATGAAGCCTGCTTGGGATTCTCTCACTCTCCTTCTCTCCCTGCCCCTCCCCTGTGCACTTTCTCTCTAAAAATAAACAAACAAACATTAAAAAAAAAAAGAGAGTATTGACTTTAGAAGGCCTTGGTCATCTTTGCCAGTCACCACTAGGTGACCTTGAAAGGTTTACCTAATAATTTGCTTTAAAAAAAAAGTCTAGCCTGGATTGTTAAGGACTTCTTTTTAAAGTGTTGATTTCAAGGGATTCTCATTAGTTTTCAATCACAGTTTCTTCCTGTTTAATAGGAATGCATTGCTTACTACCAGTCATTTAAAAAAACAAAAACAAAAACAAAAAACCAAAAAACTAGTATCAGAATAACTTCAGAATTGACATATTTCCAAGTTGATTTAAATAAAAACACTAATTTAGAATATATAGGGTAAAATACATAGGTAATAAGCCTATATGTCAAGATTAAGGGTTTCTGTCATATTTAGATATTTTTTTTATCATATTGAAACAAATTTTGATGTATGTACAAAGGAGAAGAATTACAAAGAAAACAGTTCTTCCTGTTTATTTCATTTTCTGGAGTTTCTCTTTGTTCATGTGAGAGAAAACCCAGAGGCCTTTGTTAAAAAAGAAATTCTGAAACACTGTTCTATAACCAAGATAAAAATATCTCCCTTCTCAACTGTCTATACTTAACATTTTAGTTCCGTGATTGATAATGTGCATTAATAATGAACCCTTCTGGATTTAGCACATCATGGTGTGATCAGAGTGTACTATCAACAAAAACAAGACAACATGAAGAAGAGTTTGCCCGCCTTGATGTCAAATTTTGAAACCATGAACTACAAAACTTACAAATACAGATTTCCTGTCCATTAGAGGAAAAGTTTTATATACTAATTATTATATATTATTATGTATATTTTAAGTATTCATGACATACTATAAAGGATTTTTACTTGAGAAATTCATTGAACTTTTGCTTAAAGAGTTACTTTAGCTCTGGGGCACCTGGGTGGCTCAGTTAGTTAAGGGTCCGACTTCAACTCAGGTCATAATCTCATGGTTTGTGAGTTCGAGCCCCATGTCTGGCTCTGCACAGACAGTGCATAGCTTGCTTGGGATTCTCTCTCCACATATCTGTCACTTCCCCCCTCACACTCTCTCTCTTCCTCAAAATAAATAAATAAGCTTACAAAAAAAGGAATTTCTTTAGCTCTTTGACAGTTTGGGAAAATGTACCCTAACATAAGCAACATAAACCAATTAAATCTAATCATATATTGTCAAGTTATCAATCTCTAGATGGCAGCGTCCTAGGAGAAAAATACTTTACTTGGGTGGAAAAAATAATATTTTCGGAAAAAAAAAACCTGTATGAAGTGAAAATATCTCTTTTATTCCAAAACAAATCTAATATTATCTTTGGGTAAAACCCAATTCACCAATCTGCAGTCACCCATTCCATAAGAAGAGTAGACTGGTAGAGTTGACTTTTGAGGAAGAGCTTTTCACATCTAGGATTCTTTAATATGTTGATAAATATTCTTGGGGTAGGGGTGTCTATGGCCATCCATACTTGAGAAATTTATTAACATCTTGAGTTCCTTCTTATAGAAAGTTCTATAAGAACTAGAAATTTTGCAGTAAAGGAGTCCTTTTGCCTTCTTTAAGATTCTCCAAACAGGGTGCCTGGGTGGCTCAGTTGGTTAAGTGTCTGACTTCGGCTCAGGTGATGATCTCGCGGTTTGTGAGTTTGAGCCCCAGGTCGGGCTCTGTGCTGACAGCTCAGAGCCTGGAGCCTGCTTCTGATTCTGTGTCTCCTTTTCTTTCTGCCCCTTCCCCACTTGTGCTCTGTCTCCCAAAATAAAGAAATGTAAATTTAAAAAAAAATTAAGGGGCGCCTGGGTGGCGCAGTCGGTTAAGCGTCCGACTTCAGCCAGGTCACCATCTCGCAGTCCGTGAGTTCGAGCCCCGCGTCAGGCTCTGGGCTGATGGCTCAGAGCCTGGAGCCTGTTTCCGATTCTGTGTCTCCCTCTCTCTCTGCCCCTCCCCCGTTCATGCTCTGTCTCTCTCTGTCCCAAAAATAAATAAACGTTGAAAAAAAAAATTAAAAAAAAAAATTAAGATTCTCCAAACATTTTTACCCTTGATTCTCTTTTCTCCAAACACCTTATAAAATAACAGTAATGGTATTCTATCCAACAAAAGTAAAGAAAAAAAAATTGGAGGATCTCAAGAATTCTGCTCAAGAAGTTCCACAAAGTAGATTCTCAATAAATATTGTTTTGTTTCATAAAAATAAAAGCCAAGTACGCTGTTCCACACTAGCTTAAACATTTTGAGATTCTTTACTTCATTTAAATTCCATTTTCTCTACTTATCTTGTTTGTAATAAATATGCAAAGCCAATGCTAATTGTGTATTCTGAAGGTAATATTATCTAAAAGGACACTAAATCTACCTAAAATCATGAATATTTTAGTCAGTGCTCACAAACACTTCTGTCAATTCTAAAATTATGGATTGTCTAATACTACCCTCAAATACTTGAAATTTTTCCCAACAATTAATTTGGAATTCTAGTGGGCATATATCCTTATTTTGGAGCCAAATTCAAAGTTGTTAAGTGAACTTTTATCTCAGATTCCGGAACTGACTGTCATTTCAAAAAAAAAAGTTTTTTAAATACATTTTGTAAGCATTAAACTCGAATTGCATTAGATGCTAGTAAATATAAACACATTTGTCTCAGGCCCTTGCTCTTGGTTTTGATCTATTTAAATTAGAAAGAGAAAAGGAAAGAGGGAGATAAATTGCCAGTGTTGTGAATTCTGCCTCTGACATTAAACAGCTCGCTTAAATGTTGCACAATTGATAGTTCTGTATTGAATCTACACTGTGATAATGATAATGTAGTGTTTTAACATTTATTGCCCGGCAGCTCAGATCTCAGGCTTTTTATTTGTTTTTTAAATGGAGTATCTTATTCTGTAAGCCTATTTATTTATTTATTTATTTACTTACTTATTTATTACAGATCATGAGACTGAAATTTAGTAAGATTATTTTAGACCCTGTATGGGGTAAAAGAAAAAAAAAAAGCAACCACACCTGTAATTACTTAAACAGTGGCAATAAAAGTATCAACTCTGACTACAAATTAAAATACAGGTTTTAGAGTAGTTCATTTAACTTACAATATGATATACACTGGATGCTTGGTTAATATCTGAGCTTTAAAGTAAGACATTAAAAATTAAGTCGCCCTTCTAAAGACTTCAAATGACTGAAATTCTTTCCATATGAAATATTTAAGTATATTTTCCCAAAGTTCAAATGGGCATGATTTTCACCTTCCCTGCACACTTTCCCCATGATACCACACAATATTGTTTATATAGGGTTATTCCTGCCAATGAATAGGCATACATCCTGTGAAAAACAGTCCTTTGGAACTTTACACAAATACCGAATCATTTTCTACATCCAAAAGATGTTAACAGCTACCACTTAACGAGAGCTAATTAATATACTTGGTACTGTGATAAGATAAAAAGCTAAATAGGTACTGTTTTATTATCATCCCTATTTTATAGTTTAGGAGAGAGATAGTTCAGTTAAGTAATTTCAAGTTTTAGCAGCCAGCAAACACCAGAGAACCACATTTTCTAATTCTGAATATCTGATCAGCTGACTTACTATAGCCTGGGGCCTACTGTGAAAAGACGTGGGGGTGGGGGCAGACAAAAGAGTCCAATTGGGCTACCATGGCGATTGGGTTATCATATGTCATCCATGGGTGGAATTTTGAAGAGCAAAGAAGCTGATGAGATTTGATGGGGTTAATGGTTACTGCCACCCAGGTCACTCAGAGCCTAGAAGGGGCCACGTCAGGGAAGTTCTCTGTCTCATTTCTGAAACCTACCTGGGGATAGTTTGGGGTGGAGATAACAATAAAGAGTCTCTGCTTCAAAGGCCAATCAGTGACTCTTTAGGCAATAAAATGGAGGCTAAAACTACCCCTGACCCTATCGCTAGCCGAGCTGTGTGAAAGACAACTTTCAGCTAGAAGAAGAGGTGAGACAAATAAAACCTACTCATGGGCCAACAACTGACCCTCTCTGGAAGTCCTGAAGGCTCAGACATACATAACATTTGCCTCTGGCTGAGTGGCCTGAAGCAAATACATTTTTTTTTTTAATGGATTAACAAACACATGCCAGATGGAGTTCTCAGGACTTCTGCAAATATTAACTCATTAATTTTAATCTGCATACTCATGCCATCAAGTAGACTCTACTATTATCACTCCTAATTAAGGAACATCCCCCAAGTTCCTGAGCTAGTAAGTGGGAGAGCCAAAATTCCAATCTTTACGTTCTGTTCCAAGCCAGTCTCTTAACCTCTCGGCAATGCCCCCTGCCATTGCCTGAGCAGTCTCAGCCCATCGAAAGCCACGATGCCTGGAAAATACAACAACAAATCTATGCACCACACACCAGGCTCACCACACTGGCTCAAGCAGAGTAATTATTCCAGGTAGTGAATAATTAGTGCTTCACACTTCACAGTGATTAAGATGCTATTTTTAATTATGTATTTTGAACAAGTACATTGACAGATGCTGAGAATTTAAACCCTGATACCGGCAGTATAAAGCTGATTCCCAGGGAGGATAAAACTCAAACCCCAGGGATGATCAGGGAAACAATAACCATCGTGGTTAACAGCATGGATTTGGGGCCAGATTATCTGGGTTCAGATTCCAGTTCTACCACTCCCTCCAGCTACGTGGCTCACAAGTTACTTTGATTTATGAATATTTGATTACTTACCTTTAAAGTGTGTGTGTTAGGGGTGGGGGATAATACCTACCTGTGTGGATTAATGTAAAAATTAAACTGTAAAGCGGCACTTACCAGAGATTAAATAAGGGTTGGCTATTGAACCTGTTTCATAGAAGGGGAAGAGCAGAAGTGGACAGTGCAAGAAGAGAAATACAGACTTTGTCATCACAAAGACATGTTCCTCAATCACACTGGGTCAAGTGATTTTATCAGACCTTTAATGAGAAGCAACTGGAAATCAATACCCGTACTCCACCGCTCTTTCAGAGTGTCGATTATAACTATGTCCATGTTAGCTGTTCTCCACTAATTCTTGTCATCTACTATGGTTCCAAAATACAGCCACGAGTTCTTCCCAATCCAGTCTGCATCCGCTACGCTCTGTGATTTTTCTTGCCGGTTAGGAAGGGAGTCTGCTTCCCCACTCTTTGAATCCGGGCCGGCATGTGTCTGACAGAATGAAATCGAAGGGACGGTGTGCTACCTCCAGGGCTAGACCTTAAGAAGCTTTGCAGCATTCTGTCCTCGCTTTCTTAGAATGCTTTCCTGCGACCACCAGGTGAAGAAGCCAAGCTAGTCTACTGGAGAATTACACCATGTGGAGGAGAACGAAGAGGCCTTAGCTGACAGCAAGCACAACTGCCAGACGTTGGAAGGACGCCATCTTACTCTCCAACCCACCCACCCCTTCGCTGAATGCAGCTACATGAATAAGGAAAGAGCGGAGAAGACAGTAAGAATTCTGAGAAATACTAAATCACTATTTTAAACTGTGGATTGAGCACAGCAACAAATAACTAAAAAGCATCTTCATGAGTCTCAAGCTAAAGAATGTTTTTAGAAATTCCTATGTCATTTCTAAGACTGGATGGACCCTATGTGCAAATACGACTAAGATTGTGGGACACAGGGGCGCCTGGGTGGCGCAGTCGGTTAAGCGTCCGACTTCAGCCAGGTCACGATCTCGCGGTCCGGGAGTTCGAGCCCCGCGTCAGGCTCTGGGCTGATGGCTCAGAGCCTGGAGCCTGTTTCTGATTCTGTGTCTCCCTCTCTCTCTCTGCCCCTCCCCCGTTCATGCTCTGTCTCTCTCTGTCCCAAAAATAAATAAACGTTGAAAAAAAAAATTAAAAAAAAAAAAAAAAAAGATTGTGGGACACAGATGAAGCAGAATTCACAGGCATTTTTGAGGAATACTGTCCTTGGCGGGCTTATTTCAGTCTGATTTGATGCTCTGCTGAGTACCACTTCCTTCTGAGATCCTTCAAGGCCATTTTTTTTGCATAGGAATACTCTAGATCTATAGAATATATATACTATCATAGAAATTTTCATAGGTTAGAGCACAAGTCTGAGAGCAAAATGGTCTAAAATCAATTCCTGACTTTCTAGCAACTAACTTTAAAAGTATACTATATGTTAGCCATTGTAAGTATTGGGTATGTGTGTGTGTGTGTGTGTGTGTGTGTGTGTCCAATACACTGAATAAACAAGATTCACAGGACACAATCACAATACAACCTAATTTTTATCTACTAGTGTTCCTTTAAAAATTTCTTTCCAGGGAGTTCCTTCCTTGTCAATGGATAAGAACTCATTGTGAAACCCATATCATATTCTTCCTGAATGTACACCTTTCAAACTTTTAAAAAGTTAAATATAAAACTTCCAAACTTTTAACAAAGAAAATGTGGTCTTACACAATTAAAGACAGAAAACAAACAAGCAAGTATTAAAAATGAAACAGGTAAGGGGCATCTGGGTGGCTTAGTTAAGCGTCAAACTTCAGCTCAGGTCATGATCTCACAGCTCCTGGTTTTGAACCCCATGTCAGGCTCTATGCTGACAGCTCAGAGCCTGAAGCCTGCTTTGTATTATGTGTCTCCCTCTCTCTCTGCCCCTCTCCTGCATGCGCTCTTGCTCTCTCTCTCTCTCTCTCTCTCTCAAAAAGAAATAAACGTTAAAAAAATTTAATGAAAAAGGTAACATTAGATTATGGAAAACAAAAACAAATATAATAATTAATAATGGATTTAAGTGCCTTATTAAAGAGAAGACTAATCAGTTTGAATTAACAAACAACTACTATTGAGCTATATACTTTTATGAAATACTCAGTAATGTCAGGTAACACAAGAAGTTTTTTGAAAGGTAGGTATTAGCCATCAGACGCCAGAGAGAATACTCAGTATATAAATACCAAAAGCATAATAATATTTGGGAAAAAAACACATTGTATGATATATAGGTTTTTAATCTAAAAATTTTTTTTAAATGTTTATTCATTTATGAGAGAGAGAAAGATAGAGCATGAGTAGGGGAGGGGCAGAGAGAGAGGGAGACACAGAATCTGAAGCAGGCTCCAGGCTCCGAGAGGTCAGCACAGAATCCGATGCAGGGCTTGAACTCATGAACTGCCAGATCATGACCTGAGCCGAAGTTGTACCCTCAACGAAGTGAACCACCCAGGGGCCCCAGTATATAGTGTTTTTAAGAGGAAAAAGGATACACTACACAATAAATAAAGCTTTTGCACCTCTATACGTAGGTAGCATAGCATTGAAATGTACAGAACCAAGACTCCTGAATCTTCCTATCTTCTCCAGTAAGAGGCAAAGTACTAAACACATGAAGCATTACATTAGCGTCTGTTGCTATTATGGAACTGCTTTTGGCAATAGGAAGATAAAGAAATAAGTCATAGAGTCTAACTGTCCAAGAGTTTATAGTCTCATTTGAGAAGACAGCCAACATATTAAGCATTAAAGTAGTACTGACATACTGGCTTTGAAATAATTGAAACAAACACTGAGAGCTGTAAGAGTTGCAGGCAGAAGCAGACCCCTCTAGGAGAGAGCAGAAAAGCATCGTGGGGAGATGTAAATGGATTAAAATTTGACCTTCAAGTAGAGAGTTCAGAAGTTTTGAAATAAAATAGTTTTGTTGTTGTTGTTGTTTTGGAGTCATTGTTCTTCACTGTGTTTAATGACTGAATGGATGAATAACCTTGAAGTCTGCCTAGTCTTAGGAAGATGTTATGGTAATAGTTTATGGATGGTCTCAGATCAGTGGGAGTGCAATGGTGTAAAGGTTTTATTTTTCCTCATGTTACTGTCCTCAGCTTGTCTTTCTCATCCCATAAACATTCATTAAGCAGATTCTGCGGGGATCAGGTTACTGTCAGTTATCATCAAGTCCTGTCTAATCTAAGTGAAAACTACAAATCGAATGCTCCCAGCTCCGGCTACCATCATGGTCTAGGAGAGGAACAGTGTAGGAGTCTGCTCCTTACCTTTTCATTCAGGATGCAGAAGAAAGGATGGGCAAGAAAGGATGGAGAATCTGAAAAAGCAAAAAGTCATCCCATTTCTACCTCCAAATCTGATACTCCTGACTAATGACTGATAAGCCACAGCTCTCCTTCCCTACTTCTTTGTCTCCTGCTATATGGATAGGAAGGAAAGAATGATGCTGGGCAAATCAGGAACCAGTCAGGACTCCAAATGTGTTCATTTCTCTATACAATGTGAGGTTTGTGATACTCTGTCCTCAACATCGCTTCTAGACAACAATTCCGGCAAAAAGAAGTATCCTCTCATGCTGATTTCCAAGAGTTGACTTTTGGAATCCTTTTTAAAAATCTTTTGATACTATGTTTTTAAAACTTTATATACCTGCCAAATGGCATTGCACTTGCTAAAATACTGGTTTTATATAAGGTCACATAAAAAGAAGCAAAACTCAGTATCATTCATTCTTATCATGATAGAATCTAGTTGGTTCAAATGAACACTGTGGTCAAAACTGAGAAAATAACAAGTTTTAATAATACACTTCTAATTTGCATAGTTTGTGAAATTTTTAGGGTTTTTAAAATGTCGTTTCCCTATCAGCAATGATAATGTAAAAAGGAAAAAAATGCATAAGGTCTAACTTAGAAAAAACAGTGTGATGGCTCAGTTTCCTAAAGAAACTGTCAGCTTGTGTGTACATATGCTCAGGAACACAGTGACAGCCAAACTCATCCATCCCTGACTGGTTTCAGTAACAAGTGACCAGTTGTGGTTTTCTATGGGGGAGACAAATAGAGGAAAACTAATTATGGCTCATTTTAGTATATAACTTTATGCTATCTAGTTGGTTCAAGTGAGGATTGTAGTCAAAATGTCCCACTGCTCCAGAGAGAAAAATATTAAAACACTAGACTACTTGATTAATTTATTTGGCAGCTTAAATATTTTGGCTTACTTAGGGCTCCCAATTTCCAAAAAAGCTATTCTTAAACATGAATATTTAACGAAGACATGTGTAGATCAGCAACCAGGTGTCAAAATTTGCTCTTCTCGGAGTGCCTAGATGGCTTGGTTGGTTATGCATCTGACTCTTGTTTTCAGCTCTGGTCATGATCTCACGATTCGTGAGTTCTAGCCCCACATTGGGCTTTGCACTGGCAGTGTGGAACCTGCTTGGATTCTCTCTCTCCCACCTTCTCTCTCTGCCCCTCCCCCATTTGTGCTGTCTCAACCTCTGCTGTCTCTGTCTCTCTCAAAATAAATAAATAAAGTTTAAAAAAATAAATAAGGGGTGCCTGGGTAGCTCAGTCAGTTAAGTGTCTGACTTCAGCTCTGGTCATGATCTCATCGGGCTCTGTGCTGACAGCTCAGAGCCTGGAGCCTGCTTCGGATTCTGTGTCTCCCTCACTCTCTGCCCCTTCCCTGCTTGTGCTCTGTCTCTCTCTCAAAAATAAATAAACATTAAAAAATTTTAATAAAAGATTTGCTCTTCTGCCAGGGCCTGCGTTGCATTCATATATCAATCAGTGAATCAATAAATCAATACTAGAGTAACTAATTATCCCCTTCAATCATAGTGAGTCACTAATTTTTGGTTAATAAGAGAGAAAAGAATGCTTATATGGAGCGTAGTTATTTACCCCACTGTGCCTGAGTTACCCTAAACTCCTCATCTATTCATCATTTATAATATTTTCTATATTAATTAGTGTAAAGCTGAGTGAGAAGGATATAGCTTCCCAGGGTGTGGCCAAATTATTATTTTCTGCCAACTTCATGATCACCAAATAAGTGATTCCACAATTTTGAACCCTGTATTTAATTAATGTGGCAAATACTTTTTTTTTAAATATGAAATTTATTGTCAAATTGGTTTCCACACAACAACCAGTGCTCATCCCAGCAGGTGCCCTCCTCAGCACCCATCACCCACCCTCCCCTCCCTCCCACCCCCCATCAACCCTCAGATTGTTCTCAGTTTTTAAGAGTCTCTTATGGTTTGGCTCCCTCCCTCTCTAACCTCTTTTTTTTTCTTCCTTCTCCTCCCCCATGATCTTCTGTTAAGTTTCTCAGGATCCACATTACAGTGAAAACATATGGTATCTGTCTTTCTCTATATGACTTATTTCACTTAGCATCACACTCTCCAGTTCCATCCCCAATTGCTACAAAAGGCCATAGTTCATTCTTTCTCATTGCCACGTAGTATTCCATTGTATATATAAACCACAATTTCTTTATCCATTCATCAGTTGATAGACATTTAGGCTCTTTCCATAATTTGGCTATTGTTGAAAGTGCTGCTATCAACATTGGGGTACAAGTGGCCCTATGCATCAGCACTCCTGTATCCCTTGGGTAAATTCCTAGCAGTGCTATTGCTGGGTCATACAGTAGATCTATTTTTAATTTTTTGAGGAACCTCCACACTGTTTTCCAGAGTGGCTGCACCAGTTTGCATTCCCACCAACAGTGCAAGAGGGTTCCCATTTCCCCACATCCTCTCCAGCATCTATAGTCTCCTGATTTGTTGATTTTGGCCACTCTGACTGGCATGAGGTGATATCTGATTGTGGTTTTGATTTGTATTTCCCTGATGAAGAGCGACGTTGAGCATCTTTTCATGTGCCTGTTGGCCATCCAGATGTCTTCTTTAGAGAAGTGTCTATTCATGTTTTCTTCCCATTTCTTCACTGGATTATTTGTTTTTCGGGTGTGAAGTTTGATGAGCTCTTTATAGATTCTGAATACTAGCCCTTTGGCCAATATGTCATTGGCAAATATCTTTTCCCATTCCGTTGGCTGCCTTTTAGTTTTGTTGATTGTTTCATGACAGGGATGTCCACTCTCACCAATGTTGTTTAACATAGTGTTGGAAGTTCTAGCATCAGCAATCAGACAACAAAAGGAAATCAAAGGCATCAAAATTGGCAAATAGGAAGTCAAGCTTTCACTTTTTGTAGATGACATGATATTATACATAGAAAACCTGATAGACCCCACCAAAAGTCTGCTAGAACTGATACATGAATTCAGCAAAGTCACAGGACACAGAAGCAATGTACAGAAATAAATTGCATTCTTATACACTAATAATGAAGCAACAGAAAGACAAATAAAGAAATTGATCCCATTCACAATTGCACCAGAATCATAAAATACCTAGGAATAAACCTAACCAAAGATGTACAAGATCTGTATGCTGAAAACTATAGAAAGCTTATGAAGGCAATTGAAGAAGATACGAAGAAATGGAAAAACGTTCCGTGCTAATTGATTGGAAGAATAAATATTGTTAAAATGTCAATACTACCCAAAGCTATCTACACATTCAATGCAATCCTAATCAAAATGGCACCAGCATTCTTCTCAAAGCTAGAACAAGCAATCCTAAAATTTGTATAGAACCACAAAAGGCCCCGAATAGCCAAAGTAATATTGAAGAAGAAAACCAAAGCAGGAGGCATCACAATCCCAGACTTTAGCCTCTACTACAAAACTGTAATCATCAAGACAGCATGGTATTCACACACAAACAGACACATAGACCAATGGAATAGAATAGAAACCCCACAATTAGACCCACAAAAGTATGGCCAACTAATCTTTGACAAAGCAGGAATGAATATCCAAATGGAAAAAAGACAGTCTCTTTAACAAATGGTGCTGGGAGAACTGGACAGGAACATGCAGAAGGATGAAATTAGACCACTTTCTTACACCATTCACAAAAATAAACTCAACATGGATAAAGGACCTGAATGTGAGACAAGAAACCACCAAAACCCTAGAGGAGAAAGCAGGAAAAAACCTCTCTGACCTTAGCCGCCATTTCTTACTTGACACATCCCCAAAGGCAAGGAAATTAAAAGCAAAAATGAACTATGGGACCTCATGAAGATAAAAAACTTCTGCACTGCATTGGCAAATACTGTTTGAGAGCAGAGGCTGGCCAGGTACTAGAGAAGCAACAGACAGCAATGTCATGCTAATTTCCTGCTCTTGGGCAGATTATAGGTGAGTATGGGAGAGAAGTAAGAAATCGCTGGAAAAACTGTTAACTGCTACAAAATGTTTTTCAGCCCTTAGACATACCAATCCATTTTCACAATGACTCTCACCCATATACTGTGTCCTTGAGATGGATAATAGAAGCTCTGTTGTGCTTACTGTTGTAAATCTTCAATCAATCACCTAGAATATACCTGACATCCTGAGGACTGAGAAGGTAAACCTAACTAATTCCACCAGCAAAACCTGAACTCTGTTCGTCATCACACTAAATCTACCGTTCCCTCAATTACACGGGTCATTTGGCTCTCCACCTGGCTTTAGTGGTTGGAACCTTCTTACAATAAGATAAAATCAGATGTGGTCATTTTTAAGAGATGCATGAAACAGATACTTTTCGTATACTATAAAATCTGGTTCAGCTTTCAATACAAAAATAAAATAGCAAAGGAAAAACAAACTTTTTTATCTTTAAAAGATCAAGACATATTATGACAATCCATAGTGTCTGTTTAGGCGTGCATACCTAAAATATCCATTATGTTGTAAGTAAAATGGTGCTTTTAGAAAACAAGATTTTACTAATAAATTCTTTTAGTTTATTTTTAAAATTATTTTCTTCTGCTAAAACATGTACTAGTGTATACACCTGAGATTTCAGTTAATATCCACATTTTTCAGGTGAGCAGAACTGACTTTGAAGAGGGGTGAAGAGTCAAGGCAATGGGTTTAATTATTAAGTCAGGTGAAGATAATGAAAACATTTTTCAAGTTCTCGTTGCTTCTATACACTGCTATTGTCTGAATGCCTGGATCCTGCCAACATTCCTCTCCTGAGATCCTAACCCCCAATGTGATGGTATTTGGACATGGGGCCTTTGGTGGGTGATTAGTTCATGAGGGTAGCGCCTTCACAAATGGGATCGGTGCCTGTAGATAACAGACTCCAAACAGAGAACCCACCCATTCTGCCATCTGAGGACCCTGCACAGTCAGCTGGAGAGGAAGAAGACTCTCACCAGACACCATGTCTGCCAGTGCCCTCATCTTTGACCTCGAAGTCTCCAGAATTGTGAGAAAAAAATGTTTGTTGTTTATAAGCCATTCGTATATGCTATTTTTGTTCAAGTAGCCTGAACAAGCTAAACACATAAACATACACGTGTTTTCTTCTCTTGTATTACTGACTTGTGGTTACTTGCTATCCTCAAGAGATTATCATGTTAAATTTCTGAAAACAAATAGAAGAGCAGACTTTTTCATTTCCACCATCCTTAGAAAAGGCATATTTAGGGTGTCTGGCTGGTTCTGTTGGTTAAGCATCTGGCTCTTGATTTCAGCTCAGGTCATGATCTCATGGTTCTTTAATTGGATGCCTGCATTGGGCTCTGCATTGATAGCATGGAGGGAGCTTGGGATTTTTTTCCCCTCTCTCTCTCCCCCTCCCCTGCTCGCTAGCGCTCTCTCTCTCTCTCTCTCAAAAATAAATAAATAAACATTAAAAAAAACAAAGAAAAAACGTAGTCAACTTCAAGGATATTACACCTCAGTCTTTCCTGATTATGAATCCTAGTTCATTTATAATTATAGTTCTAAGAATATGTAAACTTCTCATCTATAATTTTTACATATCAAACTTATAATTTTTAATTTTATTTTTATTTACATAAATAAATATACATTATATTTGTAAAATTTCAAACAATCCAGAAAAAAAACATATATTTCCCTCTGTCCTTCACTTCCAATTTTAGTCTGCTTGTAAGAGGTGACTATGATGAACTATTTAGTGATTAATGTTTCTAAAGACAATATTCCAGACATTTATTATACCAACACACATGCACACATATGATTTTGTAATCTATCATTACATTTCATGTAAATGATAGAAATGTATCATTTTGCAACTTCTCCTTTAACCTGTTTTTGAGATTTACTTATAACATGTATTTCCATATTGATAGACAGCTAGATGGTCTATACTTTTTTACTTTGATAAAGATAGCATCACTAAGCATCTTTGTACATCCTACCTGGGCACATGATGGAATACTTCTCTTGAATGAATACCAAGACGTGGAATGGATACATCAGAGCTGCAGTATAAATCAGTTCTCCAAAACTGTCTTCCAATATGATTCTACCAGTTTACACTACCATCAGTGATGCAGAAGAGTTCTTTTGTGCCCTCATCTCATCTAAACTGTGATATTCTTTATAAAATGTTCAGTCTATCTAATTTTACTTGAATTTACTTGTACCAGATTCTATGTGAGGTTGAACAATTCTCTTTATGTTTGTTGACCTTTTACATTTCATCTTTTGTCAGTTACTCAGTTATTTTGTCACTTTTTCTATTGGATTATATATTTTTCTTTTTTAATTAATTGTAGAAGCTTTTCACTTTGAATATAATCATCTACTATAAATGTTTAATTACTTTCCTAGTTTGTTAATTCTTTTTATCTTGGTTATGGCTATTTGTATTGATTAAAAGCTTAAATTTCTAAGGAGCCAAATTATTAATCACTAACTTTATGCTGATGGTCTTCTGAATCTTTTGACAAAAGGTCTTCTTACACTAAAATTGCATGCATAGTTTCCCAAAATTGCTTCTGGGTATTTTTTCCCCATTAGGTCCAAAATTCATCTGCATTTCATATTTGGAAACTGTGTAGTGAGGATCCCTAACTACAAATGCATAGCTATTTGTTTTCACATGTTGTAGTGAATTATATAGGAATCCTGTAAGATAGCGTTTATAAATCCAAACGTAGAGCCAATCATTTCTAAATTTTTTAATGTTTATTTATTTTTGAGAAAGAGAGAGAGAGAGAGAGAGAGAGAGAGAGAGAGAGAGAGAGAATATCAATGAGCAGGGGAGGGGCAGAGAGGGAGACACAGAATCCAAAGCAGGCTCCAGGCTCTGAGCTGTCAGCACAGAGCTCAATGCAGGGCTCGAAGCCACATACCCTGAGATCATGACCTGAGCCAAAGTTGGATGCTCAACTGACTGAGCCACCCAGGTGCCCCAATATAGCCAACCATTTCTAAACAATTCATTGACTTTTCCAACCAATGTCTTAATGTTTCCCTTCACTTGAAAAGCTACTTGTCCCATATGGGAAATTATTATTTAACAAATTATTATTATTTATTACTTTGGACAGAATTATTATGTAAGTATTTCCCCAAAAGCTCTAAGTTTTTAGAACTCCTTAGAAATTACTACATTGCTCTAGAAACATGAGAACAGTTATAAAACAGTCATTCAATTCTCCAGCCCAAGTTTGGTATGTTAGCTGTTTTGTCAGAATTAGCACATCAAACTGACGTCGTCATGAATGCAGCTGAGAAGCACAAGTTTTCATTTGACTTATTCTCTGGTCACAGTTACTAGCTGATACCTCGCCAGCACTAGCTGGCTTTGTTTCAGAGGTTAAGTCATTAAGCAGGGAGAGAAGTTATGATCAGCTTTCATCTGGGTCCTCTCACAAAATGCTGTAGACCTTCACTGTGCTGATGGCACTTCTCCTCTGGGTCCACTACATTGTCCATGACTTGGCACAAAGACTCTATCTGGCCTTTTATTCAACTATATGTTTCTTCTATAAAAGAACCCCTCCCCCTTTCTGCCTTTTCCTCTAATGTCCTGTGACAAAATGTTGAGAGACTTTGAGACTGTAGCTCTGATCACAACTGTCTTTTATGTGTGAATTTCTAAGAACATACAAATTAAAAGAGCTTATTACATAGATTAGGGTTTTACCTGCCTTCCCTATCTTTCTTTTCCACATCCAACATGTCCTTAAGTCCTACTGACCACTCTCTTGAAATATCATGTAAATTTGTTTCATCTTTTCAATTCCCAGGGACACTGCTTTTACTCAGCATCATGTTAAATTTCACTTACCTCAAGTACTTCAACATTCTCCTCAATAATTTCTCCCATTTTAATATCACTCTTTTTTTCTTTGTATTTTATAAAAGTCGTGTCTTTCTAAACCACAGACTGATTATGGTGTATGATTTAACTGTAATTTATGTCAGTCATGTAATTCCTCATTTTGTATGAAATAAAACCCTAAGTACTTTGAAGGGCAGTCAATAATCCCAATAAATGTACATCAACTTAGTTTTTCTAGCATCCACTGTATCTCTCAGTCTTCCCCAAACTAATATATTCTATACAGCAGCCACAAAGGGGAATGAGGCTTCCTTCCAGTCCATAAACATCTTTGACTTTATTATTCTTACTAAAAATACTGACAGACAACTTTATTATTCATTTATAATGAAAATAAGCTCAAATTTTGAAAAGACAACAACCAACTTCTTTTCTATTGTCAAAAAGGACAATTTTCTCCCATTTCTATGTATTAAGTAAAATGTCTAGCATAGTTGGAAATTCTATCCTTACTCCAAAGAAGGACCATCTAGGGGCGCCTGGGTGGCTCAGTTGATTAAGTGTCCCACTTTGGCTCAGGTCATGATCTCATGGTTTGTGGGTTCGAGCCATCTGTGGGGCTGTGTGCTGACAGCTCAGAGCCTGGAGCCTGCTTCAGATTCTGTGTCTCCCTCTCTCTCTGCCCCTACCCTGCTTGCACTCTGTCTACCTCTCTCTCTCAAAAATAAAAATAAATAGTAAGAAAAAAAAAATCGAAGACCATCTAGACTTCTATTTCTATGATTTAAAAGCCAGTAACAGAAAAACTCTTCATCTTAGAACAACCATTAAAATGGGATAAAAGTTTTAAAATCTACTTTCTAGAGGCATGAGGAAACAGCCAACCCAAAACTAGTGAGTGTGAAATCCTGGGAAGGAAGAAATGCATTGAGGTAAGACCAATATTTCTGCTGATTTTTCCATGAAGGCATTTGATGCCCACATTCTTCTCAACAATGCCTAACTGAGAGTCCATGTTAAGATGTAAATGGGATAACCATCAGTGATAATGTATAGTGTGAGACCTATGCATGTTCTAACTTTTTCTACAAATAACTCAAAACCTTAAAGAGCCGGAAAACAAAGACTAAGTTGGCTAACTCCAAAGAGTTGAGTAAAATTGACAAGTAGGCTGAGAAGCATCAGTTCTTTTTCCCTAACTTACTAATCACAGACACAAGATAGAGTCTGAGGTTGGAGCCTTGGCCAGAGCAAAGGGCAAACCATAGGAGATTTCAGTGGTTGTGTGGGGCTCAAGTAACAAAATTGGAACTGTGAGCATCTTCAAACATCTGATTTATCCTCCCCTAGATATAGTGCCACATTTTAAAATTGTATAAGACAAGGGGTGCCTGGGTGGCTCAGTCGGGTAAGCGTCCAACTTCAACTCAGGTTATGATCTCACAGTTGATGAATTCGAGCCCCGCACTGGGCTCTGCGCTGACAGCTCGGAGCCTGGAGCCTGCTTCAGATTCTGTGTCTCCCTCTCTCTCTCTGTCCCTTCCCTGATCATGCTCTGTTCCTCTCAAAAATAAACATTAAAAATTTTAAATATTTAACATTGTACAAGACAAGAAGCTAAGCCGATAAGCCAAAATTTGTAGAAAGACAGAACTAAGTTTCCTAAAGTTCTGTAGAAGTGAGTATAAAATAACCTAGAAACAAGTGTGAGCCATACATAACCTCAGCCTTACTAAAATTTAAACCAGCTTTGACCTAACTCAGTCCCTTGTTGAGTTGAGGTGGTCTCCTCTCACACCCCGCTCAACACCACAACTGTGTTATTTTTTTTTTTTTGGAAGATACAGTAAATCCTTTCCAGTAGGAGATTCCTTCATCCAAAACCTCTACACTTCTATCACAGTATCTGGAATGTGATGAAAAAATTAAGAATTAGGAGAAGAGGCAAGACGACGTGGTCAGTTAATAAGAAGAAAAAAATAAGCTATAGAAGCAGACCCACAAATGACTCCTACATTAGTCATCTTGAAATAACTATGATTAATAAACCCATGAAAGGAAACAGAAGGATAGAATGGATGAAAGAATAGAAATTTCAACAAAAAAAGCAGAATTTGTGAAGATCAAGTGGCCACTGGAGTATTTAAAAATACTATCTTAAATTAGTAACTTAGGGGCGCCTGGGTGGCTCAGTCAGTTGAGTGTCCAATTTACACTACCACCTGTGATGCAAAAGCGTTCTTTTGTGCCCTCATCTGTGCTGCGGCTCAGGTCATGATCTCGCAGTTTGTGAGTTCAAGCCCCGCATCGGGCCCTGTGCCGACAGCTCAGAGCCTGGATCCTGCTTCAGATTCTTTGTCACCCTCGCTCTCTGCCCCTCCCCTGCTCACATTCTTTGTCTCTCTCAAAAATATATAAAATGTTAAAAAAAATAAAATTAGTAACTTCCCAGATGACTTTAACAGCAGATGGGATGTAGTAAAAGAAAGGGTTAGTAAACTCATATACAAATCAAAATAAAAGAGCCACGAGATTTACAAAGAAGAAAATAGTGGGGTGCGAGTGCAGAACAGAGTATAAGAAAACCAAGAGATTCAAGCAATTCGAAGTAAATGGAGTTCTAAAAGAATAAGAAGGTGCAAATGGGGCTAAAGCAACATTGTGATTGAGAATTTCCCAAAACAGATGAAAGATATCTATCTACTGGCTCAAGAACTCTGGCACACACTTAAACAGTATAAACACAAAGCAAATCAAAGACCCATACTGGTAAAATAGTTTAAAAAAAACACAACTAAAAAGACAGACTTAAAAATAACTAGAGAAAATAAAACAGCTATATTATCTACAAAAAAGCAGGAATAAAACTGAATTAAGCAAACAGAAAAGATGAACGTCAAAAGATATTCCACTGTTGGTATGGCATCTTTAATATGCTGTTTATGGAATAAATGCCAAACAAAATTTATATTTCCACTGAAAATATTCTTTTTTTTTTTTTAATTTTTTTTTTAACGTTTATTTATTTTTGAGACAGGGAGAGACAGCATGAATGGGGGAGGGTCAGAGAGAGAGGGAGACACAGAATGTGAAGCAGGCTCCAGGCTCTGAGCTGTCAGCACAGAGCCTGATGCGGGGCTCGAACTCATGGACCGCGAGATCATGACCTGAGCCGAAGTCGGATGCTTAACCGACTGAGCCACCCAGGCGCCCCTCCACTGAAAATATTCTTGAAACATGAAGATAAAAGTAGCTCATTTTAAGACAACAAAAATGAATTATGTGTTACATGAAAGCCTACACTAGAAAAAAAGAATAGAGTTCTTGAAGTAGAGGAAAAATGATCCAATTTGGAACCATGAAAATACAGAATGGTGCGAAGAACACAGAAACGGGCAAATATCTAAGTAAATATAATGATTACTGGTTATACAAAATCATGATTGTAATTTCTTAGGGTATTTTAAACGTACATACAACTAAAACACAGGCAAACAGGATACAAAAGGAAATAAAGACCATTAATAGTTTCTTTGGCTTGGGAATTATTGATGACAAAGTATATACAAGAATTTTTTAGAGGATTCAAACAGTTATATATGTGCATTGTACCCTCTAGGGTAACCACTAAGAAAATAGAATAATTAATAAATAACACATTAGTAGATGGAAAATGAAAAAGAATTAAAAAATTCAGTAATCCAAAACAAGGCAATTAAAGAAAATAAAAGAATATAATGCAAGTGTATTAAAACAAATAGACGATAGAAACTTCAACATTCAAATGGACTAATATGAACACAAGTCT
Organism: Lynx canadensis; assembly: GCF_007474595.2. Taxonomy (NCBI): domain Eukaryota; kingdom Metazoa; phylum Chordata; class Mammalia; order Carnivora; family Felidae; genus Lynx; species Lynx canadensis. The sequence goes on along the minus strand of NC_044303.2, from coordinate 98,630,610 downwards.
ATGAAGTACAAGTTTATTTTTTATTTTTTTAATGCTTATTTATTTTTGAGAGAGAGAGAGAGACCGAGCTCAAGAAGGGAAGGGCCAGAGAGAGAGGGAAACACAGAATCTGAAGCACGCTCCAGGCTCCGAGCTGCCAGCACAAAGCCCAATGCGGGGCTCGAACTCACTAACTGCCATATCATGACCTGAGCCGAAGTCGGACGCTTAACCGACTGAGCCACCCAGGCGTCCCTATGATGTACAAGTTTAAAAAAAAAAAACCAAAAAACATTATTTAAGAATAAAAACACATAAGTCTGAGAGCGAAGCATGGAAAACAGATGCATCGGTTATCTAGTATTGTACAACAATCCTCAAGTTGGGAAACCTCAAACACTAAACATTTATAATATCCCGGCTTCTGTGCGTTAGCAGCATGAAATGGCTTGGCTACAAGGTTCTGACCCAGGGGCTCTCTTAAGGCTGCCATCACGGCCGATTGGGGCTGTCTTCATCTCAAGGCTCAGTTTGGAAAGTACCTTGTTCCCAAGCAATCCACATGATGATCTTTTCCAAAAGTCTGCTTTACAACATAAAAACTGGCTTCTTCTAGAGGACATGATTCTAGACAAGAGCGAGAGAGCATAGACTACAGCCTTTTTATAACTTCACAATGGAATTGACATCCTATTAGTTTTGCTGCATTTTGTCCCTTAGAAGGGAGTCACCCAATCCAGCCCACAAACAAAGGGAAGAAATTACACACAAGAATACTCATCTACAGTAGATTCTGAGAAATTATGCACTCACATGGAATTGCAAAAGTAGCAGTTCTCAAAGCAGAATCTTTCAGGAGGTCTGTTCACTGACAATTATTTTCATATAAGCATTAAGATATTATTTGATGGTTTGCTCTCATTTTCATACAAGTATATGGTGTCTTCCGGAGGTAACATGACATGTGATATCATCCTCACTCGGATGATTACTGGGGACATGTGTATTCCTGTGTTTGACAACTTTCTCAGTTTTAATTTGTAATATAGTAAATACCAAAATATGTAGCCTGCATTATCAAAAGATCTTTGGGATCCTAAACAACTTTTAAGAATATATAGGAATCCTGGGGGGCCTGTGTGGCTCAGTCGGTTAAGCATCCGACTTCGGCTCAGGTCATGATCTTGTGTCCATGGGTTTGAGCCCCACGTGAGGCTCTGTGCTGACATTTCAGAGCTTGGAGGCTGTTTCAATTCTATGTCTCCTTCCCTCTCTGTCCCTTCCTTGTTCATTCTCTGTCTCTCTCTCTCAAAACTAAATAAACATTTTAAAAATTAAAAAAATAATAATATGCAGGAATCCTGAGACATGTTTAAGATTTATGGTTAAATCACTAAATCAATGTAAAAAGATAACTAAAAGGCATAATAATTTTTAAATGCTTGATTACTCAATAAAAAGGTAAAAGTGAGAAGATCAGAAAGTTGACAACAGCAAGTTTACTTAAATTCAAATATATTAGTTATTACAATTATCAATGTTACAAATCACATATATATAATGTTCAGTGAAAGAAGCAAGAAAGATAGTAACAAATATATGATTCTATTTATAGAAACTCAAAAACAAGCAAAGTGATGTGCTGTGCTGGAAGTCATAATACTTGTCGCCTTTAGGGTGGGTAACATCTGGGGTGGGTATCAGGGAGCTCTGGGGAGGGACCTGTAGTGATGGTAAAATTTATTGCCCTATGTCCCTTTATGTACATACATTCACTGTGCAAAATCTCATTGAGCTGCAAACTTTGTTATGTACAATTTCTGTATCCTTACTATTCATACATAAAAGAGTTTACTTAAAGAAAACAGAAGGTAACCCCCACTTGGTTGGCTGTGTTGAAGACCAGCCAAATATTCAACAAATATTTATTGATTTGTCGAGTATCTACTAAAAATCAAGCATATTAAAAAGTCCCTCCTCCTCATACACCTTAGACCCCCAAGGTAAATTAGTTAATCAGTAAATTAAAAAAAAAATACTGTATGCAGTACGTTATACAGGGATAAATGCTCTGGACTAAAAAACAGCCCATGGATTAACCTTCAGACACATTGGCTTGCATGCTGCTTTGAGATCCCCGAGCTTACTGTAGAGAATCGTCTGGAACGGCTGTAGTGAATAGCAGTGTTCAACTGGCCAACCTCCCCAACCACGCTTCATTCACAATACATGCTTTTATCTCTTTTACATAAAATGTTGCCACATAAAATTCCATTTGAACAAAACACTCCACAGTTGAAAACGAATTCAATAGATTTTTCATGTTCTAAAACATTTCAGCTTTTCAAAGGGACAAATGGTGTTTCTGGTTACATACAGACCACTGCAGATTTACTCAGTCAAACTCATTGTGTGTTTTACATTTTTGCTCTAGAATTATAGGTTGTATATAAGCAGGTGAGTTTATGGTCCTGAGAAGGACAGTCTAACCCTCATTTGCTCAACTCTAATGACTGCTGAGTGACCTTTCTAAAGATAATGGGGTGTCCTGTGTGCATTTGTCTGTATATAAGTAATAGAACCATTAGGTGATTAAGAGAATGGCTGTATTTCAATGATGATTTACTTTTGTGCAATACTGCTTAGCCATGTGGAAATAGGTTAACATTCTCCTGCTGAACCCTACACTTACTATCATCAGTAAGTGCTCACTCATTTCAATTAACTTCTCTGTCACTAATCTGGAGGTACCACCATGAGAGGTATGAAAGGCACAGGGAAATTAGTTGAAAGAGAGCAGGTGTATTTTGAAAAGGAAAGCCGTCAGGGTTGAAGAGCAACCAGAGACATAAGAGAAGATCCTTTTTTAATCTATGTATAATTGAATCAGCACTGAGACAGTTTTCATGATTGATGACTATGATATCAGTGACGGTGATGTAAAGGTTATTAAGTGCCCAGAGTGTTCTAGAAGTCACGTGGTACGTGGTGCATTGAAAGATAATACTTTGCCATCAGGGATTTTTACCTTTTAAAAAGAAATGCGCAAGATTAGAGCATATGCCTGCATACATTCATCAAAAACATATTTGAATATCTTCCTTATTTGCAAACGTTGAATAACCAGAAGTAGGATAATGAAAAAGAGAACAACAGAGAAAGGACGGGGAAAGATGTGGTGCATACTCAGTAAACACATTTAGGAAGTGGGATGGGGTTGAAATTCAAGTAGAAGTAGCACAAACGTATTATAGAAAAGTCTTAATTTCTGTGTACAACAACGTCGTATACCTTAAATTAAGTAATCGGCCCAAGTCCATGCATCACTGGCTTTGTTTTGAATGAATTATGCATTGATAAGGGTTTTGAGTAAGTATCAGGGGAAACATCAGAGTATTTGATCTATTTCATCAGGTTTTGGGGGGGGAGTAGGTAAATTGTCCTTATTTTTCAGAAATGTGAACTTAAGCTAGTCTGACTCCTTAAGTTTCAAAAGAAATTGTGTGTATTAAACAGGCACAGAGATGAGCTTTTCATTTGGAATACATTTCATATAGGAGCATGAAATATTAATGTCAGGTGTGGAAGTGGTAATTATCTAAAATTTAATTTGAAAAATATTACATTTCTGACTTTTTTAAAAACTACAATTTCTAATAGTATTCCATTTCTGTTGGTGCCAAAAGCACGGAACTGAATCAGTGAATATTTTTGAATAATTTCAAAGACTTAACAATCCAGGATGTGATAAAAGGGAATGAAATTTAGCAACCGTGTTATTTGGATTTTTACTTCAAGGGGATACAGACAGAAGCCAAACAGTTGATTTAAACCCAAGACATTCTGAGAAAGGTATCGTTAAAAAAGGTGTTTAGAAGATGCAACTCTGCTAAAGCCCAAATTACATGGTCACTTCTTTTTTTTTTTTTTTTGTATTTGTTAATTTTGAGAGAGAGAGAGACAGAGAGACAGAGCAAGCAAGCATGGGAGAGGGAAAAAGAGAGAAAGGGAGAGAGAATCCCAAACAGGCTCCATGATGTCAGAGCCCCAAATGGGGTTCAACTTGGGGCTAGATCTCAGGGTTTGTGAGATTATGACCTGAGCTGATTTAAATCAACAATTGGCAGCTCAACCTAATGAGCCACCCAGGCGCCCCTCTGTGGTCACTTCTAATGACTGTGCAAAGGGCTGAATTTGCTCTAAAACTAAGTACTGTTACTGCCTCATAACAAATTGCCTGAAATGCAGGCCCCAGAACAGCAGCAGTAACTCATGGGGATTCGTTACAAATGCAAACTCTCAGGTCACATTCTATACCCATTTAACCACAAACTCTGAGATTAAGGCCCAAAAATCTATTTCCACAAGCCCTCAAAGTGATTCTGATGCACACTTAATTTTGAGAACCCTTCTACAACCGACTGCGGGCTACAGCTCACTCCAGTAACTAAAAAGGTCTTGAAGAAACAACTCTGCCGAAATCTCTAAATTGATTGAAATCATTCTGAGAAATATCTCAGGAATACCTCAAACCAGCTGTGAATCCCCGTGACATCTCATGCCTCAATCAACTCTACATTGACACAGATATTCAGCTACAAACAATTTTTGGAAAATAGGTTAACTCATTCTGTTTTCTCTATCTTCTATTAATATAAGCAAGACCTCGAAGTAGGTTCACTTTCTAAAAGCTCTTCAATAAACAAAACTTTGACTCTGGTGGGGTCAGGGAGAGGATGAAGAGGTATGAGAATTTTAATAATATATTCAGTAATAGATTTGGGGGAGAATGTGGTCACTTATGCAAACTAAAATTGTATTTCAGACTCTTGCCTTCAACCTCTATCAGTTGCCAATACAATGAAACCCAACACGGTATCAGCAAAATATAATGTTCAAATCAAGTAATAATTTACTGAAATTTTTTCTCCTCTTATGAGACTTTTTTTTTTAATGAGAAAATTTTTTTAGGTTAACTCACAACCCCTTTCAAATCTCCCAGAGGAATGCTGATGGGAAATAATGGCAAGATGGGAATTCTTCTTTCTTTAGTTTGTAACATTATGTATGTAATGTTACAGAGAAAAATTGGCACTTCTAGTGTATTCTTGCTTTCCTCAGCCAGCTCTTCTGCAGTATGGGTCTAGGGGACTGGACCAAAACAATTTCAGCACTTGGATGTATGCAGAAGTTCATTTTCCTTTTTGACATGAATAATATAGGTTGAGTCACTGACATGAGGACAGAGATCCCACTGTACTGGAAAGAGACAGAATCAAGGAGGTAGACGACTCCTCTAACATAGTCAAGGGCTTAGTGAAGGTAGAAAAATACATACTAATTTCTTAACATGTATTTGTAACTTACATAAAACAAACATATGTAATAGGTGTTAACTTTGATTACTTTTTTTAAGTTTATTTATTTTGAGAGAGAGAGAGAGAGCGTGCACACGCACATGGATCAGAGAGGGAGGGAGACAGAATAGCAAGCAAGCCCTGTGCTGTCAGCACGGAGCCCATCTTGGAGCTTGAATTCACAAACTCTGAGATCAAAACCTGAGCCCAAACCAAGAGTCAGGTGCTTAACAGACTGAGCCACCCAGGTGCCCAACTATGATTATTTTAAGTGATGTACTTTCATTAGATCTTAGAATTAAATATTATACCTCTGATGAGTTAAATCTAAGTAATTTACTTAATGTCATAATCATAGTGAAGGCAGGGATGGTGAGGCGTGCATTCTGAAATTACTTAAGCAAAAAAGCAGTGCAAACAATGTGAAACAAATATACTGAAATGAACTTGGAACTACCTTGGAAGTGTTTAGGAGTTCAAAGTTTTAATACTGAATCTCTAATCTACATTGAAAGTAGTCATTTTAGATTTTAAGCTGAACAGTGAACTCTCACCAAAATAAAAAATAGAAACTATAGTCTTAAAAAAAAAATCCCTTGAATGTAGAAGGGCCTATTCCCAAGTTTTGTTCCTCTCGATCTAACTGTCAATAGGTTAATGAGCATCAGACACCCACAAAAGCTTTGTTCTTCCACTACTTAAATTTCTCTAATCATGCAACTGTACGGCCCTCCTAAGGTGCCTGCCTCATTATATGAGGCCTCCTGGTCTCCTCATTTCCTCAGCTCTGGGGCTCTGTGTCACTGTAAGTCACTTGGACTAATATTTTGGGTAGATAACTATTAATATTCATTAGATATTCAAATAATGCCATAAAAGACCAATTGAGTAAAATTTAATTTATACAAGAAAATCCTCTATGTGCCTGCTTAATAACGGTTTTTCAAGTAACAGCCACTTCTAAAGAACAGACATTGCCTCACCCTCTTGGAAAAATAACTGAGAGGTTATGTCATCAAAAAATTAAAGACAGCATGGGGCAACCAAGTTACACGGCATTTTAGTTCATAAGTTTGGGTTCAAATCACATCTTATCAACTGCATGTCAAAGATTCAGTAATTACTATCCAATTAATAATTAATTAATGATCGTTCAATATACACATGGCTTTATCTTAAATGGTAAAACTGTAATCCATTTTTAGAAGGTTGTAATCCAAATAAAAGTATGACATATTTATTAATCCACGAACATTCTAACTGAAGGAGGAAAAATTTATCTTTAATTAATCTTACATAAACATACTAAATGTATTTTGGGGCACCTGGGTGGCTCAGTAGGTTGAGCGTCCGATTTCGGTTCAGGTCATGATCTCACGGTTCACAAGTTAGAACCCCGTGTCAGGCTCTCTGCTGACAGCTCAGAACCTGGAGCCTGCTTCGGATCCTCTCTCTTCCTGTCTCTCTGACTGCCCACCACTCATTCTCTGTTTCTTTCTCTCTCAAAACTAAATAAAAACAAAAAAACTTTAAAAAAAGATACTAAATGTATTTTGATCCCCAATGGTTGGTGGTGATAAGTCAACACTGAACATTCCACTTTCTACTTCTACCATATGCTAAAATGTTAACTTCTGTGAGCACTAAACTTCCTGCCTCTATCAAGTGCACTGCCTCCAGCATCACTGTCCCACAACACAGTTACTACCATTGTCATGACTCAACATATGCTGTTTCCTCTTGTGGAACCACTAGTCTTTCTCTACTTCTGCACTACTTACCTTATTTTTTTATTACTTTTATTTTTTTAAGTAATCTCTACACCCAATGTGGGCCTGGATCTCACAATTCCAAGATCAAAAGTCACATGTTCTACAGACTGAAAGAGCCAGGCAGCTTTTCTCGTGCTCTACTTAAAACACCTTCTAGGGGCGCCTGGGTGGCTCACTTGGTTAAGCATCAGACTCTTGATTTTGAATCAGGTCATGATTCCTGAGTTCGAGTTCCTGAGTTCGGCCCTGCATCAGGCTCTGTGCTGACAGCTCGGAGCCTGGAGCCTGCTTTAGATTCTGTGTCTCCCTCTCTCTCTGCCCCTCCCCTGCTAATGCTCTGTCTCTCTGTCTCTCAAAAATGAATAAACATTAAAAAAAAATTTAAGGAGTTCCAACTTATCAATTTTTTTCATAGATCAAACTTATGATGTCATATGGAAAAACTCATCATCAAATCCAAGGTCACCTAGACCTTGAATCCTGTTATCTTGTAGTAATGTTATACTTTTGCATTTACATTTAGGTTTGTGATACATGTTGAGTTATCTTTTGCCAAAGATGTGAGATCTGTGTATATGTGTGTGTGTGTGTGTGTATACATATATATGTGTGTATATATGTATATATATGTGTATATATGTGTATATATATATATATATACACACACAAATGGTTTGTTTTGTTTTTAAGAGAGAGAGTGCATATACATCAGCAGTAGAGGGACAGAGAGAGAGAGGGCAAGAGAGAATCCCAGCCAGGCTCCACACTGTTAGCAGAGTTACATGGGGGACCCGAACCCATGAACCATGAGATCATGACCTGAATGGAAATCAAGAGTTGGATGCTTAACTGAATGAGCCACCCAGGCAGGCGCACCTGTGTTTATATTCTTTCTGTTGTTGTTCGTGTATTCTTTCTCCATTGAACTACTGTTGCTCCTTTGCACAGAGAAACTGACTGTATTTGGCAGGTGTCTCTCCAGGCTCTCTATTTTCTATTGGTCTATGGATCGATTCTTTGACCAATGCCATGCTATCTTGATTACAATTGTTTTATTTTTATTAATTTTTAATTTAATTTAATTTTTTAATGTTTTTTTGAGAGAGAGACAAAGTGGGGGAGGGGCAGACAGAGAGGGAGAGAGAATCCTAAGCAGGACCCATGTTCATCACACAGCCCAACATGGAGCTCGGTCTCACCACCATGACATCATGACCTGAGCTGAAATCAAGAGTCAGATGCTCAACCAACTGAGCCACTGAGGTGTGCCACTTTTTTTTTTTTTGAGACAGAGAGAGACTTAGCAGGGGACAGAGGCAAAGGGAGTGATAGAATCTTAAGCATGCTTCACACCCAGCACAGAGCCCAAAGTGGGGCTCAATCTTACGACCATGAGAGCATGACCTGAGCTGAAACCAAGAGTGGGACACTTAACAGATCGAGCTATCCAGGCCACCGTAGCAAGTCTTAAAGTCAGACAATGTCAGTCCTTTTACTTTGCCTTTCCATATAATCTTTAGAATTATTTCATCAACATACACAAAACAACTTGCTATGATTTTAATTGGGATGACATTTGAATCAGTGCATAAAGTTGGGAAGAACATTTCTAACCACAAAAACAGAAGAGCTCTTCATTTATTTAGACCTTCATCAGAACTTCATAGTTTTTCACAAATAGGTCTTGTACAAAACTTGTTAGATTAGTATATAAATATGTAATTTTGGATCTTTAATTTCAAATTCTAATTGTTCATTACTAGTACACAGGAAAGCAACAGACTTTTGTATATACACCTTGTATGCTGCCACTGTGCTATAATCAACTATGAGTTCCAACAGTGTGTTTGTAAATTCTTTGTATTTTCTATTTAGACAATCATGTAATTTGCAGACAGTTTTATTTCTTAGCCTTGTCTTATTGCATTACTTAAAACAACCAGTATGATGTTGAATACGAGTGGTGAAAAAAGACATCCCTGTCTTGTTCACAGTGTTAGGGAGAAAGCACTGAGTTTCTTACCATTAAGTATAATGTTACTCATAGTTTTTTGTTCTGTTCTGGGTTCGTAGAGGAAATGTTATTTATCAGGCTGAGGAAGTTCCTCTCTGTTCCTAGTTATCTGGGAGTTCTTCCTCAAGAATGTGTGTTGCGTTTTGTCAAATGTTTTTCTGCAGCTACTGATATGATCCTAAGAGTTTGCTTTTTTTTACCTGTTGATGTAATGGGGTATAATAATTTTTTTAATTAATTGAAAATAATTAAATTAATTTTGGTTGTAGAAGGGATCTCAAAATTTTCGAAAATAGGAAAGTTGGTCGGGTGCCTGCGTCACTCGGGGAGTTAAGTCTCCGACTTCAGCTCAGATCATGATCTCAGGGCTCATGAACTCAAGCCCCGCAAAAGGTGAGCTTGAGCCCTGCTCCAGGCTCCGCACTCTCTCTCGCTCTCTCCCTCACTCTCTGCACCTCATGGGATTCTCTCTCCCTCTCCCTCTCTCTCTCTGCCCCTCACTCACTCGCACTCTCTCACTCTCATAAATAAATAAATAAATAAATAAATAAATAAATAAATAAATGGATGAATGAATAGTTTTTAAAAAAGAAAATAGGAGTGTTGCTTTTGTTCCAGTATCTCACATCGTTGGCAGTGAGTAACTGCTGAATAAAGAAGTGGACCAACACCTATAGGTGTTCTGTTCTGATATGGAAATGGAAAATCATGCAAATAAAAAAAAAAGGAGAAGGCGACTTCTTAAATGTGATAAATCAAAGATGATCACGTGTGGGTTACAGGCGGACTGAGGTGCTGTGATCTCTGCATCAAGGATGGAAAATCGTCCCTGGGCATGGCCCAATGCAACGCTACTCTTCTTCTAAGAGGCCAGTAAGTCCTAGAGGTGCCAAGGCTACACTTCATTTTCCCTGCTGGTATCATCACTTCCCAGCTTAAGACAGGATGTGAACAGCTACTGTTAGCAAATGAAATCCAGCTGAGGCAAACCGATGGGAAGTGACTTGGCAAAGAAAATGACAGCAATAATGGGGAATAAGAAATCCCAGGCATATGAAGGAAAAGGTTTCAGAGGCTAACTCCCAGGAAAGGATTTATTACCAAAATGATAAATTGATTCTCTTGCCAGAATTGCTATTTAACAAGCAGAAACAACGCTAGGCCACATTTATTACCCCACTGAATCTAAACCATTTAGCCTTATTTCCTTAAACTCCATATCCTAATAAATCCATGGTCCTCAGGCTTTGGCAGCATACCTAGGGAATGTGTGAAAAGTTAACACACGTGTGTCGAGTGTGTATGTGTCTATACATGTGAATAGGTATGCATGGAATATATGAGTAGGTTTGCATGGAGTATATATATCAATATGTACATTTAAAACCTCAGTAAGTTATATATAGTCAGTTCTCACTATTTGTGGTCACCACGTTCTATCACAACACCACAAGCAATGAATGAGTCAATAGTGAATTATTGCCACCAGGGGAAATACTGGGTTCGGCTCCACTAAGTCTCTCCTCGTATTTTCCTCAAATGACCAATACTTAACCGTATTATATGTGTGTTTTTGTTTAAAAACATCTTATTTAATATATACTGTTGATTCCTTACCAGTGAACTCATGGTGGACGCCTGAATGAAGCTTATCTTACACATTTCCTTCATGAGGCACATCAGAGCCTTCTTGCACTAAGGAATGCTAGACAGGATTTCAGCACTATATCTGGAGGCCATTTTAAAGAATGAAATCTTCCACAAAAAGTCCACAAATTTGAAAAATGTTGTCACTAAACAGATTGTGAAATGGACATTTATTTACAGTATGAGAGCCAAAAGAATAAGGTCAAGTCAAACCTTGTTTGACCATAGCTGGCAGTATATGGATGGGGCCACCGCAGATTTTTCTGCCCCCCCCCCCCCTGCAGAGGTATAGGTCCATGAATGATCACAAAAGCACTGTGAATATTAATGTGGGGGTTACAAGTATATTTTACCAAGTAGGTGAATTCATACACACAAAAATCCACAAATGACAAGGACTGAGTATATGCATCTGTGTGTGTTTATTATACATACTGCTGTGTGTGTGTGTGTGTGTGTTTGTACACAAATTCAGAGAAAGAAGACAAATGATACATTTGAAAGTTGGCAAACTGGCATATGGGTTAAATAGAAAGCAGTAATTTTCCTTTAAAATTCTGTTGCTGATTAATTAAATAGGCTTTGTTTACAATTTAATTAGATATGTAAGTGATTTTTGAGAAATTGGCAAAATATAAGTACTAAGGGAATGAAAACTGAGTTACCTCCAAAATTACTCTCCGCTTCCAGAATTAGAAACAGGTAAAAATGGTAATGAAAAGAAATATTTATAGCCCTTCCAAGAACCCATCCAATCATTGTCAGTCTTTGTCAATTTTCTTCTTCTTCAAGCATTCATGCCACTGAATTTCTGCTTTTCTTAATACTTTGGATAGACTGTTATGGCACAGATTTCTAACTTAAGGTGACAATTTTAGAAACTGGACCAACAGAGTTGAGAATGTACTAAAATCAGTAGGCAAGACCTAAAAGGAAAAGCCAGAAAACAGATCATAATGTATAAGATGAAGTTCAAAAGGATAATGCTTTATTCATTGAGTACAAACCATGGGCCTAGCCTTCGAATTTGAATGGGTAGTGAAAATGGATCCTTGTAGCAGTACACTGAGACAACAAATGAGGAAGAAGGAGAGAAGGAGGAAAGGTTCACTTTCTTCTCAGTCACAAAATCACAATTTTTTAGAAAAATAAAATACTAGTTTAAACTCACATACTAAAAAATGAAAGAACCTTGGAAAACAGTTTTTCAGTTTCTTCTAAAACTGAACATACTCCAACCAGACAATGGCCCCCCCTTGCTATTTACCCCAAAAGAGTTGAAAACTTATGGCCATACAAAAACCTATATGCAATTGTTTATACCAGCTTTGTTCATAATTAGCCAAACTCAGAAGCAGCCAAGACATCCTTCAGCAAGTGAATGGGTAAATGGTGATACATCCAGACAATAGAATATTATGCAGCACTAAGAAGAAATGAGCTGTCAAGACGTGGAAGAAAGTTAAATGCCTATTACTAAGTGAAAGAAGCCAATCTGAAGATGCTACCAACTCCATGATTTAAACTATATGACATTCTGGAAAAGTCAAGAATAAGAGAAGGCGAAAAGATGAGAGGTTGCCAGTTGGTTGAGGGGAGGGATGAGTTAGTGGAGTACAGAGCATTTTTAAGGCAATGAAAATACTCTGATACCATAATAATGGATACATGTCTATATACATTTGTCCAAAACCTTAGAATATACCAACACCAAGAGTGAACCCTAACATAAATTATGGGCTGTGGTGATTATGGTATGTCAGTGTAGGTCCAGAAATTTTTATAAATGTACCACTCTGGTGGTGGATGCTAATAATGAGGGAAACTAGAGGTGCTTGGTGGCTCAGTCAGTTAAGCCCCTGACTCTCAATTTTGGCTCAGGTCATGATCTCACGGTTCGTGGGATTGAGCCCCGTGTCATGTGCAGACCCTGCTTGGGATTCTCTCTCTCTGCCCCTCTCCCACTCATGTGCATGCTCTCCCTCTCAAAATAAAAAATAAATAAACATAAAAAAATAATGAAATTATGCCATTGATGGAGCTGAGGGTATAAGGGAAATCCCTGGAAGCTTTCTCTCAGTTTTGTTGTTAACCTCAAAGTGCTCTAGAAATAAATTCTTCAAAACTTTTCTTAATTAAAACAAAAATGAAAGAATGATAAAAGTGCATCCAAATGAAGATATAATATCACTGGGAAGTTAACTTACTTTGTCGGTAAGAACAGTATTAGGTAAGAACAGTATGTTTCTGGTGAGCTTACACAGATTCTTTAAAAGGGAAATTAAATAATTAAAGAATTTAATGAACCTATCAAGTGGACAAATTCGCTGGAAAAAAAATCCTCAACAGTTCATGACAACTCCTTATTACTGTTAGAATGCCACTTAGAGTCTGCTGTTGCCATCCAGCAGACAGCTGAACTTTGCCAGGATCAGTAAATATCACAAATAAAATGGTCTACCCAAAGCAGACCTGTAATTAACCACTGAACTTAATCATTCTAAATCGAATACCCGCACAGAACTACGCAATCCAGAAGCTGATAGAGAAAGTAAGCATTGCAAAATAATGACCTGATCTTACAGTTCTTTGCTTCCTATGTTAGGATATTGAATAAACAAATTAATTCTGCAGAAAGAACAAGCCCAAATCAGAGTGACACAGTGCCACAAACTAGTGAAATTCTGATTTCAGACCAATCTCATGTAGAAAACCTTAAACACACACACACACACACACACACACACACACACACACAATTCCTTTTTTTTTTTAATTTTTTTTTTAGTATTTATCTTATTTTTGAGAGAGAAAGAGAGAGAGAGAGAGAGAGAAAGCACAAGCAGGGTAGAGGCAGAAAGAGCCAGAGACAGAACCTGAAGCAGGCTCCAGGCTCTGAACTGTCAGCACAGAGCCCGACATGGTGCTCAAACTCAGGAACCGTGAGATCATGACCTGAGCTGAAGTGAGACGCTTAACTGACTGAGACACCCAGGTGTCCCCACATTATTCCTTTCTTAACTTCAGAAGTCTTTGGAAACTCATGAGGGAGGAGAGCTGTTTTTATTTAAATATGAAACAAATTGAAACAACACTGAAACACATTAAAGATTTTCACCAAGGTAAATTCTTCACTAACAACTATAGCTTCATTTTTAAATATTATAATAATGAAAATATTTGTTGACTGCTTATAACACCTAAGTCATTGTTCTGGGGACTTCACAAATAATTAACTGATTTGCTTCTTAAAAAAACACCATCATGTAGACGACACTATTATCCCAATTGTATACCGAAGAGAACTGAGGTTTAGAGAGTTTAAATCATTTGCCCATGGTCATGGGGGTCACGCTCGTAACCAGTGCCAGGACCACAAAAATTGGCTCTGATAAGCTACCCCACAAAAAGAGTTTTTTTCTAATGCTCAGGACATTCGACCTTTACTTGAAGATCATCTACCCTTTCTTTTTACTTGCATTCTTTTTACTGTCACCATTTTCTCTAAGACCATTCTTTTTCCCCCTCTCTTTTTTATCTTGATTACTTTCCCACTGTTTTCTTCCCTGTCTTTAATAGTTGACTACAGGAAACTAATGTGCATTTATCACATAAATTAAATGACTTTGTGGTCCATACTGTATTATTCACTTTGCAAAAATCTATAGGGCCATTAATTAGATTTCTTGTTTCTTCTTAACTTTTCAGGGGATCCCTAGTTAGCAACCTTTGTTAGGAAAAGATTCTAAGGCCCTATTCTAGGTAAATTATAGTCACCCATTAGACTGAGGTGAGATCATGAAGCAACAGATAATTAGCACCAACAATCATAGAACCCACTCATGGATATAGTGGCTTAACAAAACAAATTAAAAATTGGTCTGATTTAGAGAAGCTCAGAGAAGTTTTGTTTGGCTCACGCTATAATTTAAACTGTATTAAATTAGGTGAAAATATTTATTAACCAAAAAAAAATGCATAGAAAATCTGAATTTCTGGTTTACCTTGATAAGTGGCAATGCTATTCCTGATTTTTCAGAGCAACAAGCAGATGATGTTGAGTGACAATTTCTATCTCCCTCAGACAAGCTTAGGACTCTACAATAGTGTTCCTACACACAGTTCACTCATTTACACCTGCTGGCCCCGTGGGACAGTTGATACTGTAGACCCTTGAGTTTAAAATCTTAGTAAGCCACCCAACCATGTCTAGGGTTAGAGCAGCAAAATTAAAAATGTGCTTCTAATTTGGTTTATAACTTCCTAATTCCTTTTTTTTTTTTTTACCAATTATTTCAAACTAGTTCTAAAATTGACCTAGTTTGGAAATTCACTAGTTCTCCTTTAAAGACCAAAAATTTAAATATATGACACATAAGAACACTGGAATTGACATTTTTGTATAAAATAGGAAAAATCCAGAGGTCAGCCCAGAAGATACTGTGACTATGTCAAATCCAGAGCAGATAGAAATCTTAAGAAAGAAATGTCATGCCCAAATAATGAAAGTGAGTCAGCAAAGGCAGTAATTATAAATTTTCATGTTTTTCAATACAGATAAAATTCTCTTCATTTACCCCAGATGTGTTTTTCTATAAAGCATGGTTGAATGGAAGCCTCTATGTTTTTGAATGGGTAAAGCTTAGAGATGATAACCCAAGTAACAGAGGGGAGGCTGGTGAACCTGTCCAAAAGAGGCATTTTCAGACCAAGCTTATGTTTTTATTTAGATGGTATGTTAGAGACCCATAAAAATAGCAAAATTTCTAAAATCGCCTTTATTGATATTTTCAGTAAGGGTGATTGAAAAGACCTCAATTTACCTGACTTTGGGTAGGGAGATGAATATTACAGTATTTTTAAAATGATCCACCCTCAAATTACCTACCTGGAATACCACTGCCCAGGATTTGGAATTAAACAGATGTAGATTTGAAACACGGTCAGCTATTTATTTTATAATAGTGAACATCTGATAAGATAATAAACATCAGTCTCATAGCACAGTACCCAGGTTACATTAAAAAAAAAAAAATGTATTCTCTGATACACAAATGTGCCTTCTGTGCCTCTCACACACAGCTGAGACATGCAGTCCTCAAAAAGCAGAGCTGAGCACGGAGGCCAAGTGTAGAGGCAGAGAGTTTGATTCTGAAGTTCCATAATGTTATCTATTAGGATACTTTAGAGACAAACATTAAAAATTAAAACCGTGGCCACTAGAAGAAGTTGCTATGGCTTTCAGAACTCATATAAAACAAAATAAGATGAAGTAATTTAAAAACTGCTGACATTTCCAATTAACCTTGCATTCTTTGGTGGTTCTTTATAAAAATTACTGAGAATATGCTCACAAACAGCTCAGGGCTGATGCCAACATGCTCCTTCCCCTGGGACTGATCTAGTAGGGCAGTGGTTACCAAGATTTCTACCATTCTTTCATTTTCACTGGTATTTAACTAGTATTTCACTACCATTGTTCTGCCTTCTTGAAGTCCTATACCTCTACTTGCTATTGACATTAATCCTCAGCATTCTTTTGTTCTATAATAACCTCTCACTGAGTCAGGTCATTTTTGTCCTCCCCAGCTGCTGATAAAGCTTGCCCCAGGCAATTACTGTATTCACCTCAGACCATCAGAAGATTTAGTTTTCCTAATGTCTGTGAACCTTTGGAAAGAACCCAAGTCTGAAAGATGACTCCCAGAGCAAGTCGAGCTTAACACAGAGCAGAAGCCTCTTCTTTGGTCTTTCTTTCCAATTGGTATCCCCATTTGCCTGCTGGATCCAGTGTTTCTTAATCCCAATTTCAGGGCTTGATTCTTTATATTCGTTGGATTTACATGACCCAATATTATTTTCCCAATGCCTTCAATTTTAACACTACACATTACTTAGTCCATTATACCACGAATCCTAAATAAGAGATGCTCCCACAGTCAGCTCCTATGGCAGACTCCCTGGCCTCACAGACAGGAAAAGTATTCCAAAAAAGACCATGAAAAAATAAAGGGTAAAAAAGGATAAACATCAAGGCAAACTAGAACAAAGCAAAGATCAGGGCAGAAGGAACAGAAAGCACTGGACACAAAGAGAAAGAACTTAACATCTGCTGAGTCTTATGTTGTCAAAATCAGTGGTGGCCGCCCAGTCAAAAATATTTTACCTCCTTCAGGATAAATAAACTTCAAGAGATTAATAAATCTACCCAAAATTAGATACCCACCGACTTAAAGAACGAGAATTCAAATTCAGAACTGGCTACATTATCTACCAAAGCACAGGGCTCCCATAACACATAACATAACAACATATATGTATTTTTTTTCATCAGTTTTAATGACATATTGCTTAGGATGTGAGAAGCAGGGCTTGACACACCGCTTTGAGAGGAATGGAATGAGGGGGTGCTGTTAGTACAAAGAGACTGAGGGAGACAGGATGGGTAAGTTAAGAAGCTAAAAGAAAAAAAAAATGTGTTCTTACCTGGGCCCTGGCTGCAGCCTGGTCCTGTGGAAAAGACAATGAGCAGTTAGCAACACCTGGGGGACAGGTGTTCTCCTTACTGGGATTAGAGCAGGCGGAGACCACAGTCTCCTAAGAGGCCATAGTTGAAAATAGTTCATCCAAAGGTAAGTTCTTCTTAGATCTTCCTCCTGAAACAGAGATACAATACTCTCGATGTGAATTTACCCTGGGGAACGCAGAAAATTACACTTCTAAATTACAGTTAGAAACCCAACAAATAAATGTCACAAAGCTCCAACCTTGAAATGATAGGAAATCCTTGGAAATTAGAAATAGTGCTTTTTTTTTAAATGATGGAAGAAACCAAGACTCAAAGGGTTTAAACACCCTAAAACTGCAGAGATAACAAGAAGCAGAGTTGACACTGCAACACAGTTTATCAGACTCTGAAGTTATTTTTCATCATAAGTAGGCTGTAAGTTTCCATTACAATAACACACTGAAAAATTACCTTTTGAACTGGCTGAATAGAAATACTGATTTCCTACCTGAGATCATTATTTCAGATCATGGAGCCAAGTCGTAGTTGATTCATGTTATTTGTTTTTCAAAATGGAACTTCAGAACATGTATTAACTGCTGTAAGGAATGCTGAAACTCCACATTTAAAAAATGGTAGTTTAAATTGTGTTTTCTTTCTACATTTGCTCAATATGGAAATTGTTAATATTGTAGCTTTAGCGCCATTTAAGTCTTCAGCTTACTTTTGCTAATTATAAGCAAATCAATTGTTATAAGAAGTAGAATGTGATATTATATATATATTTTTTTCTTTAGTCAAGAGAATCATCTCCTGGATAGTTAGATTCCAAATGACTTGGCAAGACAGAAAGTCAATGAAGTACAATAAATAGACCCAGCGGAAACATTTTTCCTAAACAGCCCAGTCTAAACCACTCATTCTTCAGAAATTGTCAAGATTGGATTAGCCTGGTTTAGGGAATCACATTTTCTAAATGAAATTTTGCAGCTGAAATGCCAAAGTTTTTATCATGCTATTATACCCTTGAGAAAAATAACAAGCAGACTATTTCACTCTTTTCTGGCTATTTGGCATGAAGCCTAAGTCATTTCCATAAAAGAACCAGATTTCTCCCTGACTCACCAGTACGTAAATTGGGATTAGCAGACTCTCAAAAAGTAACTGAAGGACAAAGAATAAAACACTGTTGCCATAATCACAAACCTGCAGAGTCTTCAGTAATGAAAATATTTACACTTCAGACTTTAGAACGCTAACATGGAAAGACCTTGTGGAGAAATAACTCAATCAACCAAACCACACAGTTAAGCACTCCTACTCCTCACCATCATACACGTACTGAAGCCATCATCAAGTGAGTCTGAAGACAGTGAATAACCACCTATATCTTCAGGTCCAGAGTTAAGAGTTTTGCTGATGCTCACAAACTCTGTTTTGAAAGGCAAAAATCAGGTGGAGTCTCTTTAGAGCCAGGTGACGATGACAAGGGCTTTTCATAGGACTCTGGTGCCTTCAAGGTCAACAGTAAAAGGAGTAGCAAAGGAGAGTGGGTAAGGATAGGGCAGAAATATTGATTTATGAGCTTTCCACACCTCAACACTGTATTTCATGAAAGAAACGAACATAGGATTGTACAACCCCTATTTAATGCTGACTTGTCAAGTCTTATAAAGTATTTGATTCTAGCTTGTTACCTTTAAGGGTCAGGTCTCTGTTTTAAAGAAACTATAACCAATATCGTGACTTAAAATTCCCAGGGAAAAAAACAGCAGCTTGTCCATAAGACTGAGTGAAAATGTAAGATCTTCCACAATAACTGTATAGAAATTATATTTCTAGAAATACCTTGGGTAAAGTAGCAACAAAAGGTAAGTGGGCAACAAGGGGATTCCGTGTTCTCAGCCCCTCTTGTCCTTGTGGCACATTATATTTGTATATATTCTGGCTTTCTGAGTATGGTAAAGATCAGTGTGATAAGGACCAAAACGTGCTGGTAAGTGCATAAAGCTCTGAAGCATATAATATGGTAGTGCCATTATTATCATCATCATCACCATAATGCTCACCAATGAGTCAGGAAAAGAATCCTAATTATAGTGTAGGAAAAAAAAAAAATCAAGCTGCCCTGGCAAGAGAAATGTAATAGATGAATTATTTTTGCAATGTTATCTGATCATCAAGAGATATTGCCTTTAATCATTTCTTACATCTCTTACCATGAGGTAGAGTGAAGACATTTCCTTGAAGTAACTTGAAGGGAAATGTTTACATTACATACTTACAGCCTCACATTAATACAATTTTGTAAGTGTTCTAGGCTATTTCACAGAGGACAACCGCTACCTAATAGAGGAGCTAATTAATAGAGCTAATTAATAGAGGAGACCTCCTGCAGAGGCATCAGAATTGAATTGTGAGACAGGGGTCCCAAATTTGAGTTCCAGGTTCTAACTAACACACCATAAAGATTTTGCCCTTCAAGCCTTCAACCTTTTCTTCTATAAAATAAAATCTTTCTCTGTTTATGGCTAATTTAAGTAGCCTGTATATACGAGGAATGAGGTAGGAACACCAAAGGTAGAGTCAGAGGGAGGAACATATAATTTCTGCTTTCAAGGAATGTGTAAATACTACAGGACACCACTACAGATACCACAGACACACACACACACACACACACACACACACACACACACACATACACACACACCAAAATTAAGCATAAGCAGTGATAAGCTTTAAGGTTACAGTTGACCGATAAGATGTAGTAAAGGTAAACTACTAATGCAGAGATTGAAAAGCCTGCCTCAGTTATAAACATGTAGAATATAAACAGGTAGGACCACATACTGTGGGTAATTGTAATGTGTAGACATAGGTCCATCAGTGGCAACAAAAGGAACGCTCTGGTGGGAGATGTTGCTAAGGGGGAGGAGGCTACACATATGAGGGGGTGGGGGTACTTGAGAAATCTCCCTACCATCCCCTCAGTTCTGCTGCAAACATAACACTGCTCTAGAAAAACAAAGTCTTGGGGCACCTGGGTGGCTCAGTCAGTTAAGCATCTGACTCTTGATTTTGGCCCAGGCCATGATCTCATGGTTCACGTCAGGCTCTGAGCTTAGAATTCTTTCTCCCTCTCTCTGCCCCTCCCCTGCTTGTGATTCCCGCCCCCCAAAATAAATAAATAAATATTTTTAAAAAACAAAAAATAATAAAAAGTAAAATAAAAAATAAAACAAAGTCTTAATGAAAACAAATAGCACGTGTCTTCAAAAGTTCATCTGAAGAAAGAGGACTTAAAAGACAAGAGTAGAGATGGACTGTGGAACTTACTTAGGTTTGATATCTAAATTTTATTCAATATGAACAGGTAATGAGGATGTGAGTCTTTGTATTACAAGAGGATTTGCCTAAGTAGTGACTTGCCCACATATAATCCTTACTTGTTTTCACTGATACTTTTCAGAATTACTGAATTGTCTCCCACTTAGAATGCAGTAAACGCAGATATTCAGAATAATTTCTACTTCTCTTATTAAAAAGAAGATATGGCTCTATCAAATGACTTTTCTTAAAACAGAGGCCTAACAATCATAGTTATTCATTAGATATTATTATTAGATATATATAGAGAGATCATTACATACATATTTTATATATATCTTGAAAGTTTGCAATCACTGAAGGTGATGCTCTTTTAGAAATGTTTACTGCATAATCATTATGGCAGAGAAGGAAAAGTACTGCTTAAGAAGAAGATGACCTTTATTGTCATCAGTTTTTTCCTAAGTGACAAGAAAATTTTCTGGGCTACAGTTCTCGCTCCCAAAAATTCCTTTCCTTCTTTCTTCTTCTCCTCTCCTCCATCTTCCCTCCTTCTTCTTTTTTCTTTTCCTTATCTTTTTTCTCCTCCTCCTTCCCCTCATCCCCTTTCCTTTTTTCCACCATTATATTTATGAAGTGTTAAGAATCATCTCGAAATACAGAGATAAAAGAATCAGTAATGGCCCTAAGAAACTTATTTTCTGGTTAGAAAGCAAATTAAAAAATTAGCAAAATATAGAAAATTCACCTGAAGTAAATTTTAAGAGCAAATAGGAATTAACCAGTTATTCTCATAGGCGCCGATAGAAGCAACTGCAGATGACCATGGATGCACACCCAACACAGGACGCCTAAATAAAGATGGACAAGGTGAGGCACATGGAGGAACCATGTGGATAAAGTAGTATTTGAAATTGAAGGAAAGCTAAGGATTAAATAGGCATGAGATGGAAATAGGGGTGAAAATGTGTAAGGATGTAAGGAACATATGAAATCGCTTTAAAATGAAAGTTATGGGGTGCCTGGGTGGCTTGGTTGGTTGAGCATCTGACTCTTGATTCCGGCTCAGGTTGTGACCTCATGGTCCATGAGTTCGAGCTCCATGTTGGGCTCTGTGCTGACAGCTCAGAGCCTAGAGCCTGCTTGGAATTCTGTCTCTCACTTTCTCTCTGCCCCTCCTCCACTTGTGCTCCGTCTCTCTCTCAAAAACAAATAAACATGAAATGAAATGAAATGAAATGAAACGAAACGAAACGAAACGAAACGAAACGAAACGAAACGAAACGAAAATGAGCAGGGTGGTACAGGAGTTCAAGGTAAAGATGAGGGACAGTGTAAGAAATAAGGGTGCAGAGGTGGACAAAGGCCAGATTATGAGAATCAGGGTGAGCTATGTAATTGGGATTTTATTCTTTCAGTTTGGTTATGGGTGGTTCCTGAAGAATTGTAAATACTAGAAGGACTTGATCAGTGTGCCTTTTAAGAAAGATCACTCTAGCAAGCATGATGAGAAGGGGTTGGGAAAGGACCATACTAACATGGAGGAAATCAGTAATAAAATATAGTGTAGCTCAGTCAAAAGATGGTAATGGATTTTAGGTCATAGAGAGGTAATGAAAATTATAAGAGATATCAAGAAAATAAAACAGTTAAGATTTAAATATTATTCCATGTGACTGTCAACAGAGGAAGAAGGGTCAGGGATGACTACTATGTCTCTCATTTGAGCTTAGTATGACTTGGCTTTGGCAAAAGAAGAGCCACTAAACCTCACTGGTGCACAACAAGACACAATTGTTTCCTGTTCATGCCATTGCTGCTGTTTCTACACTAGCCAAGCACAACTGGGCTTGACTCTACACTACACGTTGGGTCCAAGTCTGCTCCACCTCTCATACTCGTTGGACCAACATATACCTGAAGAATCATCTTCTTATCAGGAAAGGCAGAAAGTCATAAGGAAGTCCATCCAACAGCCTTTAAACCTTAAATTGTGTCATAAATACCACCACTGTCCTGGTGAAAGCAAGTCATATGGCAATGAATGGGAAGTGTACCCACCATGAAGCCATGGCAAGGGTGTGTACATATTATAATAATCCAGGGCAGTGGGCAACAGAGACTAATAATTCAATTTACCACAAGCCCACTGTGGATGGTGGAGGTATTCTTAAAATAAGGACTTATAAAAAAGAGAGCACAATATGGACACAGAAAAAGAGAATTTGGGTTATTGAAATGCTTCCAGCACTTAAAATCACTGGTGTTTAGTAGGTAGTATGGTATATGGATAGAGCTGTCAGGAGAATTATAACTGGGTTGGGAACACAAATGAGAAGCTCTCAGCATTGATATTCAAAAGGCACTGTAGGTCAAATAATGAAGAAACTCTAGGGGAAAGAATCCCAACATTTAAGGGTTGAGAAGCAGCATAAGACTCATAAAGGAAAATGAGATACATGGTAGAGATATAAAACCAAAGGAGAGAGTAATTTTATGTGCTAAAAGGTACAGAGGGGTCCAGAGAGGAAAGGACTCAGAATTCTTAATTGGATTTAGAATTTAAAAGAACATTAATGGCCTTTACCAGAACCATTTCAAAAACATGGTAAAATTAGAATCCAAAGGCATCTCGAAAAAGATGACTGTTATCTTTCCAGTTGTTCCAGCATGATCTCCCATCCTTACCCCTATCATTCACATCCCTTCCTCTTTAACATAAAAGCAACTCTGTCTCTTAAACACGTGCTGTGTCAATGCAATTCTCTGTATCCCTGCTCAAACCACTACAATAACTACCACATCCTACAAGAGCTTCCTGGCAGCTCTTCTGCCTCCATAATCCATTTCCACATCACAGACACACCAATCCTTAAGAGGAAAAAAAATCAGATAATTGTAGTATACTGACAAGTACAATATAGAGGGTTAAAATAGGTCTTAGTCACTTTCTGTGGCAAAAACCTACTTTACCCCTCTATATTGTACTTGTCAGTATCTTATCTTTTTATGTATTTTCTATCTCCAAACATTACTGCAGATATATTGCCCTATGTATAAGTCACATCCATATTTTGCAAACATGGAACTGGACCTCAAAAGATGTTAGTAACTATTTGTTGAATAAATGCATATTATTGTCGATTAACTGAAGCGAGCTGAAGAATAAACAGGATACAACTCGGAAGGTAAAAAATAAATTCTAAACCATGATCAAAAAAAAGGAGAGAAGATGCACTACGGTTGCAGACTATGAGTCTGGAGTTCTCTCTTGTCCAGCAAGAGAACAGACGCAGAATTGAATACAAGAAAGGCTAATGTCCAGGAGGAGATAAGAGCCCCAAACAGGGGTTTCATCTCCGTATTTATTGAGTTCACAAGACGTTACCCACATAGTGAATGTGAAGAAAACAAGATCTTACACACATGAACATGGAGAAAAACATCAGGTAGTAATCATTAACTTGTGTGTGTAAGAAGCAAAGGGTCTGGGGGGGTGGGCAAGTGGAGTTTGTGATCAAGGTACATTGGTGTTCAGATGGAAAGTAATTTTACTCGTGATCCCATTACAATATCTCTTTAGCTAGCCTCGGGCGCTTTCACCCCGTGGTGGCAGCTTTCCACCCCAAGCTTTTTTCTAACCCATTTATGTAAGTAGAACCTATTTCCCCACACACTACTTGGACAGCATGGGTCTTATTAATTTGTTTGTATATTCACTTATGGATGTATATATGTATTTTCCTGCAGTGACTAAGGCATTGTTAAATACTGACAGGAGTGGAAGTTGGGAATGTAAAAAAAAAAAAAAAAAAAAAAAAAAAAAAAAGCAGAAATCGGAGGAAATAATGGAGAACAGGGACTGAGAAAGGAAGTCTGGAAGAGAGTAGGTTTCAGATTGGGAGTGGAGTTACTAGCCACGGAACAAAAAAGAGACCCTTTTTTCTACCTAAATTAGCAAAAGGTATGGATAATCAATGCTTGTTTGTTTGTTTTTCTTTCTTCCTCAAAACTACTATACCTACCATTGTATAAGCTACTCTCCTCATTTGGTATTTCATGCAGATTTTCCTCTCTCTTTAGAGATTCTGATACAGCATTACTTTTACTGGCCCTGCAAGTGCTCTTTTTAAGCAAGTGTTTATATAACCACTAGTTTATTTTTTTATTGACAATAGGATTTTTTTAATTTTTCATTATTGTAAATCAAATTGCTATATGTGTATGTGTATGAAATAAATATATAAATCTTTGTGCAGGTCTTTGAATATTTCCATGGTAAAAATTCCTAGAGTTACTATATTTGAAGAGTTTAATCTTATGAAATATATTACAAAATTGGCTTCTATAACTTTTTCTACCACCTACTCTACTTCCTTCATGAACAATAAAAATCATGCACTCAAAATTTTTACAGTTTGATAGGTACTGAACTTCTTCTAAGGTAAATTTATTTGATTTCCAGTATACTTGAAGTGTTTGTACATGTATTCTCCATTAAGATTTCTTTTTGTGAGTTGTTTGCTCATGTCAGCTATCTAATTTCTTATTGGGATTTTTTTTTTAATTCATGAGTTCTGGTAGCTCCTTATGTATTTACATGATATTTAAGGTTAGCATAAATAAATTACATTTCATAGATTCTAACAAATCATGGGAACATGTATTGTTATATACAATAATCAGTAATGTATACAATATGTATATTATATATGGCAGGAAAAATTCCTGCATATAACATTATTATATAATATTAATTTTAAAATTCATCCCATCTTAGGGATATTAAGTGGTATAAAAAAAATAGGGCACTGTTATAGTATGCAGATTAATTATCTTCAAAGATGCCCATACCCTTATTCCTAAAAAACATGAATATATTTTTCTCTGGAAGAAAAGACTTGGATGTTGATTCATTTTTGAGAGAGAGACAGAGAGACAGAGAGTGAGTGGGGGAGGGGCAGAGAGAGGGAGAAACACAATCCAAAGCAGGCTTCAGGCTCTGAACTATCAGTAGAGAGCCTGATGCAAGGCTCGAACTCATGAGCCGTGAAATCATGACTTGAGCTGACGTGGGATGCCCAAGTGACTGAACCACCCAGGTGCCCTGGAAAAAAAGGACTTTGCACATGCAATTAAGATTACTGAATTTAAAACATAGAGATATCTTAGGTTATCCAGGTGGACCTAAACTAATTGCATGAGCCATTAAAAAACAAAGAACTTTCTCTGTCTGAGAATAAATGATATGTGGCAGGAAGGGATGTGAGAAAGATTCCAAGAGGGAGAAACAGTAGATGTGCCATCACCAGCACACAGACCCATGTACCGTGAAGGGAGAGAGAGATCTCTAGGAGTCAAGGGCAGCTCCCAGCTGACAGACACAAGGAGATGAGATCAATGCCCTTCAAGTGCATTCAACATTTTCTGCCAACAACCTGAGTGACCCTGGAAACTTCTAGATGAGAGCCCAGGATGATTAGTGCCTTAATTTTGGACTTGTAAGACCCAGATCAGAAACAATAGCTATGCCCACCAGACTTCTAACTTATAGAACTATGAGAAAATAAGCATATATTATTTGAAGCTACCAAGTTTGTACTAATCTGTGACAGCAGTATTGAAAACTAATACAATTATAAAACAAAATTAGGTATATGAATTCAAGAAGACAGTTGAATTCTAAAATCTAACATTCCCCAGATTTAGAACAATGTAATTTTATGAAACTAGAGATGAGAGAGAACGAACACTACATTAAAGCAAATGAAAGAAAACTTCTGGAGTTTTTAAATCCAAACATAATATTGTCAATTGTAAAGTTTTAATTTATAGTCTAGAACTACACCGGAAACTTCAAACTTGTGTATTCTTGAAATTTGTTCATTTTTTTGGTTTGCTTTTCACCATTTTGAAAATTATCCAGGGGTCTCTGTAAAATATGCCTTGCAGCTGACTGCATATTTCTGACAATCTAAACTAGTAAGTGAAAGGCTGTGTATTTTTACTTCAACACATGAAAAACAGGAACAAAGTAGAAATAAACATTTCTGATACAAAATTCTAAGGACACAATTAAAACAACCAGCCACTATTATAAATTTCTTTTCCAGGTTATAATTTTTAAGATGTAGGAAAATTATTCTGAGATTGTAAGCCAAATAAACAAGTGCTCATAAAAATATGAATATGTGAGCATGTAACTTGATTAACAGACCCAGGGAGTGATAAAATTTTCCAAATATCACTGCATCTTACTGTTTAATAACTACATTACTCAATTGAAGAAGTTGCAAAACATTTTTTTCTTCTATTTATCACCATAGTCTTAACTTGATATTATAATTTTATTTATTTTTTCTTTTTTTAAATTTTTTTTAACGTTTATTTATTTTTGAGACAGAGAGAGACAGAGCATGAACGGGGGAGGGGCAGAGAGAGAGGGAGACACAGAATTGGAAGCAGGCTCCAGGCTCCGAGCCATCAGCCCAGAGCCCGACGCGGGGCTCGAACTCACGGACCGCGAGATGGTGACCCGAGCTGAAGTCGGACGCCCAACCGACTGAGCCACCCAGGCGCCCCTATTTTTTTCTTTTTTGAATGTTTATTTACTCTATTTTTGAGAGAAAGAGAGAGAGAGCGCACAGTCCAAGGCAGGGGCAGAGAGAGAGGGAGAGAAAAGAGAGAATCCAAGCAGATTCCATGCTTCAACACAGAGCCTGATACAGGGCTTGAACCCAAGAACCTCAAGATCATGACCTGATACAAAATCCAGAGTCAGATGACTAACTCCCTGAGCCACCCAGACACCCCACTATTATTTTAAATATGTGCTGGCTATGCCACTGTATCTCATATTTGACAGTGACCTAAAGACATAGTGTGGTTATGAGAAGTACGTTCAGTATGCCTGAACCAATCATTCAAATGATTATCAAAGGTCCAAATTGACAAAAGACAAGAACATAGCCCATCAATATGGGATTACTTTGAAAAAGAAGGTCCATACACAAAAGGATAACAATTCTACACTAGAAAATGGGGTAGGGATGGTATTAATAGTCTCCAGTTTGATTATTATTCTAAGGACCTACAGTATACTGAACTGTACATTTGTTGCATGAGCTTTGCATTTTATTTCCACTCTTGCGGTGTACTTTTCTCTCAAGGTAGTTCAGGAAAGTATACCAGGGCAGGGAATGATGAAGTCTTGCCTTTCCCGCCCCCCCCCCCGCCCACCCCTTAAACTGAAGGATGTGACGAGGCATCTTTGACAAATACAGTTGGTAATTACAAAATTACATCCGGCAAGTTCAGTCTTCAGAGAAGTACTAACAGATTAAGGAGTTCAGAGTTTCTTTCGAGTAATTTATTTAACACAGAAGTCATACTGACTGGAGATAATCTGAAATTATCTTGTAACCAAAATATAAGATTATCGGAATGCAAACACACTGAGGGAAATTTCTTCCAGCCAAAAGATTTGCCAAAATATTTGAATACAAATATTTCTGTGGTAATGACACTTAGAGCAAAGCAAATGGGAAAATTGTTTTCATAACACAAAACTATATAATCTTAAATTAATGTAATTATAATTATTTCCTTCTTAGATAATTTATTTATTCATTATTTTATCATTGGCACTTAAATGGAGTACCCGGCACAGAATGGATGATTGACACGTGACTGCTGAATAAATGAATGAATGAATGAATTGTTCTAGCCCTCCCTGTATTTAGGGAAATACATTTTATAAGCAATAGCAGGAGCAGAAAATACCAAGTGGGACAGGCCTTCCACACTATTGACCTTCTGGATCCACAAGCAGAAAATGAGTTAGAGTGGAGGAGAAAAAGGATAAAGGAAAGATGACCAACGAAGTGTTAGATGGCAAAGTCATAGAGTATCTGTTGGAAGTCAGAGATCTGTTTCTATTTTTTTCTCTGCCACTTATTGTTGG
The DNA here is from genome assembly GCF_007474595.2 of Lynx canadensis. Classification (NCBI taxonomy): domain Eukaryota; kingdom Metazoa; phylum Chordata; class Mammalia; order Carnivora; family Felidae; genus Lynx; species Lynx canadensis. Next base: position 98,602,040 of record NC_044303.2, on the reverse strand, counting down.
ATGATCTTGGGTAAGTAATTTAGCTCCTCAAGATTTATTGTCCTCGTATGTAAATGGTGATAAAATCATTCAATTTATTAGACTGTCATGAGGATTAAATATGGTAATATCACCATTGTCTTGCACTGTGACTAGCATAGAAGGTCAGAATAAATGGCGGTTATTATTATTATGAGTATGTTGAGCTAAAGTAGCAAAAATAGTTTTTAGCTTGGTTACTTTAAAATGAATATTTAAGGAGCTGTCTTTCATTTCTTTCCCTTGTTAAGTGGAATTCTTTCATTAACTTCTCTTGGATCCTCACTGATTTGCATTATGTCTCACTAATACAAGATGAAACCAACCATCACTGATTGCATTATGATTAACTTCCCTAGTTTGTCATTTTCAAACAGTGAAGGATGACATGGCAATGATATCCCTTAATTAGTTAAACATTTCTCATTTATAAACCGGAAAGGATATTACATCTCAATGAATTTAAATGTGTTTTGACCCAAAGAAGCTAATTCTCCTGTTCGTGGATGTGGGCTGTTTAACACTGCAGTTAGTCAGGGGTTATCAGGTCAGGGAGAATTAGCACTTTCCTCAAAGGCGGAGCAAGCAGTTCTATGAAAGGCTATGTCTGTCTCTGTTGTCTGAATTACTTAGTCAATGGCAAAGAAAAAGATAAGAGTATAATTCTGGGTAAAAATATCACCAAGGTAAAAATACCTAAATTATGCTTTGAGCCTTCACTCTATTTCCCTCCTATTTTACTCCCCAAGAGTAAAAGAATGAATAGAATTCCAACATTCTACTGTTGAAAAGGTTTGATTTATATTCGCCTAAATCTGTTTCCTAGAACATGTGCCTTATGGCAAGTTTTGTATCTAGAGTCACATGACTCCAAATACTGAACAAAATATTTTATCTAAAGAAACCTGAACTAGGGGCGCCTGGTTGCTTTAGTTGGTTAAGTGTCTGTCTCTTGATTTCAGCTCAGGTTGTGATGCCAGGGTCATGGGATCAAGCCCCACTTCGGGCTCCGCACTAGTTGAGGAGTCTGCTTAAGATATTCTCTCTCTCTCTCTCTCTCTCTCTCTCTGCCCCTCTTCTGCTCATTCTTTCTCTCTCTCTCTAATAAATAAATAAATAAATAAATAAATAAATAAATAAATTTAAAAACCTAAACCACTTTACTCATTCTTACTCATTAGATGTGTTTTATCATCTACCAATATATGCATATGTGTGTATATAAATCTACAATGATACATGTATATATTACATATATCATATATATTACATATTATGTATTACCTGTATACAAATATAGATATAAAACTTGCATATATCTCTAATGTATAAGAAGGTCAAAGAAGTGTGGGTTTGCAGAGAGGAGTCAGTCCATATAGATACATATTTTCCACCTAAATATGATGACACAGTCCCAGACTCAAAAGTCAAGAGTCAATTCATTAAGAGAAAATAAACTAGTTTAGAAGAGAACAGTTAAAAATGAATACATATACTATCAAAATAAAGAATGGTTTTCCTTTTATATAAACTGCTTACCAAAGTGGTGGAATACATTTAAATAAAAGAGCTCTGTGACTAGTTAGAAGCATCAATTAAACACATTGGCACAGCCTCAGTGTAAAGCTGAACTCTGTAAATTTGTCAGGTTCTGATATGATGTTTTCAGAATCTTTCTACTTGTAACTTTCATTTGCTGCAGTTAATTTCCAGATATAAATAGATAAAACTAAAAGGAATAACAGAGTGTGATGCTGTTTGACTCTTTTCTATAAGAAGTCTGCATTGTTTCCAGAATATTTTTTGTCCACAGAAATATAACACTGAGATATTAAAAGCCTATTGACTCAAATGCCTTATGTGATAGTATTCCAATGAGAGTACAATGAAAATTGAAAGTCAGAAATCTTAATTTTTAATTGTGAATTACAATTGTCGACCATAGGCCAAGCCATCTTGGGATAAATGTACTATAATAAATGATAACATTTAATGAGGGAAGAAATGCAATTGGTGTTACATTCTTTTTTTAATTTTTTAAGTCTATTTATTTTGAGAGTCAGAGACAACACAAGTGGGGGAAGGGCAGAAAGAGAGAGACAGAATCCCAAGCAGGCTCTGTGCTGCTCACACAGAGCCTAACATGGGACTCGAACTCATGAAACTGTGAGATCATGATGTGAGCCGAAACCAAGAGTCAGATGCTTAACCCACTGAGCCACCCAGATGCCCCAGTGCTACATTTAAAAGCTAAAGCATACACTAAACTTATATGAAAATGGATACATAATCTAAGCCTCAAGGTCTTGGACATGATATGCTATGGTCCTTTTCATGGATCATGTATCTGTTCCCACTGAATACAAAAGCTCAGATATTTGTTTAACCAGTCTAGCAGGATTCTGATTTGGGCATTAAGGGTGTCAGTATAATTAGGGCTTTGTCAAATTAGACCTACTGAAGAATGCATTAGACTGATTTTATGAATTTATTCAGCAAGTTGGCTGCACTGTGTTCGTGTTTAGTCTCTGGCCTCCATTTTATAGAGACTGAAACTTCTTTATTTTTTCCATCACAAAATCAAAATCCTAAAAAGAATATTATGTTCCTCACTGTAAGTTCATCTCCTTAGCATAGAAATATATTTCCTGCAGCTTTTGACTAGATTGATATCAGAAATTCCAATACAGCACTACCATTTACTAAGGATTTATTACAGGATTTAATATTGAATTAAGGTGTGATTTATCTAAAATTTATTGAGAAAGTTATAACGAGTTGGAAGACAAATGTTAGGACCTCAGAGATAAATTGTAATACACAGACTTAATTTTGAGGATTATATGCGATATTACTTTGATATATGCTGTAAGAAAGAAGTCTTCTAAAACATACATAAAAGTTGGGCGCCTGGGTGTCTCAGTCAGCTAAGCGTCCAGTTTTGGCTCAGGTCATGATCTCATGGCTCATGGGTTCCAGCCCCACATCAGGCTCTGTGCCAGAGCCTACTTCCGATACTGTGTCTCCCTCTCTCTCTCTGCCCCTCTCCTGCTCATGCTCTGTCTCTCAAAAATAAACAAAAAATGTTAAATAGAAAAAAATTTTTTTAAAGATCTAGAAGAGATTTTACCTATCAGGACAATGAGGGCTGCCTACATCCCCTCATTTATTCTTTGCAGCGAAGAGTCTACTCCCTGTTTATTTGTAATTTCTAAATTATCCCTGATTTTCAGTAATAATTTAATCACAGCCACAGAAATTAATTATTAGAGAATCATTATAAAGAGAATTTGGGAAGAGACTAATATATTTAAAAGGTCTTAACTATTAATTAGGTATTTGAGGCTTTTCTAATGGATCGTCTGCACAAACATGAACAATACCTATTGTCAAGTTACCACAACGCTTCCTACAAAGAGAGTGGGGACTACGCAACAGTATTAGTCATATCCCACAAAAACTGACAAATAGCCTGACATAAATGTAAATTCTTTTGTCTTTTCTTCAAATGCCTCATAAAATTGGAGAGATTCTTCTTATAGTTAAAGGGTATTAAATGACCAGTTTCTCTGGGCGCCTGGGTGGCTCAGTGGGTTAAGTGCTTGACTTCGGCTCAGGTCATGATTTCAAGGCTCATGAGTTCAAGCCCCATGTTGGGCTCTGTGCTGACAGCTCAGAGCCTGGAGCCTGCTTCGGGTTCTGTGTCTCCCTCTCCCTATGCCTCTCTCCTGCTCACTCTCGATCTCTATCAAAACAAATAAACATTAAAAAAAATTTCTCAACCTTCATACTACACTCAACACTGGGTAGACATGCTCAAATCCTCTGGTGAGCCACCCCCAATATATTCTGCTTCCAATTCCTCATCACCCAAGAATGGCCTTAGCAGGACTTTTTTTTTTTTTTTTGGTGTTGCAGCTGCTCCTTGCTAAGGTCTGTCTCTTACTCAGCAATCTCTATCTTTAGTCCCATACTGTGAGAATAGGTTTAAATTTCATTACACTTTGTGAAAAAAGACCACTTCTGCATTACTCTCCTCAAAAAACCCCTCGTATTTAGCAATTGTTCCCTCACCTTTTTCTTCTCTGAGTGTATCTTTCTTCAGCTTTCTTAAGGAAATGATTTTATAGCAGTAATCGACATAAATACTCTCTTCCTAGCCGCACTAACACATTGTCTCAAAAATGGTGGACACCCAGCCCTTCAGCTGCACAGTGGGACTATTGGCTTTCTCTCCTCTGAAAATTTTAGTAAGCACCAGCTGTATTACATTTGGGGAATAGTTCTATGTCCTCACCTACAAGATGGTGAAAATCTAGAGCTTACAGTTTCTTGGCTTAGCCTGAGTCTGACAGAGAGAGGGTCTTTCTTTTTTCCAGGGTCATTGTGCCCAACTAGCCAGGAAGGAAATACATGCTTTTTATGCCTTTAATAGCCTCACAAGGAGATAGGGGAAATATCAAGAAGAAAACAAGAAGAATTACAGGAGAGAAATGTCAGTGAAATCGAGGAAGAGATTACAACTTCTTAATTAGAAAAATCCCTAATACATTTAACATTTGCAGAATTGTGTCATAATTTTTACACCCAGAGGTGTATTTTCCCCATTTTTACAAAGGGATACAATGCAATAGGAGAACACTGGTTCATGTTCAATCATTATGAACATCTTTCTTCCAAGTGTGAAAATATGTCCTTGGCAAACATAATTGTGGAACTCTTTTCACATTTTATGCAGAATGTTCAGCTTTGAATTTAAGTACTTCCTTCTTTCTGGCACTAAAAGATGTTCCAGGCGTATCTTGTCTATTTCTTGCCCCAGTCTTACAAGCAGCAATTTTCCAAAAGGTCCTGGAACCTTTTATTGGAAAAGGTATTAGAAAGCCAGGCTGGGGATCTAATTGTGCTCATTAATACTGGGGTATTGTTGCTTCCAGAAATTCATATGTGTATACTAACTCATGTATATGCGTGTATCTATAAAGGTTTCTGTGTGTCACCATTAGTATATACATATTGTTGACTTCATACTGATGTTTCTAACTGTATTCCCTTACCACATAGATCATTCTAATTCCCTCCACGTTTTATCTCTTACCTTCTAGTCCAACAGTGAGAACCTGGCTCCATTCTTCATCAAACATTTACTTAATTGTTTAACTCCATTATACATATAAAATTATACCTAAACTGTTTAGGCATACCCCCACGGGGAAGCTTTATCAGCAAGGATATGGGTTTATGTATAGGTTTGTTTGCCTTTCATCTTACAGACTGCACTCATTTCCAAAGTTGCTTAGATCAGCACCTTTTCTACCATATCCCTTAGGGAGGTTGTTTTATATATTTGTAACACAGTTAGAGTTTCTTGTTGGTGTCTTCTCCTGGGATCCCCACCTCCTAAGGGATTTTTAAAATATTTTTTTTCATTTTATTTTATTTGAGAGAGATAGAGGAGGGAGGACCAGAGGAAGAGAGGGAGGGTAAGAGTGAATCCCCAGCAGGCTGTGTGCTCAGTGTGGAGCCCAACCCGGGGCTCGATTCCACCATCCTGGGATCATGACCTGAGCTGAAATCAAGAGTTGGACACTCAACCAAGTGAGCCACTCAGGCACCCCTCTCCTAAAGGACTTTTTTCTAATTTGCATACATTAAGGTTCACTCTTTATACTATAAAGTTCTATGGGTTTTGACAAATGCATAATGTCATGTATCCATCATTACAGTATCACACAAAATAATTTCACCACCCTGAAAAATCCTCTGAGCATCACCCATTCAACATTCTCTCCAAGCCTCTGGTAATCACAGATCATTTAAATATATCTATTTGCCTTGTCTGGAATGTCATATAATTTTAATTATATAATATATAGCCTTTACAGATAGAGCTATTTCACTTATAAGCTGTGATTTTATATTAATCTGTGTACCTAAGATGAATATTTTTTTTTTATGTCTGCACAGATGATGTTTTGATTCTCTACTGATGTTCACATGTGAGAGATGGCCTGCCAGGAGCTAAACCAGCTAAAGTTGGTATCTGGTAGTATTCCTAAGAGCTGATCTAAACTACTAGGCTATCTCTGAGAACCTTTACAGGAGATGGATGGAAGGAGAGTAAGTGAAAGAAAGGGAAATGGAAAGAGAGGGACACAGAGAGACTGAATAAACTTAAATATTAAAAGCAAGAGGAGCTGTATAATCCAACTACCGCAGCTCTCAGCAGTGTGCGTAAAATGTTTTATTGTTCTGTTAGTGCAAACACAGAAATATTCCCTGGTCTAACAGTGTGCTTACATGCCTGTATCTTTAATTAAAAAGCTACCAATGAGCTGTGGCAGAACAATCATTTCAACTGTATTGCCATCTGTGACTAAAATATATTAACACTGTGTAGGGGGAAAATGGAGAGAGGGTGGAAAGAGACTGCCAGAGGGGTCTGAACTTTTCTACATGTAAAAATGGGGTCTTCCCAGAAAGGGAGATCTCCATTACCTGTCTAGCCATATATGCTTAACAAACATGCATGGAGCCTCATCGTTAGTATCACTTCATAACAATCTTTAAAAGTTCATGTTCGGGGCGCCTGGGTGGCTCCGTTGGTTAAACGTCTGACTTTAGCTCAGGTCATGATCTCACAGCTTGTGAGTTCGAGCCCCGCATCAGGCTCTGTGCTGACAGCTCAGAGCCTGGAGCCTGCTTCGGATTCTGTGTCCCTCTCTCGGTCTGCCCCTCCCCTTCCCATGCTCTCTCTCTCTCTCTCAAGAATAAATAAACATTAATAAATAAATAAATAAATAAATAAATGGTTCATGTTTGAAGACAGTAGACATTTTTGTCTATTCCTGAACATCATACAAAAACAATGAAGAGAATGAGAAATACAAATTAACTTTATTTTGATACGATTAATAATTTTTTTTTTTAAATCACAAAGAAGGAAATTGGTGTTATGGTTGCACAAAGTCACTGAGTATTGAGTAGGGGTAGGACGAGCGGGAGCAGAGAGACAAATCTGTGGTTTCAGATCACAGAAAAGGCCAGAAAGTACTTTTCTTAAAGGTGAAGTGCACACTCTGAGGAGTAAAATGAACTTCCCTGAAGAAAGAGAATGTACCAGTTGGCCACAGGGCATTTTCTACAATGAATTTTGTTCTAAGAGACAAAGACGAGAAATTCTCCAGAAATGTCATACTTGCAGGAAGCATTCTCTCTCTGAGGCACTGAGGGAGAAGAGAAACTTTTCACTGTTTAAGTTCCCACAGGTCTCTTAATTTCATTGGTGAGACAGTGAAAATTAAAGGAGCTCACGCAAAAGTAGGTTGTGAAGAAAATTCCTTCAAGACCAACACATGACCTCGATTCCTCCTACATATAAACCACAGGCCAAAAATTGAGACAAAATTGTGCTCCATCACAAATGAGAAATTAAAAAAAAAAGTACATGCCATATTAAGATGTCTATAAAAATAACACAAGAAAACTGGACAGAAAAACCAACCAAACAAACAAAACAGCAGAATATATTGATGAGAAAATGCAGTCAAGAAATAGGTAAAATCCTAGATCAAATATTTCACCATGAAAATTATTAAAAAGTAACTTACTGCATTAGTCATCTATATGATGAGTAAAAAAAAAAATCTATGAAGAAAATGACATATGAGCTAAGAAAGCCTAGAATGAAGTAGAAAAAAATTATTAGAGGGGCGCCTGGGTGGCTCAGTCAGTTAAGCGTCTGACTTCAGCTCAGGTCATGATCTCACAGTTTGTGAGTCCGAGCCCCACATTGGGCTCTGTGCTGACAGCTTTGAACCTGGAGCCTGTTTCAGATTCTGTGTCTCCCTCTCTCTCTGCCACAGCCCTGTTTGCACTCTGCCTCTCTCCCTCTATCAAAAATAAACAAACATTAAAAGAAAAAAAATGCAAGAAAAAAATTATTAAAGGGAAAATTAAAAGAATACAAAGAAAATGAATACTCCTCAAAAAGCAGTAAGACACATAGGGAACATATTTAGGAAAGTGAATAAAATTATGTAAAAATGAAATATTAAGAACAAAAGATGAAAACAGACAACTTTCGAATGCCTTCATGAGTTGTTGTGCAGATCCTGTCCCCAGTGAAACATAGCTGGTGAAAATTATTTAAAAACAAACAAACAAACATTTAATCTCAGGAAACTGTCCTAAGGACATGCAGAAAATTAAGAAACATTTACTGAGAACATCTATTAAATCTCTGTAAGAACAGTATGATTCTGTGGCACTTGGGCCAGGGCATTTTAGGCCCTGCCCCATGTCAGCATGACAAGTTTCGCTGTGTTGCATGGGGCCAAGAAGATGAAGCCCTCTCTCTTCCCAGCTCCCAGTCAAGGTCTGAGGTCTATCCCCAGAATGAGAAGATCACCAGCATTTCTCAGCCTTCCTCCCAGCTCTGTGTTGTAAAGGCTTAATTCCAAGAAAGAACAGTTGAGAGTTTGGAGGTTCCCTCCCACACCCAGCCTCCATTCATAGAGAAAAGGCATCCCAAGAATGCTGAGTACCAGATTACCATCACCCCAGCTGGGTCACAGGGCAGAGGTTCCAAGCTTGGAAAGGGAAGCTAGAAGGAGCAGAGGCCCCTGCCACACTCAATGCTTTGCTCATAAAGCAGATGTCTGTTCTAGAGAAGCAGGTGGTCGTTCATTGTTCCTGCCTTTAGTTCTGAAATAGTGAGCCAGAAATTATGCATGGGGAGACTGGCAGGCCATGAAAACAGAGGACTCCAAAGCTTTCCTCAATGAAACCCATTTAAGTGTCCACAAGGGAAATTTTGCTGAGATTTTCATGGGTGTTGTCTCTGCTTTTGTCTTTTTTTAAATAAATTCTTTAGAATAGGGGGAAACCCAAGCCTAAGGGAACTTGCATATATGCATATAGTGGGTGAGTGGGTAGGTATAAAAGAATTTAGGCTTTCCATATTTATGAATCTCTTCTGTTTTGTCCCCCTCCTTGTTTTTATATATTTTTTTGTTTCCTTTCCCTTATGTTCATCTGTTTTTTCTCCTAAAGTCCTCATATCAGTGAAGTCATATGATTTTTGTCTTTCTCTGACTAATTTAACTTAGCATAATACCTTCCAGTTCAGTCCACATAGCTGCAAACGGCAAGATTTCATTCTTTTTGATTGCTGAGTAATACTCCATTATATATATATACCACATCTTCTATATCCATTCATCCATCGATGGACATTTGGGCTCTTTCCATACTTCGGCTATTGTCGATAGTGCTACTATTGGAGGTAAATTTAAAAAAATAAAAAAAAAAAAGAATTTAGGCTTATCCCAACTTTTGGCTCAATCATATTTAACAAATAACTTCCATTCTCCAGATCATCTCCGGGTTCAAGAGGACTACTAGAAGCTCCTGCCAGCATGTCTACATTCCAGATGGAAGGAATAAATAAAAAGGTGAAAGGCAAGGAGGCCCTGTGAGTTAATTCCTTTAAGGCAAGCATCACAATTACATTTTATTGACAAGTATTCGGTAATATGGCCATACTATGCCACATAAGAGCAAGGAAAGTAATATATATTTCACTGGGTGCGTGTCAACATTTTTTATGAAATCCTCAAGTGAGTTCAAAACCCAGAAATGTGAGAAAGATGAAAGTTCGATTCAATAAAAATACTCTTGTATATGGCAAGTACCACTGAGTAAAGTCAGAGACAAACAACAACCTTAGAAAGTATAGTTCAACCCATAATCCAGACATGGAGTAAATTCAGGTATATAGAGAGAGCACTTCAAAAATAACATGAAAGGGGCATGTGATTCCATTTTTTAAGTTTGCAAATTATATCAACAGTTGACAGAAAAATATGAAGACTTGGTTTTTAAACTTAAGAGCATGATAGGGGTGCCTGGGTGGCTCAGTTGGTTAAGCATCCAACTTCAGCTCAAGTCATGATTTCATGGCTTGTGCGTTCAAGCCCCGCATCGAGCTCTGTGCTGACAGCTCAGAGCCTGGAGCCTGCTTCGGATTCTGTGTCTCCCTCTCTCTGCCCCTCCCCTTCTCATGCTCTGTCTCTCTCTCTCTCTCTCAAAAATAAACAAACATAAAAAAAATTTAAACTTAAGAGCATGATTGAATTAACTTTAAAGAAAATCGAAGTGCAAATGCAAAGTATCCTAAAGTACCATCTTCCACTTATAAAACTGTCCATAATAAAAAGAGATTGATTTTTTTTAAAAGTAGATTGTCAAAGAAGATATACAAATGGCCAGCAGGAACATGAAAAGATGCTTAACATCACAAATTATCAGGATACTGAAAATCAAAACCACAAGGAAGTATCAGTGCATATCTACTAGAATGAGTATCATCAAAAAGACAAGAAATGGGGCACCTGGGTGGCTCAGTCAGTTAAGCTTCCGACTTCAGCTCAGATCATGGTCTCACAGTTCATGAGTTCAGGCCCCGTGTCAGGCTCTGTGCTGACAGCTCGAAGCCTGGAGCCTGCTTTGGATTCTGTGTCTCCCTCTCTATTTAAGCCCCTCCTCCACTGGTGCGCTCTCTCTCTCTCTCTCTTTCTCTCTCTCTCAAAAATAAATAAATAAACATTGTAAAAACAGACAAGAAATAATAAGTGTTCATGAGGATGTGGAAAAAAGAAAACCCTCATGCACTGTTGATGGGAATGCAAATTGGTACAGGCACTGAGGAAAACAGTATGGAGTTTCCTCAAAAAATTAAAAATAGAACACCCTATGCTCCAGTAATTCCACTTCTGCAAATTTATCTTCAAGAAATAAAGTCACTATCTTGAAAAGATAAATGTGCTCCCAAGTTCACTGCAGCCAAGACATGAAAACCTAAGTGTCTATAAACAGATGAATGAATAAGAAAATGTGGTACATATATACAAGGAGTGTCATTCATCCATAAAAGAGAAGAAACTCCTGCCATTTGTGACAACCTGGATGGAGACAGAGAGAATTAAGACAGAGAAAGACAAATACTGTGTGGTCACACTTACTGTGTGGAATCATTAAAACAAAACAAAACAGACAACTTTTAAGTATGGAGAATACAATGGTGGTTGTGGGGCAGGGTGAAGAATGAATGAAGGGGGTCAAAGGCACAAACTTCCAGTTATAAGTAAATCCCTGGGATATAATGTACAGCATGGTAGCTATCGCTAAGAATACTGTATCATATATTTGAAAGTTGTTAAAAGAGTAGATCTTAAAAGTTCTTATAACCAGATAACAAAATGTTTTATCAAGTGCAGTGACAGATTTTTAAAATATTTTTAAAGTTTATTTATTTACTTGAGAGAGACAGAGACAGCGTGAGCAGGGAAGGAACAGAGAGAGAGAGAGAGAGAGGGAGAGAGAATCCCAAGCAGGCTCTACGATGCCCATGCAGAGCCGATGCAGGGCTGGAACCCATGAAACCGTGAGATCGTGACCTGAGCCGAAACCAAGAGTCAGACGCTTAACCAACTGAGTCAGCCAGGCACCCACTACAGTGATGGATTTTAACTGAATGTATTGGAGTGATCATTTCAGGCCTTCAGGCTCACACAGGACTACATCACTGCCTCTCCTCGGTCTCCAGCTGGCCTACTGCAGATCTTGGCACTTCTCAGCCTCCATAAACATATCAGCCAATTCCTTATATAAATCATACTTGTATCTCTATACATACATATATGCTGGTTCTGTTTCCCTAGAGGATCCTAATACAATTTCCTTTTGAAAAATAAAATGTTTTTAAACGATCAAGCCCATTTTAATTAGACTAGTGGACTTTATTCTGTAGAATATTAACAGGATGCTAGTAATTCTAGTAGATCCTCAAAGAGATTATGTTTCAGAGGCCTGAATCCTTCTGACAGTGACCATAAGTTTGATATTTTTCTCTGCCTGGTGAAAAAAATGCAAAGCTAAGTTATGACTAGAGGCAAGTTTTACTAAAATCTGCATTTATTCTCTAAAGAAAGAATTTACACAAGTTGCAATAAATGCGATATGGAATGCTACAGAATTCTTAGAATAAAATTCTGCTCACATGTTATGGCCTGTTGCTATTTTACAGCTTTCCTAAAAATTAAACAAACAACAGTGACGGAAACAGCAAATGAAGAATCATTTGCCCACTGAACACACCTCTAACAGAGTCATGAGTTCTGACTGGATGTTGGCACCACCCATAATTAATTCCTCACAAATGGTATAAAACAGATTAGAATTTTCTTCTTCTTTTATTATCACAACGTGTGTCTACCCCTGACAAATCTTGAGGGTAGGACTCAGATATGCAAAATCCCATTAAGCAGAACGCTGAGTAAGATGTGAGTATCATTTAAAATGATTAGGATAAAGAAAAATAGGGACTTCTTGAAAAAATCCCTTTGCCAGATTTTTATCTCCCAGCATTCTGAAAGTCTTATCAAAAGCTAATTAATTAATTAGAAACTGAAAAAGAGAAGGAAGTTTTCTCGATCCAGGAAAGTGTTCTAACAAGATAGCTGTATTCTCTTTATTACAGAATAGTTTATGCAACTAATTCTTTAATACTTCTTATCTTTTATTAAGGGACAAAATATGAATTGGAGATTGGTGGATTTTGAGAGGTGACAAGAAGTTGAGGATTAGTGGCAAGTGTAAATACACCTGTGAAATTCTCATATCTCATCTACATTAAATGACAGATTATTTCTCAAGACTACATAGTCCACATGGGCTTTAGGAAAAGTGGCTTTCTATTAGTGATTCAGAGATTCCGGCTCCTCTGTATAGGGTTCTCCTGTTTTCAAGATAAAGCTTCCAGTGTTGCCATAGGAAAAAGGAAGACTACATAGGATTATATGGAAGAGCCTGCCCAGGAAGTGAATCAAGTTAATTTGTTCACATTCACTTGGCCGGAACTCAGTCATCCTGGCACATCTAACTGCAAAGGAGGCAGGGACATGTAATTGAGAGGGAATAGGCTGAATTTTGGTAGTAGTCAACTGCAAGCATTGAGGCAACACAACCAGAATTGGTGGCCCTAAAGCAGAGAAGTAGAATGCTTTGGATGCCATGCGAGTTGGACGAAGAAGCTAAGACATCTGGGCTAAATAGTGAAGTGGAGAAAGCAAAACTTCAAAAGTTGACCAGAGAGAAACTTTTCATTAAGACATGTTTTTAGAAAGCCTTAGTGAAATTACAAAGGTAATGTACAAATCATGTCCATTCCCATGGGGCACTTAGGTGACTCAGTCAGTTAAGCAACCAACTCTTGATTTTGGCTCAGGTCATGATCTCATGGTTTATGGGATCCAACCCCACATTAGGCTCTGCACTGACAGCGTGGAGTCTCCTTAAGATTCTCTTTCTCACTCTCACTCTGCCCCACCCCATTCATGTACCCACTCTCTCTTACAATAAATAAATCAACATTAAAAAAAATCATGTCTAATTCCAGCATGATGCACCTATCAAGGCATGATACAGCACACTCTACATGCAAACATGGGCTCTCACCAACTTGAAGATCCTCTTAAAGTGTGTTTTCATATTTTCATTTAACTATGAAAAATTGCTGTTACTTGAAGTTAGGTAGGTAAGTTTTCCATGAGAAAAATCAGATGAAGTTTTGAAAAAAGGAGGTCACCTTCAGAAACCAGGAATGTTTTAGGAGAAAGAATTAAAATATTTTTCATTGAAGAAAAAGACACACACAAAAAAACAAGAGAATACAAGAGACAATATCTTCTCTCTGATTTTAGTATGGTAGATTTTTAAAAAATTAGTTCTTTGCAAGAAAGAAATCTCCAATGCTGCAGAAAGACATTGTTAACATCTTTTGAGTTTTTTTTCAAATGAACTTTATTTTCTCAATGGATGGATAAACTTTCTTGTTATTAAAAGATCTATATTAGTTGGCTGGCTTTTAAAAATATTATTACCATAGGGGCTCCTGGGTGGCTCAGTTGATTAAGCATCCACTTTTGGCTTAGGTCATGATCTCATGGTTGGTGAGTCTGAGCCCTGTGTCAGGCTTTGTGCTGACAGTTCAGAGCCTGTAGCCTGTCTCTCTCTACCCCTCCCCCACTTGTGTGCATGCTCTCTCTCTTTCTCTGAAGAAAATAAACATTAAAATTTTTTTAATAAAATAAAAAAATATTATTACCATAAATATTCTAAGGAATATTTTTATTCTGATGATGCTAAACTGTGATTAGAGAGAGAAAATCAAGAGAAAAAAAATGAAGAGCATCTAATGATAATAATAAATAATTTAACAATGTGAAAAAAGGGCAATATTCTTTACACAGAGGAGGATGCTTCATAATTAAAAGTCCAACCACTGAGCTGATAGAGATTACATTTTTATGCAACCACTTCTACCCTTTTATTTATTATAAATCATGAATACTAATGAGAGAACTTAAGTCTTTCTAAAACTCCATAAAATGTAGTTGAGCTTGCTAATTAGATCTAAATTTTGGATAATCTTCACAACTTACATGGACAAATTTATTATATTTTAATTTTAAAGTAAAACATCAGATTTAACGGAGATATAACACGAAGATTTTGTTATAACATAACTGATACTTTTAGAATAGGTTTGTGAAATACCCTGGCATTTATAAAGCCAAACACAGGTGAATTTTTATTTCAGAACCGGGGCACAGGCAACAACAGGCCAGTGGGAAAGCAGGCTCTGCTCATGGTACATACCTACCTGAGAAGCAACAGAAATGTATCTCCCTGAATACTGCATATCTCACCTTATCTCACTGGTGGCCCTAAAGCTACCAATAAGTCTGATCATTTTTGAGGGGGAGACAGAAAAGGAACATAGCCTTCCTCCCAGGTCCCAGCAGCTACTTAGCTCAAAAGAGGAAGTCTGGAATTAGGCTTTTTGAAAGTTCTGGCTGAGATGATTTACAAGAAGCTTTATTCCAGTGGTTGGGTGTCTATTTTTTTTTTTCAATACATGAAGTTTATTGTCAAATTGGTTTCCGTACATGGGTGTCTATTTTTATTTATTTTTTAATTTATTTTTAAGTTCATTTATTTTTGAGAGAAAGACAGAGAGCACAAGCAGCGGAGGGGCAGAGAGGGAGAGAGAAAGAGAATCCCAAGCAGGCTCCACACTGTCAGTTCAGAGCCTGATGAGGAGATCGAACTCAGGAACCATACCAGGACCTGAGCCGAAACCAAGAGTCAGATGCTTAACCGACTGAGCCACCCAGGTGCCCATGGGTGACTGTCTAAAGCCCAACTTTGGGGAACCCGAAAGTGAAGAGTGGAAAGCAGTGATATCTGTGATACCTTTAAGAAAAGTCAACATTGTCCATTTCCCCTCCTGGTATTCCTGATCTCCCATTACTCACAAGATGCCAAGATGGTAATAAACAATGACTTAATTCTCTCTGTACACCAAGAACATAAGGAGCTTGAGGAGCAGAAAAGCTTCCACCTGAGAACTTGCCTGCTTCTTCAGGTGCAGCCTGTCACGACAAAGTCACCTTCTACCACTGGTAAAGATGCTACCTCTTAGGGTACTCCAGCAAGGGAATCTAAGCCCCAAGTAGCCAAAAGAGAAAAATGGCAGTGTATCTCTAGGTACTCAGAAGCTTGCGGAGTAAATAAAATCAACCAGAACATGAAGTAAAGGTCTTAGATGATTTAGACAGCGACTTTAAGTTTAACGGTGGAAGATGCATTTAAGAAAATTCAGGTATATAATTATCACACAGGGAAAAATGCTTTTCTGGATCTTAGGAGAACATGGATTCCCAACTAAACACTACATTAAAGAATAGCAGAATAACTTGTGGGACAACTTTAAATTGTCGAGTATGAAGCAGAAAACATTTCAGAGCAAACAGAAAAATACCGATATAGTGAACAAGAGGGAAAAGATAAACAGTTGAGAGAATGAAGCCAGGAGATGTGGCATGTAAATACAGTAGTATGAGATGTGAAAGCTGGAGGAGAGTTAATATTACATGAAAAAGTCTGAGGAGCTTCAAAATTAACAAGAAAAAATTTAAAAGCATACTAATCGCAATTAACAATGGTAAGAAAAAAGTGAACAGGGACACCTGGCTAGCTCAGTCAGTAGAGCAACTGACTCTTGATTTCAGGGTCATGAGTTCAACCCCCATGTTGGGCACGGAGCCTACTTGAAAAAAAAAGGAAAAAAGAAAAAGAAAAAGAAAAGAAAAAAGTGAACAAAAAAACACATCCATGTAAAATAATATAGCAAACTCACAGAGATAAAGTCTATCAGTCATTACCCTAAAAGTGAAGCATCAAAGTTCTTTAATTCAAATACAAATATCATCATCGGGACGCCTGGGTGGCTCAGTCGGTTTAAGCATCTGACTTCGGCTCAGGTCATGATCTCCCAGTTTGTGGGTTTGAGCCCCACATCGGGCTCTGTGCTGACATCATAGATCCTGGAACCTGCTTCAGATTCTTGGTCTCCTTCTCTCTCTGCCCCTCCCCCACTTGTGCTCTGTCTCCCTCTATCAAAAATAAGTAAACATAAAAAAATTTTTTTTAACTTTATAAAAAAATAAAATAAATAAAATAAATAAAATAAAATACAAAGATCATCATGGAGTACCTGGGTGACTCAGTCATTTATTAGGCTGACTTGAGACTTCTGCTCAGGTCATGATCTTAGGGTGCAGAGCCTGGTTGGGATTCTCTCTCTCTCTCCCTCTTTCTCTGTCCCTCCCCCATTTGCGTGCTCTCTTTCTCTCTCCCCGTCTCTCAAAATAAATAAACACTAAATAAAATAAAATAAAATAAAATAAAATAAAATATAGATATTATGGTAAAAAACAAACAGCTATGTGATGTTTAAAAGAAACATTTAAAATACACAAATTGAAAATTCAAATAGCATCAAAAAAGGGAGAATTTAAGGTTCAAAGAATTGAAGATCAAACCAAAGAGAACTCAGTACGAAAATTCCCAAATTATTAAAAAAAAAAAAAGGAAACAGATTGATAAAACTCTTTGTGCCAAAGAGAGCAGCAGATAAATATGGATGGCAAAACCTATCAAAAATGCAAAAAAAAAAAAAAAAAGAAAAGAAAAGAAAAGTAAAGAAAAAGAAAAAGAAAAAGTCTTTGATTAAAATTAGACTACGAAACGAAGATACCCCTCTTCCTGTCTTGGACGAATCTAACAGGCAAAAATCAGTAAAGGTTGTTATGATCTGTACATTTGTTTCCCCTCCAAAGTTCTTACTTTGAAATCCTACTGCCCACTTAGATAGTATTAGGAGGCAGGGACTCTGGGGAGAGAGCCTCATGAATGAGATTAATGTCCTTATAAAAGAGTCCAAAAGAGCTCCTTCACCCCTTCCACCTGAGGTGGACCCCGGGAGAGATTGGCAATCTGCAACCAGGATGGGGATTGACCTCTGGCACCCTCATGTCCAATTTCCAGCTTCAAGAACTGTGAAAAATAAATTTCTATGGTTTAGAAGATACTCAGTCTATGGTATTTTGTTATAGCAGCTGAAACTAAGAAAAGGTATGTAAGAACCGAGGTTAAAAAATCCAATACTCTGGGGTGCACATGGGTGGCTCAAATGGTTAAGCATCTGACTAGATTTTCAGCTTAGGTGAAGAGCTCATGGTTTGTGAGCTTGAGCTCTGAGTCGGGCATCTGGAGCCTGCTTGGGATTCTCTCTCTCTCCCCTCTCTCTCTGACCCTTCCCCATTTGTGTTCCCTCTCTCTCTCTTAAAATAAATAAATAAACTTAAAAAAATCCAATTACCTTGAACACACACTCACACCCACACATGTACATAAAATCTTACATCCTTCGAATGGAGAACGGTTTTTTCTTATGTTTATACAATATGAAAATATGTAACCGTTTCCTTGGACATACAGAAACTACACAAATTAAAAAGCATAAAATTAACACACCAGATCCTCTGATAAAAATCCCATAAAATTAGAATAATAAAAAAGGATGAACCTACCTAAGTCATTAGAAATTAAGAAACAGACCCCTTGGATAACTCATGTATCAAAGAGAAAAATCTATAGAAAACTGTAAAACATATTGAAGTCATTGAAAAGACAATACTTTGTAGAGTCAATCTACAGGACATACTAAACACTGTGCTCAGAAAATGCACTTTTAATTACTTCAGCATTAACAAAGAAAGATTGAAAGATGAAGAAAACAAGCTTCATATAAACATTAGGAAAAAAGGACAACATAATTGAAAGAAATTATCAAATTAATAGAGATAAAAGCTGAAATTAATAAACCATAAAATAACCAAATTAATTTTAAAAATTCAAAAGGTGGTTCTTTGTAATGATGAAGTTGTTAACCTTCTTTTTAATTTTTTTTTTTAGAGAGAGACAGAAGTGAGAGAGAGAGAAAAACAGAGAGAGAAAATCTTAAGCAGATTCTATGCTCAGCACATAGCCTGACTAGGGGTACAATCCCATGACCCTGGGATCATGACCCGAGCCGGAAATCAAGAGTCAGATGCTCAAATGACTGAGCCACCCTGGCGCCCCAACCCTCTTCTTATTCCAACATAAGAGAGAAGGAGAAAGAGAGCAAGAGCAAATGAGAGAGAGATAAAGATACAAAATTAAGAGAAAGTTGGTACAGGCACAGAAAAGGTGAAATCAAAATAATATTTACAACTCAAAGGCAGTGTGTTTGAAAAGTTAGAAGAAATGATTTTCTTACAAAAATATAAATGGCCCAAAATGAA
This sequence comes from Lynx canadensis, assembly GCF_007474595.2. Taxonomy (NCBI): domain Eukaryota; kingdom Metazoa; phylum Chordata; class Mammalia; order Carnivora; family Felidae; genus Lynx; species Lynx canadensis. Next base: position 98,583,267 of record NC_044303.2, on the reverse strand, counting down.
AACCCCAAGAAATGCAAAACACGAACAGACTAATTAAAAAAATTATTGTTCTTTTCCATTAAGTTACACAGAGTGTTTAACAGAACAATAATGATGGGGCATACTACCCGCATAGCTCTGGCTTTGGGAATTTACAGATGTCCTGTTTCAGTAGTCTCTGCTGTAAACAAGTAGCATGCAGTATAACTGAAAATGTGAAAGCCACAATGCCCAGGACACTAGGTAGAGCCAACAGCTGAAGGTCTTTGACATAAATCATAGAGAAGTATAGAGTTTAAACAAACTCAAATTAAGTGCCAACTGGAAATACCCAGGTCATAATTTCCGTCAATGCATTTTACTCAGGTTTTTCTGAGGTTAAGGTGCTATTCAATTGTTAGTCCAAACCTTGACTGGTTTAATTTTACATGAGCTTCCTACTATGATGCTGGTGGGAGATAATTTTCATCATCCCACAAAGTTGACTGCCTTACTAGTTTCTACTGGGTAGATAAAAATGTGTTAATATTTCTCTCTGTTGTGCTCAACCCTCAGGTGAATAAAGCTGCCGGCCATTCACTAAAGAAGATGAATACTCTTACTCATTACTGAAATGGAATAATCAAGGTCAGCATGCAAATTTGACACCTATATTACTAGATTGGCACCTTGTTCTAAAAAGAAATAGTATTGGGGTGCCTGGGTGGCTCAGTCGGTTAAGCATCCGACCTTGGCTCAGGTCATGATCTCACAGTTCGTGAATTCAAGCCCCACATCAGGCTCTGTGCTGACAGCTCAGAACCTGGAGCCTGCTTCGGATTCTGTGTCTCCCTCTCTCTCTGTCCCTTCCCCACTCTGTCTCTCTCTCTCTCAAAAATAAATAAACATGACAAATAAATAAATAAATAAATAAATAAATAAATAAAAGAAATAGTATTTACAAGTCTGTATTTTCTCTTACTAAGAACCTAACTTAAATAGCTATTCAATGCCTTCTCCAACTCACGGAGCATTCATTACATTAATAATATTTCAGCACTCTGGCTCATCAAAGCTACCTCTTTAATAATATACTCTAAGCAAAGAAAACAAAGTTTAAAGTACTGCAAAAAAAAATGCAGCCCCGTATTGAGGAATACCAACATACAACATCCTATGTTTCTTTTTTTTTTAAATTTTTTTTTTAATGTTTATTTATTTTTGACAGAGACAGACTGCGAGTGGTTTAGGGCAGAGAGAGAAGGAGACACAGAAGCAGAAGCAGGCTCCAGGCTCTGAGCTGTCAGCACAGAGCCTGATGCGGGGCTCGAACTCACGAGCTGTAAGATCATGACCTGAGCCGAAATCGGACGCTCAACCGACTGAGCCACCCAGGCGCCCCACAACATCCTATGTTTCGACTGATCTGTTGTCAAATTCAATTTTGGTACATACCTGCTGTTGTTTATCTCGACTATCGAAAATGCATTTCATGTGTCATAAGCATATATATTTTTATGTGCTTAACAGCTTGACATTGATATTTTTCTGTAACATCTACTGTAATCTACTGTAATATCTACTGTAATGTTTTTCTGCAATATTTATATAACATATAAACCAAAACAAATTTTTAAAGGGAGAAGGATTCAACCTAAACCCTGGTGCTCCAGGGCCTTGGCTTGTTCACATAGCCCACTCTGAAGACTGCATTCCTTTGAAAGTGGAGGGAAAAGAGTTTCCCTTCTTGACAGAAAGTCTTGAATATACTCATGAGCAAGAGTTCTCTAAGCAAGTGTGTCCTTGATAGAAATAAACTAACAGGTTTCCTAAGGAAATATCCTAGTCCTACCTAACAGCTTAACTAAAGCAAACACGGAGAGAACCAGTATCTCTAAAAAAAAAAAAAAAAAAAAAAAAAAGGTGGAGGGGGGAATTAAAAATATTTCCACGGGAAGAAATACCTACCTAATTTCAGCTATCTTTTCACTTATTTCACAGGGGGAAATCTCTGGATTCTAGGTAAGATTAGAGAAGGTCAGGGGCACCCGGGTGGCTCATTCAGTTAAGGGTCTGACTCTTGGTTTCAGCTCAGGTCATGATCTCACAGTTTATGGGTTTGAGCCCCACATCGGGCTTTGCATTGACAGTGTGGAGCCTGCTTGGGATTCTCTCTCCTGCTGTCTCTCAGCTGCTCCCCAGCTCGCTCGCTCTGTCTCTTTATCTATAAATAAATAAATACATAAGTAGCTTAAAGTAATTAAAGTACCACAGGCTGTAGTGCCTTTAAGTAAGCAGCTGGGACTGAGCTTTAGAAAGAAAAATTTGTCTGGACATAAAAACTGGCCAATGCTGGCTTCAACACAATGTAGGCAGCAGAAGGGATGGGAGGGGAAGATACAAGAAGATGTGATGGTGATTTTTCTACTTTTGTACTCTGTCTACAAACACTGTACTTAATTTAAATTCCTTAAGTCAATTATAAGTCTACTTTCAATTGGTACCAATGTTTCTTTTCTACCAATACCTTTGTTTACATTTCAAACATTCGGTGTTGGGCACATTAATTGTATGAGCCTATTATCATTAATGGGCTACCATTATGACATTCCAACGATTAAACAGTATTTTGTTGTTCTTCAGGCTCTGAAGTGGAAATTATCTATCTACGTTACTTATGTAAGATTCTGGAGCCTGAAATTTCACTATGAAGTCATACTGTTACATGTAGTCTACTGAATTACTCAAATGTCTGAATCAACTCTAAAGTTTTATAGTTAAAATCTATAATATTGGCCACTTCTCACACAAAAACTTTAACACACACAAGTAATTTGCCCAGGGGTGCCTGGGTGGCTCAGCTGGTAAGCACCCAACTCTTGATTTCGGCTCAAATCATGATCTCACAGTTCATGAGTTCGAGCAACCATGTCAAGCTCTGTGTTGACAGCATGAAGCCTGCTTGGGATACTCTATCTCTGTCTCTGGCTCTCTCTCTCTGCCCCTCCCTCCACTCATGCCTGCTCTCTCTCTCTCTTTCAAAAATAAATAAACTTAAAAAAAAATGTTGTTTGCCCAATGTAGAGAAAAACTTCTATTGTAAAGATGAAATAAAATCATTCATATATAAACATGCAAAAACAACACTGTTTCCAGTTATAATGGAATTGCACTTAATACACGGTTTAATATGCATGTACATAAAACAACTATTTGAATGATTGATGGAAGTAAAAGTGCTATTTTCTTTATACTTTTGCTCTTGTATTGTTTCCTGAAAAAGTTATGTTCATTCTCTTAAAAAAATACACAGTTATTTGAAAAGGATCGATAAGTTAATTAAAAATGACAAACTGTGGAGCACCTGGATGGCTCAGTTGGTTAAGCATCCAGCTCTTGATTTCAGCTCAGGTCATGATCTGACAGTTCGTGAGTTCAAGCCCTGCATCAGGCTCTGTGCTGACAGCTCAGACGGAGCCTGGAGCCTGCTTCAGATTCTATGTCTCCCTCTCTCTCTGCCCCTACCCTGCTCGCATGTGCACTCTTTCTCTCTTTCTCTCTGTCTCAAAAATAAATAAACATTAAAAAAAATTAAAATAAAAATAATGAAAAATTATGGTGGTTTTTAAAAGTACTAGGAGAATTCAAAGGGAACGCAATAAACTTTACACATAGGCAAAACAATTGGTAGAATTCAAAGGGAGAGGGTGTTATTTGATATGAGTGGGCCTGGCAAGATGAAAGGAAGTGGTGTTGTCTCTTATGAGCCTTATAATAACCCCACGTGGTTGGTTTCCCTGAATTCAAACAACTTTTCCAAGGCCCCATACTTGGGCTGGCAGACATGGTGAGAGTGTGGAAAAACAGTAGCCTTGATCGGCACATAAGTACCACAGGGGGCTACAAGGTGTTGTTGCTTATGATATTTCAGTAACAATAATGAACAGAGCAATCATTTGGGAAATAGCCCGTTACTTTGCCAGTGAAGAGAGGGGAAAATACAGAAAAAAACTCGCAGCCTCAAATGTCTCCATGAAACACTTAGGATTGGAAGTTTCTCTAGGTTTTGGGTTCACAGTGCACTGCTGTGAGCTGTGGATGACAGCCATTAGTGGTCAAGATGGTAAAGCTAGTGACCAGTAAACATCACATGCATAAAGGTAAGCAAACCCTATATACTGGTGTTAGGCAAGCAACTTAACTTCGGCAGGTCACTCTTAGCCCTAGG